>NC_063361.1:27395959-27433274 GCF_021869965.1 Rhincodon typus | reverse complement strand
GATAGTTTCTAAACAACCTGTTCGACAATGCTTTGACACATCTCTGGAGCATGTGGGACTTGAATCCAGGCCTCCTGGCTCAGAGGTAGGGATACTACCACCGCACCTCAAATTCAGCCATCTTCTTATATCCTTAACTAATCAAGCACAGGGAAAATCAACAGCAAAGATTTACAACACAGGGAAATTGCAGTTGGCATCTCTTTCTCCTTGTACTACTAAAGACCTTACTTTGTATCAAATCATCTTAAACAACAAACACCTGTGCATCAAGTTATTTCTTACGCTTTAAGTTTTCATCATCTCAACGTGGGCTGGGATCACAGTGAAAGTAACCTTCAAGCAGCCATTCAGTTACATTTTGCAGGTGTTTTGAGAAACACAGTTTTTCAGCCCTGCCCAACAACAAGCCTGTATCCCTAAACATCCCCACACTGCTCCTTGCACTGAATTTGACTCTTGCTTAAAATCTCGTGCATAAACCGTGCTGCAATATGCGTCACAAATAGCCATGGAGAGATAATCTGAACTGCAGCACATATTTTGGATGTATCATTGTGTGCTGCACAAGGAAATGTGGAGCTCTCGCCGGCAAAACGCTGTAGTCGCTGGCTCAGCTGGTGATTTCAAGACTGAGGCCAGCAGATGTTTTTAGTGGGGTAAAAGGGATCAAGAGACATGGAGCAAGGACAATAAAATTGAGCTGTCCAGACCAGCTATTGAATGATGGACCAGGCCCAAATGGTGAGCTGGTGTTTCTCATTACTATGAAGAAACTTACCTGTCAGAGTATTTTATAGTCAGCACTTTTCCATTGTGAGAAAATCTGGATTTAATCAGCAGTGGGGACCTTTGCAGGAATGAATGGCTTGCATCTTTTATCCATGCATCTGCGCTTAGCTGTACAGTCCCTTCTTTCTGGCAAGAAGTCAGTAAGAAAGAGCTGAAGTCAAAAATGTGACTTCATGAAGTGTGCAAATAATGAAACTGGAATCTGCTGCATAACATCACTGTTACTAATAGAAGCTGTGTGGAAGATGATTTATGGGGTTTTTTTGTACAGTTGTCAATTACAAAGTTATCAGTTTATGCTGGATCAATTCCTTACTCGGAGATAAAAGCAAAACTACTTTAGATGCAGGAGATCTGAAATAAATAAAAACATAGAGTGCTGGAGAAACTCAACAGGTCTTGCAGCATCCATGGAGAGAGAAAGAAGAGTTAACCTTTCGAGTCTGGTATGACTCTTCTTAAGAATTGTCCCCTTCATTTCCGAAGTAAAGTCGTCATTGGACTTTAAAAGTTAACTCTATCTTGCTCTCCACAGATACTGTTGAGGTTCTCCTGCACTTTCTGCTTTTATTCCTTAGTCTGCAAATCTGTTCTAATGTTCGCCTGTGCTATGGAAGGAGGGGAGGCTTTATTTTCTAACTGTGATTTTACTGGAGGTTTGTGAATCTTGTACCTCTATCTGTGGGTTTAACTCTGTCAGTAGCTCCCTAATTTCTAAAAATGTGTAAGTTACCTTTGCACTGCAGGTCATGGATACATCACTGAGACTTAACAATCCAGTGCAGTAACAAGCAAAGAAAGACTTGCATTTATATAACACCCTACTTTGGAAATATAGCCATTGTGGTACTGCAGGAAACACAGCAGCCAATTTGCACATGGTAAGCTCCCACAAGTAGCAATGAAGTTTACCAGAGAAATCGTTTCCAAGATGGCGATGGGAAGAAACATTGACCGGGACGCTATGGATAATATAGAAGTTCCTAAGATCATGAGGGGCATCGATAGGGTGAAAAGCCAAGATCTTTTCCCCATGGTAGGGTGTCCAAAACTAGAGGGCATAGATTTAAGGCGAGAGGGGAAAGATTTAAAAGGGACCTAAGGGGCAACTTTTTCACACAGAGGGTGGTGCGTGTATGGAATGAGCTGCCAGAGGAAGTGGTGGAGGCTGGTACAATTACAACATTTAAAAGGTCTATGAATAGGAAGGGTTTAGAGGGATATGGATCAAATGCTGGCAAATGGGACTAGATTAATTTAGGATATCTGCTCAGCATGGACAAATTGGACCGAAGGGTCTGTTTCTATGCTGTACAACTCTATGACTCTATAACTCACTTGTTCTTCAGATTAGTGGCACTGGATCTTTTAAAAGCAGAAGATAACATAGCAGTGATGGATTAGCAATTTAGGGGTCTGGGGGCTCATGTTCTAACCCCAACCACAGCAGCTAGTGGAAATGCAATTTCAATTAATAAAGCTGAATTTGAAACCAATCTCAGTAATTGAGACCGTGAAACATCATCAATTGTCATAAAAATCTATCTAGTTCACAGATGTCCTTCAGAGAAAGAGATCTGCCTGTTTACCTGGTGTCCTACAATGTGACTCCAACTCTACAACAATGTGCTTGACAATCAAATACCCTCAGAAATGACCGAGTAAGCTAGTTGATTCAAGGGCAATCAGTCTTGAGCAAAAATAGTGGCCATGCCAAGGATAAACAACAAATATGAGGCAAGGTGTAGAGCTGGATGAACACAGCAGGCCAAGCAGCATCAGAGGAGCAGGAAGACTGACGTTTCGGGCCTAGACCCTTCTTCAGAAATTTCTGAAGGCCCAAAACGTCAGCCTTCCTGCTCCTCTGATGCTGCTTGGCCTGCTGTGTTCATCCAGCTCTACACCTTGTTATCTCAGATTCTCCAGCATCTGCAGGTCCTACTGTCTCTGAAACAAATATGAGGCCTTGGCTTCACGTCTTTTTCAAAAGATAGCACCTTTGACAGTATAGCACTTGCTCAGTGTTGCAGTGGAGCATTGGCATTGACAATATTTTTGTGCTTAATTCCTGGAGTAAGACTTGAACCACAACCTTCTGACTCAGACAAGAGCTCAACCAACTGAGCCACAATTCACATTAGTATTATTGCTGGAGTTTTTGAGTTTTGGATGAATCATGAAACCAAGATCCTGTTGGTTGGTTTAGACACTTTGAAGGAGAGAGGCGCTCTCTCCTTGAGTTTTGGCCAACATCCTTCCCAAACCAACATCAACTGAAATTTGATTAATCATTTATCGCCCTGCTGTTTGTGAGTTTTGCTGGTGGTGCATGAACACTGTTCAGTTATCCTTTATAACAATAGTCCTTGCATTTCATAGAAATTGTGGAGCCCTTTGAGTTGCTTGCAAAAGACATGACATAGCATAACATTTCTGAGAGACATGATAAAGCACCACTCAAAAATTCAAGACTTCCTTTCCCAAGTCTGGACTCATTTTTTTTTATTGATGATTGACCTGCATTCTACTATTCTTCTATCCTCCAGAACAAAAGATAAATGTGTTTATTTGAGGCTTTCTTCATAATTTAGCCACCAGGAGACATCCTGGCCACAATTCTGTGGTCTCTTTCTAATGCGTTGATATTCTTTAGAGGTAGGGTGATCAAGTAATTCTCTTACAACAACAACTTATAATAGCATGTTTAATGCAACAAACCATCCCAAGGCACTTCACAGTAGCATCATAAAACAAAGAAAGACACCCAACCACTTAAGGGGAGGTATTAGATCAGATGAAGTTAGCATCACATATAGACAGGGTGGTGAAAAAGGCATTTAGCACGCTTGCCTTCATTGCTCAGTCCTTTGAGGATAGGAGCTGGGATGTCATGTTAAGGTTGTACAGGACATTGATGAGGTTTCTTCTGGAGTACTGTGTCCAGTTCAGGTTGCCCAGTTATAGGAAAGATTTCCTCGAGCTGGAGAGGGTTCAGAAGAGATTAGCCAGGATGTTGCCAGGGATGGAAGGTTTGAGTTACAAAGAAAGGGTGAATCTTTTCTCATTGGAGCCCATAGGCACAATTACAGGGTTTAAAAGGCATTTGGATAAGTACATGAATAGGAAATGTTTGGAGGGATATAGGCCAGGAGCACAGGTGGGTCTAGTTTAGTTTGGGATTATGGTCAGCATGGAAAGGTTGGACAGAAGTGTCTGTTTCTGTGCTATATGACTCTATGACTCTATGACTCTATGACCAAAGACATGTTCAAAGAGGTTAGTTTTAAGGAGTGTCAGGTAGAAGGGGGTGATGTTTGAGTAGGGTATCCCTGAGCTTGGGGCCTAGGCAAGAGAAGACACAGCCTACAATGTGGTACAATTAAAATCAGTGATGGTTCATGAAGCTGCAAATACAGGAGCACAGGTATCTTAGAAGGTTGTGGGGCTGAAGGAAAGTGCAGGGATATGGAGGAACAATGCAGGGATTGGGAAACAAGGGTGAGAATTTTAAAGTCAAGACATTGCTTGACCGATTTATGTCAGCAAGCACCAGGGTGACGGTTGAAATGGACTTGTGCGTTAAGAACTTTAGATGACTTCAAGTGTCTGGAGGTTAAAATGTGAGAGACCAGCCAGGAATGTGCTGAGATACTCAAGTCTGGAGGGAATGAAAACATGAATGAGGGATCTCATGAGGGTTAATCTGTTAATATGGACAATGTCCATTTTACTTGCATTGACCTCCAGTCCAGTGCCTTTCAGTTAAATCCTAGTAGAATATTTACTTTACTGATAATTGCTTGTCACTTAGGAACGTTTTCAATGATCACTCCCAGAATCTTTCCATCTCTCTATTAGGCATGGCTTCAAGTTCTGTGAGTATTACTCTATACTTACTCTCATTGATAAGCATCTACCTTACCTCAGCTGCTTAACCAAGTCTTTCTGAATGCAACAGAAGGTTAAATAAGGGTTTGTCATCTCATCATCCCACATAACAAATTATAACACAGTCACTGCCTACATACTTTATATCATCATTAAATTTCATAATATTGCATTAGGGACACCATGTTACATGTTACCCAAAAATATTTTGATAGGGATTGCTGAGTCATTGGTAGTAGGTTAATTTCTTAAGTAGTTTTACCACTGTGTGGTTTAAGACTCCAGTCATATTAGACAGGATAGGCATTGGCAGACTCTCATCCCTATAGTGTGCTAGTGAATCCATTGGGTTTTCTTTTAATAATAAACTGTCAAAGTCATGTTTTGTCTAAAACCTTACAACTTACCATGTTACCAAAAAAAATTACCCTTCTTTAGTACCATTCTGAAGAAGAGCTACTAGACACGAAACATTAACTCTGCTTTCTCTCCACAAATGCTGCCAGACCTGCTGAATTTTCCCAGAAATTTCTGTTTTTGTAACTTACGATGTTACTTCAGTTCAGTCTTAGAGTTTACTGGATTCTGATTAGAATTCACATCATGAGGCCAGACCATAACTACTACACTGCCATTACATCTTTATTATTGACTGTTCTAGAATTCTTTCAACCACCTTTGCTAATAAAGTGTCAGGCTGAGAGGCTTGTGGTTAATTAAACTCGCACCTTAATTCTTTTTTTTCTGAATATTGGAATTACACTTGTAATCCTGAAATCCTCAGGCACAATTGCAGCGGTTATGGAGTTTTGAAAAATATCTACTACATTGTAATTAATTTCCTCCTTGAGTTCTTTAAGGATTCTGAAGTCTGTTGTCTTTGACTCTGACTCTGGTTAATATTTAATCTTCCCAGTTCTGCGCCATGGTCATCATATTGCAGTATGTGTTTTATTCTGCCCCCATGAGGCACCTTTGAATTTTTTTTTGTATTAAACATGATATTGTAACTGCAAGTTGTGGCTTATTCTATGTGCTATAGGCTGTTTACAAATAGAACTACATTTATATAGCACAATTAACGCAGTAAAATATTCCAGGCACTTTTCAGAATAAATTAGGGCAGATGTTCAAAACCTCAGCTAAAGTGTTGGATCTACAGGAATGTCTTAGAGGAGATAGAGGTAGTGGACTGCTTTATAAGGTGAAATTCAGAGCTGAAGTCCTCAGCAGCTGGAGGCTTGGACACTAATTGTGGAATTATTACAATCAGCAATGTCCAAGAAACTAGAACTGGAGGAGAGAATATGTTTCAGAGATTTGCATGGTTGTAAGTTCCAGCAATAGGGACAGATGAGATCTTGGAGGCATTTGAAAACAAGAATACAAACCTTGATGTCAAGGCATTGTTTAACTGGCAGCTAATGTAGATCCTGTTCTCACCACTGGAGTGGTGGGTGAATGGCACTTGACAAAAGCCAGAACGTAGGCACAGGACATCTGGAAAGCTGGGAGGCTGTCCAGGAGTGCACTGGAAGAGTGAAATTCAGAAGTCACCAAAGATGGTTGAGGGTTTCAACGGCAGACTGTGTTAGAGATGTTGGATGATTATGGAGGTGGAAATAGACAGACTCAATGAAGCTATGTGTGGAGTTTGCACATTCTCCCTGTGTCTGCGTGGGTTTCCTCCAGGTGCTCCAGTTTCCTCCCACAGTCCAAAGATGTGCAGGTTAGGTGGATTGGCCATGGGAAATTGCCCATAGTGTTCAGGGACGTGTAAATTAGGTGGGTTATACGGGGAATGAGTCTGACTGGGATCCTCTGAGGGTCGGTGTGGACTTGTTGGGCCGAAGGGCCTGTTCCCACACTGTAGAGATTCTATGATTCTATGATTCATGTGGTTGGTGGCTCATCCTGGAGTCGTTTTAATTCATTCACAGGATGAGGACATCACAACTAGACCAGCATTTATTGCCCATCCTTGAGAGCAGTTAAGAGTCCACCACAGTGCTGTGGGTCTGGAGTCACACGTAGGCCAGGCCAGGTAAGGATGGCAGTTTCCTTCGCTAAAGGAAATTAGTGAACCAGATGGGTTTTTCCTGACCATTTTCCAACAGTTTCATGGTCATTGTTAGATTCTTAAGTTCAGATTTTTTAAAATTCAAATTCCACCATCTACTGCAGTGGGATTTGAACCCAGGTCCACAGAGCACTACCTGGCTTTCCTGATTAACAGTCCAGCAGTAAGACCACTAGGCCATCACCTCCCCATATGACATAAAGATTTGCCAACAATCTGGTTCTGCTTCAGGCATTGGCTAGTGAGAAGTGTGGCTTGAGTGTGCAGGGAACAGGATCTGTGGCAGGGATCAGCAACAATGGTTTCAATTACAACAATTTTTAGCAGGAGCAAGGTACTGCAGATGCTGGAATCTGCACTGAAAACAACAAATGTTGTAACTCAGAGCGAGTCAGGCAGCATCCTTGGAGAGAGAGCAAGCTAACGTTTCGAAACATTAGCTTGCTCTCTCTCCACGGATGCTGCCTGACCCGCTGTGATTTCCAGCATTTTTTGTTTTCGATATTTAGCTGGAGGTAGTTTCTGCTCATCCAGAAGCAGATGTTGAATGATCAGACAATTTAAGAAACAATGGAGCGTGGAGGGATGATGTTGAGGCAGAGCTGGGTGCTGCCAGTGCACAAGTAGAGCCTACGTTTTGCGATGATGTTGGCAAAGGGCAGCATGTCATAAGAGTAAAGGAACATAGGATTTAGGTGCAGGTCTTTCAGCCCTTTGAGCCTTCTCTGACCTTCAATAAGATCATGGCTGAGCTCAGTGTTGTCTCAGATAACAAGGTGTAGAACTGGATGAAAACAGCAGGCCAGGCAGCATCAGAGGAGCAGGAAAGCTGACGTTTCGGGTCTGGACCCTTCTTCAGAAAGTGTTATCTCAGATTCTCCAACATCGGCAGTTCCTACTATCTCCCAATGTTGTCTCAGCTCCCTTTTCCCGTTTGTACCACCTCTCCCATTAGGCCTGGACCCCTTTGTCCAACAAAAGTATATCAACTCAACCATAAATAAACTTAATGACTGAGCTTTCACTACCTTCTGGGGAGTGGAGTGCCCACACCAATGACCCTCTGTGAGAAAACAAAGTCTTCTTGTCTCGCTCTTTAAAGAGAGATTGCTAATTTTTAAACTCTGTCAGTCAAAGTGAAATAAGCGGGCACCAAGGAGACATCAGAGGTAACAAGACTAGGCTAAATAAAAAGATGGAAGTTCTTTTCAAAGGGAAGTCACTTTGCACAAGGCCCTAAATCTATTTAACGATAGGCACAACAATCCTTGGAAAATAAAAGCTTTCACTTAAACAGTAAAGCTGTTCATGGATTACAAATAGCCACAATGTACCTAACTGTTTTTTTTGTACATGTCTTTCACCAAGGAACAGATATCATTCAAATTTTCCTTTATTATTGACTGCAAAATCTGGGTTGTTTGAATCAATCTGAAATGTACTTTAGGCTGAACATGAGACTTGTGGGATGTGAATAAATGTAATAGGTTGATAATAAAATAGCAGATCAAAACTGTTTAATAGAAACGCTAGGGCTAAATATATTATAGCTGTGACTTCAGGACTATAGATGATAAATTCAGCTTTGATCGACTGTAGATTATCATTCAGAATTTTATTCATGTGGGGCCAGGGTTATAATCAGGGGAGCAGTTGGTGCAAGTGTTAAGTATTGGTAAATTTAACACCCATCCATGTCCTTATGTTGCACCACAAGTAAAAGGGAAAGTGGCGGATAAATTGCATTTCCTGGGCTGTAAATACTATTTCACAGTATCTCATGGTGAATAGAAAACAGTCACACATGATTTCAGTTTCACAAAATAACCACTACTCAATCAAGTGCAGACAATGTAAACATACTTTGCATTTCTCTGTACAGTGAGCTTATCAATAATCCCTAGGTCCTTCTGTCAGGCCAGGTCAGAGGGAAAACGCAAAGTCTATGCTAAAAGGAATTCTGCTAATATGGTATCTGAAAGCTGGCATCCAATGCTTATATAGCAGGACAATTGATATCAACAAAAGGAGATAGAATTTTTCCTGCTCTACACTGTCACATTCTCACAAATTAGCAGCAATGTCATTTCCAACGTGGTTTGCAAGACACTTTGAGCCATCATCAGGACAGGAACGAGTACTGTACGAATGCTAAAGGGAGCATGCATTTAAGGTGAGAGGGGGAAAGTTCAAAGGAGATGTGAGGCACATGGTTTTTACGCATGAGAGTGTTAGGAGTTTGGAACATGCTGCCAGGGATGGTGGTAGAGGCAGATAGGATAGGGGGCGTTTAAGAGACTTTTAGATAAGCACATGAATATGCAAGGAATGGAGGGATATGGAGATGGACCAAGGGCAGGCAGAAGGGATTAGTTTAATATGGCATCATGTTTGACATAACATCATGAGCCGAAGGGCCCTTTCCTGTGCTGTATTGTTCTATGTTCTAAAGTGCATTTATGAAGAGTCTGCTGAAGGGAGCTAAGGTATATTATACTGTCTCTCTTTCTGCTCCAGCTGTGTCTCAATTAGGAATACCCTTGTGGTGGGGTCCAGAAAGTTGTCCAATTAAGTCCCGTTCCAAGCCTGGAGTAGCATTGATCCAGTTCAATGCTCCAGTGCAGTACTGAGAGAATTGCCATTGATGGTGCTGTCTTTTGTGGGACCCACCAACTCGGGCAGACGTTAACAATCCCCTAATGTTACTTTGAAGACCTGCAGGAAAGTTCTCTTGTGGTTCCTGGCCAACATTTATCCATCCATCAACATCAAACAAAAACAAAGCAGATTATCTGGTCAAAAACAGAACAGTTCAGAAGACAGGTCACTGGACCCCAAACACAGATGCTGCCAAACCGGCTGAGTTTTCCCAGCAATTTCAGTTTCTGTTTCTGATTTCCAGCATCTGCAGTTCTGGGTTCTTTTTTCAAATCATCTGGTCATTGTCACATGGCTATTTGTGGGAGCTTGGTGTGCATGCAAATTGGCTGCCACATTTCCTACAAAAATAGTGGCTGCACTCCAAAATGCACTTCATTGGCACATAACCCGGTGGAAGGTACAATAGTTCTTTTGGATAAATGCAGTTTCCTCACACCGAGGATTGGTCAACGGGGTGAAAATCCAGCCCAGGACGCCTCGGACAGACTTAGAACTGAGACTGTGGGGTCACTTCTGACTATGAGCCTATCCCGAAACAGCACCCACCCCCAAAAGGTCCCATGGAGCAAAATTAGCTTAATAGATCTCAAAACCAGGCTGTGTCTAATACACCCTGTCATATTTACAAGAGGCATTTTTTTTTAGCTGTGCACGGGCTGACTTAAATGCTGAACAATGAGATTTTGTGAAAACTGACTGTCACAAGGTTTAAGCCTGAAACTGGCAGCAATGATTTTATTGAATTACTATGTCAGGTGGCGCACGGGTCAAGGGAGTTGATGACAAAAGGCTAAATTGTGGCTTAAATTCCTTGTGAAACTTGGGGGCAGCACCCAAATACGAAAATGGAACGGAATTTGTACTTACAGATTGACAGCCATCAGATTTCCCCTTCTGTGCTACCCTTCTCGTTTGGGAAACTCTTTGTAAACTCGGCAAAAATGTGAAAAGCAAGAACCGGGCTGCATAGAGATGGAAGATTCTTCCATCGCTTTACGTCCCTCGAAATAAAAAAGAAATGTCAGAGACAGCTGCAAGTGAGACCTTGCGACTCCCCTTTATTCTCAGACACTTGTACATTATTCGAACCGTCCAGTGTTGAGCACATTTCTTACGCTTTCCAACCGAGGACAGCTCTTCCTTGCCACTAAGTAGCGACTGAGCGCAGATTTGCAACAATTTGCAAATTGGAAACTCGACTGGAAATAAAACTGAAGCTGCTGGTTTTGAATCGATTGAAAAAAAAAGGCTCGGAGTAGTCGGTCATTAGCACAGCGTCCTCGCCATTCATGCAAACAGCTGGAGACTCGTGAAAATTGCTCCAACTTTCTTTGGAGCACTTACTCTGTTGTTGGCAAATTGAAGCCTTTTCAAGCTGATTGTTACTCTTCAGGCATAAGTGCGCTCGTGTTTTTGTACGTGTACGTCTCTGCAAATCAACAGACCATTTGACATCTCTGCCAGTGACATTAGTGGAAAGAGTAATGGAGAGACGTTTCGTAGAATCGCTACAGTGCAGAAAGAGGCCATTTGGCCCATCGACTATACACTGACCCTCCGAAGAGCATCCTACCCCGCCCCCACCCTATCCCCGTAACCCTATCGCATTTACCATGACTAACCCACCTAGCCTGCACATCCCTGGACACTACCCGATAATTTAGCATGGCCAATCCACCCTAACCTGCACATCTTTGATTTGATTTATTGTTTTCACATGTACCTAAGTACAGTGCAGTACAGGCAGATCATAACATACAAAGGCACAAAGATCGTAGGACGATTAAACTGAGTGAGGAATACAAAAGTACAGTGGCACAGGAGGTGTACAAAAAGCAAGATCAGCATTAGATTTGAAATTTGAGAGATCCATTCAGAAGCTGTCTTGAACCTGTTGGCGTGATTGTTTAAGCTTTTGTATCTTCTGTCTGCTGGAAGAGATCCCACAACTGGGCTGGGAGGGGTCTTTGATGGTGTTGGCTGCCTTTCCGCAGCAACAGGAAATGTAGATGGTGTCCATGGATGGAAGGCTGGCTTGTGTGATGGTCTGGGCTGTGTTCACAACTTTCTGTAGTTTCTTACGGTCCTGGGCAGAACAGTTGCTGTACCAAGCTGTGATGCATTAAGATAGAACACTTTCTAGGGTGCATCTGTAAAAGTTGGTGAGGGTTCACATGGACATACTGAATTTCCTTAGCCTCCTGAGGAAGAAGAGACATTGTTGTTCCTCCTTGACCGTTGCATCAATGTGGGTGGTCCATCAGATTGTTGGTGATTGTCACTCCTCAGAACTTGTGACTTTTGACCATCTCCACCTCAGCTCCATAGATAGGGGCATGTCCTCCTCCTCACTTCCTGAAGTTGATGATCAGCTCTGTAGTCTTGCTGACGTTGAGAGAGAGATTATTATTTTTGGACTGCGGGAGGAAACCAGAGCACCTGGTGGAAACCCATGCAGATCCAGGGAAAATGGACAAACTCCATACAGATAGTCACCTGACACTGAGGGCACAGTGCTAACCACTGAGCCACTGTGCCATCCAAAATAATAATTTAATGTGTCTGACAAACCCTCATTTTGCACCATCACAAAAAGTCAAGACCTGTCCTACATTAAATGAAAATTGTATCACTAAGGATGCTATAAATCAGAAACCAAAATAGAAATCGCTTGGAAAGCTCAGCAGGTCCGACAGCATCTGTGGAGAGAAATCAGAGTTAACGTTTTGGGTCAAGTGAGCCTTCCTTTAAACCTATCCTACATTATCTGTCTGTGTCTGTGGTTGCCTGTTAGTATTTGTGTATGATATGTGATGTGTGTGTGGATGTACAACACAAATATATCAGTGTATGTCTGTGCACACTGTTTACTCGTACATGTCTCATTGCATTTGCTCATGTTTGCATATATACATGTGGGTGTATCTGTTTATGCAAGTGCATGAGTTTCTGGCTGTGAGTGCATGTGAGCATATTGTGTCTATACACTTGTATGTGGGTGCACACGTGTCTATATCTGAGTGCGAGTGCCAGTGTGCCTTTGTTGTTTTCCATTGAAGTACTGGCCACTTGATGATCAGTAGCAGGTAGGCAGGCCAGCAGTCCCAATCATTCCGACCGTAACCCTTTCAACCTCCTGGATATTCTCTCTGATGGCTTTTGAAAGAGGAAAGCAGCTTTACTGCAGAACAGTTCTTTTAAGCTTGTGCTGATTCTGACTCTGTGAACAATACTGAGCGACCTCCTGATTTTGCTTTGTACTCATTGACTGGTGGAGCTGATGCTGGGAGGGTTTCACATCAAGTCAATGGGAACTGCACTGGCAATTCTGTCAACTGCAGAACTACGCTGTGTGTAACCGTTTGTGTTTTGGCTGTATGTTTAGTACTACTCAGTGGGTGAACAATACCAGAGAAGAGGCATCACCCTTTATGAGGGCTGCTGATGAACTATCATGTTGCAACAGCACAGCCAGATAAACCAGAGATAACCAGGTGAATACTGTCCCAATGAGCTTGTCCCTTTGAAGAATAAAATATGGATTGTTTCAGTTTTTATTAATGCAATTCCATGATCAAATTGTTTGAAATTTTAGTCTTGAATATAATGTGATTTGACAGGATGTGTGAAATAACTCCACAGAGGTTGATATCCCATCACCAAGTCACCCTTTATTTACACGTGGAGAGTCCTTGACACTGATCCAGCTCCCTCAGAGCCAGCTCTCAGAGTGAACAGAACCTCTGACACTCCTGTGTATATCTGTCAGCCAGGGCTCCCTGATTGGACCAGGTTAACAGCCCCAATCAGGGAACTCATATTCTCTGAGGTCCACCCAGCTGACTTCATTACAATCACTACATCCCTCCCCCTCTGAGTGCGAGGACATGGGCCATTTTGTTTTTTTGTAGCTCCTCCAGGGGCATTTTAGCACTGGGTCAGGTTCCTCCAAACTTGCCTCTGATGGGGGCAGCGTGTAACGCACAGTAGCTTGCCTCTTGTCTCAGAATGTCTCAGAGAAAATTTATTCTCTTCTTCAGGTGGCAAAGGCGTCAAGGCGACAACATCTGCCACGTCCATCTCAGATTCTGAGGTATCTTCAATGCTTGCAGGAGAGAGAGAACCCACTGGTTCCGGAATGGTCAGAAAGGCAGTCGAAGAGCAGGGTGTGTTTTGCTCCCACACCGTTTGTGAGTTTGCAGGTTGCAAATGGTCCACATGCTTGAGACTGTCACACCGACCCAAATCTTATACGTCACTGGACCTGAACTTACATCGAGCATGCCTCTTACCCATGTTGGGCCAGTCCCGTGGTTCCTACACCAAACCTCATCCCCTGAAGTAACTGTCTGTCTTGCTTAGAGGAGTGATGTGTCCATGAATGGCATTCCAGATGCCGTTTCACCCTCCCCCCAAACCCAGTTCTGGGAAGATCAGATTTAACCTGGTGTGGAGTCTTCTCCCCATTAGCAGCTCTGCTGGAGATCTCCCTGTCATTGCATGAGGCGTGATCCTCTAATCAAATAGGAACCGGCACTGTTTGGTTTCTAGTGAAGCTGTCGGCTGTTTCTTTCAGAATGCCTTTAAAGTTTGGACTGCTCTTTTTGCCACACCATTGGATGATGGATGGTATGGAGCTGTCGTTGTATAACAAATACCATTTGACTTTAGGAAATACTCAAATTCTGGGCTGGTAAACAATAGCCCATTATCTGTGACTAACACTTCTGGGAGTCATGTATTGCAAAGGACGTGTGCAACTTTTCTATCATCGTTCCCATGTTTGCCGAATGAACTTTATCCACATCCAGCCATTTTGAGTGGGTGTCCACAATGTCTAAGAACATTGAGCCCATGAAAGGACCTGCATGGTCGCCATGAAACCAAGTCCAGACCATTACCTGGCCATGCCAACAAATGGGGGGGAGCTGCTGGCTGTAATTTCTGTCCTTGTTGGCACTCTGTGCACTGCCCCACCAAAACAACTATGTCTGCATCCAATCCTGGCCACCAGACATAACTTCTCGCCAACATCTTCATTTTGGAAACCCTTAGATGACTCAGGTAGAGTTCAGTCAGTATCTGGCAGCGACGTTTGCTGAGGACAATCACCCTCACTCCCCAGAATAGTATATCATCCTCTACTGTGAGCTGGTCTGTCTGGGTCTGAAAAAGGTTTCAATTCTGGTTGTGACAGCCCTTTGGTTTTCCCCTTCACCACCAGCTGTTTCAGTTTTGCCAGGACCAGATCTTTCTGTGTCCAAAGGCTGATATTGTCAGCTGTGACAGAAAGTGTGTCCAGAAAATGTAAAATGGACTCTTCCAGCGGTGGTACCACCAGCAGTGTATCTACTAGTGGGAGGCGACTCAATGCATCTGCTTTTGCTCCTCAACAGCATTCCAACTTGTAATTTTATGCACTTAGTATTAGGGCCCACTGTTGAATTCAGCCTGAAGCTATGGGCAGTCTGCCTTATCCTTTGTAAGTAGACCTAAAGGTATTTGTGGTTCATTATTATTTAAAATTTGCATCTGTAAAGGTACTAGTGGAACATCCTGACTCCAAATGTGACTGTCAAACCTTCCTTCCCTATCTGGACGTATTTACGCTCTGCATTCGCCAAAGTCCTGGATCCATACGCTATTAGGCGTAACTCTCCATTGGGCCACCTACGAGCTAATATTACCCTGATGCTGTAAGGGGAAGCGACGCATGTCAATACCAGATCTCGCTTGGGATCACAGAGTGCAAACAACTTAGAGAGCTGTTTCTTCACTTCACTGAAAGCTATGGCTTCACTATGCGACCATTCCCAAGGCTGGCCTTTTTTTTAAGAGTTGATACAAAAGTGCCAGGATGGAGGCCAGGTGATACATGAACTTTCTATAATAATTCAACAGCCCAAGGAAATCCCTAAGCTTCAGTACAGACATGGGAGCCGGGGCACCTTTGATCGCCCTCATTTTATTTTCCAAAGGGTGTGACCCAGTCTTGTCGACTCTGTAGCTCGTTTTGGATGCCTGGTACTCACACTTTTCCCTTCTGAGGCGTACACCCACCTTATTGGTCTTCCCTGTTATTAGCACGTCATCTGGATAAATGGCATGCCCAACTGCAACATGCAACTGCCTGTTCTGAGAGTTTGAATGACTTTTTAACAGCTTGAGAGTGCTAGGTTTATTGAAGTACTCCAGAAGCCCACTTGTAAAACAGACTGTGGAACCTCAACTGTATGAAATGATTTTTGGTGAGGATTTTACTTTGGTTTGATGACGTGTTCTTCACTGTTGAGAACTAGTGGACTATGCAGCTGGACTCAGGCTGGTGCATACCCGATATTGCTGATTAATGTGAACATTACCGCCACATAGAGTGCAGGCCTGAAGTCAATATTTTTCTCTTCCTACGACGTACTGGGGGCCAATAAGCTCAATTGGTTTGATTGCTGGTGTGTGGTTCAGAGTAGTGCCATTGGTATGGGGTGGATTCCTATTCTGGCTAAGGTAGACTTAACGCTTCTCTCCTTGCCCTGATCCCGAACCAAGAAGGCGATGGCCAGCCACCATTGACAAAATCACCAGACAACAAGCCAAGTACCTGCTATTGGGCAGAGGGTGCGTAAAAGAATGAACCACTTACAACATTTATCACTCACTTTATCTTCCTTTTACATCTGCTGCTTATATATTTTCAATGTAAGGAGAGAGTTCAATGAACTCATTTCTTGTAAGCAAGCTAAAACCAAGCTTGTTTCTGTCAAATCAAGTTTCTTTTGTAATATGTAATTCAATTAAAATAAGAGAATTAATTTTGAGTATTGCAAACATCATCTATCCTACAGAAATTCTAAATCATCCATGTAACTTGCTCCTGGATCTGTGAACCACGTGACCAAAGTTATGCCACGAGGCAAGTTGAATTTTTAAGAAATGCCAAATTACCACTTGCTGTCTCTGTTTATAGCACAATTAAGAATGGTTCGTGTGACATTTAAGTCATACTTAGCTACAACTCATTATTGAAGTAAATATTTTCTCCCTCCAGTGAGCAGTGCTTTGAAGTATTAGTTAATAACTAGATTCTATCAGTTGAGTGTCTTATTAAGTTAACATTTTCATGACTGTGGCTAGTTCCATCAATCTTGAACTGTCTGTATTTGAAACAATGCATTGCTGTTGCATTCTAACACTACAGTGTTCAGGTGTTTATTGCTCGGTCATATGTGCTTAATAACCCTTATGCACTGGTCTTTAGTTGTAATGCGTGTTTTGTTGGGAGTCAAAAGTCTGGAGATGTAGTTTGGATTTAGTTTAAACAAGAAGCAAGTGGGGGATGGTTTTACTGTTTTATTTTGAGGCCAAATGTAGCGTGAGTTGAGGTGGTTGCCTGTGGATCTGGATCGTAGAACCCCTACAGTGTGGAAGCAGGCCATTTGCCCCATCAAGTCACATCAACCCTAGATGCAGGTACAGTTACAGCATTTAAAAGACATTCGGATAGGTGCATGATTAGGAAAGATTTGGAGGGATATGGGCCAAATGCAGGCAAGTGGGACTATTTTAGTTTGGGAAAATTGGTCGACATGGATGAGTTAGACCGAAGGGTCTGTTTCAGTGCTGTATGATTCTATGACTCTAAATGGCAATGTGGGGTAGACCTTGTAAAATGTTCTCCATCATCTGCTGAAAAATTGCACAGACTGACAATACCCCAGATGGCAGTCTTGTATATTGGTACAAATCCTTATGGGAATGAAGTGTAGCAAACTTCTACAAACCCTCATCGAACTGCAACCGCAGGTACACATGGCTCATATCCCGCTTTATGAAGGACAGCGCCCTGCCAGTTTTGCACATAAATCCTCAATGCAAGGGATTGGCTATTTATCCAGTTTACTGTTTGTTTAAAATCCCCACAAATGCAAACCAACCCATTGGGCTCCACAATTGGGATGACTGGTGCTGCCCATTCCACAAACTGTACTGGTTTGATGATTCCTTCACTTTCCAGTCTCCTGATTTCTGTGTCTACTTTTGCCCATTTGGCAAATGGCCCTGGGTGGGCCTTGCAGAATTGTGGAATTGCTTCCTGGTCAACATGTAAGGTGGCCTTGGCTCCTTTGATAGGCTTTAGACCTTCCTGAAAAACTCCCAGGTATTTAATTAGGACTTCACTCAGGCAGCCATTTTCTAATTGAAAAATGTTGAACATATCTAGGTGAATCTTTCTCAACCAATTTCGCTCCATCAAGCTTGGGACCATGCCTTTTACTACAATCAGTTCTAACTGAACCAGCTGCTTCTCATGAGAAACTGGAACCAAAGTTGTACCCTTATTCTGTAAAGGTTCCCCAGCTGAGGTCTTGCACAAGCTTAAGGGTTGGAGTCCAGAACGAATTTTATTAAAGACTGGTTCTGCAATCATTGAAACAGATGTGTTGGTATCAACCTCCATTAGAATCAGGTCACCATTTATTTTGATTATTTCTGATTTGAATGTTGCTAAGCAATTTAACTGTTCCAAACCAGATGTAGGTGGACTCTCCTGGATAGAGGCCTATGAGTTCTCTTACTGAATTCAGGCTGAGTGGGACTTTTTTGCTGTCTCGAGTCTGCATACTGGCAGCAACTACAATGGCTTACCGGCCCAGATCCTGAGAAAAATTGTAACTGATTGGCCAAGGCTTGGCTTTGTTTTGGGGTTTTGCCATGGGCTGACCTAGAGTCCCTCTGTTCAGGATACATCCTGAGTAAGACTATGCAACTGCCTTCACTCAAGTGGTATTCCCCAAGCTCAGTCAGACTGGTGAGAGTGTCCACTTCCATTGCTCCATTTTCTACTGACAAAGTCAGTTGCAGTTCCTGTTGGAAGTCCAGTTGAGCTTCAGCTAGTCGGCGCTTTTGCGTGGTTTATGTCATTAATCCCACATACCAAACAATCTCTCAGCACCTCATTATGGGTTAAACCAAAGTCATTGCCTCTGCCAGTTATCTTAACCTTGTCATAAATCTCAATATGGATTCCCCCGGTTCTCAAATTGCCGAGTAAAACCCGATAGTGTCTCAGAATTAGAAGAGGCTTGGAGTTATAGTGTTCTTTAACTAAATCCACCGGGTTGTAGTATCCGGTGCCTCAGGGAAAGTTAGCCTCCTAATAACCGAGAAAGCTGCGGGTCTGTAAACTGTCAGGAGAATTACTTGTTGCTTTTCATCTGCCTCAATGTCATTTGACCGGAAAAAAATGTGTTCTTTCCACATACTGGGCACAGTATTCTACGGTAGGATTGAATAAGTCAAGCTTCCCAAATAGTGGCGTAATGCCAAAAATGCTAGCTCCAACTCAAAAATGACTGTTGCGTGTGAATTTCTTTAGGAGCGTGCTTTCTCTTGTCACCACTAAAATAAGACCATGGAGGTCAGTATCCCATCACCAAGTCACCCTTTATTTACACGTGGAGAGTCCTTGACACTGATCCAGCTTCCTCAGAGTCAGCTCTCAGAGTGAACAGAACCTCTAACACTCCTGTTTATATCTGTCAGCCAGGGCTCCATGATTGGACCAGATTAACAGTCCCAATCAGGGAACTCCTATTCTGACCTCATTACAATCACCACCATGTGTTAACATCAAAAAATCTCAAGCTTCTAACATGGAAAAAAATCTCATAAGAAGTGCCATTCCTGTATGCCTCAGAAACCTGGACATGAAATAAATATCTGGAGAACAAAACAGAGTCTTTGAAATGCAAATGCTAAGACTTGTACTTAAAATTCCAAAAACAGACCATGAGACAAATGTAGAGGTGTTTGAAATTGCAGAAGAAAAATAGCTCTTAAAAAGTGACATCAGAGAAGAGAACATTAGTAACAAATGTAGAGAATCCTGGAGAAATTCATAAGGTCCTGGCAGTATTTGTGGAGGTGGAAACAGGGTTTCTAATCCATTGTGACTCTTCTTTAATTCTGTTTCTCTGTCCACTGATGCTGCCAGACCTGCTGAGTTTGTTTTAGATTTCCAGCATCCACGGTCTTTTGCTTTTATTAGAGAATGTCAGTATTTCGGCCATTTGATCAGAGCTGAAAGACTACTGAGATCTCTTATAGAGGGCAATGTGGAGTGGAGGGCAACAGAAAGAGAGTTGTCCTAAGGCTACTTCAATGACAGACGTCACAGAGTGATTGCCGATAAGTTAGATGTGAGTGGATGGTGCAGGACAGACGAGGATAATGTAACATAGCAGCAGTCCCCCAGCAGGAGTACGCACAAGCAGCAGGAGTTTGACAGTTTGTTCAGTGTGAAGGTGTCTTGATGTGGATTTTTACCTTGTGATGCATATAGGCACCTAACCAGAATAACAATTTGTGCTCTTAATGTAACAAACAATCTCAAGGTGCTTCACGCAAGTGATTATCCAACAACATTTGACACTGAGGCTATAAATTAACTGAATGAAATGAGGAACAAATACATTGGAACAAATGGGTTACATGCTAATTGAGGATCAACAAAACAAATCATGAAAACAATTTAAGTGTGGATGGCAAAGCAACAAAACAGACCCCAGGAAATAAAATAAAAGCTGCCTTTAGGGTCAGAAAACTGAATTGAGGTGAAGCAAAAAAGTTTGTAGTGAATTAAAGTCTAAGTAGCTGTTAAGATCTTCATCATGTTAGAGTCTTTTAGAATGTTCTGCGGTAATAGTGGATTTTCTGTCACTTTGCTTATGGTAAATGGAAGGATATGCATTTAGAATGGAATCATTAAAGAATATGACATACAAGATCCCCAGAGGATCATTTGTGGTGAATTTCAACTTTCACTAACAATATTATATCATTGGGACTGTTATGTTGGACAAAATAAGTGCGAAAACATGCAGAAACTGCATACTATACAAAACTTTACATTACTGGTGTGCATGACAATTTTTGGAATGTTCTATTTTAGAACAGGAATGCTAAAAGAACTGTGCTGAGAAATGTATTACCCAAAGTAGTTGTGACTATCATAGGAGGGATCTTCACTGAGGTTCAGGATTACCTGTTGCGATTCATTTATCGTTAAAAATCTTGTAAGGTATCTTATTAGATTAGATTTAGATCATGTTTTATTGTCACGTGTAGCCGAGTACAAAAGTAGAGGAGTACAGTGGAAAGTAGACAGTCACTATTCTCCGACACCATCTTAAAATACAAAAGTTTGAATTAAAAACAAGTGCAGAAATTAAAGAAACAGAATCAAAAGGAAATGACATTTGCGTTGATTCTTTTGAATCTGTGACCTTTCATCAGTGATGAAAAGTCATGGACCTGAAACATTAACTTTACTTCTCTCTTCACAAATGTCACCAGACCTGCTGAGTATTTCCATCATTTTCCGTTTTTTTAATTCCCATCCATCGTTCTGTCAAAAAAAAATATTCCATCTCCATGTTAATGACAGCCCAACGGACCCCCTCACACTGAGAATTCAGTAGTTCCACCAATGCACTGCAAGACCTCAGGATCTCTGCTGAATACCAGAACTGTGCCCACTCGCAGGGAAAGCTGATAGAATGTTCTGATTTATTGCAAGAGGAATTGAATTCAAAAGTAGGGAGGCTATACTTCAGTTATACAGGGCATTGGTGAGACCACATCTTGAGTATTATGAACAGCATTGCTCACTCTACTTAAGGAAGGATGTGAGTGCATTGGCAGCAGTTCAGAGAAGGTTTACCAGACTAAAACCTGCAATCAGGGGGTTGTCTTATAAAGAAAGGTTGGACAGGCTAGGCTTTTGTCTGCTGGAGTTTAGAAGACCAAGAGGTGACTTGATTGAAACATTCAAGATTCTGAGATGTCTTGACAAGAGAGATATGGAGAAGATGCCAGGGTAGCACAGTGACTCAGTGTTTAGCACTGCTGTCTCACAGCGCCAGGGACCCGGGTTTGACTCCACCTTCAGGCAACTGTCTTTGTGGAGTTTGCACGTTCTCCCCGTGTCTGTGTGGATTTCCACCCACAGTCCAAAGATGTGTGGGTTAGGTAGATTGGCTATGCTAAGTTGCTAATAGTGTCCAGGGATGTGTAGGATAGGTAGATTGACCATGGGAACTACAAGGTTACAGGGGTGGGTCTGGTGGGATGCTCTTTGGAGGGTTAGTTTGGGCTTGATGGGCCAAGTGGCCTGCTTCTACACTGTAGGGATTCTACAGATTTCTTTTTATGGGAGATTCTAGAAATAGGGATCACTGTTTAAAAATAGGAGTTCACCCGATTACAACAGAGATCGGGTACGTCTTTTCCTCACAAAGTGTTGTGAGTTTTTGGTTTGGACTCCTTTTATGTAAAAGTAATGGAAAGTTTTTGAATATTTTTGAGGCAGAGGTGGAAAGATTGTTGTTAAGTGGTGCAGGGGTGGTTTAGATGGGAATGTGGATTTGATGTTACAACCCAATCAGCCATGATCTTATTCAATGGTGAAATAGGTTCAAGGGGCTGCATAATCTATACCTACTCCTTGAGTGTATCACAGAGTCATAAAAATATGATGGCTCAGAAAGAGGCCATTCAGGTCATTGTGTCTGTACTGACTGTTCAAGTGAATATCATTACCTGATGCCCATCTGCATTTTCTTCAATATCCTTGCAGATTATTTCTATCCAAGTATTCATGAAATAGGTTCTTGAATACTTCAATTACACCTGGCTCCACCCACATTACCAAGCGTGTATGAGGAGATATGAGGCTAAGACACAAAAAGCATGATTAAATAGGTATATTTTAATGACGGTCTTAAAGAAGGAGAGCTGGAGAGATTTACAGCCTAGATAATTGCACCAGTGATGAAAACTGGTGATGTACAACCAGCCAAAATTGGAAGAGTGCAGAGATCATGCAGAGTCACTGTACCCTAAGAAATGTAAAGGAAAAATCACAGAATAATCATACCTAGTTTCATACATCATGTGGGGCTTTTGGCTGTAAATGTAAGAACACAGAAAGTTCTTGATTTCGTAGTTGTTGTTGCATCCTCATTGGATCCCATAGAGGAGTGGGCATGTCACTTGAGGAATGAGCTGTAGACACAAATTCAAATCCCATCCTGGCAGTTGGGGCATTTAAATTTCAGTTTACAAAGTAAAAACCCAAAAGATAAAGCTAATGACAGGTGTATTTTCTCTAGGGTGGGGGATTTCAAGACTTCAGGGCATATTTTTAAGGTGAGAGGAGAAAAATTAAAATAAACTTCCAGAGGAAATGGTGGATACAGTTACAATTACAACATTTAAAAGACATTTGGGTAAGTACATGAATAGGAAAGATTTGAAGGGATATGGGCCAAGTGTGAGCAGGTGGGACTAGTTTAGTTTGGGATTATGGTCAGCACGGATTGGTTGGACTGAAGGGTCTGTTTCTGTGCTGTTTGTCTCTATGACTCTATAAAACCCTTTAAGAAAGGAAATTGCTATCCTTACCTTGCCAGCTTTATATGTGAATCCTGGCCCCTTACAGCAATGTGGTTGATTCTTCATTGCCGTCTGAAATGATTGAGCTAATCATTCAGGTATATCAACTCCCTATGAAGAAAATAAAATAAACTTCATTGGACCATCTGTCATCCAACTTGGTACCAGACATAACAAAGGCACACAGCCCAGTCAACATTGCAATACCCTTTTCATTAACATTTAGTGATTTGTGCAAATTATCTCACCACTTTGCAGGAAAAAACAAACAGCTTGATTGGCAATCAAGCCATCACCTTGAGTCCTCTGTGCCTCCACTAACAACTGTCATGTCTCCATCTACAAGGTGCACTGTAGCAGTCTTCTAAGTCATCTTCAACAGTACCTTACAAGCAACAAGCTCTGCCACCTAGAACAAGGTCACCAAGCATATCAGAACATTACCAGGTTCATCTCTGAATCATAGATTACACATTATATTGATTTGGAAATGCATTGATGTTCCTTTATAATTGTATATGAAGAATCTGTGACTCCCTACCCAACAGCAATGTGGGTGCACTGGTACCACATAAACTGTTCAGAAAGGTGGCTCAGTACAACCTTCTCGGGGCAATTAGAAATAGAACAGTGAATGTCCACATCCCATAAATAAATGAAAAAAAAATGTTGCTATCTTAATGTCCATTACATGTTCCCTCCAGGATATTATTAAACGTTGACATCCACAAATCCATTAGCCATCGAATCTTCCTTTCATAAATGGAGAGCTACACAGAGTTGGAAATAAAGAGTTGTCAGATAATTACTAAGAGTCAATAGGTAACTTGATGTCCTTCAATTTGGCTTCTTGCTGCAATTTAAGAGCCACTATTTTGCAGCAGGAATTAGACAGTGAAAGCTCCAAGTAGTCGCAGTTCTAATTTTTCATCCCCCAACTTGCTGAGTTTACCATTTGAGTCTACTTCTTGTAGCAGGCTTTGGTCATTCATTGAAATATAAACTGGAGTCTCTTCTAAAGTTGTATTCAGGCTTGGAGAGGGTAGGGGGGAATGGACTGACATGGTTTGATTTAACTCGTGTGATTTGTGTATATTAATATCAGTTCTTCCAGAATGATGACCTAATCCAGTCTGTTTCAGAGAGTGGGTGACTGTGAATTCCTGGAGTCGGAAAACTTATTGTACTGTGGTGATTTAACACAGGGAGAGAAAACACTGAAGACTATTACCCTGCATTTGGCTCAGAATAATCAGGGACTGATTTTTAGCTTAGACAAAACAGAAATGTAAATTTTTAGGCAGTTATTGGAAGTAACCTGACTGGGGTCAGAAGCAAAAACAGTCTCTCTCCTAGAAAAGAGTATAGGATAGTTCAGGGAATGGGCTATTATCTCAGTCGAAAATTTTCAGAATATGCAACTTCCAGAACTCAAGTATTTGGTTAAAAATATTCAGGTTAATAGAAACTGAGAAAGTTTAAGCCGTCCATTTTGTGAGTATTCTTGAAAGAAAACTTGACAGTTCACAACACAGGAACTGACAAGAATCAGTTCAGTTGAACTTGATATTTGATGTCGAGGTATGACTTCTCTAGATATGAATTGCTATAAGGTGAAGGTGTTGGTGAATAGATTGAAATTTGTGTTGCTGAATATTTTAAGACTTTCCTAGCTCTGATGTATATCGAAACAGCTTTTTTTTTCTGTTTCTGTCTTTTGTGTGATAAACCTTGTGTCATAGAGAAACTCTGCAGCCTCATGTGACCATGTTTCAATGAATGACTACCACATTAACTGATTTTTTTAAAAAAATCAACTATCAGGTCACATTTCATTCTTGAATCTGACTTGTCCAGTAGTAACAGAAGCCAGGATCAAAACACTCTACCAATCCTGAGGAAGCCTTGGTGCATGGCAGGCTCATCGATCTTTCAGAAGAAATGTTAACAGTATATCACAGATCTGGAAAAAAAAAGGAGAAAACAAAACTGTCATCCAGCATATGGGTAGTGGGGATGGAGCTGTAGAAGAGTTTTGCTAATGTTGAAATAATAAGAAAGGCCAAGGAGTTAGGTTTATATTAATGCGCCTGGAGGCAGATTTCCGAATCCTTGAAGGTGGATGCAGTATCACCTCTGCACACCTTTCCTTGCCTGTCTTTAGGGATTTCATGCTGGTTGACAATGTAAACATTTGAAAAGATATCTGGCATGCCCATGGAGCAGTATTGACTGTCTCGCTAATGGTACTGGAGGAGTTAGCGTTTTGACATTAGCGAAAAGAAAAGCCTTTAAATGTTTGACGTTTGGACAGGGATCAAACGAGTTTGAACAACTCAAATTTAGACTAGAAAATGTGAACCCCATCAGTCAAAAGTCATGAGAAAGCGCAGCATTGAAGAACTTGCCTTTGAACATGTTCTAAACCATTATTAACATAAACATGATGGGTAATTGAAAAGTGATCACATGCATCAGCTTGTTTTATTAGACTCCTGTTCGAGCTGATGCAAGCCTATTTTATTTCTCTGAGAAGAATCTGGCATGTCGTCTTTGAAGTGAAGTGATCAACTGAGCCTACTTTTGCTGAAAAAGCACCTGAATGATTCTCTCATTGGTGGGATTTGTTGTATAAAATGCTGGTTCTGAAGGAGTTAATGATCATGTTCCATTGGCTCCACTGATTGTCACACAGTGTCAGTAGGTGGAAACAGGGGCTTTACTCTAGCTTTCAGAGGGAGTAGATGTTATTTACTAGAATGTTACCAGAAATGAAGGGTTTTAGATACCAGGAAAGATTAGAGAAATTGGGCTTTTTCTCCTTGTCGCAGAGAAAATTAAGAGGTGACCTTACTGAGATGTTCAAAACTAGTGAAGGGATTCTGTGATTGGCAACCAAAAGCTCCACGAGATAAAGTGTAAGATCCCTCAGAGAAAAGGTAATAACTTTATGAACATTGGTACCAAGACCAGAAAGAGAAGACATGGGAGTTTGTTTTTTTTTAACTCATGGCATTTGATTGGCTCTGCAGGATTTATTACTTATCCCTAGTTGCCCTTGAGAAGGTGGTGGTGAGCTGCCTTCTTGAATTGCTGCAGTTCATATGCTGTAGGTAGACCCACGATGACATTAAGAAGGGAATTCCAGGATTTTGACCCAACAACAATGAAGGAACAGCAAAATATTTCCAAGTCAGGATGGTGATGGCTAGGATTGGAACTTGCAGGTTCCCATATATCTGCTGCCCTTGGCCTCCTAGATGGTAGAGATTGATCAGCAAAAACTGAAAGAATTGCGGATGTGGTAAATCAAAAAACAAAAACAGAAGTTGCTGGAAAAGCTCAGCAGATCTGGCAGCATCTTTGAAGAGAAATCAGAGTTAATATTTCAGAGTTAATGTGACACATCCTCAGAACTGATGGTAGCTAGGAAAATATTGGTTTAAATGCAGAATATAGTGTGTGGGGAGGGGTTAAGGGGTAAACAATAGGTAGGGATAAAGCCCAAAGACACAGAGGAACATTTGAACAGATAACGATCTGGCTAGGAGGGTGAATAGCTGTTAGTGGGGACTATTGGTGACTAACAGATGTGTGTAATGGCAGGCTATGTGGTAACAAGGCCTGGTGCATGGGTAGGGGGCTGGGACATGGGAGAGTTTAGGCCCTAAAATTATTGAACTCGATATTGAGACCAGAGGGCTGCAGGGTCCCCAAGTGGAAAATGAGGTGTTCCTCCAGCTTGTGCTGAGCTTCACTGGAACACTGCAGCAAGCCTGAGACAGAGATGTTGGTCAGAGAACAGGGTGGTGTGTCAAGGTGGCAGGTATTGGAAGTTCAGGGTCTTTTTTGCAAGCAGAACATAGATGTAAGGAAGGTATGTTTGGGCCCTTGGATACTGTGGAGGGAGGCAGTAAATGGGCAGGTGTTTTACCTTCAGTGGTTGCAGGGGAAGGTGCCGTAGGGCTGTGGCTGGGGCGGGTGCGGTATTGGGGATGAAGGAAGAGTGGACCAGGGTGTCCCGGAGGGAACAGTGCATGCAGAATGCGGACAAAGGAGGGGAAGGGAATATGTGTCTGGTTGTGGCATCTCGATGGAGGAGGCAGAAATGTCTGATTATCTTGTGGATGTGGATGTAGTGGGATGGTAAGTAAGGACAAGGGGAACCCTATCGCTGTTGCGGCAGGGAAGAGAGGGGGTGAGGGCGGAAGTGAGGGAGATGGGTCAGGCCTTGTTGAGGGCCCTGTCGACAACAGAGCTGGGAAATCCTCGGTTGAGGAAGAAAGTGGACATTTCGGAGGCTCCCTTGTCGAAGTTGGCCTTATCTGAACATATGCGACAGAGACGGAGGAACTGAGAGAATGGGATGGAGTCTTTACAGGAAGTGGGGTGTGAGGATGTATAGTCCAGGAAGCTGTGGGAGTCAGTGGGTTTGTAATGGATATTAGTGGCCAGTCTATCCCCAGAAATGGAAACAAAATGTTGAGGAAGGGAAGGGAGGAGTTAGAGATAGACCAGGTGAAAGTGAGGGCAGGGTGGAAATTGGAAGCAAAATCAATGAACTTTTCCAATTCCGGACGAGAGAGGGAAGCAGCACCGATGATATCAGAGAAAGAGTTGTGGATGGTGACCGGAATAGGACTGGAACAAGGAATGTTCCGCTTACTCCACAAAGAGACAGGCGTAACTGGGGCCCATGCGGGTACCATGGCACCCCCTCTGACCTGAAGAAAATGAGAGGAGTTGAAAGAGAAGTTGTTGAGGGTGAGGACAAGCTTGGCCAAGCGGAGGAGGGTGGTGGTGGGTGGGGACGGTTCAGGCCTTTGCTCCAGGAAGAAGCAGAGAGCCCTGAGACCATCCTGGTGGGGAATGGACTTGTAAAGGGATTGCATGTCCATGGTAAAGAGGAGGTGGCTGGAACCTACAAACTGGAAATTCTGAAACTGGCATAAAACGTCAGAGGATGTATGTGGGCAGGGACTGGACCAGGGGAGAAAAGACTGAGTCAAGGCAGGAAGAGATAAGTTCCTTGGGGCAGGAGCAGGCTGAGACAATGGGTCTGCTCAGGCAGTCCTGTTTGTGGATTTTTGGAAGGAGATAGAAACGAGCTGTGCAGGGCTGGGGGATTATCACCCTGGAGGCAGTGGGAGGGAGGTCACCAGATGAAATAAGGTCACTTACTGTAGTTGATACAATGGCCTGATGTGTCATGATGGGGTCATGGTCCAGGGGAAGATAGGAGGAGGTATCTGAGAGCTGGCGCTCAGCTTCTGCAATGTAGAGGTCAATACGCCAGACTACAACAGCACCACCCTCATCGGCAGGCTTAATAACAAAGTCCGGGTTGGATCTAAGTGCACAGAGGGATGAAACTTCAATTGGAATCCATGTGAGGTGAGTCTGAGCCGGAGGCAGTCACTGAGGAATGTGATATGGCTGTGGAAACGAGTTTTAGCAAATATTTGGTCAAACACCAGGAGTGACAGTGAAATTAATGTCGGTGGGCAAGAAGAAAGATTGGAACGGAAATCCCGTTGGAGACAGGAGTAGAACTTCTTCAAGGTAGGCATGCCTAGAAGAGATGTGGCAGTGAGTTAAACACTAAATAAAAACCGAAAGAACTGTGGATGCTGTAAATCAGGAACAAAAACAGAAGTTGCTGGAAAAGCTCAGCAGGTCTGGCAGCATCTGGGAATAGAAATCAGAGTTAACGTTTCGGGTCTGGTGACCCTTCCTCAGAACTGATGGTAGCTGGGAAAATGTCAGTTTATATGCAGAAGGTCGGTTTGGGGGGAGGGGGTAAGGAATAAACTATAGGTGGGGATAGAGCCCAAAGAGAGAGAAGAACAGTTGCACAGACAAAGGAGTTGATAACAATTTGGTTTGGAGGGTGAATAGCAGTTAATGTTGGTGACTAACAATAGGTAGTGGGTAATAGCAGATTGTATGATAACAAGGCCTGGTGTGTGGGGTAGGGGGAATAGGAGGTTCTACCTCCTTCCAAAAATCTGCCTGCTCCTGCCCCACAGAACTCATCTCTTCCTACTGATATATCAATGATATCATCGATGCTGCTTCCCTCTCTCATCTGGAATTGGAAAGGTTCATCAATTTCACTTCCAAATTCCACCCTGCCCTCACTTTCACCTGGTCTATCTCTGACTCCTCCCTTCCCTTTCTCAACATCTCTGTTTCCATTTCTGGAGATAGATTGGCCACTAATATCCATTATAAACCCACTGACTCTGACAGCCAATTGAACTATACATCCTCACACCTCATTTCCTGTAAAGACTATTCCATTGTCCCAGTTCCTCTGTCTCCATCATATATGTTCTGATGAGGCCAACTTCGACAAGGGAACCTCCGAAATGTCCACCTTCTTCCTCAACTGACAATTCCTGAGCACCGTCGTCAACAGGGCCCTCAACCAGGTCCGACCCATCTCCCGCACTTCCCGCCCTCACCCCTTCTCTTCCCTCCCACAACAGCGATAGGGTTCCCCTTGTCCTTACCAACCATTCCACCAGCATCCACATCTAGAAGATCATCAGATGCCATTTCCACCACCTCCAGTGAGATGCCACCACCAGACGCATATTCCTCTCCCCTCCCTTGTCCGCCTTCCGCAGGCACAGTTCCCTCCGGGACACCCTGGTCCACACTTCCTTCACCCCAAACACCCCCCCAACTATGCCTGTCTGTTTGTGGGATACATGGAACATTCCTTGTTCTAGTTGTATTCCCCGACCCACACGGGGAAGCACTGACCTAATGGTGTTATCGCTGGACTCTTAGTCCAGAGACCTTGACCTGGTTTCGAATCCTGCCATGGCAGATGGTGGAATTGGAATTCAATAAAAATCTGGAATTAAGAATCTAATGATGACCATGAATCCATTGCTGATTGTCAGGAAAAACTCATCCGGTTCACTAATGTCCTTTAGGGAAGGAAACTACCATCCTTACCTGGTTTGGCCTCCATGTGACTCCAGACCCACAGCAATGCGGTTGACTCTTAACTGCTCTCTGAGCAATTAGGGACAGGCAATAAATGCTGCCTCACCAGCGATGCCCTCATCCCTAAATGAATAAAGTAAACAAAAACCCGCAGCCTCCCTGCAATTGCCAAAGGCGTAACACCAGCACATTTACATCCTAAGTCCTCCTAAACATACCTTCCAGGTGAAGCAGCACTTTACCTGCACTACCCACTATCTAGTCTACTGCATTCGCTGCTCACAATGTGGTCTCCTCTGCATTGGGGAAATGAAGCGTAAACTGGGTGATCACTTTGCAGAGCATCTACGTTCTGTTCACAAAAATGACCCTGAACTTCCAGTTGCCTGCCACTTCAATGCACCACCCTGTGCCCTGGCCAACATCTCTGTCTCTGGCTTGTTGCAGTGTTCCAGCGAAGCTCAGCGCAAGCTGGAAGATCAACACCTCATTTTCCTCTTGGGGACCCTGCAGCCTCCAGAATCAATATCGAGTTCAATAATTTTAGGGCCTAAACTCTCCCATGTCCTAGCCCCCTACCCCACACACCAGGCCTTGTTATCCCATAGTCTGCCATTACACACTACCTACTGTTAGTCACCAACAGTCTCCATTAACAGCTATTCACCCTCCAAGCCAGATCATTATCCACTCTTTTGGCTGTCTAACTGTTCCTCACTCTCTTTGGGCTCTATCCCCACCTATCCCTTACCCCTTACGCCCTCCCCTCCACTCTACCTTCTGCATATAAACGGACATTTTCCTAGCTACCATCGGTTCTGAGGAAAGGTCACCGGACCCAAACTGTTAACACTGATTTTTCTTCACAGATGCTGCCAGACCTGCTGAGCTTTACCAGCAACTTCTGAGATTGTTAAGCACATTGAGAGAAAAGGAAAAGGAGATAATCCTTTCTCGTAGGCTCAGGTTCAGAGAAGGTCCATACAGAACACAAGATTGGACTTCAAAGAGGCAATAATCCTTTAGATACAGGATTACTTCAAAATCAAGCAATAAGTGCCGAAGTTACATAAAGTTGCAGAGTTACAGACAGAAGGAGATTGCAAGCATAAACGCCTTGACATGATAGAGCTATCTCTTTTAGAAAAGATAACTAAGGCATCATGACAACCTTCTATAAGGCACAAGTCAGGTGTGTGATGGAATACTCACTTGCTTGGATGAGTGCAGCTCTGACAATATTCAGGACACAACACCATCCAGGACAAAGCAGCCCCCTTGAAAGGCGTCTCATCCACTCCCTTTGATACCCACTCCCTTCGATATCCACTCCCTTCAATTGGGACATACAGGAGTCATCTGGACTATCAGATCACCAGAAGAACTTTCAGAGACAATCGCTGGTCCAAAGACAACGACTTTCAGATAGTCCAGCCTTGCCAAATTATGGGATCACATCAAATGTTCGGCAGTATGTTCTTAGTTTTGCAAGCACAAGGCATATGGAACTAGTTTAGTTTTGGAAACCTGATTGGCATGGACGAATTGGACCAACGGGTCTGTTCCTGTGCTGTATGACTTTATAATTTGGAAAGCATTGCTTTAAGATACTATTGTTAGCAGTAAAAAAGAACAATTTTCTGACTGGCACAAAAGTCTTGCGGTCTGCAGTCAAATCCCAAAGGGTGAATTGTTTGTCCTTCGTCTGTGTCCATCTCTGCACACCCATTTATTGGAAAGAAGCATAATCTTTAAATCGTTGATGAAGCTTCCATTTGTTTTTGTCAACCGTGTATAATATTCAGTGACTCACTAGGACGGGGAAAGGCAGGGAGCAGCCCTCACCCGTTACTCACCCTCCCAATGCCAGCTCCTTCAGTCATTCCTGAACATGATGGACAGCCTCCTGAAATATTATGAGGAGTCCCAAAGAGCTTTGCTTTATTTCGAGCTCCCTGCCTTTGTCTGCTGACTGTGATTGGGTTGATACCAGTGACAGTGAGTTGATGCTGTAAAGGGAGCATTACTTAAGCATCTCTGTTGATGGCAGGACAGGAAGGCCAGGCAAGGGCCATCCGAACTGAACCACCTCCCATCGCTCTGGACATAAACAGGGTACAGCTGGCAAAACTGGCAAAGCTACATAGTCCCCACCTACCACTCTTCTACCCAAATACCACACACCACTCTCCCAACAACTAACACCAAGCTTGTTTTATTTCAAAAATACACTTTATTCGTAAAAAGTCTTTTTATATATACGGTCACAACCACAGTTTGGTTCTGTAAAGTGCCATATCAAGGAAACAAACAAACCATTGGAACAAGACTCCATCCAAACAAACTAAAGACACATATAAGACTATATTTACATACATTTGAGGCACCAGGAGGGTCCGTTAACTGAACAAACCCCCATTTAACTTCAGCAGGAAGATCCCAGATGATGGTCTTTCCCCACGGCACCTTGGCAGCAGCTGCCCCAAACTTCAGTGCTTCCCTCAGCACCAAGCATGTCTCAAAGCAGGATGCTAAAGTCCCACAACTGAGTTGAAACTGAAGGACCACATAGGAAGAAACCCTGTCCACTGCACCTCACAGGTTCCCTGTCTACCTGATGTTGGGCCTTGGGTTTCACTTAGTTGAGATTGGCACTCCTTTGGCATCATCCGATTGCCCCATCTGTGAACGTGGTTATTCAAGTAGGTCCCTAAGAGACAGGGACAGGATAGGAGAAAAGGGCCAATTGGGGCAATAGGAAACAGTCTCCTGGGAAGATGCCAAGGAAGATTAGCTCTACCTCGAGGTGGAACCAGAAATGTATTTACATTTTTACCTCTTTTAGTGACAGTTTTAAGTAGTCATTTTAGTGTTTAAGGATCTGGTACAGGTTCACACTCAGTACCATCGAGAATCTAGAATTTGGGCTCTGCGACACTGAAGGTGTGATGATCTAGGGCAGAATTTAATGCACTCCTCAAGGGTTTTTATGGCAGCAGGGGCTTCTTTTAATCAGGCATTAGGGTGGCAGTTGATGTCCTTGCCATCTTCCCACTTCTGCCCCCAATTAACTCCTGTGCCACAAAGCTCATAGATGATCTTCCTGCCCCGGTGCAGGTTGAGGCCTTTGAAGGGACAACTAATACCCACTGTCGATGGTACTAGCCCATAGCGGGAGGGAGACAACCTGTCATACAGGGCCATATTTTCCCGAATGCAGCCAGCTGTGCTACACTGAGGGCAGCTTGTCTTTGCACAGGGGTTATCAAACAAAGATTAGACATTTTTTCTGCCTTTACCAATATGGTGGGCAATACCTCAGACACAGAGCAGAGAGACAACTGTCATGTTGAATTCTGAGGTCATCTTATTGGACCCAATAAATGGACATGATGTTGAGGTGTTAAATTTCTGAAAAGGGGGTAATTTTGACTGAGATGACTTTGGCTTCTTTAATTCCACCTCAGAATTTGAAGAAAGTATGTTTCTCCTCATTTTTTTTTCACAAATACCCTCAGTAATTATGTGATTTGCCTGATGCTTGAGAGAGGAGCCAACTCATTTCTTACAATTACAAGCATTTGATGTGATTTGTTCAACTACATTCAAACAATTAGCACAGTTCTTCTTTCAGTTGACACAATGGGATAGTTCAGCTTAGAAAACCTGGTCAGCATGGACAAGTTGGGCCAAAGGGCCTGCTTCTGTGCTGCATGACTCTGTATGTTTAACCTGCTTTTTCCTGCCATTTTAAACTTGTTTCCAAACTTATTTGTGCGGCAGATGTGTGTGTGGCCCCGACAGCCAGATTAAATATCCCAAGGTGCCTATAAAACCAGATTTCACACAGAACCACTCAAGGAGCTTTTAAAGTAATGAACATAAGGTTGATCAAAAAGGTAGAAATTAAATAGACAGATTTGCATTTATATAATGTTTTCCAGAACTACTGATATTTCAAAATGCTTTTCCACCAATTAAGTACTTTCGAAGTATCACTGATATAATATAGCAAAGATGACAGCCAGTTTGGGCACAGTAAGCGCTGTCAACCAACACTTTCCAAACTGATGCACTGCCAGCTAAAGTTAAAGGGAAACTAGTGCGTGGCACAACAGAACTTGCTAGTTCTCCTCTGTTGCGTTATGTCTCATGGTCAGTATGTGAATGTGCCCTATTAGAAATGTACAAGTTTTTTACACATAGGGTGGTGGGTGCCTGGAACTCGCTGCCGGGGGAGGTAGTGGAAGCAGATACTATAGTGACTTTTAAAGGGCATCTTGACAAATATATGAACAGAATGGGAATAGAGGGATACGGTTCCCGGAAGGGGAGGGAGTTTTAGTTGTGATGGGCAGCATGTCGGTGCAGGCTTGGAGGGCCAAAGGGCCTGTTCCTGTACTGTAATTTTCTTTGTTCATTGTTCTTTGTATGTCATGTCATCACTGCATCACAGCATATGACCTTAGGATAGAAAGGTCTCATACTCCATCTTATCTCCAATCTCTTGAAGCATGACATTCACATGGAACCATGCTTGTAACCTAATAGCTTGATATTAGCCCAGACACTTATGTACTTGAGAAATGTAATATTTGTATTTAATAGCTGGTTGTAATAAATGTCTGTTGGATTCTCCAACATCTTGATGTTCACACCCAGTTTCCAATGTTGATATATATTAGGCATTGCCACATCAAGTAAGCACCCTGTTAGAGGCAAACTCACACAACCCTCCAGGTTATACATCATTCTGACTGAAATATATCAGCTACCCTGTCACGGTACACAGGCTGCAGCATTTCAAGAAGGCACTTCATCAGCAGTGAATGAAGGATGGGCAGCGAATGAAGAATGGGCAGCGAATGAAGAATGGGCAGTGAATGAAGGATGGGCGGTGAATGCTGGTCTTGCCTGTAATGCAAGCATCTCATGAATCTTTGTTTTAAATGTTTCTGTAATTGCGCTTGGGTAGAGATATCTCTATCGGTGTCAGCCTGTTGATCTATGCAACAAAATAGCTGCAATTTGAAAGATCCATTATGGAGAAATTCTCCTTTAAAGTCAAGAGAGAGGGCAAGATAAAATTGTAATTGTTGTGCAAGGCATTAGAATCCCTACAGTGTGGAAGCAGACCATTCAGTCCACACTGACTGCTGAAGGGCATCCCACGAAGACCCACCCCCTACCCTATCCCTGTAATCCTGCATTTCCCGTAGCTAATCCACTTAGCCTGCACATCTGTGGACACCATGGGCAATTTAGCATGGCCAATCCACCTAACCTTACACATCTTTGGACTGTTGGAGGAAACCAGAGTACCCAGGGGAAACCCATGCAGACACTGGGAGAACATCCAAACTCCACATAGACAGTCACCCGAGGGTGGAAACGAACCTGGGTCCCTGGCGCTGTGAGGCAGCCGTGCTAACCACTGAGCCACCGTGTCGTCCCATTGAGCTACATTGATACCTTTGCCTTCATGATAGCAGAGTTAGGCTAGTAATCCAGTCGGTCAGGCCAGCGTTCTAGACATGAGCTCAAATTCCCAGCAGCTCAGGGCATTTAGGTTGTGTTGATAAATCGTGAATTTTAGTTTTATTACGGATTGATCATTTAAAACCCCTCTGGTTTATTCAGCAGATGAAGTCTGCCCTTTATATTTGGCCGACATGTGACTTGAGATCCACATCGTGTGTTTGGTGAGATGTTTTCTAACTGTGGTGACGCTGCTGCAGCAAATCACCGACACCACATGGACCGCAGTAGTTCAAGGAGAAGTTAGCTCACCAGCATCTCCTTGAAGACAGATAATAGTGGCCATGCCAGTGACACACCCCTCCCAAGAACAAACTCAAAAAACTGTATATATCACCTGAATTCTCCTTCTGCGATCCTAGTGTGTGCAATTCTGGTCTCCCTGCCAAGGGAAGGATGTTGTGAAATTTGAATGGGTTCCGAAAAGATACAAGGAAGTTGCCAGGGTTGAAGGGTTTGAATGCAAGGGAGAGGCTGAACAGACTGGGGCTATTTTCCCTGGAGCGTCAGAGGCTGAGGGGTAACCTTACAGAGGTTTATAAACTCATGAGGGGCACGGATAGGGTAAATAGACAAGGTCTTTTCCCCAGGGTGGGGGAGTCCAAAACTAGAGGACATATGTTTAAGGTGCAAAGGGAAAGATTTAGAAGGGACCTGAGGGGCAAATTTCCACATAGAAGGTGGTGCGTATATGGAACAAGCTGCCAGAGGAAGTGCTGGAGGCTGGTAGAAGGACAACATTTGAAAGGCATCTGGATGGGTACATGAATAGGAAGGGTTGAGAGGGATATGGGCCAAATTCTGGCGGATGGGATTAGATTAATTTAGGATATCTGGTCGGCATGGATGAGTTGGACCAAGGGGTCTGTTTCCTTGCTGTAGAACTCTATGACTCTAGTATGGGACCAAAACTCAAAGGGACCAAAGGATCATCACTGCTGAACTTGAGCTCTCCCTTTGAAAAAAGCTAGCACTTCAGAAACGTTCAGTTTTGCCCAAAATTTATATAAGCTGCTGAAGCGACGAAACCTCCAATGCCATCCACTGAAATTGCAAATTTTAGTGAGAAAATAGGGTTGAGTACAAAATTGACATTCTACTTTAAAAGGGCAAGATAAATCTCTTATACTAACTCCATTTCTGGGTAGAAAGCTTTGAATTATCTCTGCATTAGTTATTTATTGTCAACAATAAACTAAAATCAGAATAAAGTGGTTCTTGTGACCATCGTAGTGAATACTATGTCAACTAAGTATCTGCATCAAAAGCTGCCTGATCAGTAACACCCACATCCATTGAAAGAATTTTAAAGAATGTTGAAAAGAAATCTTTGTGAATGAGTTGCAGTTTTATTTTTTTTGGCATGGTTCACAACTTTATCTGAGTCTCTCAATGTGATTGCTCTTTTACAGTTCTATCTGATTTTCCATTATTCTCCCGATTGCCTCCAGACAATGAAGTGAATGATGCAAAATGTTATAGTGCAATAACAAAACCAACAAGCAGTTCTTATAAATTGGCAGATATAGCATGAATGATGAAGTTGGATTAGACACTGAACGTGTACCTCTGAAACTTGTATTTAGATCCAGTCAAGTGGCTGGAGGTCTTTACACTGTTCATAAAGATCTTCCATGTAACAAGCTTGGGTAGTTTCAATCCCATTAGCAAGCTTGAGGGGATGACTGGCCCACTCCTATTCCTAATTTGTATGTTAGATGGTAGTGTCCTGTAGCACCAGAGTGGCCTGACCTTGCCAGTAAATTGACAAACCGAGGAAAGACGTTATAAAGCAGTTTCTTGAGACCAGCACCTTCCCATTGCTAATGTATCCACCATAAAACTCACCAGCAGAAAACAAGCCAGTACATTTCAAAGAGATAGTAAGAACTGCCGATGCTGGAGTCAGAGATAACACAGTGTGGAGCTGGAGGAACACAGCAG
>NC_063361.1:27377405-27395559 GCF_021869965.1 Rhincodon typus | reverse complement strand
AAGGGTCTAGGCCCGAAATGTCAGCTTTCCTGCCCCTCTGATGCTGCCTGGCCTGCTGTGTTCCTCCAGCTCCAAACTACATTTCAAAGTCAGAATCAGATAGGGGTTTTATCCTTTTAATTGGGTAGATGTTTCTTCTTTGCCTCATGAAGTACATAACTGGTTTTATCATTTCAATAGGAATGACAAAACAGTGGAAACCATTCCCCCATAGATTTTAAACTAAGTGTATGAAATTCTGAATTAAAAGGGCATGAGTCCCGACCTGACTGTAAATCTAGCTGAAGTAAGTTAAATATGTAGGGCCATGGGGATAAAATGGTAGAGTTGGATTAGCTGCTCTTCCAGAGAGCTAGCATAGAGACAATGGGCCAAAGAGCCTCCTAATGTGCTGCACCCATTCCGTGATTCTACAAATAGACCCCCCAGCTGCCACGTTTATTGGATTTCTCTGTGCTGCCCAGTCTTTACAACTTGCTCTGACAGAAGGAAGTTGGTAGCAGATTGAAGTTGAAGTTATTAGCATTCTACAATCTTACCTTTCACTTCACAAGTCTGAAAGGTTGTCTAATAATCGCAGGTATCGGTGATCTCTTCAAGTCTTACTCAGTCACTCAAGAAAACACAAATACACCATCAGGCACTTGAATAAAGTAAGGAAATGTAGTGCTGGAAATCTGGAACAAAAATGGAAATTTCTGGAGAAATTCAGCGGCTCTCACAGCATCTATGGAGAGAGAGCAGAGTTTGAAGGGTCACTGGACTCTGTTTTCTCTCGACAGATGCTGCCAGATCTGCCAAAATTCTCCAGCAATTTCTGTTTTTGTACCGGACATCTGACTTGTTTTAATAGACCTGTTGAATCTCATTCTAGGGAAGATGTAGCCTATTTTCATTTGTTGTTAAGAGTCAACATCAGTCCCTAGATCAGTGGGATGTTGACAGTCCTGCTGTTTATGAAGTGCCCATAATATGATTGGGTCTTGCATGTTGATGATGCCTTGTCCAAGAATGCTTGGAGATGGATAGACATTAGGTCGCAGGCACAGCAACTCCCTCTTTCTGCTCAGCACAGACAATGAGAGACATGCAAGTACTTCCAGATGCAGCAACAGCCTCTCTTGAAGTAGTTTATGTAGCCAAAGACACCACCTCTTGGATTTTTGCCTGTCAGTGGAAATTCAGTCAATTGAATACATGCAGTATTAGAATTATAATTGAGATTGTCCCAATTGCAGCAATCTTGGAAGTGAAGCCGGATGCTTCTCCATCCCCTGTGATTTGAAGATATGTAGCCACAGCATCCATTTTCCTTTGTGCTTTATAGGATGACAAAAACAGAAAATGCTGCAAATGTGCAGCACATCACTAAGTAGCTGAAAGAAGAACAATCTCTTTGGTTTGAACTGCGAGGTAAGTTCTGAATAGGATGTGCATTCGAAGGGAGTATGAATTGGAAATGGGGCTATAGCACTGTCATGTTGAGTGTCCAATCCACCTTCCTCCTGGCAGGTCAGGAACGGCAACTTTACTATGAGTTGTCAACTTGTCCATCCACTTTGTGATCAAATATATAGAAGCGTAAACAAAATCTAAGCCTTACTTTACCAAATCATCAAGAAACTTGTTTTTTCTACTTCATACTTCTAAAATAGAGTTCTAGACTTTTACACCATTGAAAGACTCTTGTTTCCATGCCAATAATCAATTACCTGTCTGCTCTAGTCCCATTTCCTAGCACTTGGTCTGTACCTTATATAATATGGCATTTCAAGCTATCATCTAAATATTCCTAAAATGTGATGGTTCCCACCTCTATCACCCTTTCAGGCAGAGAGTTCCAGATGCCCACCATCCTCTGGGTGGAAACTTTTTTTGCTTAAATCCTTTCTAAACCTTAACACTCAGCCTTATTTTCCCTCACCCCGTGGTTAGTCTGGGACATTCCAATCAAGGCTCCTAAGAAAGATCTTTACCCTGTGATCTCAACATTACTAAGGCACAAATATATCATGGTTAACACAGTGTGGAGCTGGAGGAACGCAGCAGGCCAGGCAGAATCAGAAGAGCAGGAAAGTTGACGTTTCGGGCTGGGACCTTTCTTCAGAAAATTCTGAGGCCGCTGATCCCACGAGGTAAGTCTTTAAAGGATTAACTTACCTTCCCGGCAGCCCCCTGGTCCTCGCGCTCACTGCTCCCGCTGCTGCTGCAAAAATGGAGCCTCAAAAAATTAGCCTCATAAAATATTCTCCTGTTGGAAAGTGCCCCTTGTCGTTGATGTTAATTGTACAGTGAAATACATTTTGTGTCAAATTTCAACTGTCGGTTCAGTTCAGCATTAGATATGACAGCATAGCGGCTCACATCCTGATTTTCCCAATGCCTGTCCCTCATACAAATGTACAAGTCAGGAACGTGATGAAGTACTCACCACTCACCTGGGTGTGTATCGTTCCATATGTACTGAAAAAGTCAACACCATCTGGGAGAAAGTAACTCACTTGATTGACACCCCAATACCTTAAACGTTAACTGTGTTCACTGCTTGAGTGTAGGGGCAGTGGTGCGTCCTATCTATAACATGCACTGCTACAACTCAGCAAGGCTCCATAGAGAGCACCTTCAAAACCCACAACCTCTACCCTCTAGAAGGACAAGAACAGCATATGCATGGAATGCCACCACATTCCCGTTCCCTTCCAAGACACACACCATCCTGACTTGGGAATAGATCGTGGCACTTACATTGTTGCTGGGTCAAAATCCTGGAACCGCTTTCTCAACAGCACCATATGGAAAGCAATGGTTCAAGAGGGTGACACAGCACCACTTTCTCAATCAAAGAACAGAAGTTGCTGGGGAAACATCAAGAGGTCTGGCAGCATCTGTGGAGAGAAAGCAGAGTCAATGTTTCGGGTGCAGCGACGCTTCCTTAGAACTGATTGTAGTGAGGAAAATGTTGGTGTATATGCTGAAGACAAGAGTTGGGAGTGGGGATTGTTGGGGGGTGGGGTGGGGTGTGGTGTGGTGTGGTAAAGGAGTAAGCAATAGGTGCAAACAGAGCCCAGAAGAAGAGAAAGACAGTTAGGCAGACAAAGGAATGGATAATGGTAAGCCAAGTATGGAGAAAAGCTGCTAATGGTGACCATCAGTAGGTGAGCTGTGCTGAAAGCAGCTAATGGGATGACAAGAGTGTGGGAGTGGGTAAAGGACATGGAAGAAGGTGTTCAGGCCCTAAAGTTATTTTTGTCACTTTCTTAATGGCACTAAGGAATGGACAATGAGTACTGGCCACACCGATAATGTCCACATCTCATGAAATGAACAGAAAAGATATTGGTATGGACGTGTTGTGTCAAATGGCCTGTTTCAGATCTGTGAATACTCCTGTAGGTCCTGTAGGTAACTTGTGGATTATTGTGTTATGTTTCTTTTATATCTTTGGAGCTACCTGATGAAGTCTCAGAGGAGACTAGTGCTTCATGGAAAGGCGGTACAGCAATGACCAACATCCCTTTGTGAAGAGAAACAATAAAAGGACAAAACTGAAAAAGACACACATGTTTAGAACAAATTCCAAAATACAACAGAAGCTAAATGGAAAGAAAATGAGAAAGAACAACACAGATAGAAAGGAAGAAGAAAGGAGACTACTTCCTATTTAGAAGGAATGAACTAAAGAGATTTCAGGAGCCTTAAATCCCACTCTTTATTAAACAAGTTTGCTTTTCAATCTTTACACTGAATGATTGCCAAAGTGCTTGTTCGAACAAAAACTTTCACAAGTTACCAGCTGCCAAATGGAAGAGAGTTACTGAATAGTTGTTATATAAGTAAAGTAATGTTTAGTTTTCCGATGAATCCGGTCCAGCTGATTCGCCGTTTGACCTAGATTTTAGAAACTAAAGACCCCCAAAATGAGCATTATTTCAAACTTAATTTTTTTTTGCTCTCTACACATAACCAGTAACTATAGATTCATTTATCCACATATGTATTTCCAATAAATGAGACAAATGCAGTTCTTAAGATATCAGTTACGATTCTGGCTCTTTCATATCCCAGGCTGTCTCATGTTGGCTGAGTACTGGTGAGGGATTTTAGCTTCTTTTTGATAATTACAGGGTGTTTATCCCACATCCAGCTGTCTGATGAAGCACATTTAGAGATTATAAAGGAAAGTCTAGAGGCTACAACTCAGAACGCATCATAGTTACGACAAGTGATTTATTACCACTAATAAATCTGAGCGGACACAGGCAGCTCCATTGCTTCCAAAGCCTTTCATGCAAGTCTGGAGTACCTCAAGTAGGATTGGTCCCACCATGTTATGCTGCATGAAATGATTTGTAGTTGTTGAGAGAAAAGTCACATTGCTGAGCCAGCATAACTTTGTAGGCAGTGGCTTACTGGTTCGCATTCTTCTCTTTGAGCCTGAAGATTATTTGTTCACACTCCTCCATCAGGACTTGAGAACAAAATATAGGCTGACTCTCCAGGGTAGTACTGAAAGAGTCGTTGGCATTCCCTTGGAAAATCAAGATGACATCTGTCAGGTTAGTTGGGTTGTTGGATGATTGATAAGCCCAATTTCAGATTATTTCCAGCAGTGGGAGCATGTTGTTGGCTGGGGAAATAGAACTTGCAACCCTGGGTTGACTTCCTTCTTCCTCTGAAACTGCCATTCCATCTGTTGGCCAAGTCCCTGAGCTTCGAAGTGCTTTGTGCCTTGATGGATTAGGATTTGCCGTGCTGCGCGGCTGGAGAATTCCTCCTCCCTGCCAGGGGTGTCACTGTCTCCATGCATTGGGACGACCATGAGCATATCCCTTTAACTTTTCCTTTGGGTGTCCATTGAACGTTGGTCAACAGACAGCTGAGAGAAGAGAACTTGCTGAGGGAGATGATTTCTGGGCATCTGGATGCAATGACCCAACCGTCTGAATTGGTTCTTCAACGCTGGCAGATACATCTTCATAGTGGATGCCAGCAATGGACTGGCCAATGTCCCATTTGGTATCTGGGATTAGACACTGAGTGATTGCTACACCTTCAGAGGCACTGTCACTCAGATAAGGTGTTGATCTCCTGTCACGTGGATGTGAAAGCTCCCATAGTGATGTTTGAATCAACATCACAGCAACTATCGGTAGTTGTGAAAATTTCCATATAAATACAAACATTTCTTCTTTTAGAATGAAGATGTGACAAAAATTAGGTCATATTTTTCTCAGATTTAGCTTGATTTTTTGCTATTTTAGTGCTGTCACAGTAAGTAATCACAGAAACCATAATGCAACATCTTAACATCATTAAGTAATTTGCTCAATGGAGGAGTCATCAGTTTAAATTCAAAAATGCAAAGGCTCTGTTTTTCAAGTTTCTTTCTCAAGTTTCAGGACATCTCACAGCCGATTAGGTATTTTTTAAAGTGCAGTCAACCTCAATGTAGGAAATTGCAGGTGCCAATCACACACACTTACAACAAGATGAGTAACTGATAAAGTAACAACTGTTTCAGTGATGTCAGTCAAGGCGGAGGTGTTGGGTCGGACATTGGGCGAATGCATTGGTGTCTCCTCCTGCCATGGCAGAGAATCTTTTATGTTCATATCCTCAGCAGACAGGAATGTGGGAGCCATGACAGTTCAGCACTCTGTGTACTGCTCTGGAATATCAGAGATCTCCTGGATCAGTCCTGGGGTGGGGCTTTGCTCACAACCGTCCAGGTGAAAGGCGAACCCAATGCCGACGTGAGGGAAAGCATTTTTACGTAGCGAGTGATTAAGACCTGAAACCCACTGCCTGAGAGTACGATGGAGGTAAATTCTGTCATGGTTTTTAAATGAGGGTTGGATAATCACCCGAAGTGAATTAGGACTTCACTGAATGTTCAGATGAGTGGGTCGAGCTGAGTTGCTCTTGCAGAGAGCACAAGACACAGTGGGCTGACTGGCTTCCTGTGCTTTAACCACTCTGTGAATCTGTGCTGTTAATTGTCAAGAGTGTTACCACTGAATTGAGATTGCTGCTTTTCATCAGATGGCTCAGTGGTTAGCATGCTGCCTCACAGCACCAGGGACCTAGGTTCGATTCCAGCCTCAGGCAACTGTCTATGTAGAGTTTGCACATTCTCCCCGTGTCTGTGTGGGTTTCCTCCGGGTGCTCCAGTTTCCTCCCACAGTTCAAAGATGTGCAGGTTAGGGTGGCTTGGCCATGGGAAATTACCCATAATATCCAGGGATGTGCAGGCTAGGTGGATTTGCCATGGAAAATGCAGGGTTACAGGGATAGGATAGGGGGATAGATCTGGGTGGGATGCTCTTGGAGTTGTGGACATGATGGGCTAAATAGTCTGTTTCCGCACTGTAGGGCTTCTATATGATGTGACTTGTTGGCATCATTTATGAGTTCCACATCCTATTTATTGAAAATCCTGCTCGCTCCAGGTGTTCTTTTTGAAAGAATTTATTTGCCTGACCTTTCCAAAACAATATAACCATGTGTGGTTTTGAAAAGGACAAAAAAAATTGGCTGTAATTTTTTTAAATGAATTTGAAATTTCTGAATATTGCTAGTTAACTCGACATTTGTACACTTGGTGAGAAGATTAAAACAAATCAGCTCTAGATTAAATACAATAATTAAAATTTAACTTAGCATTGATGCTAAGTAAATTAAGTTTCATTGTTTTCCTAGTTTGGAAACTACAGTTCAATTTATATTGTGATGCTGGTGTGATTACACAATAAATTTCTTTGACAGAACAAGCCAATGACTCTCTCAAAGCTGTGCCTCTGCCAGGTGCTAAGATCTGCTGCTCAGAAGGCATGGTTTAGTTCCAGTGGTAGGTTTTTACTTTGTTATCGCAGGAATGCTGTAAACCTGCCAAGATATCAAGCAAGCAGGTGCCAACAGGTAGTCCAAGCTGCATTGTGTTTATCTGGCTGTAAAATGTCTTGAGATGTCCTGATGTTGTGAAAGGTGCAATATAGATGCAAATCAGTTCCTTTAAGCCAGAATAAAGGGGCAGGTCACTTAGGGCCGAAGTGAGGAGAAATTTCTTCGCTCGAAGGATGGTGAATCTTTGGAATTTTCTGCCTCAGAGGGCTCAGCCATTGAGTAGGTTCACAACTGATATCGTAGATTTCTACACATTTGAAAATATCAAGGGGAGGTATGGAATAGTGTGCCTTTAGCAGCCAACTTACATCGACTATCCAGAAAGCTGCTTCATATATAGTGGTTCACACAGTCAGTCCTAAAGGTGGGCTAAAAGGATTTCTTTTCATGACATTTTTAAAACAAGAAAAAAAAACCTCAAGTACTCTGCGGGTTACCACTCATGAAAATATTTATTTTACAATCAGTTATCTCAAGCTATCATTAAACTTCATTCTGTGAAGAAGTCTACTGTGCAGATTTCTAATCATTACAGAGGCACATATGTTAGTAACTGTAGAAGCACATATTTTCCTTTGAAGAGTTTAACTTAGATGAGTATAGTGCCTTGTGTAAATGTTTGAACATTTAAATTGTCTCTCTTATGAGACAGAGACAGCTGGTTGAGCGATCCTGTTCTACGTTTCCTGTCAATGTCACGTTCTCCATCATTTTATTCTCCTTTACCTGTCTCACCTGTTCCCAAAGGAAGTGACTCTGCTCTGGTTCCTTAGGCACCAGTTGTCCTCCAAATCATTCAGTTTGCAAATCAGACTTTGCTCCATCTCACCTCACCTGCTGCTGAAACCCTCAGTTGTACCTTTGTCTCTTCTAAACATAACCATTTCAACACACTCAAGCTCGATATGCTGCAGTCTATCCCATCCACATGATGCACTCGAGCTTCCTTCGACATTATTTTCCGAACCCATTACCTAGAAGGATGAGGCCAGGAGATACATGGGAACATCTCCGTGTTAAGTTATCTGGTGTCATCAGTGTTATGACAATATCCCAAGGTGCATCATAAGAGCATTACGAAACAGAACATACTATAACGCCCTCAACCGTGTCTCCCACATCTCCCGCACCTCATCCCTCACACCCCGTCCACGCAATAAGAACCAAAAAAGAATCCCCCTCGTCCTCACGTACCACCCCACCAACCTCCGGATCCAACGCATCATCCTCCGACACTTCTGCCATCTGCAATCCGACCCCACCACCAAAGACATCTTTCCCTCCCCACCCTTATCTGCTTTCCGGAGGGACAACTCTCTCCGTGACTCCCTTGTCCGCTCCACACTCCCCTCCAGCTCCACCACACCCGGCACTTTTCCCTGCAACCGCAGGAAGTGCTACACCTGCCCCCATACCTCCTCCCTCACCCCCATTCCAGGCCCCAAGAAGACTTTCCACATCAAGCAGATGTTCACCTGCACATCTGCCAATGTGGTATACTGCATCCGCTGTACCCGGTGTGGCTTCCTCTACATCGGGGAAACCAAGCGGAGGCTCGGGGACCGCTTTGCAGAACACCTACGCTCGGTTCGCAATAAACAACTGCACCTCCCAGTCGCGAACCATTTCAACTCCCCCTCCCATTCCTCAGACGACATGTCCATCCTGGGCCTCCTGCAGTGCCACAACGATGCCACCCGAAGGTTGCAGGAACAGCAACTCATATTCCGCTTGGGAACCCTGCAGCCCAATGGTATCAATGTGGATTTCACAAGTTTCAAAATCTCCCCTCCCCCCACCGCATCCCAAAACCAGTCCAGCTCGTCCCTGCCTCCCTAACCTGTTCTTCCTCCCACCTATCCCCTCCTCCCACCTCAAGCCGCACCTCCATCTCCTACCGACCAACCTCATCCCGCCCCCTTGACCTGTCCGTCCTCCCTGGACTGACCTATCCCCTCCCTAACTCCCCACCTACACTCACCTTTACTGGCTCCATCCCCGCCTCTTCGACCTGTTTGTTTCCTCTCCACCTATCCTCTCCTCTATCCCTCTTCTATCCGCCTCCCACTCTCTCCCTGTTTATTTCAAAACCCCCTTCCCCTCCCCCTTTTCTGATGAAGGGTCTAGGCCCGAAACGTCAGCCTCTCTGCTCCTATGATGCTGCTTGGCCTGCTGTGTTCATCCAGCCCTGCACCTTGTTGTCTCGCAAAGTCAAATAAGGAGCTTTTGGTCCAGTGGTGTTGAAGTAAAGGTGAATTCTCATGGGGCATGTGCAGCATTGTTGCTGGGTCACAAATTCCTGTGGATGGCATGGTAAACAAAAGTTCACCAATGGCTAGGGGGAGACTCCAAGTGCGCATGTGAAACTGTCTGCTCCACTTTTGCTCGTGATGTTGGTGGGGTTTGGGGTGGCACAGTGGCTCAGTGGTTAGCACTGCTGCCTCACAGCACCAGGGACCTTGGTTCAATTCCAGCCTCAGGTAACTGTCTGTGTGGAATTTGCACATTATGACCATAAGACGTAGGAGCAGAAATTAGGCCATTCAGCCAATCAAGTCTGCTCCACCATTCAATCATGGCTGATAAGTTCCTCAACTGCTTTCTCCCCATAACCCTTGATAATCAAGAACCTATCTATCTCAGTCTTAAATGTACTCAATGACCTGGCCTCCACAGCCTTCTGTGGCAGTGAATTCCATAGATTCACCACTCTCTGGCCAAAGAAGTTTCCCCTTATCGCTGTTCTAAAAGATCTTCCTTTTACTCTAAGGCTATGCCCTCAGGTCCTAGACTCTCCTACCAATGGAAGCATCTTCCCAACATCCAGTCTGTCCAGGCCATTCAGTATTCTGTAAGTTTCAATTAGATCCCCCCTCATCCTTTTAAATTCCATTGAGTATAGACCCAGAGTCCCCAAAAATTCCTCACATGTTAAGCTTTCCATTCCTGGGACCATTCTCGTGAACCTCCTCTGAACCCGCTCCAGGGCCAGTACATCCTTGCTGAGATATGGGGCCCAAAACTGCACACAATACTCCAAATGTGGTCTGACCAAAGCCTTATAAAGCCTCAGTAGTACATCCCTGCTTTTATATTCAAGTCCTCTCAAAATAAATGCCAACATTGCATTTGCCTTCCTGACTACTGACTCAACCTGCAAGTTTACCTTGAGAGAATCCTGGACTAGAACTCCCAAGTCTCTTTGCACTTCAGACTTCTGAATTTTCTCCCCATTTAGAAAATAGTCCATGCTTTTATTCTTCTTACCAAAGTGCATGACGTCACACTTTCCCACTTTGTACTCGATGGAGTACTTCTTTACCCACTCTCCTAACCTGTCCAAATCCTTCTACAGCCTCCCCGCATCCTCAATACTACCTGTCCCTCCACGTATCTTTGTATCATCTGCAAACTCAGCCAAAAAGCCCAGAGTTCCTTCATCGAGATCATTAATGTACAAAGTGAAGAGTTGTGGTCCCAACACTGATCCTTATGGAACACCAATTGTAACCGGCTGCCACTCCCTGCTTTCTGCCAGACAGCCAGTCTTCTATCCATGCTAGCACGCTGCCTCTAACACCATGGGCCCTTATTTTACTCAGCAGCTTCCTGTGTGGCACCTTGTCAAAGGCCTTCTTGAAGTCCAGGTAGATAACATCCATTGGCTCTCCTTGTTCTACCCTGCTTGTTACTTCCTCAAAGAATTCCAGCAGATTTGTCAGGTATGACCTCCCCTTGATGAAACCATGCTGACTTTGCCCTATTTTACCATGCACTTCCAAATATTCAGAAATCTCATCCTTTACAATGGACTCCAAAATCTTACCCACGACTGAGGTTAAGCTAATCGGCCTGTAATTTTCTGTCTTTTGCCTTACTCCCTTTTTAAACAGGGGTGTCACGTTATCGATTTTCCAGTCCTCTGGGACCCTCCCTGTTGTCCATGTGCGTTTCCACTGGGTGCTCCGGTTTCCTCCCACAGTCCAAAGATATGCAGGTTAGGTGGATTGGCCGTGCTAAATTACCCATAGTGCCTAGGGATGTGCAGGCTGGATGGATTACCCATGGGGAATGCAGAGTTATGAGGGCAAGGGCTGGGTGGGATGCTCTTCGGAGGGTCAGTTCAGGCTTGATTGGCTGAATGGCCTCTTTCTGCGCTGTAATGATTCTATGATGCCTGGAAGGTTAACCTTCTGTTCCAGGACGCTCAGCTACCTTAGAGTGAGGAAGCTCCATTTTCCTCTGTGTTCCCCCGCATTAGGCCAGGCCTGGCCTCCACTGTCAGTCCACATGGGTTTAATATGGGTGCGAAGCTGCCACATGCCAATGCCAGGCAGTGAGCAGGCATTGAAGTGTCAGTGAAGCAAAGGGCATGCAAGAAGGTAGTTCAGCCATTGGTACCAACATCCCCTGAATGAATAATAAACAAAAAGGATCTGCAGCTGCATGATCTTTCACATGGTGTAACCCCTTTAGAGAGTCCCTGTAAAGAATCCCACGCATGCACACACTCACATAGATCGAGACGACCAGAAACAAATCAAATCAGCTAACCCCTATTCTGAAATCCCTCTCGAGCTACCACAGAGTAATATGTCAAACCACAATGCTGTGTGCATTTGCAATATGTGAAAAATGAATTAGAGCATTGTCAGTCAGTCAGGGATTTTGCTGGTATGTATGAGAGGTAATTCTTATTTGTATTCCACTGGCATGAGCTGTACTGTTGCCAATAGCCAATTGCCTGTTGCCAGAATTAAATGTGGAGTTAGAACTGCCTGTTTTATTCTGTAATCCATTGCTCAACACTGCCACTGCCTTCAAATCCCACAGAATGAGCCCCCTCTCATACTTTCAGAACTGACATATTCCCATATGTGTAAAGCATATCCACAACCAAGGTTGCTTATTTGTTGGGCTGGGAGCTACTGTGGCTCTCTTTCTTCCTTTTCATTTTTGTCATGTTGAAGACGTAAAATTCAAAGTGGAGCTTGCCGCATTTTATTACCAATGTTCAACTGAGTCAATTGCCTGGGGTCATATCCATTGCTTGCACAGTGACCCTCTAAGCATAGAGGAACTGAAAGGAAACCTTGCAGTCACCTTCACTGTGACATGCTCTTCCTTCAGTGAATGGCCCATGTTTTTTTACCAGGAGCTGGGCAACACAGCCCATGGTTAACTATTTGAAAGTCTGCCCCGAAATTTCTGGCTCCTCTTTAGACCCACGCTCCTGGTCTTGGACTACCTGGTGGTCAAAGGGGCTTGGGGGTGTGAGAAGGTAATAGTGGGTGTGATAGGGGACTTCCTCTTGGCTTTGCTGCTGAGTGGGGCTTGTGAGACTGTCAACAGAATGGGCACAACCTTGCTTCCATGGTCTTGTCTGTGCACTGGTGGCACAGGAGAAGGAGCCTCTTGAGCCTATGTTCTTCTAAGACCTTCTACATTCAATAAGGATTTCATTGGTCTCCACAGTGACAGTTTCATGGTTAATCTTTATGATGGGGTCTCCATTATCCTCAACTCAGAAATGTATCGTTACTGGGTCAAAATCCTGGAACTCCTTTCCTAACAGCGCTGTGGGTGGATCTACACCACACAATCTGCAACAATTCAACCAGACACCACCTTCTCAATTAAGAGCGTTTAGAGATGAGCAACAGATACCAACATGACCAGCCACACCCCATCATATTTCTTTATTTGTTCATGGAATGTTGATGATGCTGTCTACAGGCAACATTGCCTATCCCCGACTGACCTTGAGAAGGTGGTAGTGAGGAACACATCAGAAAGAATGGATTTTCAACTGAAGGCTGAAAGTAGAGTAGGGTTTTGAGAACCTGCCGTCACTGTTAAATGGGGTTCCAAAGGACACCCCTCCTCCCAGACACTGTGAAGGTTACTGCCCACCATCTGTGGTTTGTCCTGAGCCTGGGCAGCGGTTTCACTGGCACTGCCAAAGCTGGAGCTGTAGACAGCCATGACATCTTCAACCCGCATTCTAATTCCAGCAGAGTTCCTGCCAGCAACCAATCAGCCACCTGGTTGCAGAAAGTTCTGACAGGCTTTCCCAGGGGTCCCTCCTGTTAGTGCTGCCACTTTTGGACTTGGTCTAAAAGCACGTTGAGATGCCTGATGGTTCAGAAAGGCACTACATAAATGCAAGGTTTTTTTTGCATCTTGACACTATCTCCCTGCCTTCCTTCCACATTCATAGTAGCCTTGCTGAATCAGATTTTCAGTTACCCCCACACCTCACCAGCATTTTAGGGGACAGAGTTCCAGACCTTCATTTCCATTCTGCTCAGATTTCCAGTGATAATGGCTTTGCTTTAGTTCCCTTCCCAGGTAACAATTTTTTATCAATGAAGTGCCACTTTTTCTTGAGATGGTGTCTGTGTGATGACATCACGAGTGTAACTATTAAGGCATTCACTGGCAATTACAGCGGCAGTTGTCAAGAAAGGTGATTCTGTGTTGTGTTACATTCCGCGTAGGATTTTTTTCAATGGTGGTGCAGAGAGAGGGTGGGAGAGGCACAGCTGACAGCGTGGACATGGCATCACTTCTAGGTGCCTCAGACAGCACAGCTAGACTACAACAAAGACCTACTCTGGTGTTTTGGTAAGCATTGAGATTTGCAAATGGCCTGTAATTATTGTTGTGGTCCAGACCTGGACTCTGCCTTCAATGCCTGTTGCAGCATCAATATTGGCCGACAGCCGCTATTGGGAAATGCTGTTTGCAGCCTTTGAGAAATTTACTGGAATCTTTTGGCATCGGATGTGCCAGCCTCCTGCAACACAGCAGTAAGAGGCTCCAATGTTGTCGTGCTCTGATATGGCATTAAACTACCTGAGAGTGTGTCACTTGGCATTATCTTGTTGCATGGAATCCTTCCTCCTTCAGTGACATGCGGACTGGCTCCCTCATTTCCATCTCTCATCCATACAGCACCAGCTGTTGTCTTTGTCACCAGTACCTGGCCCATTAGGCTACAGATTATGCTGGGATACGATGCTGCTGGCTCACAGTGCCTCATTAGTTGCTAGCTCTATACAAAATCTGTCCCATTCAGCACAGAGGTAGTGCCACCCAGTATGTTAGAGAGTATACTCAATGAGAAGACAGGACTCTGTCCTAACAAGGATTGAATGGTGGTCACTCCAACCAATATGTTCATTGACAGATGGATGTGTGACAGGAAGACTGATGAGAGGATAAGGTCAAGTGGATTATTTGACTGACTGCCACAGGCCCAATCCTTCAGGACACAGCCGTTCTCAATCAGTAAAGGTGCTAATGAGCCATTCCTGGTGATATACATTGAAGTTCCCCACCCAGTGTATATTTTGTGTTCTTGCCACCCTCAGTGCTTCCTCCAATTAGTGTTCAACATGGAGACATATTGATTCATCAGCTGAGGGGGTGGGGGCAGTATAAGGTGATCGGCAGGAGGTTTCCTTACCCATGTTTGGCCTATTGCTAAAAGACTTCATGGAGTCAGGTATCAATGGTGAGGACAACAACTTCCCATCTCAGCCTCTATCTCTGGAGGGGCCATCCTACCAGTAAGACAGACTTGCCCAGGGATGGTGATGGCTGTGCAAGGGATACTGACTGTAAGGTGTGACTCTGTGAGTATGTCTGTTTCAGACTGTTGTTTGACTGGAATGTGAGATAACTCTACCAGTTTTGACAACTCTCCAGACATTACTAAGGAGCACTTTCCAGAGTGGACAGGTTTGCTGGTGATATTTCCAATTCCTAGGTCAATTCCTGAAGGTCTGTCCAGTTTCATTGCCAATAAACACACCTCTCTCTGACCCAACACCTCAACAACCAGGTTTCAATTTCCCCCAGCAAAGACTGTATATTTGTATTTTTCTGTATTTTTGATTGTGAGCCGAAATAGAAAAAGGACTGTTTTAAGAACCAAGGATTGCAGAAGGGATTGTTGCACATTTTACAAGCAAGCTGCCAGCACTTATTATGAGTACCGTCTACTCTGTTGTTTGTTCAGCCAGCAGGGGAGGTTTAGTTGCAGACCAACTGGCACCAAAGTTATGTACAAAACAAGATCCAGCCGGCAACAATTAGCTGATTGTTCTGTGGACTGATGACCAGACATCAACAACAAAGGCCTTCTGCCTGCACAACAACTGTAGGATTGGTCCTCAGGTGTCTGAACAATGAAGCCATTGGACCCCTGGAATGGGAGGTGGTGTTCTTTTCTCTGCAGCAAACACCTGAAGACTGAAGAAAGCCAGTTTACTTTCCCTCATCAATTGCTGTAAGCTGTTGCTTTTAACCACTAAATCAGAGACTTTCTATGTTGTGAACCAGTTACTCTGTGCCTCCTGCAGGGCAGTGAAAGTACCTGGAGAAGAGAGAGATCAAAGAGCAGCAAGTCCTAACAATCCAAAAGGATCATCTCAATGAATCCTGTGGACTGGGACCATTCAACTGCCTTCCCAGTCTTTCCCTCCACCCATAACACCAATGTGTTTTTGTGATAACAAGATGTAGAACTGGAGGAACACAGCAGGCCAGGCAGCATCAGAGGAGCAGAAAAGCTGACATTTCGGGTCTGGACCCTTCTTCAGAAACATCTGTCTGTCTCAAGGAATTTTATAAGAGGGATAGAGTTTTGACTAGTAGAGTTTATGTTGATGGTTCATAATGTTTTACCTGCAGAAAGAATCTACTAATTTGTAATAAATAATAATTCTTATTAAGTACAGAAACACGGTTTACACTTTCTGCCAACCTGGGTTTAACAAGTGGGCAAATTGGGAAAGTTTGTATACTTTGATAAAATCTTAATCATTTTTGATGGCTTTGGGAAGAGCGAGGTTTAATGTTTAACATGTTATCCCAGTGAGGAGTGACAATGTGGACAACCCACAATAGAACAGGGACTGAACACATCCAACACATGACACACAAGTGACCACTCAACCCTCACCTGGTTGCAACTGTGGAAAGCCTGGCCAACCCATGGAGCACAGGTTAACATCTTGCACATAACTCTGGTTTAAAGACAAGATCCTGGATTTACGTTTTCTCTCCACCTGGGCACTGGACAGATTAGGGAACTTGAGTTTAAAACTGTGATAATTTTCTGCTTCTAAAGCCATTGAAAGATGATGATCATGGACTGAGAGTGTCTACTCAGTGGCTAGATGCTGAAGGACATGAAGAGGCTAAGAGACTGAAGGTTTCAAATACAGAGGTTCCTGGAAGCTGAGGGTGCAGTTACCTAATGTGAAAGGAGATAAAGAAATGGAGAAACAGACTGATAGTGAGAGAAAGATACAGAAACGGAGAGAAACCATTGTAACTTTGCATTTTATTTACAAAAGCTGTAGAGTTACTGTATTGGCCCATCACACACCATTTTCTACCTTCAGGCCAGAGATCAGGGAAACCCATCTCTCCATTGCTGTACTGCCCAAACAGTTGAGTAGCAAATGCAGGGTTCTGCTGAAAATATGTCTGGATAACTGGTGTTGCTGGACTCTGGATTTCTGGAGAGGTTGTATTAAAAATGGAGCTTGTGTTTAAATCAAAATAAGCAGAGCCCAACCAAATAATTGGGAGCTAGTATTTACAGCACCGGCAATACAGCCTCTTGCATTATGAAAGCCTCTTTTTCTAATTATTGTTTTTGAGCTTCAAATTTTGTTCATATGCTCGCATTTATGATAGGAAGACCCTAAACCTCTCTGTACAAACTGTCCCTGGCTGCTTTCCAAACAAACGCTGTCTTCTGCACAATTAAGATTGTGCAGACATTGGCAATGTGAAACAGCCCAAAATATTATTTCAGGTAGGTCATAGAATCTGTGCAGTATTTTTTAATACTCCCTGGATGTGTTTTGAAATTTCTAATGTTGAACCAGATGCTATTCCTTCAATTTTAATGACTTTGATATCTGTGCTGCATTAAAAAGTTTTCCCGGTTAGAAACCATCAACTGACAGTTTAAGGTGGTCTTAGTTGGGGTACACAGACTGGTAAGTGTGTGTTCACCACGGCTGTCTGTTGCCTAGAGACGGACCCCAATAACTACTACCTTTGCTACCCATGCAGTCTCATGTGAGAAAATATCTTGGCCCTTTACATAGGACGGTGTGAGCCGAGTGTTTACAGTATTGACCAAGCGACCCCGAAGCTGAGAATTCAAATCCCACATTTAGCATGTTGGGGAAATCAAATTTGTTAAGGTTGATGTTTACAGGCCATGGAATTTGGAGAAACTCAACAGGTCTGGCAGCATCTGTGGAGAGAGAAATAAAGTTTACGTTTTGAGTCAGGTAAGACTCTTCTTTGGAACTGAAGGTGGGCATGTGGGGAGGGGGGCTTCAATTCTAAAGAAGAGCCATGCTGGGCTTGAAACGTTAACTCTGTTTCTCTCTTCACAGATGCTGCCAGACCTGCTGAGTTTCTCCAGCACTTTGTTATTATTTCAGCACCCACAGTACCTTGCTTTTATTATTATGCAATCGGGAAAATTGCTGATTTTGCAGAGAAACCCAGCTGATTTAGTTAATGCCCTTCAGGGGTGAAACCTGCTGCACTGAGTGCCATGCAGTGTTCTGAATGTCCACAGAGATGCGCAATAAATATGACCTACTCAGTGTCACCTCCATTCTCAGGACTCAGGAAAAGAACAATAGCGATATGATGGGGAGAGATGGAAGATAAAAGAGACAGCTGTATGAACTCTCCTTAAAGGAGGATGTAAGACTATAATTCTTAATATTTAATCAATGTGATTCTGCTGATGTCACCTACGGTTTATTTGGTAGGACTGGCGCTCAAAACAATGTCACTTCAAATCCTTCTCCAGAACCTGAGCGCAAAATGTGAGATCAACACTCTACTGTATCACTGTAGGAGTGCTGTATTACTGAGGGAGTGCTGTATTACTGAGGGAATGCTGTATTACTGAGGGAGTGCTGTATTACTGAGGGAATGCTGCCTTACTGAGGGAGTGCTGCATTACTGAGGGAGTGCTGTATTACTGAGGGAATGCTGCCTTACTGTGGGAGTGCTGTATTACTGAGGGAGTGCTGTATTACTGTGGGAGTGCTGTATTACTGAGGGAGTGCTGTATTACTGAGGGAGTGCTGTATTACTGAGGGAATGCTGCCTTACTGTGGGAGTGCTGTATTACTGTGGGAGTGCTGTATTAATGAGGGAGTGCTGTATTACTGAGGGAATGCTGCATTACTGAGGGAGT
>NC_063361.1:27359901-27377305 GCF_021869965.1 Rhincodon typus | reverse complement strand
TTACTGAGGGAGTGCTGTATTAGTGAGGGTGTGCTGCCTTACTGAGGCAGTGCTGTATTACTGAGGAAGTGCTGTATTACTGAGGGAGTGCTGCATTACTGAGGGAGTGCTGTATTACTGAGCGAGTGCTGCATTACTGAGGGAGTGCTGCATTGCTGAGGGAGTGCTGTATTACTGAGGGAGTGCTGCCTTACTGAGGGAGTGCTGCCTTACTGAGGGAGTGCTGTATTACTGAGGGAGTGCTGCATTACTGAGGAAGTGCTGTATTACTGAGGGATTGCTGCATTACTGAGGGAGTGCTGCATTTTTACTATTACTCCTACCAAAATGTATGACTTCACATTTATTTACATTGTATTCCATCTGCCAGACCTTTGCCCACTCACTCAATGTATGTGTGTTCCTCTGCAAAGTTTCACAGTCCTCTGCACACTTTGCTTTGCCACTCATCTCAGTGTCATCTGCAAACTTTGACACCCTACACGTGGTCCCCAGCTCCAAATCATCTATATAAATTGTAAATAAATTTGTAAAATACTGAGTGAGTGCTGTATTACTGAGGGAATGCTGCATTACTGAGGGAATGCTGCATTACTGAGGGAGTGCTGTATTACTGAGGGAGTGCTGCATTACTGAGGGAGTTCTGTATTACTGAGGGAGTGCTATATTTTGGACAGGATATTGAAGCAAGGGCCAGTTTGGAGCTGTCATTACTTTGGAATGGTGTTCAGTCTGCTCGTCCTCTGGCTCCGTGTGCATGCAGATAAAATAGGAACAAAACACAAAAAAATAACTTGAGCATTTGCACCTGCACACGGGTAAGCCTTAATCATGGGTTAGTGCAAAACTGCGAAAGTAAAGCACTTGTAGCAGAATTTATGGAAGAGCTTCCAACCTCTGTAGAAGGATGCATACCTGCCATCTTCTGGTTAACATTATATTGCAAAATAAAATGAGATGATCCAGCAGGAGATGGAGGGCCACCACCTTTCAACATTTCCCCATATTCATTATTGCCTCTGTCCTCAGTAACACCTTTTTGTAAGGACACAGCGTCACTGCCTGTAATAAATGTTGTGAGGAGGCGGGAACACACAGATTGTGTGATGTGGAGTAGATTTTTTTCCTGCATGTTTGGCAAACAGTTTGCTGTTGAGGACAAGCTTTCTTGCAGGCCATATCAAAGTCGTGTTGTGTTCTGTTAGCTCAGTGAAAGGGAATACTCACCTGATCACAGAATTAACAGAAGAACGCCTTGCGGTTTGAACCCTTTGCCCCAGCTGTGTGAAAGCTCTTCAGATGAACATTTTTAACACCACTTCCTCAACACACCCAAGAACTAAATGTTCCAGACTTCTAAGAATTTGGGACACAATTAGTAATGTAGCTGGAGTGAGTCACAAAGTAGATCACACGCTGACAATATATTGTGCCATAAAATGTTAACTTGAAAGATTTCGGAGTTTCTCTCTGTGCTTCCTCTGTGCAATCGATGTATTTGTCTTTACTCCTTTTGGCTCTGTTGCTGCTTGCTGTATCTTTCCCAAGTTTAGCATTTAATTTCCAGCATCTCTGTATTCTGACATCGTCCACCTTGCAACATGCTGGTATAATTTGTTCTTGATGACAAGTGAACAACGTCAAGGCTGTCTTTATTTCTGACTTGCAACCTGTGTTTCTGGCACACAGTTTTTCTCTTTCTGTCTTTTTTCTTTTTCTCTTTATCTGTCCACGACCACCATCCCCACACCCTCCTGGTCAGCATCCTTCCATACAAAACTCCTCTCGTCTACGCTCCCAAATTACAACAGTGACCCTTCAGCACTGGTTGGAATTCTCAACCTTGCTTTCAGTCCCTCACTCCGCTGTTTCTCAGTAACATCCTCCAAACCTCTACACAAACCAAAGGTGCACCCAAGCTAAAGCTTACAGGTGCACCCAACCTTCTATCACTTATAGAGTGGAAAGAAATATAAGCCTGAATAACTGAGGAAAATAACACAGAGTTTCCTTTCAAAACAAATGTTTTGAGAGGCTCCAAATATCTGAAAAATGTTAAAATAAGAATTTCTAAAGATGACCTCATTTGAACCAACTTGATTCCTGCCAGCTGACTAAACTTTTTTAAGAACGCTTTTTTTTTCCTGAAATATTATTTTCTTTCCCCCAAACTGTCTTTGAAAGCTCACTGGTCATGAAAGCGACTCTAGAAAAACAGCTGAGCCTGGCTAGATTGATAATCTGTACACTTCACTGTCAATGCTGGCAGTCTGAACCAACCTGGAGCGGTTGGACCTGGATGATGGCCAGGGAGAGGCACAGGGTGGGTAAAGCACTGAGGTGACACGAGCGATTGCACACAGGTTGCAGTTGTTCATTCCTAGACGGCTCGGAGGAGATCAGAGTCTTTCCCTTCCCAACGGCTCCCCACCGCTCACACTGTGGCTTATCACCTGACACCCCCCCCCCCCCACCCCCACCCCCACCTCTTTCACCACCCTGTGCTAGATTCAGAAGCCAAGAGAAAATCAGCAAGAGGCCCCCCTCATTCGCTTCAATGTGCTGGATCACACGAAGCCATAGTGAACTGCAGTTTATAAATAAAGCAACATGCTATGAAGCTTTTAGTCTTGTCCTCGTCAGGGCAGAAAGTCACAAGAATACCAACTCTCCAAGGGAACACCAATTTATGCTACATGAGGAAAGAGTGCTGATTGGTTCGAAGACAATCCCGATGGGTCAAGGCATTTCCATAGATGAGTGAAAGAACAGAAACTTGAATAGAGTATCTCTTTCTTGAGGCCGTGAATGACCAGGCCACTATTAGTTTCTTTAGTAATTTTCCCACTTTCTTTTGAGTTAACTGTTGTCAGATGAGACATGAAAGCAGCACCATTGTCAGCTGCAGTGTCTTTAGCAAAGCAAGAGTGAAAAGGTCAGACACAACTCCTACTCCTGAGAGGTCTAGGCCCGAAACATCAGCCTTTCTGCTCCTATGATGCTGCTTGGTCTGCTGTGTTCATCCAGCCCTGCACCTTGTTGTCTCCTACTTCTGACTTTTGACTTTCCTGAGGATGTACACACGAGAGAGCTGATGTTTTTGTTTACCTCCTCCATGCAGCTGTCTCCTTGAAGGAAGGGTCTGGCACAGCTAAGGCTCACACATGGCTATTTAACATGAATTGGAGAACTTCTGGTATCTGTGAACCAGCCAGAGTTAGGAGAGAAGGAAATGAAAGTGGGAGTTCAGATTGGATTGGGAAATGAATTAAAAGAAACCTTGTCTCTCCCACTCAGGTATAATATAATCCAACAATTTAAACATTTAGAGTAGCAGTAGTGTGCACCATCTACAATATACACTGCAGCAATTCACCTCGGCTCCTTCAGCAACACCTTCCAAACCCACAACCTCTACCATCTAGAAGGACAAGAGCAGTAAATGCATGGAAACACAACCCCCTGTAAATTACATCAGTGTTCCTTCAGTATCGCTGGGTTAACATTCTGGAAGTCCCCAATAGTGTCTGCACCCAATGGACTGTAAAGATTCAATTAGGCCAGTTCACCACCACATTCTCAAGGGCAATTAGGGATGGGCAATAAATCCTGGCCTTTTCAACGATGCTCACATCCAACAAATTGATGAAATAACGCAGCCAAATCTCATGAGATTACAGCAGCTATAGTCTTTAAAGCAGCTGCATTGAAAGGAGATTAAGACAACAGTGAGAACATGTCAAAATTCTTATTTGGCTGTGAAGTGCTTTGAGATGCTTCGAGATTATAAAAGGCGAGGTCATTTCCTTCTTTCTGTGAAGTGTTGGGTGCTGCCTCCCATTGGTGATGTGAATGTGGAAAATCAGCCAGGAATGGGATGCTGGCCACAGCGTGAACACAACAAGTTGGAGTTTACCTGGAGATGAACTGGCCACCCATTCATCAGAGCGAAAGATTCTACTGCTGTCAAATCTGGCTGCCATGTTTGTGTTTGTGTCTCTGTGTGTTTGTATAGTTGTGTGTGTTTTTCCGTGTGAGTATGTATGTATCTGTTTATAGGCTTAGACAGATTGTGGTGTAGTGGTAATGTCACTGGCCTAGTGCTCTTGAGGCTTGTGGTAATGTTCTGGAAATGTGGGTTCAAATCTCATCTTAGCAGCTGGTGGGATTTAAATGCTGAATAAAACCTGCAGTTGAACAATATTCTCAGTGATAGTCAAACTATTGTCAATTGTTGCAAAAATCCATCTGGTTCACTAACCTTTTTAAGGGAGGAAATCTGCTGTCCTTATTTAGTCTGGCCTGCATATGCCTCAGGCAAGTATGTGGTAACTCCTACCTGCCCTCTGAAACTGTCTAGTGAGCTACTACATTCAACAACCATTAGGGATGTGTAACAAATGATATTTACGCTAGTGATACTGCATCCCATCAAAGAATACAGTTTAGAAATGTGCATTTTGTGTGTATTTATATATGTGCAAGATATATGTGTCCATGTGTGTGTGGTTGTGGCTTTGTTTCTATGTGTTTTCCTTTATTCATACACAGGATGAGCACATTCGCTGGTTGAGCCAGCATTTATTGCCCAACCCAAATTGCCCAGAGGGCATTTAAAAGTCAAACATATTGCTGTGGGTCTGGAGTCACATGTAGACCAGACCAGATAAGGATGGCAATTCCCTTCCCTAAAGAGCATTGTGAGCCAGATGGGTCTTTCCAACAATTAGCAATGGGGTCACAGTCATCATTAAAGTCTGAATTCCAGTTTTTTTTTTTATTGAATTCAGATTCAAATCTGCCATGTAGGATTCGAACCCCAGAACATTAAGTGGGTCTCTGGATTTAACAGTTCAGTGATAATACCACTAGGCCACATGTTTATGTATCATAGTTCATTCCAGTGCATCTTTGCTGGTATCCAGTCTGTGGGGCAGTAGAATGTATTGAAGTGATTTTATGTCACCATGTTTTTAATGTTTCTTGGACAGAATTTTGCTGTGCACTTTCTACATGCAAAGCGAGTATGGCCAGCAGGAAAATGCTTCATTTAAAACAAAGAAAAGCATGTCATTCTAAAGTTCAGGACATTCAGTGTTGGAGTCAGAAAAGAGTCTGACTTTAGAACTGGAATTGCTTCAAGCAGATGTCACAGTTGGTAAGAATGACAATACTGCATTTGCTTTTTACACAACGTGAGCCTTACCAAATGACTTGCAGAGCTATTTAGACATGTTCTGAGGTTTGTTGAGATTCCAGGTATTTGCTGATGGTAATGAAAGGGAAAGTGCAAGGACTAAAGGGGAACTGTTTCAGGTCCCCATAAGCAGAAATATCCCCTGTCCAAGCCACAAGTTCCGGCGTGGATTTCTGTGCAGTGATCAAGGGGCTGAGTGGCCTCCTTCCATTCCTGTACAGTCATACAGCACAGAAACAGACCCTTCAGTCCAACCAGTTCGTGCCAAATGTAATCCCAAACTCAACTAGTCCCACTTGCCTGCTCCTGGCCCATATCCCTCCAAACCTTTCCTATTCATGTACTTATCTAAGTGTCTTTTAAACGTTGTAACTGTATCTGCATTCACCACTTCCTCCAGAAGTTCATACCACATGCCAACCACCCTCTGTGTAAAAAATTTGCCCCTCATATCTTTTTTACATCTCTCTCCTCTCACCTTAAAAATATCCTCCCTAGTCTTGAAATCCCCCATCCTAAGGAAAAGATATCTACCATTAACCCTGTCTATTCTCCTCATGATTTTATGAACCTCTACAAGGTCATCTGTCAACCTCCTACACTCCTGTGAATAAAGTCCCAGCCTATCCAGCCTATCTTTATAACTCAAACCTTTCATACTCGGCAACATCCTGTTCAATCTATTCTGAACCCTTTCCAGTTTAATAATCCTTCCTATACAACTGGGCGATCATTTCTGGACACATTACTCTAGAAGGGGCCTCATCAATGTCCTGTACAACTACCACATAGAAACATAGAAAATAGTAATCAGAGGAGGCCATTCAGCCCTTCAAGCCTGCTTTGCCATTCATCACGATCATGGCTGATCGTCCAACTCAATAGCCTAATCCTGCTTCCTCCCCATAACCTTTGACCCCATTCGCCCCAAGTGCTATATCTAGTCACCTCTTGAATACATTCAATGTTTTGGCATCAACTACTTCCTGTGGTAATGAATTCCACAGGCTCACCACTCTTTGGGTGAAGAAATGTCTCCTCATCACCGTCCTAAATGGTCCACCCCAAATCCTCACACTGTGACCCACAGGGACACCATTGGGAACATCCCCCCTCTGCATCTACCCTGTCTAGCCCTGCTAAAATGTTATAAGTCCCTGTGAGATTTCCCCTCATTTGTCTGAACTCCAGCAAAAACAATCCCAACCTAGTCAATCTCTCCTCATACCTCAGACTCGCCATCCCCGGAATCAGCCTGGTAAACCTTCGCTGCACTCCCTCGAGAGCAAGAGCATTTTTCCTCAGAAAAAGAGACCAAAACTGCACACAATATTCCAGGTGTGGTCTCACCAAGACCCTGTATAATTGCAATAACACGTCCCCTGCTCCTGTACACGAAACCTTTCACAATGAAGGCCAACATACCATTTGCATTCTTTACCACCTGCTGTACCTGCATGCTTACCTTCAGCGACTGGTGCACAAGGACACCCAGGTCCCACTGCACACTCCCATCTCCCAATTTACAGCCATTAGGTAGTAATCTGTCTTCTTGTTTTTGCTTCCAAAGCGAATAACCTCACATTTATCCAAATTATACTGCATCTGCCATGGATTTGCCTGTTCACCCAACCTGGCCAGATCATGCTGAAGGATCTCTGCATCCTCATCATAGTTCACCCTCCCACCCAACTTGGTATCATCTGCAAAGATTGAGATGTTACATTTTGTTCCCTCATCCAAATCATTAATACATATTATGAATAGCTGGAGTCCCAGCACCGATCCCGGTGGCACTCCACCAGTTACTGCCTTTGTGACTTCCCAACTCCTATACCCAAAGGACTGAGCAATGAAGGCAAGCTTACCAAACACCTTTTCAACCACCCTGTCTAAATATAATGTAAACTTCAAAGAATTATGTACCTGAACCCCTAGGTCCCTCTATTCTACTACACTACCCAAGGCCCTACCCTACCACTACTCTGCTGATAGGGCATGGAGCAAAGAAGATTAAATAATATTTCTTTAGAGTTTCCAAGGTGGATTTTCATCTACCAGGAGTTCTACCCTGTGCCCAGTCTTATGCCTAATCATTTTAAAAATGTAGGCCAACGAGTTTGATTTGTCTCCAAATCCTGCACAAGGGACTTCACCTACAGGCAGAGACTGGAGAAGCTGGGGCTCTTCTCCTTGGAGAGGAGATTTGATGGAGGTGTTCAAGATGACAAGAGAGCCGAGGGGTAGAAGCTGGCCACGACATTGTCATAACTGCTCTTCACAAACAACTCAGAGTTGATCTGTTTAACCTTATTTTGTTGTGTGTGTCTTGGTCTTGCCTCTTATTTCTAAACTGTGTGTTACTCTTGTGTTACTATTTCTTCTCACATGTAGTAATTAATAAATTCACTCCTTTGTTGATTCAAAAAAGCCTGGTTAAATTGGCAACAAAAGCAGAAATTGCTGGAAAAGCTCAGCAGGTCTGGCAGCGTCTGTGGAGAGAAATCAGAGTAAACGTTTCAGGTCCGGTGACCCGTCACTCAATTTGAAACGCTTACTCTGATTTCTCTCCACAGATGCTGCCAGACCTGCTGAGGTTTTCCAGCAATTTCTATTTTTGTCTCTGATTTACAGCGCCCGCAGTTCTTTCGGTTTTTATTTACGGGTTAAGCTGGCTCCTTTTAAAGCAGAGGTTAATCTGGGTCTGAGAGAAAGGAAGGGAAGGTATCCTTTTTTAAAACAAACCTGATTGCAACCAACCAAGGGACTGGATGAATAAAGAAGTTCCTCAACTTAAGAGTTTAGGGTAACCCATTTGGGAACATAATAAATTGGTGAACCTTTCCTGATCCGTGGTCCTTAAGGAGGTAATATAAGCAGCTAACTAGCTGTCAGTGAAATTGTCCTGAATTGATGTCTCTTTTTACATAGAGTAAAAGGTAAAAGTGCAACGGTTACTTTACTGAGCTGTCAAGGGGGAGGGCCTGTCCTGGAATAAGACACGCGAATGACTTCCAAATTCCTTTTCATCACTGTATCCAACCAAACCCACTGTTATGAATTCTTATCAGGACTGACAGCCCTTATTCGTTACTGCCAGGTATTGAACTCTATTGTTTCGACGGAACATCATGTTCCTACTATTTAAAATAATGGGAAATATGTACAGATGAGAAAATTCTTTGAGCCTGACTGTTGTTCAGAGTAACTTTTATTCAAGGCGAAACATCCTTGTGTCAAGCCAGGTACAGGAGGGCTTTTCAAGAACACTGGATCAAGACATTTCTGTGATGTGTGGCCATTTCAGAAGTATCATGTTATTTGACTTACAAACATGTGAACAATGAAAGATACGCATAGAGTCTTTGCTTCACCCATCCTGCCCCTGACTACTGTAAGACAGGCAGTGCCTGAGAGGGTTAACTGACATCAGACCATAATCTCCATCTATCAGCACATAAAGGACACTTTGTGGAGGGAGCTGAGGGGTGCCCATGTTACTTTATTAGTGTTGTTTTCGTGCTACGTCAATGTGCCTAACAGTAATACGCACTGACTCTTAAGTTGAGCCTGATGCCTCATAGCAACCAATGTGTATCATGGATGTAATGCAATTTGCCATCAAGCACTATATAATAAACTGTTTATTGAGATTAAGCCAATATTCTGCTGAAGACTTTGTATGGGCATCCTTCCCACATGGCACCAGTGACTAAGACCAATGCCAATAGGAAGGATCGATGACAGTGGATCTTCCTAGGGCATTCCAGACAGTTCAGGCACACAACTATGACATTAGCCGACCTCGCAAGTTTATGCCTGGTGCATGGCAACTTAGCGACTCTCTGTCCCAACCAAAAACCAGGTGAAACGACAGGTAGATTTAAAAGAAGAGTTAAGAATCAGGTCAATTCAGGGTACGAATGGAAAAAATCCTGGAAATTCCTATCCAACCCTGTGATTGCTCAGTGCCCCTGCCCTCAAAACCAAAGTTGGCTGAGTGGTAACCCTGCACCGTGCCAGCCTGTGGCACAAACCATACCCGTTATGAACCTCAGTTAAGACTCATGGAGAAGGCTTTGGTGCCTGGTGGTTACTTGGGCATTGTGGGAGGGAATAAGCAGGCAGCTTTTAGGCTGAAGTAGGGGATGGGGGCAATGGTGTTGTGAGATGAACCTGAGGTTTTGTCGAGGGGATGTTAGGTCTCCTAACTAGTCGCGGCCGTAGGCCAGGGTTTAATTTTGAGTCCAAATAAAAGACTCTGGCTTCTTCTGCACCTAAACAAATAAAATCTGTAAGCTTCCTAAATTCCACCCCCTCTCACCTCCCAGTAGCATCCACAATCCACAAACGTGAAGACCCTCCATAGCTGAGAGGTTGCCCACTTGCACTGATTGTTCTAGCAGGTGGTTTCCTGGTTTATTGACAGGGAAATGCATTTGCGCCAGACCAAACACAAATTCCACAATCTCAAAAAGAAAATTCACTTACATCAATCAAAAACTGAGGGAGTCTGTTTCGCTCAGGCCTGACCAAACTAACAGAATTCAAATCGTTCCAAATAAAACCATAACACATAGGAGCAGAAACAGGCCATTTAGCCCATCGGGCCTGGTCTGCTGTTCGATGAGATCACGGCTGATCTGATAATCCTCAACTCCACTTCCCTGCCTTTTCCCCATAACCCTTAATTCTCTTACTGATCCCCATTAGTCTCTTCCTGAATTCTGCGATGTGCCATAGCTGTCTGCTGCTGTTCTGACACTCAGGGGTTCAGACCCTGTGACTCAAACCGTCGTTCTGAGGAAGGGTCACCGGACCCAAAGCTTTAACTCTGATTTCTCTCCACATGTGCTGCTAGGCATGCTGAGCTTCTCCAGCAACTTCTGTTCTTGTATGTATTTTTTTTCCACATTTATTTACTGATTTGGATCAGTAATATTCTAAGCTGAATAGGTGCAGGATGATCTGGAGAATTGGGATAGGGGACCAAGAAAATGGCAGGGACCTTTGTAAGCATTTTGTATCTGTCTCCACAGTAGAGGAGCAACCTAAGAATAGTGGAAATTTGAGAGGACAAAGTGAAGGAAAAAGACAAGGAAAACCAATGGAACTTAAAGCTGTCAAGTCCTGTGGACCTGATGGTCTGAAGGTGGATGGAGGAGCAGATAGGTGGATAGGATAGGTGTCCATCTTCTCTCTACCTATCTGCTCCTCTATCCACCTTCTATCATCCCTCCCCCTCTCTCTCTATTTATTTCAGAGTCTCCTTCCCCTCCCGCATTCCTGAAGAAGGGTCCAGACCTAAAACGTCAGCTTTCCTGCTCCTCTGATGCTGCCTGGCCTGCTGTGTTCATCCAGCTCTACACCTTGTTATAATCAACAAATGGTTGGTGTAGGCATGATGGGCTGCAAGGTTTCCTTCAGTGTTGTCTCTTTATGTATGATTCATGATATTGATGGACAGATCAGGAGGGCCATGTTTCTGGCAGTATTGCTTGTTTTTTAAGGTGCATTTATAGTATTGGGTCTCTACTCTGCTCCTATTGTCCTGTTATTCTGTTAATTTCAGCATTAAATGGGCACTTGGTGACACAGAAGCTCTTTTTTCAGTCCAGCACATTGCACAATCATGAAGGAGTTCTTGACTGAGAGTTGGTATTGCATCTCTGTTACTCTAGGTTAAAAAAAAACATGAAAGATGTATGAGCCCCTAGACTCACCACTCATTCCCTCTTACTGACATTAATTATAATCTGTGGGACATCTAATGTGAATATTGTGTGACCATGTAATGCTGATTTTTCATTGAACTGACTGAGGTTATTTTTAAATTTATCCTTGAAGCAACTCATTCCTCATACTGTGGGCCTGAGTAATAACTGTGTATTGCTGTTGTTGTCCTGTGCAAGCGCTTTTTGCAGATAGCGTCTCTATCTATGATGTCCAAATTGATTTAACTTTTATTGTGAAGCCCAAAGGTCGATGATCAGGACAAGGCCAAGCTTGCTTGGACTTAGGAATGTTCTCTTCTTCAAAGACCTGTACAGCGAACTTTGGCTGAGAAGGTTAAATAATTGAGTGGAATTCACATTAAGCGATCTGAAGGTGGAAGAGTTTGATGTGCCTTCTTTCATTTCAATACTCCTCATATGTTCTTAATGCTCTGAAAGTGAAGATTGATCACAGCCTGAAAGCAAAGTTCCTGTGGCGTGATTCAACTCAGGTTCAACAGTTGCATTATGAAGGTGAGAATAGGCCTTGAAGCCAGATCTTCCACTTAAGTTGTGCCATCAGTGGGCTCTGACGCATTCTCATATGCAGAAGTGCGAATTGAAAGGAGAGTTATTCTTGAGCTTCTGTTAGCTACCACCACCATGGTAATGCCATCAATGCATCACCAACTTACACTCTCAGGTCACGAAGACTGAAGAGTTTTTTGAATGAGGAGGAGGCTCAGTTCCTCGTTGTGCAGAGATATTTGGGACAAATGAGGTGGATTTGCAGCATGAAAATCACCAAACAGAAATGACAGCAGCGAAAGGCTTTGCTTGACTTCTCTTTCCCCATCAATGATTAATGTTAATATATTGTGTGAGACAGTTGCTGTACATATGGATTCCCATGGCTTCATAACTCGATCACCCAAATGTTTATAGTGCAGGAGCATGACACTTTTCATCTCATCAACTGGTCCCACTATACCGTTAGTGTTGTGGATCACTTGATATCACAGAACAACTGTGCCTTTTCTTGCTGCTGTATGACAAAAACCTTAGGAGAAACGAGCCGAGTGCAGTTCATGGTAGATGACTGAAGTTAAGAAATTAGACTCGTAGTCCCAGTGCCTTATCTAGCCTCTGGCATATGGGTTGGCACAAGTACACCTGGGAAATGAAATGCATCAACTTAAAACCTTAAAAACCCGACACCCTCCTCTTTCCTTCCCCTCTGACACACAAAAAAATTTGGGCACTTTGTTTTCAGTTTTGAAATGGCCAGAGCATCAGACAGCTTGCATCATCCCAGATAATTTTTGTGACCTTGTAATGTGAATTGTGGGATGTGTCCTAGCCCAGCGGGGCAAATAAATCACAGCAGAACCAAGAAAGCCTCTTGTGTGAATTCAGAATCTCAATGCTTAGAATCGTAGAATCCCTACACTGTGGTAGCAGGCCATTCAGTCCATTGAGTCCACACCTCGAAAGAGCATCCTACCCAGACCCATCCCCATAACCCCTCGTTCCCCAGGGCTAACCCACCTGGCCTGCACAACCCTGGTCACTATGGGGCAATTTAGCATGGCCAATCCACCTAACCTGCACATCTTTGGACTGTGGGAGAAAACAGGAGTACCTGGAGGCAACCCACGCAGACACAGGGAGAATGTGCAAACTCCACACAGACAGTTGCCTGAGGGTGGAATTGAACCCGGGTCCCTGGTGCTGTAAGGCAGCAGTGCTAACCACTGAGCCACCGTGCCACCTGCTTTATTGCATTAGACAAAATGAAGGTTGATTTGTGGGTTGTGTCGTCATCACGTGATTTTTTTGTGGCCAGTATTTTGCGTTCTGAAGAAGTGGGAAAAGGAGAAGACAGCATTTGAGGCCATCAACTCCTCTGATTGGATAAAGTTCCTTTTGTTTTATACAGAACCCAATGCAGCAGTATGACGATCCATTAGAATTATTTCTGTGACATCACAGCATCCAGATGCCTCTTCATTTAACTAAAAACAAAATACCATGGATGCTGGGAATCTGAAATAAAAACAGAAAATGTTGGAGAAATTCGGCAGGTCTGGCAGCATCTGTGGAGAGAGAGACAGGGTTAACGTTTCAAATCCAAAGACCATTCTTCAGAATGTAAGACTCTCCAAAGAAGACTTGAAACATTAACCCTGCTTCTTTTTTCCACAGATACTGCCCATCCTGCTCAGTTTTTCTAATATTTTCTGCTCTTACTTCTTCAATTATTCTGTGAGACCATGGGTAGGACAGTTGGCTCAGATGGAATGTAATAAAAAATAATTCACTCTTTGCGCTTTATGCTTACTCAGTGCTCTGATACAAATTAATTTTGTGATTTTGAAAATGGGGTGAGAGTTTTTATATCTGATGTGTTGCTTAATTGGGAGCCAGTGTCAGTCAACAAGCACAGGGGTGATGGGTGTTCAGGACTTGATGTGAGTTGATACACAGAATCCATATTTTGGATGACCTGAAATTTATTGAGGGGAGAATGTGGCAGGTTAGTCAGGAGGTCTTCAGAATCATCAAGTCTGGAGGTCACAAAGGCACAGTTGAGAGTTTCAGCAGCAGGTCCAGTGAAGCAAGAGTAGAGTTGAGCGATATTGTGGAGGTGTTAGTGATGCTGCCAATATATAGTGAGAAACCCACTTTGGGATCAAAATGGGCGCTGAGGTTACAAATAGTCTAGTTTATTCTCAGATAATTGCCAAGATGACAAATGGAGTCAATAACTAGGGAATGCAGTTTGGAATGCAACCAATAGCAATGGTCGGAGAATGACAAGCACCAACAGAACAGTACCCCAACATGAGGTGCCACCATCAGGATCAGAAATGGGTGGGTGTGGGGTTGTGATCATCTAAACTTAAAAGAATTGAGCGGCATCTATGCTGCTCTCTCGACAATCAGAATTTAAAATGTTGGGTAATGTAGTCTCTGTTTTGCTGTCCTTCTGAAGGATTTTATTGTTCGTCATTCCGACAGGGCTGTGTCAGCGGATGGGAACTCTGTCACAAGACTGAGACATAAGAGTAGTCAGTCAAAGTGAGAAGAATGTGTGTGGCCGCTTGGCTGTGGACATCCACCCCTTTTGAGACACTTTGAATGGAACAACCCTGAATGGAACACACATCCAGCGAGCTCCCAGCTCTTTTGAAGGAGGATGTGGACAGGTAAGACATTTCAATTTTAAGCAAAATAATAAAGCAATCTTTTCCTTCGATTGGTAGTGTGGAATAACATACCAGAATGAGGCCAGATCTCAGAGATGGCGAGAGTGGATGTGGTGTTGAATTTCAATGGGAGATGGTAGCATAGTTATAACATCATTAAGCAAATAATACAGAGGCCCAGGCTAATGTTTTGGAGACGTGTTCAAATCCTGTCAGAGCAGCTGGTGGAATTTAAATTCAATTTCGATTTGATTTTATTTATTGTTATCACAAATACCTAAGTACAATGAAAAGTTTTGTTTTGCAAGCAGTACAGACAGATCATAATATACAAGGACGTACAGATTATAGGGTGTTTAAACAGAGTGAGGCATACAAGGTTACACCTGCACAGGAGGTGCACAGAAGCAAGATCAACAACAGGTTTGAAATATGAGAGGTCCATTCAGCAGTCTAATAACAACAGGGGAGAAGCTGCTCTTGAGCCTGTTGGTACATGTGGTTAAGCTTTTGTATCTCCTGCCTGACAGAAAAGGTTGGAGGAAAGTATAACCAGGGTTGTAGGGGTCTTTGATGATGCTGGCTGCCTTTCCACAGCAACGAGGATTGTAGATGGAGTCCATGGATGGAAGGTTGGCTTGCATGATGGTCTGCGCCATTCAATTGAACAATCTGGAATATAAAACTAGTCTCAGTAATGGTAACCATATTATCATCAGTTGTTGGAAAAACCCATTTGCTTCACTAATGTAATTTAGGAAGGAAAACTGCTGTCCTTAGCTGGTCTGGTCTACAGATGTCTCCAAACCTGCAGCAATGTAGTTGACTCTTCACTGTACTGAAAAATGTCTAGCAGGCCCCTCAGATCAAGGTCAATTAGGGATGGGCAATAAATGGTTAGTTTTGGTGGCTAGGATGACAATTCAAAAGGTCCAGAAACATCCAAATCCTATGGAGAATAAAATAAAAGCCAAACAAGAAGAGTCCTGGAGTCACAAAGCGAGTAAGAGGAAGGATGTTGATGAACCCTACTTAGACTTCGTGTACCATCCATATCACTGAGATCATTCTAGCCGTTTCTATCTATCTGATCTTTTACTTGGTTTGTACCGATGACATGCCCCTCTCATGTATCTTTCTTTTTCCAATGCCCCTCTTCCATGTCTCTGCAATCTCTGATGTCCTCTCCTCCACTCACAAACCTGTTAATTGTCTTCAGAATCCAACCTGGCCCTTAGCTCCCCAATCCTGGCTGCGGTTATAAAGCTGGATCAGCTTAAATTGTCAAGAAGCCCCGTATGACATGATGCTATCTGTAATGTCCAGTGTCAGATAACAGCCTGTAGCAGCAAACCACGAGCTTTCACTATTGTTGACTTGTTTTTCTCATCAAAATATTGAAAATGCAAAGGGTTTTGAGTAAAATGTGGAGAATTGTATCAGTTACAGGCAACAGTGGGCACTCTTCCACCAGAAATGCAATGCATTTGCGGTGCAGCAACCTAATATTTTATGAGCAATATTTTGTGATGGGTAAGGAAAAATATCATTGTTTTGTTAACACAAGTATTAGAATATGTGTTTGCACAAAAACTTTGCTCATGAAACTTATGTTACCGCAACTTGGAAACCATAATTTTCATTGGCCTTTCTTGCTCAAGGATACTGAATGTAATGTTGATTGTGCCATATACTTTAGCATCACAACATCCTCTGAAAATGTCTTATTCAGTTTCATTTGATGTAGCGATGGTCCATTTTTTCCCCAGTAAAATAACTTAAAGTGAACCAGCTTCATCTTGTCATCAGTCAATAACTGGGAGCAGTTATTTTCCACACTTTTATATACGATTGCCTCAAAATCAGATGGTAGGATATTGGACTGTCTACTCCCAACGCAAAAATGGCCAACTTGATCAAAATGCATAGGCACAGTTGTACACGTGATATCACACCAGCATAACATTAAAGTTTAAGCTAGTTGTAAGATGGAGGAAAACACTGCCACAATTCTAAACAGCCTCTAAATGTATTTGCAAGTTGCACTTCTGCTGAGTATAAAATAGCCTCTGAGTTAAATTTTAACATTGCAATGCTGCTCTATAGACACCAGCCAATTTAAAAGTCATCACTTTGCAAGGAAATTTACCAATTATGTTTTCCAGATTTTACAACCACATTAAAATTTAGTGTAAGTAGTATTTGTAGTCTGGTGACTTGTTTCCTGCTTGCAATGAATTTTTACACAACAGACCTGTTGGTCCTTTTTTCCACATTCAGTTAAGTGTAACTCTCTTATCTTTCACTTTTATGGAAGGCAAAGTTTCATCTAGTGGTGCAGCTCTACAGTATCACATTCTTGTTGTCTCATTGTGCTGCTTGAAGGCACTTTGGGCCCTTTTATTATAGTGATGGTCCTACATAAAGGCAAGTTGTTGTAGACACATTGATGTACTGGCCGTGCAATATTCTTCCTCAGCTGCACCAGTGCATGGCTCAGGAGGATGAGCTGTTGCATAAAGCTAAATCATATGGCATTATGATGGCTCACTGGGTTTACCCAGTGCAAAGCTAAGCTTTCCAAATAAGGAAGGGTCCAGATTCATCATATTCTGTGTTTAGTTAGTTGATCTCAGCCTTTGAAAAAGAGAGAAGGAAAGAAATCTGCATTCATATAGTGTCTTCACATTCTCAGAATACCCTAAAAATGCTGAAATAACATTTCTTTTTGAAAGTGTAAATAATTCTTATTATGTAACAAAATGTGATGGGCAAGATTAGGCACAGTGTAATGTCCCACCTCTTCCTCCGTTACAATCCCTCTTCCGTACCTACACCGGCCCTAAACCCCACCTCTTCCTCCGTTACATTGATGACTGTATCGGCGCCGCCTCGTGCTCCCACGAGGAGCTCAAACAGTTCATACACTTCACTAACACCTTCCACCCCAACCTTAAGTTTACCTGGACCATCTCTAACACCTCTCTCCCCTTCCTGGACCTCTCTGTCTCCATATCGGGCAACCACCTAGAAACCGATATTCATTTCAAGGCCACCGACTCCCACAGCTACCTAGAATACTCCTCCTCCCACCCACCTTCCTGCAAAAATGCTATCCCCTATTCCCAATTCCTTCGCCTCCGCCGCATCTGCTCCCAGGATGAGGCATTCCACTCCCGTACATCTCAGTTGTCCTCGTTTTTCAAGGACCGTAACTTCCCCTCCTCGGTGGTCGAGAACGCCCTCAACCGTGTCTCCCACATCTCCCGCACCTCATCCCTCAC
>NC_063361.1:27292707-27339901 GCF_021869965.1 Rhincodon typus | reverse complement strand
TTTCTGAAGAAGGGTCTAGGCCCGAAACGTCAGCCTTCCTGCTCCTCTGATGCTGCTTGGCCTGCTGTGTTCATCCAGCTCTACACCTTGTTATCTCAGATTCTCCAGCATCTGCAGTTCCTACTATCTCTATCCAAACAACGTTCCCTTTAAGATCTGCACGTACATTAATGCAGTTGCCCTGAGGGAACAGTGTAGGACAAAAGCAAAGGGAACTTCAAGGGAACTTTGCTCATGGCAATCTTGTGAAAGTGCATAAAATATTCAGTGCTGCATTAAAGATAAAGTCCAGAGCATTACTTTGACATAAATCGAGGAGGCACACATTCAAGTTGGTTGTGTGCAAATTTAAAGTTAAATCTCAGGACATTCATTATACAGAGATTTCTTTTGGAAATGGCTGCAGCATCATTGGTCACTGAGAACAGCAAAATGTGTTAACCCTCTCCAATTGTCAAACTCAACAAAGATCAAAGAGGACAAATGAATCCAGCAATTAAGAGTGGGTTAAGAGCATGGAGCTTCTCTCTTTCCCCTCCCTCTCAGGATTAGGCAAAACTAAATCGCATGATGCACAAATTAACCAAGGAACGATCACAGGTCCCTGATTGGTCATAAAATATGTTGGGGTGGACATGCGTACTTCTTCAACATGATGCAGAACAACAGGAGGCCATTCGATCCACCCCTTATGCTGACCCTTTGATAAAACTACTCAGTTATTTTCTCTGCAAAACCCTGTTATGTTATTTTCCCTTTAGATATTTATCGAATGTCATTTGGAAGCATACAAGTTAATCAGCCTGTGACACCCCTTCAGGCAGCGCATTCCAGCTCATAACCACTCGCTTTGTAATGTTTCTGCATGTTTGGCTTTTTTTGTCAAAACACCTTAAATCCACGTTCTCTGGTTAGCAGTCATTCTACCGACTCAGTCTGTGCAACCCTCAAAATATTCACTTCTATTAAATCTAATCCACTAGCTCCTGTCCTTTTAATCTCATGGGATTTATTTTCCTTTATTCTTTCAAGGGACATGGACAAGACCAGCATTTTTTGTCCTTCCCTCATTGCCTTTGGTTAGGTTGGCCATTTCAAAGGCTCTAGTTTTGAGTCACCACATTTGATGAAGGCCTGCATGCACATGTAGGCCGGACCAGGTAGGGATGACGGATGTCTCCTCCCTAAGGGAGTGATCCAGATGGGGTTTTAATGACAATCAGAGATAGTAGCCTGCCACATGATGACTCCTAAGGATTTATCCCAGCCCCTCCTCCCCCATTCTCAAGACCACACTGCCCTTGGGCGACATCACTTGAAACCATGTTTTCACACAAATACTGATGGCACCAGGCTTCACCTCACCTTTCCTCTCTTACCTGCTTCCCCCAATAACCTCCGCAGTCTGTAATTTGTCAGAGCACCTCTCTGACATCCAGCCCTGGGTGAGCAGAAATTTCCTACAACTAAAAATTGGGAAATCTGAAGCCATTGCCTTAGGTCCCTGCCATGAATCTTAGTTACTGGCTCCATCCTGTCTCCCTGGAGACTGTCTGAGGTTAAACCGAGTTGAGCACATCTTCGCTGGTGTATTTCGACCAAGTATCCATGCCATCACTGGGATCATTCACTTCCACCCCCACCACATCACCACATCTGCTGCTGAAACCTTTATCCTTACCACATGTTATAGTCACCATATCTGGTATTCTGTAGTAAAGTACCCACTGTGCACGGCTCCAAGGGTGGGCCGGGGGCAGGGTTACTATGCCCACGCTGGGTCCTGGGGACACATGACCTTCCGTGTTCTGGCAAAGGTCCAGTCCCAAGACAGTCAGTCTGCAAAGTACAACCTGCATCTTAACAAACTCCTGATCAGTCTCCCATCTTCTACTCTCCTCTCTTCCACTCCCTTTCAAAGCAGATTCATTCCAAAACTCTGCTGCCTGTATCCTAACTCACATCACACATCCCCCAGCAAGCCTCTGACCTCGATGACCTATAGTGACTCCTGATGCCTTGATTTTAAAATCTTCATGTGTTCTTATCTGTCCCTGTCTCTCTAACCTCTTCATCCCTGCTTGTAGTCGCTCTGCCACCATGTCTCCAGATGTCCCAAGCTCTGGAAACCTTCCTACACCTTTTCATTTCTCTACCTCACTTTCCCACTTTAACACACGCCTTAGAACCAACCTCTTTGACCAAGCTTTAGGTTTCCTATCCTAACATCTCCCAGGGGTCTGTGTTGAATTTTGTTTCAATTTTACTGCTTGTTGCAGTAGCCACTGGGATGATCAGATCGGGGTGTGAGGAGCATGTCACAGAAGGTGAAAACATTTGGCTTATTGTGAGATTTATTTGTGATTGTGTACTGTTACTGATACACTAATTAAACCTGGTGATAAAGCTGTCTGCTTTCGAGAGATCAGCATCATGATACTGGATTGCAATTGAACCTGACTGCAGCTCCAGTGTTTATTTTTGGAAGTGGCTAGGCTAGGCTAGGCACATGTTAAATTCTCCCAGAACTTGAGACGTTAATGTGTTTGAGTTGTGGAAGTGTGGCTAGCATTGCACAATATACAGTGACGTGAGAGTGTTGAAGCGCAAACACAAGTTATTTACTAACAGTGTCCTTAATTGTCTTAGCTTATGTTGTGCCCTGGTAAATAGAAAGTGTTACTAAAGCCAATTTTCAATGATTCTCGTTCAGCACTCCCACGTCAAGACTCAGGTCTGAATCATCCTGTTGTATGGTTGAAAATGGAGTCAAGCCAAGTAGCACATAAGCTCAAATCTCAGTTTGTTCCACCTCCTTTCACTGTTGATTTTTCCCTCTCCTGTCTGCGCCTCTGCAGGCTTTGACTTCTCTTTATGGCCTCAGGCTACTCTGGTACCTCGCAATCATCTCAAATGTTACGTGTTCATTTGCTGCTCGACCGCATGGGGCATCACGGCACAGGGGGATATTCTCGTCCTTACGCGAGCACCCCAGTTGGGATTGGCTAGCATAGCAGAAGGAAAAAGCCTGCTGTGAGACTTAAATCTCTCAACTACCCATTGCTTTATTGAGCTGAGAGGTCGAGAGAGGTCCGTAGGACTTTTAAGTTGATGCAAAATTATAATCTTTGTCTTAGTTTATATTCCGAAGTTCAGAAAATTACGTTAAACTAAATTATGACTGGGGCCACAGGTTCAAACCAATGAAAAGCAAATTTTATATTGAGGATTGGAATCAAGAAATCTTCCCACAATAAGTGATCAAGCCTGAATCTAACCCAAACCCTCCTTCTCTTCATCGCCTTGGGAAGGCAGCCAATATAATCAAAGACTCCTCCGACCCTGGTTATAATCTCTTCCACCCTCTTCCATCAGGCAGAAGATACAAAAGCTTAAACACACAGATTCAGGAACAGCATTTTCCCTGCTGTTCTTAGACTTCTGAATGGACTTCTCAAATTTTAAAGTCGATCTCACTCTTTGTGTACCTTCTCTGCAGCTGGAACATTGTATTCTTCCCCCTTCTATTACTCTAATGCACTTTGTATGATCTGCTTGTTCTGCACACGAAACAAAACTTTTCATTGTACCTAGACGCATGTGACAATAATAAATCAAATCAAATCACCTTCCCAATGACAAAGTCGACTTTTATGAAGATTTGACTTTCATATCCCAAAGGTGAAAGGTCAGTTGTCAGTCTAACCCTTTAAAGCAGATCGATGCTCCTTTAAGGGTTCAGTATGTTAGTGAAGTGAGTCACGTAGAGCAGCATAGACACAGAGTTACTGCCTACAATCTGATGTTAGCTGATGGAGGCAGGAAAACTAAAATTGGGTTCCATGCCCTCAGGGTGCAGAGCGAACTCACTCCTGATCACATTCAAATGATTGCAGTTGAAAGCTCCTCTGTGCAGATGTCAAATGAAGTTAAGTATTTGGCTCCACTATGTTGTCTCTGAATGGCCTATCGGCACTTGACTTTTTAAAGTCACACATGAAGATCAACGACATTGGCACATGTCTGGAATGCAGTTGTCTGTGGAATACGACCACAACATGTCCCAACCCTTGGGAACAAAGCAACAGAGGAACTGGATCTTTATACTTGTTGTCCAGGTTTGAATCAGCAAAACGATTACAACCCCAGGCCCTGAAATTGGGCCGTAGCATTTGCCTGCAATCTGACCATTTCCTCTTCGCTTCATCAATCCATTTTAAAATAGTGGAGAGGAGTTTGAGGCACTATGCTATACATTCTTATCTGATGGTAGAACTTCAGTGTCTTAGGTTCCAGTCCCTTGACCAAATCTCATACTTATTTTACAGATTAGTACAACATGTAAAACCTTGTCTTCACTATTAAGCCCGCTGAGCTCTCACCACTGGGAGGCAACATATATCATATTATCTTTAACCAGCCGACACTTGCAAAACATGAAAGAAAAGACTGATTGTTAGATGCAATTCTGTGATTCAACAAAACTTGTTGAACAATCCTGAGTGCACTGACAGCGACTCTAACGACCAATTTAAATAACTAGGTGAACTTATAATGTCAATCATAGCAGCAGCAACATGTGCCTTTCAGAAATATTCACATTTGGTTTTAGCAAAATTCAGTCCTGATTCAAAATATTGATGTCTTCCGATTTAATGTCCCACTGAAGAAGCCTTTAGTACCATCTATCTGAATTTATTTTTAACTCAATCTTAAGTCGAAATTGAGTTTTACATCCCAAGAAGGATATTGAACAAAAAACAGAAATTGCTGGAGAAATTCTGCAGGGACCGGCAGCATCTGTTTGGAGAAACATTTTGAGTCTGATGAGAGTGATACTTCATCAGAGTCTCTGAACTCGAAATGTTAACTCTTGTTTCTCTCTCCACAGATGCTGCCAAGCCTGCTGAGTTTCTCCAGCAAGTTCTGTTTTTGTTTTAGATTTCCAGCATCTACAGTTCTTTGTTTTATTTGAGGGGAGGATATTGGTTGAACGGACTGTTGACCTATAATTAAGCTCAAGCACATATAACGAAAATGGAGCACCCAGTCTAAGGGTCTCTCCCAAAGCCTTGGTTTCAAGTTTGTGTTCCCATGTTAACCAACGAGTTTATTCACAAACGATTAGATCACCTCTCACTGTATAAAAACTTTAAAGGAACAGTAGTGTATTCCCGGACCATCATGTAACTTTAAAATAATGGATGGGGAATGTCATTCAAATACGTTCAGCCTTTTTTCCATTGAGTTCACAATAAATATATCTAAATTAAAACAGAAAGTTCTGGTGAAACTCAGCAAATGTAACAGTCATATTGGACTCAACGTTAGCTCTGTTGCTCTCTCCACAGATGCTCCCAGACCTACTGATTTTCTCCACCATTCTTTGTTTTTATTTCCAATCTCTAGAAGTGTCATTATTTTGCTTTTACTTTTAAGTTATCTGTGAACGTTTTCTTTCAGTTTAATGATACAAAAGCGTTAAAGTGTAGAAACATTGGAAGTACAGCTTATGCACCTTGAATATTCTCAGTCACCTGTCCAAAAGTGCTGTAGCAGGGAGTATCATCCGGGAAGCCAGTCAAGGGGCTCCCTCTGCATTTGCCATTTGCTGAAGGACATTGGGTGGGCTCCCAAAGTGGGAGGCAAAATCTGAAGGTACGCAGCACTAAAGAGCCAGTCGGGAGAGTTGGGCACTTCTGAGGTGGTAGGAAAGCACCTCAGGTAATGGAGGCATCGTCAGAACCCTGTGGAATATTTGAACAGAAGTGCCCACAGCTCTTAGGGCCAGACATGGCCTGGCCCCTGTAGCTTGATAATGAGACCAGTGAGTGGCAGAGATCTGTGGCTCTCTCTGCCTCCCTGCTGAGGTTGTAAATCACTCTGCAACATGCTAGTATCATGAAGAGGGCTTAATAAGTGCAAGTTTTTCTCTCTGTCCTACATGGACTGGAATTAACTCATTTCAGGCCCCTTTTTCTCAGTAGTTACCAAATTCCCAAAAGACGAATGTGACTTAAACAGCGATACTCTCACTCTCACAGCCCTTATGGCCACCAGATTGGAGGGGAAGCCCCTTCACAGGAATGGCCATGGCACGGGCTTCTGTCTCACTTGGTCCACTAATGAAGCCAGTGAGAGATAGGGTTCACTGGCTCGACGCTGGGCCAATGCCTCTCAATTTCAGTCAGCCTCCCGGCTTAGTGCAGGCAGGGGTGAGGCTGGTGTACTTCAACTCTGGAGAAACCCAGGGGCATCTGCATGTTGGCACCAGTGACTTCTTTTTTGACCTGAATTGGTTACCTCCTTAGCAATAGGGGCCAAGCATCTCTTTCTTTCGAAGGCATCCTGATCGGTAAGTTTCACACAGATGTATGAACAAGGAACAAAAGTTGGTCACTCAGCCGTTCAAGCCTAATCTACCATTCATTAAGATCATGGCTGATCTGATTTTAACCTCAACTCTACATTCCTACATATCCCTGATAATCTTGCAACCCTTAGGTAATCAAGACTCTTTATGTACCTCTGCCTTAAAAATATTTAAAGATTCTACATCCACTGCCTTTTGAGAAAGGCAATTCCAAAGACTGTAAAACCTCTGAGGGGAATAATTTTTCCTCATCTCTGGTTTAAAAGAGTGCCCTTTATTTTTAAACTTTGACCCCTAGTTCTATATTCTCCTACAAGAGGAAACATCCTTTCAGTATCCAGCTGGTCAATTCCCCTCTGGATTTTATATGTTTCTATTAAGTCACCTCTGATTCTTCAAACCACCCCCGGGGTACAGGCCTCACTTGGCTCGCCTATTCTCATAAGGCAACCCTCTTATTTTGAGGTATTAATCTAACAAATCTTTGCTGAACTGCTTCCAACACATCCTTCTGTAAGTATGGTGAACAGTACTCCAGAAGCAGTCTCACCAAATCGCTTTATAAATGAAGCAATAACCCACCTCCTCCTGCATTCAGTTCTCCTCATGGTAGACCACAATGTTCTGTTTGCTTGTGCAAGCGTTTCTGCTCAAGTAGTATACAACAACAACTGCCCTCCCAAGAGATCTACATCCATACAGCCCCTTGCTCATTCCAGATTTCAGTTGTTCCATTATCAGTGGCCATGTCCTCCACTGCCTGAGCCATAGGCTGTTGAACTCAGTCTTCAAACCTCTCCGTCTGCCTCCTACTTTGAGATGCCCTCCAAACACCTACCTCCTTGTCCTGGCTTTCACTCAGCTGGTCTAATCTCTCCTTACGTGGCTCGGCGTCATGTTCTGTCTTGCGATGTTGTTGTGCAGCTCCTTAGGATGCTTTAATGTATTAAAATAGGCTATATAAATACAAGTTGTTGTTGCTGTACAGGCATAGAACACACTCTCTGCAATCATTAAGATACATAGTCCTCTGATGCCCACAGCTTTGTGTCCAGAGGTTGATAATTAATATGAAATGCCCAGCAGTTGTGTAGTAAGAACTAAAATAAGGATCACACATATTGGGATTGCGGATGCTGTCTAATTTAATAGGGTTGCTTCTGGCATGAGCTGCCCAGTATCTGTGGGTCAACAGCAAGTAATAATAAACAGAACACCATATCCACACTCCTGGCAGGGAACTCCACTCATTCGGAGCAAACACTGGGAACTCAGCAGCCCACAGTTTTCCAGTTGTGTGGGGCCAAACACAAGGAGTAGATACTAATAAAACTACCCTTTGTACCACCAGATGCTATATTGAGTGTGCGGTAAAGTAAGGTAGTGTGCACTTGTAGCAAGTGTGAGGAGTCTCTGTGCAAATGAGGTTCCACCGTGCTTTCAGAACGTAAATAGGCAACTTGATACAGTTTTCCTCTCGACAACAAAAGATTTAACGTTTAGACAGTTCCCAACATATTTAAGCTGCAAAAGGAGACAAGAAATAAGTAAAGAAAGCTGAAGAAGAAGAGCACTGATATCAAAGACAAGCCAATAAGAGTCTTGGGACCATTCTAGCTGCACACTTTTGACTATTAAGCCCCCAGCACTCGTGTAACAAATTAAGTCTCAAGGGTTTGTTGTCCTCTGTATAATATTTAAGTTTCTACTTCCATACACTGCAGCTTCCATTCAATTCTAATATTTAACGGTTTTATCCTTCAATTCAGTGACTCAGTCAGATGTTTGTGTATTTTTTAACTGATACAACTTAAATCACACCTTGTGTAATCATGTTTCACATATCAGCTTCGACATAAAAGACCTCCCATGGTGTCATTGAAACACCAGGCGGACAGACCACATGCTTCTGTCTGTTTTCTTTGGCTGTTTTTGTTCTGTCTGGAACAGGTCACTGCAGAAGTCAAAGGCTAAAAAGCTTCAGCCATTAGTGTCCATGAGACTTTCTCTACTCTTACTGCCAGCCACAGGTGGGTTGGAAGGATTTGTACATTGATGATCTACCTGTTTGGGTGCACTATGAGTTCCTCAGCTGCCAGGTCCTGGAAGAGGACATGGACCTGGGACCTCCTGGCTCCAAGTAGAGACCCTCCCATTCCAACATAGCATGATGTGATGCCACACTGAGTTTGAGTTCAAGAGCAACTGGTTGAAAAAGTGAAATGTCAAGAACTGTATTCAGGCTTAGACTTCCAAGTAACAATAATCATTAGACATTATTAGTGAATATTTCTTATGCACAGAAAGCATAGACAAACCAGGCTCTAATCTTACAGATACAGTAAGTAATGATTATCTTCTTCATGTGTTCATGTCTATGTACTTTCAAGACTCTTTACAGTTCTAATCTTGTGTGGTATACTCTGGGAAAGTGTAATCTGTCCTAACTGTGCTATTTACGCTCAGTGATGTGCAGCTCCATGGTATCATCACAAGGTTGCTCCAGAGTATTCAAGCCCTTATACAACACCAACTGCACTACGAGACCTCCCTTCTGATATCTATCACCCTGTGATAAAGAAATCGTTTGGGCATTTTGTGTTACTTGAACTTGCCAAGCCTAGGCTCAACATTTTCAGTTAAAATTGAATAATCTGCTTTCATCCATAGTTTCCAGTGTATTTAAGGGCTAGATCACTGATTCCTTTAGTGTTCTTTCGCCAAGTGAAAGATCAATTATTTTGACCCGTTGATTCATCTTAAAATATTGAGTTCCAGAATTATGCGTGTCCTTATAGGACTCTTTCAGGATAGAGTTGAGGAGGACTTTCTTTTTGTTTTAGAGAGTTGTATGACATGGAATTCTCTGCCTGTGAAGGAGGAGATGGAATCATTAAATATTTTTAAGACAGATTCTTATTAGACAGGAAGTCACTAGTTATCGGAAGTGAATGGGAATGTGGAATGTGAAACACAAACAGATCAGGCATGATCTTATTAAATGGGGAAGCAGCCTTGAGGGGCCAAATGCTCTACTTTTGCAACCATTTCATTTGTTTATGACCTTCTCCTCCGGCCTAATAAAGACAAGGTGAATAGATTCACACAGACTTCTTCCAAATTGGTGAAGTAACATTTTTTAATCCTGTAATTCATTGTTATCAAGGTTTATCCTTGCTTTTGAGCATGGTTGTTGCACACACTCCATGTGGGACTAACCTGGGACAGTTGTTGGAATTGTAAGGGGATTTCTCAGGTTTGACAACAGGGCTCATTCACTGATCTGCTGTTGCTGTGGAGTGGAACTCAGGGCATGGTAGAACTGCGCAACATGAACCCTGAGGTCTGGAACAACTGCAGGTTGAAGGTGACGTCTGCCTCAGTTGTGGATTTACGGTGACATCACTAATATGAGGGACAGGGAAAGGGCCTGACAGCTGTCAATCGGGGATGGGGTGTGTGGCAAATGTCGGAGGGACATCAGAGCAATCCTGTCTATTAGTGTAAGTGTTACGACCAATTTAGGAGGGGTGCATTAATTCCTTTCTTCGTCCATTGATTGCAACAAAGTTGACTTTTTTAAAAAGAGAAGTGACGTTACTCATTTGGAGATAGCAAGAACTGCAGATGCTGGTGTCATAGACAATACAGTGTGGAGCTGGAGGAACACAGCAGGTCAGGCAGCAACACAGGAGCAGGAAATTTGACGTTTCAGATCGGTACCCTTTTACCAATTTTACATTACTAATTTTAAACTCAATGAAGCAAAGATGTAAAGATTATTAACAAAAGGTGCTAATAGATTCATAGAGCTGTACAGCATGGAAACAGACCCTTCGGTCCAACTTGTCCATACCGACCAGATATCCTAAACTGATCTTGTCCCATTTGCCAGCATTTGGCCCATGTCCGTCTAAACCCTTTCTATTCATATACCCATCCAGATGCCTTTTAAATGATGTAATTGTACCAGCCTCCACCACTTCCTCTGCGAGCTCATTCCATACACTCACCACCCTCTGCATGAAAAAGTTGCCCCTTAGTTCCCTTTTGCATCTTTCCTCTCTCACCTTAAACCTATGCCCTCTGGTTTTGCACTCCCTTCCCCTGGGAAAAAGACCTTGGCTATTCACCTATCCATGTCCCTCATGATTTTATAAACTTCTATAAGGTCACCCCTCCGCTTCCAACACTCCAGGGAGAAAAGCCCCAGCCTATTCAGAATATCCCTATAGCTCAAACCGTACAATCCTGGCAACATCCTTGTAAATTGTTTCTGCACCCTCTCAAGTTTAACAACATCTTTCTTACAGCAGGGAGGCCTCCATGCAACGGATCTCTCTGACTGTCTGTGTTTGACTGTGATAGCTTTATTAAACCCACAATCTGCTTCATGTGAAGAGATTTGTAAACTCAGTGACTCCTGTTAAGCAACTTGTGTTCTTTGCAAATGCAACATCTTTTCTTGCAGCAGCCAGTTTCCTTTGTGTTGCTTCTTTCCAGAAAAATGACAAGATATAGATGCTTGTCCAGTCAGTGATATTCAAAATTAATATTTAAGATGACATGTCTTGACTTTATAACAGCTGGTTGTGGTCCTGTATAAGATTTTGCTAAACATTCAATTTTATGTTTTGTCAATGGTTTACAGATGTGCATATATCACCTCCGTGCCTCATTGTTTCAACCGTTAAAAACAATGTCAAAATTCAAATTAATGTCACCAAATGATATTTGGAGCTTTCACACTTCTACTTAAACTTTTTTTTTAATTTATAAAGCTTAAAATAGGGTGAGGAAAGACACTCTGTTTTGCTGTCCCTTTCTGACACGTTAATAAACAGAATGCATATATTCTGCAGCTACCAGCATAACGCACAATGATCAGATCATTATTTATTGGATGTTCTAAGTCAAGAAAGCAAACTGACGATCAGAAACTGGCTAAAAGTTTGTTCTTGAAAGTTAACTCATTGCAATGAGGAAAGAACATTCTCAGTTTCAAGTTCTTAGTGAAGTTTATAGAGCACAAAGCAAAGCTGCAAATTTGGATAATCGATAGAACATTTTCTTTTCACTGATTCTTCGAAAAATCAAAACTCAAAAGAAAATTTTACCTGAATTATGGGACATGAAGTTTGACCAGCTTTTCCTCAATTTTGAGAAACAAATGAGCAAAAACTGCTTTGCAGCTGATTTAGTGCTACATTTGGGAAATTAGGTTAGTTCACGTTCTCAGACCTCGCAATCTAAATTCAACCTCTTAGCACGACAACCATGGCCAGAAGTTATCAACCTCAAGCCTTAAAGCCTCGCAAACTTTAAGAGTGAAGGCATTTGGAGTGATTTGTGGCAGAAAGATGACAAGAGTGCCACCCAGTGGGCAAGTGGTGTATTTCTAAACACAAACAAGGTCAAGCATCATGTGGAGCTGGAGGAACACAGCAGGCCAGGCAGCATCCGAGAAGCAGGAAAGTTGACGTTTCGGGTTGAGACCCTTCTTCAGAAATGGAGAGGGGGAAAGGAGCTCAGAAATAAATGGGGAGGCGGGGTGGTGGGACTGGGGAAGGTAGGTGGGATGGTGATGGGTGAGTGCAGGTAGGGAGTGGTGGGGATTGGTCTGTGAGGTCGGAGGGGCAGATAGGTGGGGAAGAAGATGGACGGGTTGTGTCAGGTCAAGGAGGCGGGGATGAGAGGGAGGGTTGGACATGGGATGAGGCCGGGGTGGGGAGATTTTGAAACTGGTGAAATCCACATTCAGGCCATTGGGCTGTAGTCTCCTGAGGCAAAATATGAGGTGTTACTCCTCATATCCTCATATTACCACTTTGCGGGTGGTGTCATTGTGGCACTGGGGGAGGCCCAGGATGGACATGTCACCCAGAGAGTGGGAGGGGGAGATAAAATGGTTGGTGACCGGAAGGTGTTGTTGTTTGTCATGTACAGCGTGCAGATGCTGTACAAAACGGTCTCCAAGCCTACACTTGGTCTCGCTGATGTAGAGGAGGCCACATCAGGAGCAGCGGATGCAGTAGACCACGTTGACAGATGTGCAGGTGAACCCCTGTCCAATGTGGAAGGTTTGTTTTGGGCCTTGAATGGAGGTGAGGTGGGAGGTGTAGGGGCAGGTGTAGCACTTCCTGCGGTTGCAGGGAAAGGTGCCGGGAGTGGTGGGGTTGGTGGGGAGTGTGGAGCAGATGAGGGAGTCACGGAGAGAACGGTCCCTATGAAGGGCAGATAGGGGTGGGGAGGGAAATATTTCTTTGCTTGTGGGGTCGGATTGTAGGTGGTGGAAGTGGCGGAGAATGATATATTGGATGCGGAGGTTGGTGGGGTGATATGTGAGGACAAAGGGGATTCTGTCTTTATTTTTGTTGGGGGGAGGGGATGTGAGGGCAGAGGTGCAGGAAACACAAGAGATGTGGTTGAGGGCATTTTCGATCACCAGAGGGGGTGTTACGGTCCTTGAAATAGGAGGACATCTGGGATATGCAGGAGTGGAACGCCCCATCTTGGGAGCAGACGCGGTGGAGGGATTGGGAATAGGGAATTGCATTCTTGCAGGAAGATGGGTGAGAGGAGGTGTAGTCTATGTAGCTGTGGGAGTCGGTGGGCTAAGCGGAGGTTCAGAGACCGCTTTGTAGAGCATCTGCACTCTGTTTGCGACAAATGACAACACTTCCGGTTGCAAACCATCTTAATTGCCCCTCCAGCTCCACACTGTGTTATCTCTGACTCCAGCATCTGCAGTTCTTACTATCTCCAAGGTCAAGCATCAATATTTTATAAGGCAACAGGTGGATAGAGGTGGATTTTTGTGGCGCAGAGATAGTGTCTCTATATCTGAATCAGGTAGGCCTGGATTTAAATCCGACCTGTCCCACAGATGTGTGTTGACATCCCAGAACAGTTCGATTAGAAACTATCAACAAAATGGGTCAGCTTTGCATGATTTAAAATCAGGCATGAAAATAGCAACTTCAAATTGAAAAAGGTATAACCAGAAGTCATGCTTTATAACACAAAATGTGATATTTGTAAATAGATATAGACATGTTACAACTGTACAGGGTGATGCCACACCTAGAGAGCTGTGTACAATTTTGGTCACCTTACAGAAGAAGAGATTTTTTTCACTGGAAGCCAGTCCAAAGGGACACTGTCTGATTCCTGCAGTGAGGTTTAGTTTTATAATGAAAGGTTGAGCAGGGTGAGCCTATACTCATTGGAGTTTAGAAGAATGAGCGGTGAACTGATTGAAACCTGTACAGTTCTGAGGTAGGCTCACTTTGAAGATGATTGGAGAGGGAATCTAGAACTGGGGGCGCAGTTTAATAATGAACTGTTTGACAAGGGACTCAAGGGTTTTGGAAGAGCAGGCAGGAAAGGGCACAAGACTTATTAAAAATAAACAAAAATTGCTGGAAAATCTTAGCAGGTCCAGCAGCATCTGTGAAAAAAAATCAGAGTTAATGTTTCTTAACGTTAAGAACCATTCAAAAGAAGATTAACTGGTGGCATGGTAGCTCATTGGTTAACACTGCTGCCTCACAGCGCCAGGGACTCTGGTTCAGTTTCACCCTCGGGCGACTGCCTGTGTGGAGTTTGCACATTCTCCCAGTGTCTGCGTGGGTTTCCTCCGGGTGCTCCGGTTTCCTCCCACAGTCCAAAGATGTGCGGGTTAGGGTGGATTGGTCATGCTAAATTGCCCATAGTGTCCAGGGATGTGCAGGCTAAGTGGGTTAGCCATGGGAAATGCTAGGGATAGGGTAGCAGGGTTCGGAAGGTCTTCGGACAGTTAGTGTGCATTCAATGGGCTGAATGGCCTGCTTCCATATTCTATTCACTGGACCTCAAACACCAACGCTGATTTCTCTCCATAAATGCTACCCAGACCTGCTGAGATTTTCCAGCACTGTCCGTTTGTGTTGTCGTGGTCTTATTGTTTAGTGGAGCATGTTTAAGTGGTTGAATGGGTGACAGTATTTATTACATTTGTATTACATTTGGAATGCCTGGAAAACGGTTGGCATGTATGGGTACATTGGAGTCTAGTAATTATGGAGACTGGGTTGTGTAAGTTTGGAATTGCAGGGTATTGGTAGGTCTGAGTATGGTTTTGGGATGGTATTATTTTTAACAGGAAGAACTAATGATTGGTAGCACTAGAAGATGGGGTTAATCCTACTGGGAGAATACTTACAAACAGCTGTACTGAATGAGATAGGTGCCTTAAGAGGTTAACAGCTAGAAAGGTAATGTAACTAAAATGCTAAGTTTTAGAGGTTGTCAGAACACTGTAAGAAATGGCAGCTCAGAAGGTGACCCATGTTTGTTTAATGAAATCGGAATAGGAGAGATGGTGCTTTAAAACAGCAGGTAGGTTTCTTTTGCTAAAGAGCTGGAGACAAGATGCCTACAATGTTTGAAAGAAGTACAGACCAGAGAGATGTTTCGTTTTGACAGATAGAGATGAATTAGTTAAAAGACATTCAGTTAATCCCATTTACCTCACCAGATCAAAAAAATAAATGATAAATGTCAGGTATGTAGTGATTATAACAAGGTAAGATCTCACACAATATGAGTTCCCTGATTGGGGCTGTTAACTTGGTCCAATCAGGGAGCCTTGGCTGACAGATATAAACAGGAGTGTCAGAGGTTCTGTTCACTCTGAGAGCTGGCTCTGAGGGAGCCAGATCAGTGTCAAGGACCCTCCACATGTAAATAAAGGGTGACTTGGTGATGGGATACCAGCCTCTGTGGAGTTATTTCAGGATACTTAAGATGAAGATTGGTTTAAGAAGAGCCCAGAACAGGCTGTGTTCTCGTGGAAAAGGGTGGAGCATAAAGAGGTTTTCTGATTTTGATTTACTAGGTGTTTGCTGAAAACGTTGCTTGCAGTTTGGTTCTGTTGTATTTTGCAACTCTAGCCAAAGTGAATAATAGTTAGATAAACCTGCACTGCAGGCAGAGTAAAATACTAAGGTCATCATTAATCAGTGATGTCTCATAAGATAGTCTCAGTTTGAATCTTTGATGGAACTGAGGCTGGAAAATTGCTTAGTTTGAAAGCACTGGGGGAATCTACAACGCTCCTCCAATCCTGGTGCTGGTAGAAGTAACAATCCGGTAGAAGTATTATGGAGTAGATAGAACAAGGTATTGGAGTATCCACAGCCTAGAAATGGCAAATGTAAGGTTTACCTCTGAGAATCTGTCATAGGGAGTAATCATAACTTTATGATGGAAGAGTCTTGTAAGAGAATTCTTTGGGGAAGAGGGAGGTAAGCCTGGGTGTTTAATATAAGCAGTTACAAGCCATTTTATTAATTTCATCTTGGTTCTTTTGTCTAAGTGCCTTATAAAATATAATTTATAGGCAAAGAGATCAAGGGGCAAGGGGATTAAAAGACTGTACAAATAGTGTGACTGAAGTGTCGATAGTCTGAATAATAGGTCTCTGCAGGTGATCATGAGTGTCAGATGGTGTGAGTAAAGTGTTTACAGCTGAATAGCAAGTGAAGGGATGACCTATAATCCGATTAATTAAGGCAGAGAGATAATTACAAAAAATTAAAAATCACGTGGTGCTGGAGACAAACCAAATGCTGGAATAACATGATAGGTATAAGAGTCGCATGCCGAAATTCTAACCAAAGTAACACCTAATCCAAAACTATACAAACTAATTAAGGTAGAGAGACCATAATTTATCAAAGTGATGGTGTCAAAACAGGATAGTAGGGAAGATTTTACAGATACAGAACAGTGGGGTGGGGTTACATGTAGCACGACATGAACCCAAGATCACAGTTGAGGCAGTCTTCATGGATACGGAACTTGGCTATCAGTTTCTGCTCAGCAATTCTGTGTTGTTATGAATTTCGAAGGTCACTTTGGAGGACGCTTACCCAAAGATCGCCAAGCAGAAACTGATAGCCAACTTCCGTACCCAAGAAGACGGCCTCAACCATGATCTTGGGTAAATGTCGTGCTACATGTGACCCCACCACACTGTTCTGTATCTGTAAAATATTCCTTACTGTCCTGTTTTGACACCATCACCTTGATAACTTGTTATGATCTCAGTACCTTAATTAGTTTGTACAGTTTTGGATTACTTGTTACTTTGGTTAGACCCTCGGCATGTGACTCTTATACCTGTCGTGTTATTCCAGTCATTTGGTTTGTCTCCAGCATGACCTTAATTTTAATTTTTTGTAATTATCTCTCTGCCTCATTTAATCGAATATAGATCATCCCCTCGCTTGTTATTCAGCTGTTAACACTTTACTCACACTGTCTGACTCTCTTGATCACCTGCTGAGACCTATTATTCAGCCTGTCGACACTTCACTCACACCAGTTATATGATCTTTTGATCTCACTGCCCGTTGATCTCTCTGCCTATAAATTCTGTGCCTGTGTGCTTCTCTCTCACTTCACCTGACAAAGGGGCAACACTTCGAAAGCTTGTGATTTCAAATAAACCTGTTGGACTATAACCTGGTGTCATCTGACTTCTGACCTTTTCCACCCCAATGCAACACCAACACCTCCACATTATAAAATAAGTGTTGTGTTTTTGCTCTTAAAAAGTGAAATCTTGTGGCATAAGAGTCAGTTGGTCAAAACATGGTATTCAGACTTATATTTAAATATTATTGCATCATAACAACAGTAACACACATTTGTTTTGAAATCCTCTTTTGTGTTTTCCAATCCCTCCATGATCCCAAGTTATCTCCTTCAACTCCTCGAAGCTCTGAGACCACTCTCCGATTCCAGACTTTTCCAGTCGTTGGTTCTGGTTGCTCCACCATTGGAAGTCATGCCTTCAGCTACCTGGGCTCTGAGCTCTGAATTTGCCTGTCCTAACCCTCCATCCATGTAGACTTCTCTCTCTCTCACTTTTCTTTTAGGAGATTTCTAATTTAATATCACCTTCTGTCAGAATTTCTTTGAATCTGGTGCATTTTTTAAAAAAAAAATAATTCACTGGATATGGGCATTAGTGACTATGCCAGCGTTAATTGCCCATTCTAAATTGTCCTTGAACTGAGCAGTTTGCTAGTCACCTCACAGGGTAGTTAAGCATCAACCACATTACCGCGGGTCTGAAGTCACATGCAGGCCAGACCAGGTAAGACTGGCAGATTTTGTTCCCTGAAGGCCTGGGTGAACCAGATGGGTTTTAACAACAGCTTTCAGTGGTTACTGGTTGCCACTGGGCTAGCTTTTATTTCCAGGTTTTTACCGAACTCAAATTTCAATCTGCTGGGGTAGGATGTGATCCACTTCCCCAGAACATTGGCCTTGTATTTTGTTTTATTTATTGACTCGTGGGATGTGGACATCACCATTTATTGCCCGTTCCTTCTTGCCCTGGAGAAGGTGGTGGTGAGCTGTCTTCTTGAACTGCTGTAATCCATGTGGTGTAAGTAGATACACAATGCCCAGATTAATAGTCCTGTGACATTATCACTTAAACTATTACCTCCTCCCAAATATGCTTTGGGTCATTTAACGGTGCTATATTAATACAAGGTATTGTTGTATCAGAAGGAATGCTGTGTAGCTGGATGGTACAGAGTATGAGAACTCACCACTTGCTCAGCTGCCAGAACAGATCCTGTGTATTGGCATGTGATCAAACTTCCCACTTATGAATTGGCTCTGCAGTCCATCCCACTGGCCATAACGTGACATAAAATGGAATTATTCTCAAATGGTTCACACTGTCGCATTGCAATGACATTATAACTCTCTGTATATAAAGAGGAAGATTTTGTTCTAATGAGTCTTTGGAATGCCAGTGATTTTCCTGCCATCAGTTTATTATTGCAGGACATTTGGAACCTTCATAAGCTGTTGGGAGAATTTACTACAGCTGATGAATGATTAGGGCAGTGGACCAGAAAACACAGATCTATTTATACTGTAACTCTGACCAATCCATGAGGGCTTTGTGACCATTGAAAGTGATTCATCCGATAGTTCATCCAATACACTGTAATTAGAATAAATGTAAAAGACTTGTACAGGGCTTGAAATTCTTTGCACAAGTTGCAAAAAATAGCTTTTGTACCAAGCAGTTGTCCGCATTTAATTGCATCAACCACAAACAAATTCTTCATTAACCCATTCAGAATCTGGTCGTAGGTCAAAGAATTAACCCTTCCTTTTTTCTGCTCAGTTCCTGAGCCCACTGACCGTGTGTCTGTGTGTCTGTGTGTGTGTGTGTGCGCGCGATAGGATAGAGCTCCCATGGTTACCAGCTGACTTCAGAATCATTGAACCACTACAGTGCAGAAAGACACCGTTCAGCCCATCAAGTCTGCACTAACCTTCCAACGAGTGACCCACCCAGAGAGGTTAATATTGGCACACGTCAACTCCAGCCTCCCAGACTGCCTTGATGTGCTACAATTCACCTTCCGTTGCTATAGGACCATGGCAGACTCCATCTCCCCTGCCCTACACTCATCCCTGGAACATCTGGATAACGAGGACACCTATGTCAGACTCCTATTTATTTACTTTAGCTCTGCCTTCAACACCGTAATGCCAACAAAACTCATCTCCAAACCCCAAGACCTTGGACTCTGCTCCCCTCTCTGCAACTGGACCCTCGACTTCCTGACCTGTACACCCCCGTCAGTAAGGTTTGGCAACAACACCTCCTCCACGATAATCCTCAATACCAGTGCCCCATAAGACAGCATACTCAGCCCCTTACTGTACTCCTTACACACTCACAACTGTGTGGCCAAAATCAGCTCTACCTCCATTTACAAATTTGATGATGATACCGCTGTAGTGGGTCGGAGACAGAGTACAGGAAAGAGGTAGACAACTTAGTGTTGTGTTGTAAACGTCTCGCTCAATGTCAGCAAAACGAAGGAGTTGGTCATCGCCTTCAGGAAGCGGAGTGAAGGACATGCCACTGTCTGTATCAAAGGTGCTGAGGTGGGGGTGGTTGAGAATTTAAGTTCCTAAAGTAAATATCACCAACAATCTGTCCTGGTCCATCCATGTCAATGCTACAGTCGAGAAAACACAGCGACACCTCTACTTCCTCAGGAAGCCAAGGGAATTCAGCAGGTCCACAGTGACTCTTAGCTATTTTTATAGATGCACCATAGACAGCATTCTATCCAACTGCATCACAACATGGTATGGAAACTGCTGTGCTCAAGGCCACAAGAAATGACAGAGAGTTGTGAACACAGCCCAGTCCATCACACAAACCAGCCTCCCTTCCACTGACTCCATCTGTTTACTCCCGCTGTCTCCGAAAGAAGGCAACATAATCAAAGACCCCTCCCACTCCGGTTATTCTCTCTTCCACCCTCTTCCCTCAGGCAGAAGGTACAAAAGTTTAAAAATATGTACCAATAGAACAACTTCTATTGGTATATCAGACTTGTGAACAGACCCCTCATATATTAGAGTTGATCTTCCTCTGCACCTCCTCTGTAGCTGTAACACTATATTCTGCATTCTGTTCTGTGACCCTGATGTCCTTATGTAAGGTATGATTTGCCTGGTTAGCACACAAAACAATACTTTTCACTGTACCTTGGTACATGTGACAATAATAAATCAAGTCAAATCATCCAGATCATCCTATCCCTGTAACTCCATATTTCCCATGGCTAACCCACCTAGCCCACACATCCCTGGACACTATGGACAATTTAGTGTGGCTAATCCACCTGGCCTGCACATCTTTGGACTGTGGGTGGAAACCAGGAGAAACACATGCAGACGAAAGGAGAACATGGAAACTCTGCACAGACAGTCGCCCAAGGCTGGAATTGAACCTGAGTCCTTGGCACTGTGAGGCAGCAATACTAACCACTGAGCCACCATGCTGCCCAAGCTATCAGCTAGCTCAATTGAGAGGGCTTAGCAGTGAGGGCCATGAGGATGTTCAGATGTGAGCAAGTCTTGTCCAGTCAGGTCTTCTTGTAGAATCTAAGTGCACGTTTTCACACAGCTCATTGAATGGCAATCCGCACGGCATTCTCAGAGGACCCTTTCATTGTTCTCCCTCCTCCCCTGACCCTGGGCAGGCTGAGGCCAGGCGTCGAACCTTCCCTTGCTGCCCAGACCAGAATGGGTTAACTCGGGCAGGCTACAGACAAAGCTTGGGGAGTTCTGCGGTCTCGATGATTCACTATCCTGCTGGATGGTGTATTGAGTCAGTCATTGGGAGGGATATCCTGCTTTAATTTGTTGGCAGGAGCAAGTGATGTCGTGGCTAAAGAAAAGGAGCTCCAAACTCTGGCTGATAAATCACACCCAGTCCATCATTCCTGTCAATGCAACCCACAAACCTCAGGAATTCCATCTCTCAAGGCCCTCAGTTCTGCTGATACTTTGGCTTAATACAGAGAGGAAAAAAAAACAGTGTTAAAAAAGAACAATCACGGGTAGAAATGAACGTCCTGGTTTGGCTGGACCTCCATTCTGAGGTATGCAAAACATCTCAAAGTAGTATGTGTTATTTGCAAGTTTTGTTGGTTATACATAATTTGTCTTCACTGATGTCTTGTATTTGAATTGAGTAGGGTCTTTTGATTCGGGAGGGGGGTTCTTAATGAGGTCATTTAATTAGTGAACATCACCACCACCACCTCAGGGGCAACTAGGGATGGGCAATAAATGCTGGCCCAGCCAGCAATCTGCACGTCCCATGAGTGAATAAAAGAAAACTAAAGTTGGCTGATTTTTTTTATCTTTATTCGCTCATGAAGTACAGGCGACACTAGTTAGGCCAATATTCATTGCCCATTCGGCAGTAAAGAGTCAACCATGTTGCTGGGAGTCACGTGGAGACCAGACCAGGTAAGAATGGCAGATTTTCCCTCCCTGAATGGACATTATTGACAATGATGGGGTTTTACGACAAAAGTGGTAATATGGTTGCATGAGGCTAGCTTTTTAATTCCAGAATTTTGTGGGGGTTTTTTGGTATTGAGTTAAAATTTCACCACCTGCTCAGATTCAAACTTGCGTTCCCAGGATCTGAATTAGTGACGTTATCCATACACTGCCACGTTCCTCTCTAAAGCTCTGACTTTCCTTCCAGTGAATTTCCGAGGCTCAGTTGGTAGTAATGCTTCCTCTGAACCAGGTTGGACCCCATTCCTTGGTGGTATTTATTTGTGGTATTTGTTGTAGGAGAACCTACAACATTCCTGCATCCTTGTTTTTTGGAAAGACCCATCCAAGAAAGTGAGTTTACTGGATAGCATGGGCACAGGTTTCTGGGATCAGGGAAACTCAGGGAGTGGGCTCCATTGATAAGTAACACGACCAGAGAATCATTGATACCCAAGGCCCAGGAACACTGTGGAGTTAGGCCCAAGTGAGTGATGAGAGTGTAGGAAAGGACTGAATTATAGAGTGGGCACCATGGGTAGGGGCCTGGTGGTCAATGGATGAAAAGATTGTGACGATAGACAAAACAGTAACTTTCCCTCTAAGTCCCATGTCATCCAGACTTGGACAGATATATGTCACCATACTTTATCTCAGAACTCAGAACAGTCTTAAAGCAAAAGCAGAAATTGCTGGAAAAGCTCAGCGGGTCTGGCAACATTTGTGGAGAGAAATCAGAGTTACGTTTTGAGTGCTTCCTCTGAGGGTCACTGGACTTGAAACGTTAACTCTGATTTCTCTCCATAGATGCTGCCAGACTTGCTGAGCTTTTCCAACCATTCCTGTTTTTTGTTTCTGATTTACAGCACCCGCAGTTCTTTCGGTTTCATTCTTGGAACAACCTATTCTAACAGTGGTGTAAGAGCATTTTGATCACATGCACTGTGGAAGGTCAAGGAGCTCAGCAACACCTACTTCCACATTCCAACAGCGGCTACACTTCAAAAGCACTTCATTTGCAGGAAGATCACTGTGCTATCTCTTGAGTTTTTAATGACAGTTCTTTCTTTAAGTGGAGCTGGGGAATAAATCCTGGCCTTGCTGGTGAAGCAATATTTATAAATCATGCAAATTAATAAGACACTTAATTTATGAGCTCCAATATCTACAAGAAACCCAGCAGCCACAAAGGCAAGCTTGGCATTCCCTGAACAGTGCTCATTTCCATACAAATGGATGCGCCATAGGTTTGACTGTCAGAACTGCAGCATCAATTGAACCAGTCCCCATTCCCTCTTCCAAACCCCCGGCAGATTAATTGCGTGGTCAAATCAACTGGCTGCCTCAATTGCTCACATATCCTACCAATCTCTCCCTCCTGAGTGTAGACCCTTCCCACGTGCACTGACTGGAAATGTGGGGAAGGCAGGTTCAACTGAAACATTCAAGAGGGGACTGGATAGGATTAGTGCACAGGGAGATGGGGAAAAGGCAGCAGATTGGCATGAGGGGATTGAACTGGTGCACACACAATGGGCTGAATGGCCTTCTGCACTGTAACAACTCAGTGATTCTGGCAAGCAGCCAAGACCCACTGATGGTATCCCACTGTGTGATTGGGCTTTTGACTGTGGCTGAGTTCCCAACCTGGACAGAACAGTCACCACCTTCCCCACCCACTCCCCAACCCTTTATCTTCTTTCCCTCTTCACTTCCAGTCTCCCTTTCATCTTCTGACCCTGGGCTAGAGAAAGAGAATGGCTTCATCCTCGTGCACACTGCCACTTGAAGTGAACAAGTTGTCCCCCAGCTAACGCAGCCAGAACAACGGTGCGGTGGTTACGCGAGGGGGGATGATTGGGGACTACAGTGAATGACCCGCACCAAACTGGCAGGAAATGAAAGAGACCAGAGTCCTGTAATCCTACCGAGGTATGTGCTGGCAACAGCAGAGCAGAGGATTTACTTTGCACAAGGCAGCAACTAAGAATGGATCAATGTTCCGGATTTCTCTGCATGCAGTCAAGGCTCTCTGAATTTACTCTGGGTCACAAACAACTCTCGGGCACTGCAAACAAAAGGACGTTAGCTTTCAAAAGGAAATCTGAGCGTGTAGTTGAGGACAGCCTGTTCTGCAAAGGAGGGAGCTCTGTTTTGGTAAATTTCATGTTGTTTCCAGTAAGAACAGAGAAAGCAGAGCGGTTTTTATTACTGAAGCCGTGCTCAAGTGTCACTTCAGATTCCAAGATGGCCACAGGGTGGCGTGCGGGCTCTTTCCCGGGGCTCGTCCGCTCCCATCTGCTTTCTTTATTGTTTTCTTTTTCTTTTCACTTCTGCTCTTTGTCTTTCACTTTCCTTTGATGGGTCGGTCAGCAGCATGGACACTGCAGCGAGCGTGGGCAGTACACCAAGTGACAGCGGCAGCAAGGCCGTACTCGCTCAGGGCTGGTGGTGGTAAAGCCCTCAAGCGATCAAGGGCGGCGATGGTGGCAGCAGACCCTTCAAAATGAGCAAGGGTGACATCTCGGAGGAGGGCTGGCCAGAGTTGGGACCCCTTGGCCTGGTCTGGGCCAGTGGAGCCAGGGACTCCAGGCTGCGGCTGCGTTAGGCCCGGAACGGGGACTTCAGGTTATTGGTGAGGCAGCATGAAGCCAGGGACACCAGGTTAAGGGACAAGTGTGGATTCAACATGGGACTCAGCAGCAACGAGGTGGGACCAAAGGCGAGGAGATCTAGAATAGAAGAATAGAATCACTACAGTGTGGAAACAGGCCCTTCAGCACAACATGTCCACACTGACCCTCAGAGCATCCCACCCAGACCCATCCCCCTAATCTACACATCCCTGAACACTACGGGCAATTTAGCATGGCCAATCCACCTAGCCTGCACATCTTTGGACTGTGGGAGGAAACCGGAGCACCCGGAGGAAACCCACGCAGACACGGGGAGCATGTGCAAACTCCACACAGAGGGTCACCCGAGGGTGGAATCGAACTCGGGTCCCTGGCGCTGTGAGGCAGCAGTGCTAACCACTGAGCCACCGTGCCGCCCCAAGATGTTGCCAGATGATGCCTGAAAGGTGGAGACTCCTGTGTTGGTGGGTCTGGCATATTCGGCACCGAGGCAGTGGAGGAGGGGGTGGCAGCGCAGGTGTTGCTGGTGAGCCAACTGAGGGCTCATGATGGAGGCAGAGGAACAAGGATGGACTCTCTTTCGGTTATATTATTTTACTCTTAAACTGTTCAAAATGGTGCCAGATTGTGGCAACAGTTGAAGTTTTTCACTGTATTTTACGGTATTAATCACTATCAAATGCAAGTGATAACAGTAAATCATTCAAAAAAGACTGTTGGGAGGATTCCAACAGAGGCAGTACTTCAATAGCGGAAAAATAGCACTGGGCTGTCGTCCAAGAATGACAGCAGGCAAATTGTATTTAAACTTGTGGAAGCAGCTTCTCCAATCTGCACGCTGGCCTCATGTTCTGACCCCCTCTCAGCAACCTTTACCAATGTATGGTGGAGCTCCTTGTCTCTCAGACTCGCTTCCTCAGTCTCGGGCTACAAGGTCGGGGGAGAAAACTGTTAACCACAGATTGATTCATTTCAGGTTGAGGCTGGAACCAGAGATTACCCTATTTCCTCACTGCCCTCCATTACTGGCCTCAGAACCAGGAAAGTCAAAGAGTGTAGGTCCTCTCAGACGATCTCATCTCATCATCTGTTGATAATGATGGGAGAAACGTCTTCCTCATGTCTCGAATTTGAGACTCCTAACATTTGTGGAATAACATCATTGCTATTGCTGTCTAATCGTATCTAGCAGAGTTCATGGGGGTCACTTGCAGATCTATGTACACTCTATACGTGTGGGTTCCAAGTGTTTGCAGCATTACTGGAATTCCAAATACCAGCAGAGAGTATATGTTTGATATAAATTCACCTCTGCCTGTTGCTGTAATGTACCAAGTTATACTGGTCATTTAATTGACTGGGAACTATTTAAGGCTTTTGCAAAGTATTGGTCTGGGGAAAGGCATGGGTGGGACAGATTTCCAATAGTCTGCCGCCTTTCCACTCTGTTTTGTCATAGATGTATAGTTTGTATACCTTGGTGGCAACTTCTTTCCAAATCAAAGCTCAATTTGGCAGAGCTGCAGCTCCATTGAGGTAATCCGACAAGGGGAAGGGAGCTGCATCGTGATTATATCAGCAGATAGCAATCCGCGGCCCCGGAGTTAATTCTCAAGGTCTGTGGGTTCAAATCACACCACAGCAGCTGAATTTAAGTTCAGTTATTAAATCTGGAATTGAAGGCTAGTCTCTAATGGTGCCATGAAACTATCTTCAGTTGTTGTAAAAAAAAAACATCTTGTTCATTACTGTCCTTTTAGGGAGGGAAATCTACCATCCTTACCTGGTCTGGCCTACATGTTACACCAGACCCACAGCAATGTGGTTGACTGTTTACTTCCCTCTGAAATGATCCAGAAAGTCTCTGAATTCAAAGGCAATTAGGGATGGGCAACAAATATTAGCCTTGCCAGTGATGCCCACATCCTAGGAATGAATGAAAAAGATAGGAGGAGAGAGAGAGATTCTTTGGTATATGCCTCATTTGTCTGGAATGGTATCAATTAATTGAAGTTCCCCTTTCTCTTTGGACAGCAGTGATTTTATTCAATTTTACTGCAATCGATTCCTTCTGTGCGACTGCGATTCTGTGTATGCGGTTTAATCCTGAGAATAGTTTTGCTCTGACCTCCTGCTATGGGACCTCTTGCTTGTATTCTTTCACCCAATTTTGCCTTGGCCTGTGATGAACCCTTTTGTTTTTTGGAGATCTGCCCCTTGCAGCATTTAGTGATTATGGTGCAAAAGGCTGTGCTTTCTGAGTGTTTTACAGGAAGTGTCTCCTGCCCTAGCCTGTTCAAAGGGAAAAAAAGAGATTTGACATGTCTACAGCCATCATCTCAAGACCTCCCAGAGTGCTTAACTGTCAGTTAAGTACTTTTAAATGTTATTATGTCTTCTGATGCCGATATGTTAAAAGTACTCACTTTTTAGAAAGGTTAGATCTCCTTGAGTTTAATACAGCTTGTGACTACTTTAGACTGGTATCCTGTTACACATTGTGTGACTCTCCAGTGTGGCCATGATTGTATATCCTGGAACACTTGCACATAACCATCAATTCCTGGCTAATTAGTTCCTACTGTTTACTGACTGTACAGTATATTACATATAGGCACAATCCCAAGACCTAAGTACTCCACAGCCAGGGAAATACAACAAAGTGTTGTTGATATTGGAATGTCGGAGGCAATAGAGGCAATTTGCATATAAACTGTAATCCGGTAATGTTCTTGTAATGTTCATTGAGGATTAAATATTGACCAAGACACCAGGGATAACTCCCCTGCGGTCCTTCCATGCCATACCACAGGATCTTTTATTTCTATCTGAGAGAGCAGCTGGGACCTTATCTCAGCACCTCATCTGAAAGACAACAGTTCCATCAATGATACTAAGCACTGCTGATGCTGGAGTCAGAGATAACATAGTGTGGAGCTGGAGGAACACAGCAGGCCAGGCAGCATCAGAGGAGCAGGAAAGCTGACGTTTCGGGTCGAGACCCTTCTTCAGCTCCATCGGTGCAACATTCCTTCAGGTCTCAAGTTTCTGGGGTAGGACGTAAATGCACAACTCACTGACTTAGACATTAAGTGTATTACACATACAGTCCATACCTTTCTGGGCACATGCACCTTTGTGTTAAGTATGAAAAATCAAACAGAATTCATCACAGACTGAATATTTAACTGATTTATTAGGAACAGTTACCACCAGTTTCAGGGATGATAGCACACTAAAATCTTTAAAAAGAGTGGTTATTCCTTGTAAAACAGCCAGAATCAATCATTTGAGTTGCCTGGTTTTAGTGCCTAGTGAAATACCATTGTCGTTAAACAGGCACTCAATGAAGAGACCACAGATGAAACAAGATATGGAAAGAAAATAAGAAAAGAATTATAGATAAAGTCATAGAAAAGTGGATGGGGATCAGGTGTGGACCATGAACAAAGTTTCTCACTGATAATGGGCGGTGAAGTTTGCTAACAATTAGTTTAGAGATATGTGTACAAATATGAACATCATGGTGATTAATACAGCAGCACAAAGTCCTTTTAGCAATGGGTAATGTGAGAGGAACCATTCAGTAATAGACAAAATGGCTCATAAAATTTTGGCAGTTCAGTCAAACTGCAAATTATTGTCTTTGCTAGAGTAGGCTGTCCATGCTAGGATGGTTGAAGAATATAGACCAGTTTTTGGCAGCAATCCTAAAGCTCCATCAGTAATAAGTGATCAGACTGCAGCTTGGGAAGGGTTCGACTTTTTTGGAGCATTTGAATGCACTGCATGCAGGCAGAAAAATTTGCATCAGAGCTGAAGTGTCAGAAAGAATTGGTGAGGCTTCAGATATAAGGTAGGGGAAACCAGTTTGTTCTGATGAAGAGTCACCAGACTCAAAACATTAGCTCTGCTTTCTTCCCAAAAATGCTACCAGATCAGTTGAGTTTCCTCAGCAATTTCAGCTCTCCATTCTTTGCAGTTCCTTGTTTTATCTCAATCAGGAGATATAGTTTATTGTAAGAGAGAAGAGCTTATAAAATGAAGAGGCCAAGGGGAAGTTATTGGTAAAGACAGAAAAATAATGATTGTTCAGCACAGGAACCAGACTATTTGCGGTTTGAGGTTGCGTGGTAATGATTTGAAATTTACAGATTCCAGGAACCTTTCTTACCCAAATGTTGCTCAGCTATGAAAATCAAACTGTTGCTATTGACAGTTTGTTTGATGATGGACAGATCAGTTCCAATGTTCAAATGAACCCATTGGTCTCAATGCACAACTGATCGAAGAGGATACTGAAGTCATATACTTACCCAAAGGGTCTAGTCAATAGTGAATTATGACCATACTAAGTAGAATGAGGAAGTCCACTGGAGAATATAAAAGCTGGATGGAATGTACAGGATTGTTGGGAAAGAGGTTAGGCCCATAGACTGGAATTTGATTTGATTTGATTTATTGTCCCGTGTATTTTGTTACAAAATACAGTAAAATGTGCTGAATAGTGTTGCTGCTGTCTGCCGCCATCTTAAAACACAGAAAAATAAACCCAAACATGGAAGATAAATGCCGAAGACTGAAGAAATAATGAAAAAGTGTTCAACTTTACAGTCCTTCTTGTGAAGGGCTCCACCCTGGGCCTATTGGCTAGGCACACGTCCCCTTCACCTCTGCTTCGCTGCCATCTAGCCTCCACCGATGCCCTACACAGTGATGAGTCATCATTGGACCTCGCCAATGGAGATACCACCAATGCTGCCAGATACTATAACTGCCCAAACTTGGCCTGAGAGTAAACATGCCCCTGGAAGGAGGTAAAAACGATTGGAAGAAATCCTATTAATATGAAGGGGAAGTCAAACAGTAGTAATCCAGAAAGAGATAGAAGTTTAACAAGGACGAAAGATAGTGCAAACCAGGAATACCACCCGAGCCCACGTGACCAAAAAATCTTAGTCACCGCAAACAAACCAGAAGACAAGTTAAAAGATGTGGGGAAAAATACGTGAAGAATAAAACTGGAGAGAATTTGAGGTGTGCGCAGAGGTGCCAGGTAGGGGGTGACCAGCCAGATCACACAGGTGAAAATACACAGAGAAGGTGTGTCCTGGTGAGGATTATAAGGCTAAAGCAAAATTAGTCGCATGAGATTTTGAAGAAAAACTGGAGTACCAAGTTATAAGTAGATTCACCAGGAGCAGGAAAAGCAGTTTTGAAGATGTCTGTGCTTTTGTCAGCATGGCGGGGGTATAGATAAGTTGATATTACACATTCCAGCAGGGAGGTCAGCTCAAGAGGCAAGTGTTTCTTCACCCTCAAAAAGAGGCACCAAACGCAGTGAGGACAGCCTGGAGGTTCAATAAATGTGAATGTCATGTAAGTGGTGCCTTTGTACTTTAGTGCTTCTCAATGTGTCTTATTAAAATCAGGCTGTCTAGTTAAAAACAGACCCTGCTATATTTTATCGGCACTGTGAGGATCAGCTTTCAGACATCTTCATGATGCACATAGAAGATATTTTTAAGAGGTGCAAGCAGTGAATGTGAAAACATTATAATAAATAGACTTAACGCAGAATTCACATTTGGTGGTCAGGCTTCTGAGACTGCATTCATGGCAAAAGCTCTCGCTTTTAGTAAGGTGGTGGATATGGCATTTTTGTTGGGGACACTTGAAACTTTGATGTACAGAGAAGGGAAGTGGGAATATAGTACGTGGTCACTTTGTATGTCTTGTTTGATGATTATTATTGTATGTTGATTTATTTAATTTTTAAAAAATTCATTCACAGGTTGAGGGTATCGCTGGCTAGGCCAGCATTTATTGCCTTATCATCTTGCAGCCTTATTTAGCTTATCATCTAATATGGTTTGAAGGAATGAGGGAACTGGTAATGGATATATTAATGAAGGGTTAATTGGGTGTGACTTGGTTGTATAAATATGGAGAGCTAGTAATCAGTGAGATATTAGTTTTACGGCGTCTGGTTAAGTGAAATAAAGTTCTCGCTAAAAACATGAATTTGGCCTCTGTTTAAATATAGTTGTTACCGAGTATGTAACAGTGACTGACATAGATCTCCCACCAACTTATAACAGCTGTGTTCCTGCTGTAACAGGTCCCTGCTCTGACAGCGCCACTCCCCAGTGCCCAGATCCCACAGCTCTCCCTAAGGGGCCATGACAATTTTCAGATTGCAAAGTGGAATCATAGTTTGGGAATCACAGCTCTAGCAGATCATTTAATGACTGCTGCTTTGGCCACCAAGTGCTTGAGAACACTTGTTGAAAGGTATAAGATTATGAGGGGACTTGGCAGAATGGATGCTGAGAGGACATTTTCCCTTGTGGGAGAATCTAGAACAACTCGTCCAGCAGGGGCATGTTTCAGAATTAGGGGTCTCCCATTTCAGGGGGAGACGAGGAAGAATTTCTTTGCCGAGGGGGTCATTAGCTTTTGGAATTCTCTCTTCAGTGAGTAGTGGAGACTGGATCATTGACTATATTCAAGGCTGATTTAGACAGATCAACGAGCGAGGCAACAAGGGGTATGGGTCGCGGAGAGGAAAGTGGAGTTAAAGCCACATCAGATCGGATATGTTGATTGGCAGGTGCCGAGTGGCCTACACTTGCTCCTATTTCTTACTTTCTTACTTTCTTATTTGGACCCAATGCTTGTTTAAGGCACAGGCCCTGAATTCTGATTACAGCACTTTTATTTACACAATGTATGACAAGTGGCACCTGAATATATTAATATCCCATATTATTCACTGTAAACTAGGCAAAATTCCAATCTTATCCAGATAAAAGTATCATAAACAAGGATGGAAATGGAATGGTGCTGGAGTAAAAGAATCATACAAGTTTTTCAGTTGCCTTAGCAACTAAAAGTGCCTTGTTCTGAAATATGCTGAAGAGATTATAGAATATTTTGCATTAATAGCTTGCTTCCCTCTGTTGGTCAAGCAAGTACACAACCCCCTTTCTTCATTTGACCTTTTGGCTCACAATCAGAGACTATAACTCTGCTGTAATCCGACGTGACACTGTTCCTTTTTAATCTTGTCGGCGGTGGAAATCACAAACCGTATCTGTCCCACCAGCAAAGTCCGTGACCCAGTTTTCAGAATAAACTTGGCCAATTAAGGTTTATTTCTGTTGACGATCATACAAAAAAAGTTGTGTTGCAATTGCAGAGGTGGTTGGTCAGTCAGAACCTAAAGGTGAAAGTACAGTCTGATGTTTCAGAACTGAACTGTTGGTGATTGATTGTCTGTAGACACATAAATTGGGGGTGAATGATCGACGAACGGATTGCAAAGCAGAATGCTTTACAATCAATTCAACCTTGAGAACAATATCAATTCATTCATACTAATTTTGGAGATTTTCCTTTCTTTTAGCCACTACTTCAGTATTATCCAGTGTTTGATAAATCACTTCTCTCCTTTATTGCACTTTCCTCCCATTTATACTAGGGAAAAGAATGCTGATTGGTTGGCAGTATATTTGGCATTACAAACACAAAGGTTTTGACATTTTGATACAGAGAACGAATTAATGCCCTTTATCCCTTCATTCCCCATTTAACCCACCTCCATCCTCCACTTCAAGCTCTCTCCTTTCTTGAAGTTGTTTCCTCCTGGATTGGAGAACTGAATATAAGAATCTGTGTCTAAATTTACCTTTTTGCCAAGGGGTGTGTTTAGGGGATATTACTATATTGGAACACTTAATTAGTAATAGGTACGGTATCTATTATTCAGTTAAGTTTTCCAATAATTAAGTTATTCTAAATTCCTCTTTCTTTTATTCGTATTTTAACTATAGTGTTTAAATAAATTGTGTTTTGCTTAACATCGAGTAGTTCGACTCACATCACATCTGAAACACGGCACTTCACATCTACCTTTAAAATAAGAAAAGTTAGGGTCTAGGCTACCTTCTTAAAATACTTTAAGGGGGTCTAGCCTGGTCCGTACAAATGTGGCTCTGGGAATGAGAGAGATTGGAGAAGCTGGACTTTTTCTCCTTGGAAAAGAGAAGGTTGAGAGATTTGATAGAGGTGTTCATAATCATATGGAGTTGGATAGAGTAAATGTGCAGAATCTGCTCCCATTGGCAGGATTGAAAACTGTATGACACTGATTTAAGGTGATTGGCAAATAAGCAATGGAAACATAAGGAGAGTGTTTAGGATCTGTCTGCACTGCCTAAGAGTGCAGTGGAGGAAGATTTGATCTTGTCTGCTAAAAGCGAGTTGGATAATTATTTGAAGAGAAAAGGGTTGCAGGGCTTTGGCGGAGAGATGAGGGAGTGACTCTAGCTGAGTCATATAGAGAGCCAGTATAGACACGATGGGCTGAAGGCCTTTCATTTTGTAACCATTCTCTAATTTAATAAGCATTCCCAATAAAGGTGAGGGCAGAAACATTCCATATCAAGTGTATCTGATCACAGGAATCTCTCATTCTTACTGCTTGCTATTGATGTAGTAGAAGGGTTTGCAGGTCAATAATTAATCTGTTTGGCCAAATTCCACTCAAACCCCAGGTTTCTAGCACAGAGACATGGACTGTACTGCCTGCAAGACCTCTTCTTATATCTAGGTATAGTTACTGAGTTTCTCAGGGGAGCTTCATGGCTTTTTCCTACACCTACCATTGCTATTTGTTGACTGATTCACTTGCCTCTAGCCTTCCCTCTCTGTGAGTGACTACCTCAGCTCAGCTCAGTCACTTCAGTGAGATAATCATCCTGAAAATGGAGTTGTCTGAGCACCCATGGGTATGCAATGGGTTCCTGAGACAGGACATAACTGAGGTATGAGGCTTCAAGGCACCTAGAGGGAGTTGGAAAGCAGCTGAGAATACACAGGACTTAAGTGCAGGGTAAGCCATTTGGCCCTTCAAGTCTGCTTTACCATTCGGTAAGCTCAAGGCTGATATGTTTGTGGTATCAGCTTCATTTTCCTTTAACCTCTCCCTACCCAATAATCCTAGACTTCCATGTCTACCAAAAATCTATCTAACTCAGCCCTCTTTGTATTCTGGGGAGAAAATTTTACAGGTGACTAAGCATCTGAGAGAAAACATCTCTCCTCATCTCTATCTTAAAAAGATCTCTTGTTCTTAAATTGTGCCCCCCTGTTCCAGTCTCCTGCACAAGAGAGTGTGTTCTATTGGTTTTCAAACAACAAGACCAAGATAGTGCACAGTACTCCAGATGTGGTCTCACCAAGACTCTCTACAGCTATACTAAAATTTCCCCACTTCTTTAAAACAGAAATCGCTGGAGAAACTCAGCTGGTCTGGCAGCAATTTGGGAACGACAAACAATTAATGTTTTGAGTCTGGTATAACTCTTATTGTTTCAGCAGAGCAACTAATTTTCTCTTTTTTCACACCAATCATTTACACTGACTTTACATCTCCAATGCTCCTTTATTTCAGTTTCTATTTACCACTTTTATATTCACTTTCCCTTGCAATGAATGGTAACATTCCATACTCCTTCCTAATCACATTGCTGTAACTGGAGATGAACTTTTTGAGAATCACCTACCCTAGGGATCCCTTCAGATCTCATTTAGTAGAGTTTTTGATGTGGATCACTGAAATGGCATTGTAATTTGCTTCCAGATCTTTTCCTTTTGCCGTCAATAATTCACCGTGGTAACTTAAAGGACTGATACGCCCACCTCATCAGATGCTCAAGCCAATTGATTTATCTTTTCGCAATCAAATTTCAAAGTGCATGGTTTGCATTTTAATTTTTTCCAAATCAAATTTGGAAACATCCAAACTAAGACCAAGGAGACAATAATCTTTGTGCCGTAATGAGCTGCTCACTGGGTGGTAAACTCCAGACTAAACCTAAAATGTTATTCATTCCTTTCACTAATCTCAAATTACAGCTACAGTAAACGGCTACAATGTGCAAACAATCAATGTTACACATTATCGTTACCAAGAATAGCGTACCATTTTCAATTTCCTCCTATTTTGTTTTCATTAGTGTTACTCCAGCCAAACTGCTAGGATATATTCCCTCATTCAAAATTAGAAGAAACAAGATTGAAATCTAGAAGATATTATGAGTAAGGGGGCAGGAAGAGTTCATTACAGATATACTTGAAAATAAGGTGAGGCTTGTCCTGCACCTAGGCCTCACTTTATCGAGAGATTCCTAAATCAAGGGCCCAGTTTTAACCCGTTCACTTTCACACAATGAAAACCAATTTAATGATGTGAAAGGGTTAAAACGGGCCTCAAACTTGCTCTCTTTCTTTTTTTCACCTGAGGAACTGTGCGATTATAAAACGTAAATATGGTTTCCGTTCACTTCCTGAATCTTCTCCTGGCCATTGGGTTCTCAAGTTTACTCAAAGCGAGAATTTATGGCTGGATCCAGGGATGTTACTGACTGCGCTAGCAGATCTCCCCTTTGAAGTGTAGTCACTTGTAATGTCTAAAATTTGATAACCTATTCATGCAGAGCAAACTGTCACAACCATACACTCAATCTTTTATTTTTGCAATTTTAGTTTAAGGATAAATATAGGCCAAGGCACCAGGTAAATTCCCCCGCACTTTCTCAGGACATGGACCCCCCTGCCAAGAGGGCAGCCAGGACATACACTTAATCTCATGCAAAAGGCAACATACTGGAACACGTCCCTCAGGAGTGAGGGACGGAATATTGAGCCCCCTTCATGGTGGGTATTTAATTGGGTGGGAGTATAACAAATGGGGACCCTCCCACTTTCCTGTTTCCATTCTACTCAAGTCTGTGGTGAGAAGGGTGTACTTTTTCATCCCAGCTGTAATGGCTGGTGGCGAGCGAGCTCCTAGGGCAGGGGTGTGGTGTATGCAGGGGAGTTGGGATCTGATTATTGCCCGATGAAAGGACCCAGCATCGAGGTGTGGGGCTGTGGGTGTTCTCACACCTCCTAGTGGCACTGCTGTGTATGTGAGATACCAGCCTGTGATTGGCCAGCAGCTCTCTGTAGGTGGGACTTTGTCGAGGTATCCAGCTGGAAGCCAAGACTCTCATTGCCTCCGTACATCCCACTCTTGACTAGAATTCACAACCAGTTACTCACTGAGCCAAAACACAAGGATACACAAACACGGACGCACACATGCACACAGACAATCAGTAAATCCACAACCGCAATCTTCATCTAAAAAGCAGGGTTTGAAGAGTGCCTTAATGTACTATTGGATGGCTCAGTGGTTAGCACTGCTGCCTCACAGCACCAGGGACACGGGTTCAGTTCCAGCCTCGAGTGACCCTCCGCGTAGAGTTTGCACGTTCTCCCCATGTCTGTGTGGGTTTCCTCCCACAGGCCAAAGATGTGCAAGTTAGGGTGGCTTGGCCGTGCTAAATTGCCCGTAGTGTCCAGGGATGTGCAGGCTAGTTGGGTTAGCCATGGGAATATGCAGGGTTGTAGGAATAGGGTAGGGTTGGGTCTGCATGGGATGCTGTTTGGAGGGGCGGTGTGAACTCGATGGGCCGAGTGGCCTGTTTCCACACTCTAAGGATTCTATGATGTGACAAGGTTTCAGGTGGAACCTAATGATTCTCAGTACAGGTGCAATTCAACCCCACCCTTCATCAAACTAGGGAACAAAGAGAGAGTGATTTAAATATTCTGTGCTCATTTATATTTTAACAATTCATCCATTTTGTAGTGCTGATCTAGAAGGGCTGGATTGATTAGTGTAATACACATTGTACTTTTTTTTTAAGTTGCATGTTTTTACACTATATGTCATTCAGAATGGGTTTGTGATACAGGTGCAAGAAAAAGCTTTGAATTTGAGTTCCAGTGTTCCTGAATGTATTAATGGCACATTGTTAAAGTGAGAAAGGTTACCTTCTTTAAAAGTAAAAACTTTGTTAAAAATCATGATTAGCTTTTAATTTTGCTGTTTATTGTATCTGAAGGAAAAATCTGTAGGAAGATTGGATGCATAACAAATACCTCAATTTCTGGTGTTGGTGGGCAACAGTATCCTCAGGGAGTCTAAGTTGCTGTGGCAACAAGCACTTTATAACCTGTATGTTGCAGCCTGGTCTATGGATAGCAATGGTGGAGAGTCCAATTTATCTCCATCACATGAGTGAACAAGAATCTTCCCCACTCTGCCATTATCACGGAATGGAAAGATTTGCAGATTGATCCTTGACCTGTACTGAATATACACCATCCATGACCATCAAGTCTGGGATAGGGCTCAAACTCAAAGCTTCTGGCTCAGAGGCAAGAGCACTACTGACTGTACCCTTCCATTTATTTAGCATCTTTAAACATCCCAATGCACTTTTTGCGGAGTCAATATTCACATTTATCCAATCAACCACAATGAGCTTCAATCATGAACAAACGCACATAGTCAAACACAGAACAATTGAACACAATACATCAGATGCTTCTAAGTATTTTTGGTAAGATATGCCTTTCTGTTGGTGACCTCCACCTCCCATTTAAAGATTGCGAATTAGTTGACCTGTAGACCTGAGACTAGGAGCAAGTTTACATGGCGGAGGGGATGAGTAGGGGAGTTTGTCACAACAAACAAGCTGTAGTCTTTATTTGCAACTCCAGTGAACTTGCTAATGCCTCTAGACTTAGTTCATGCATGCTAATTGTCATTCCATTCTGGAAACAACATATATGAATTGTAATCAGAAAGAACATATACACTCAATACATCTGTTTCAACTCAACAAAGTAAGTAATGGCCACCCTGTAGTTCATTTCTCAGAGCAATTTTTTTAACCAAAACCTGCGTTGTTTAAAATTAAAGCAAAAATTGGCAGTTAATTGGCAGTTATCATTAAATGGTTCATTCTCCATGGGAATACCTCTACCAATCAGAATCCACTTACCAACAAATCAGAACTTGCTTTTCATACAGTGTAAATGTTGCTTTTCTTTTACTTTGGAATTTCTTGCAAATTGTCCTGACAGATACAGTTCAGATACCTTTGACAAATTATGTCTTTTCAGCAAAACTCAAGCTCTGTACTAAGAAATGACTTCTGTTTTATTGCCTTTCCCAATGAAATAGATGATGGACTTCTGAAACGTTATCAGCCCGTCCTTCCTAAGAACTCAAGAGTTAAATTACAGGAGAAAGGAAAAGTACTGACAAAAAAAATTCAAATAAGGGGCAAAAATATATTAGCAGGTTTTGAGATTTCTGTACCTTTAAACTCTTTGAGTTCTTCTTTTAAACACCAAATTGAATGGTCAACAGATAGAGAGCATGTTAGAACACCTCACTCCCTGCCTTGTATATTATGTTAAAGTAGTCTCCTAGCATCTGAGATACAGATGTGGCATTAATAGATTTCTAAGCTGCTATGTTCAAATCAACATCCATTAATTTTCTGGCTGATATTCCTGCAGTGACCTTTCAGATTTCCCTCCCAAAGTTATGTGCATTTCTTCTTGATCTGAAAATAAGGACTTTATGTTTGCTGAACTCAAAAAGATCTTCAGGCAAAGGCTGTCAGAACAAATCAAGTAAGTAACTCGTCCATGGTCACTAGTGTGCAGAGTGCATGGAGATAGGAAAGTGATGGGATTAAACAGTGAAAAACTGCCCAGCAGCAGGGATTTGTAATTAAGACTGAATTTTAATAAAGCTATGAAGAAGATAAGAGGTTTACCTCCTCGAGGGTTGAAGAAAAGAACCATGACCTTACAATGAATAAACTGAGCATGGTAGTTAGATTTTACTTTTATTTTCTGATGTCAGTTCTTAAAGAGGAATTGTCGATATATGTTCTCCCCTTAATTTGTTGCATGGACATTGGGGTTTCCAACTCCAGATGGACATATTCCTGGAGCTTTGATCACATGACCTTATCAAATTACTCATGTTTGAAATTTGCTGTCATAGTTTGCCTAAGAATAGTTGGGACCCGGGAACTGAGTGCACTTGCTGCAGTTAGTTGGGAAACGTTTGGTGAATATGGGGACTGCCCGTGCACAGGCAAACAAGGTACTCCATCCCAATGACACTGCGGTACAATCACATATAAAGTCTGGGTGAGTAGAATCAGCGGCGAGATATCTCCTTTCCTTGCATCTCCCTTTCTTGTCTCTTAACTCAAGGCTTAAATTATAGGGGAAAGGAAAAGTACTGACAAAAAAAATTTAAATAAGGAGCAAAAACGTTTTGGTGGGTGTTGAGGTTTCTCCAAATTATACTGTACCTTTAAATCCTGTGAGTTCTTTCTTTTAAATACTGAATTGAATGATCAACAGATAGAGAGCATGTTAGAATACCTCACTCACTGCCTTGTATATTATGGTCAAAGTGAGGAGTTTGCACATTCTCCCCACGTCTGCGTGGGTTTCCTCCAGGTGCTCCGGTTTCTTCCCACAGCCCAAAGATGTGCAGGTTAGGTGGATTGGCCACGCTAAATTGCCTGTAGTGTTCAGGGATGTGTAGATTAGGTGGGTTATAGGGGGATGGGTCTGGGTGAGATGCTCTGAGGGTCAGTGTGGACTTGTTGAGCCAAAGGGCCTGTTTTCACACTGTAGGGATTCTATGATTCTATGATCTGCTCTTCTAGCATTTGAGATACAGACGTGGCACTAGCAAATTTCTAAGCCGATATATTCAAATCAACATTCATTAATTTTCTGGCTAATATTCCTTTAAATCCAGTGAGTTCTTTTTTTAAACACTGAATTGAATGATCAATACATAGAGAGCATGTTAGGACACCTCACACCCTGACTTGTGAAACTAGCAATAGCAATTAATTTTTATTGATGTGTTTCTAATCTTGGTTGTTATTCTGAGCTCTGTATAGATAGTCATAGAGTCATACAGCATGGAAACAGACTTTTCGGTCCAACTTGACCGTGCCAACCAGAGATCCCAATCTGACCTAGTCCCATTTGCCAGCATTTGGTCCATATCCCACTAAACCCTTCCTATTCAATTACCCAACAAGATGCCTTTTAAATATTGTAATTGTACCCCCCCCCATCTCTTCCTGTGACAGCTCATTCCATACATGCACCACCCTCTATGTGAAAATGTTACTCCTCAGGGTAATCGTTCCCCTCTCATCTTAAACCTGTGTGCTCTAGTTTTGAACTCCCACACCCCAGGAAAAAGACCTCAGCTTATCCCTCATGATTTTATAAACTTCTATAAGGTCACCCTTCAGCCTCCTACTCTCCAGGGGAAAATAGCCCCAGCCTATTCAGCCTCTCCCTATAACGCAAACCCTCCAGTCCTGGCAACATCCTTGTAAATCTTTGGTCTACCCTCTCAAGTTTAACAACATCCTTCCTATAGAGGGGCGACCAGAATTGTACGTGGTATTCTAATAGTGGCCTCAGCAATTTTACTCACCGCTTTTTTAAATTTATTTGGTCATTATCAATGACCAATACCCACTACCATGTCTACTTGTGATGGAAAAAGCTGACCCAGCCTATTGTAATACAACATTTCCCCATGTCTATGTGAGATGACACTATCTGATTACTGTCTTCTTCTGATGCAGCTTCTATCAAGGAATCATAGGATGAAACAGGCCCAAATGAGGCCATTTGGCCCATCATACCCCTACTGGACATTCAAAGGAACTACTCCATTGCTCTCCTCGCCCCCATAGCCCCAGATTTATGACTGAGAGCCACTGACTTTCATGGAAGAAAGCTTGGTTTGAAAATTCTTAATCGGGCAAATGCCGATTAAAAAGCCCAGATTATTTGCAACTGAGTGGGATTTTTTTTTTTTAATTCATTCACACAGTGTGGGCGTGTTGGCCATCCCCCATTTTCCCAGAGGACAGTTAAGAGCCAACTACATTGCTGTGGGTCTGGAAACACAGACCAGGCCAAACCAGGCAAGGACAGCTGTTTCCTTCCCTAAAAGACATTAGTAAACCAGATGGGTTTTTCCTAACAATCAACAACAGTTTCAGTTATTATTAGACTCTTAATTCCAGATTTTATTTTGTCGACTTCAAATTCCACCATCTGCTATGACGAGATTTGAACAACGTCACCTGGGTTTCCACATTAATAGTCAAGCATTAATACGCCTAGGTCATTACCTTCTTTAGTCAGTCGATGCATACCAAAGGTCCTTATTTCTAACAGTCAGAATCTCAAGTGTACAATCTCAAAACAGCAGTAGCAATCTAAGAGACTGAAACAACAAAATTGGAATTTCACTCGTGTTATTTTGATATGCATGTTGCCCTGACTTAGTGTGAGATTGGCCCTGAATGACGCATTGTGTTACGAGTAAAACCACCAGTAGCTTGTAGTTGGGGTGGTTTGCTGCCATCATTTTCTTTTCTTGACCGAGCCTGAGGGCCTAATTGGTTTAGAGAGGTAGATGGAATAATGTGTCTTACTGAAAAGAGGCTTTTTGTCTTAAAGAAGATGTAGTTTATTGCATGATAGCGATCACGTACACGTAAGGCAGACATTGTTATCAAGACGAACTGAAAACAAAAGATGCTGGAGATCTCAGCAAGCCAGGCAGCATCTATGGAAAGAGAGCAAGCTAACATTTCGAGTCTAAATGACTCTTCATCTCTGATGGAGTCACCTAGACTCAAAAAGGGCAACAACACACTGCAGCAACAAGGAACTACACCAAGAGGAGGAGGAATACCTCTTCCAAGTGTTCAAGGATAATGGATATCCAAAGAACTGGGTCAGGAGATGCCTACGGGAACAGCATCAGAAAGATTCTACATACCCCGACACACTCATCACACTACCCTACATCAGGAACACGTCAGAACTCACGACAAGACTTCTACGACCGCTGGGCATCAGAGTGGCACACAAGCCCACATCAACCCTACGACAAGTGCTCACCCAAACTAAAGACCCACTCCCCGCCATGGACAGGACCAATATCATCTACAAGATCCCCTGCAGAGACTGTGAGAAACACTACATCGGACAAACAGGAAGGAAACTAACAACAAGAGGACATGAACACCAATTGGCTACAAAAAGACACGACCAATACTCACTCATCTCAATCCACATGGACAAGGAGAACCATGACTTCGACTGGGACAACACCAAGATCCTGGGACAGGGTGCAGAGACAAGCATGAGAATTCCTGGAAGCATGGCACTCCACGAAGCATGCTATTAATAAACACATTGAACTCGACCCCATATAAATTCCTCTAAGGAGGAAACCCAGAAGTGAGGCAATCCATTGCAACGGACCCCAAAGTTTTTAAACACACTGACGCTTCATCAGAGGCTGTACCGAGGATGTTAGCAAGCATGGTAACGAAACGTCTGCAGAACAACAAACCAGCTCGGCGAGCCAACCAACCTCAACATTAACCCTTCCAGAACTATTAACTTATACAAAATATTGGAGGGCAGTTTCTCTCGCATTGTGTGCATCTCAACTGACCTCCACTTGGAAACTGCTTGCTGGGAGCTCCCTGAGCAAATACATCAGCTGAGAGATTCATTTTAGCATTCACGTTGACAAAGCTCTAAGTCGTTCTTTGTCTGGCTGTACCACCAGCCTGAGTCTGAAACACACACAGTAACAGTGAAATCTGCCCGACAACTCACCAAGCAGTTCGGATTGGTCAGCTCAGGAGCTGGATTCTCTGATGGTTAAAGGAGAGACATTGGCCACTTACATGGGCAGGGGGAGTAAAAAGGACAGTGAAAAATATGAAGCAGGTAAATAACAGGATGAGCTGAGAAAAATCACACCACAATCCATTCTGCACATTCTTTCGCTGCACCTCGCCAGAATATGATGCATTATTACTGATAACGCTGGGGGTTACTTCATAGTCAGGCTTCCCTCTAGCCCTAAAGCCTGTGGACTTATTTGTGCTGTATGACAATGGTAATATATTTCTGTCCTTTTCTCAATCCACTACTTCATTTTACCATGGCCATCCAATGGCAACATTTGAAATTATTTCTGGAGATTGACAGATGCTGTAATGACTGAGTTGCATTAAACTCTTGTTTTTCCATTGCAGATGGCCTAATGGAAAGAGAAGACGGAAGAACAGTCAATCCTCAATGAAATCCACCAGCATGTCAGGTACTGTCACTCTTAAGTTTCAGAAAGGAAGAGTAAACTGGGAAGGGTAGGCTATAGAGTCATAGGTCTACTGGATGGACTAAGACAGTAATATTGCCATTGCTAGGGATGATGAAGAGCAATTGAGTTTTGTGTAAGAAAGCAACTTCCTTTGAAACTGACCTCACAACACAGATCGACCAACCTAATTCAGGCATGCAAAGTTTGTTCTTGCTAGCAGGACCAGCATTGCTGCCCACCCCTAATTGCCCTTAAGAAGGTTATAATGAGCTACCTTCTTGAACCGCTGCATACCATGTGGTGTTGATATATGCAGGGTGCTGTTAGGGAGTGTTCCAGGCCTTTGACCCCAGTGAGAAGTCACAGGTGTGTCAGGTATTTTCGAAGGAGCCTGGGTAATTTGCTGTAAGGCATCTGTAGACGGTATACACTGCTACCATTATGCATCAGTGGTGGTGAGAGAGTGAATGTTGAAGGTCATGGATAGGGTGTCTGTCATTTGGGTTGTATTGCCTTCGATTGTGTTGAGCTTACTGAGGGTTTTTGGAGCTAAACCTCATCCACGCAGGTGGGAAGTATTCTATCTCATTCCTGACTTATGCCTTGTAAACGATGGACAGGCTTTGGAGAGTCAGGAAGTAAATTACTTGCTGCAGAATTTCCTAGTCACTGACCTGCTCTTGTAGTCACAGTATTTGTGTAGCTGGCCCAGTTAATTTCCTGGTCAATGACCTTGATGCGAGTTACAAATGAATAGCTTAGATACTTCCAACTAAATCTCAAGTTGAAGGGTGAAGCTAGAGAGTGGTGTTCTGTCAAAATCTTGTCAGGTAGATCCTGCACCATGTTAAGTATCACAGAATCGCTGAAGTGTTGTAGTACAGAAGAAGGTCATTTGGCTCATGCCAGCATCAGTTCATTAAGTGTGCACCATTACTAAATGCCAATCTCCCAATTTTCTCCCAAAACCTTGCACATTATTGTTATCCAAATATTCATCCAATGCTCTTTGGTATGGCTCACTGAACCTGCCTACACCACTCTTCGAGGTAGGGCATTCTGTCCCCTGATGACTCTTGAAGAAGAGTAATTACGTACTGTCAGTTTCCTTGACAATATTCCTCTCTCAACTGACAAACTGAAAATTGATTTCGTTACTTTTTAACAGGGTCTTGTCGTTTGTAAGTTTGTTGCCCATAGATTGTCGCCTCACTTTAAAGCAATCCATTGTACACAAAGTCTCCATGGAGATTCTTGAGTGAATATAATCATCTCCACTAAAATTGCAAGTATTTCTTTTCACATTTTAGGAATTTCAACGCAGGAAAAGACCATATAACCCCTCCGACCCATTCAGTGAGATTGTGACTAATCTGTGACCTAGCTGGATTTACCTGCCTTTGTCTTGTATCCCTTAAAAACTTAGGAAAGCAAAAGTCTTTCAATTTTGATGTTAAAATTACCAATTGATCTAGCATCAATAACTATTTTCAAAAGGGAGCTCCAAACATCTACTTTTTGTTGTGTGGAAGGATTTCCTAAATTCATTCCTGAAAGGCTTGTCTTTAATTTTTAGAGTCTGCCCCTGGAATCAAGAGTTATGAAAATAATGCAGGAAAGGGTACTTGAGGATTATCAGATCAGCCATAATCTTATCGAATGGCTTACTTCTGCTCCTTTGTATTATGGTCTTACTCACACACTCTGCAGCCAATGGAACTTCCTCCAAATCTACACAATTGTTCCCCTTAATATTTGAAAGACTTCAATCAAGTTGCCCATTAACCTTCTAACTACCAGGGAATATCACCCTAGATTATGTGATTTCTTATCCTGGCTTAACAAATACCATTGACAAAACCTACAGTCAGAAAAATACTGATCGCTGTTTTAATTAGAGATCGGGTTTTACTTCCAGACTGAACCTATTAGATCCGTTTGATGAATCCATTATATTGTTAATGAGTCAAAAGCTGCCGCAAGCATAAACCAGCCTGAGAAATAATCTGAAGCTTCTAGAGAGCTCATATCGACCTCACTGAAAAACAATGTTCCCACTTGCTATTGGCAAGGTCTATACAATATGTTTTAGACATTTGTGATTTGTGTTTGAAAAATCTCTCGACTTTCTTTTCATCTCAGTTATGGAAAAGGCTCAATGATTCTCACTATATTGTGATTTAAAAGGGTCTTTCCTGTAAGTATGCTTCGTGGTTTCAGTTGCTATTTCCATTGATGTTGCCCTTATTCCCAGTGGGTCCTTATCCAACCCCACTGTGGTCAATTGTAGTCTGTTCCAAATATCTGTTCATTCGATTCACTGGGACAGTTTGGATAGGAAGAAAGGAACGGCATATGTTGGCGGTGACCTCAAATGGATCTTGAAAGCAGATTGTCAGTGAGGAACCTACAAGCTGTAGGAGGTTTCTCCATTACAGCAAGAAAAAATCAGAGATAATCGATTTTGTGTCTCCTCCACCTTAATGAATGAAGGTCTGTCTGGATTTGTTTACTGTAAGTCATGTTTGAGTCCTTCAGGGAATCACGGAGGGGGCTGGAGGGGGTAAGTGTGGTTGATAGTATGCGTACGTACCCTCAAAAAGCATTTGAAACAGTGCAACATAATTTTTCACCAAATTGAACCCCATGATATTAAAGTTGCACTGGGTTTAGTGGGGAGATGTTAGTGTATTGGCATTGTTACTGGTATAGTAATCTGAATAGGACCAGGCTAGATGTTTTAGGTACATGGTTTCAAGTCCCAGCTGATGGAACTGAATAAGGGATGGGAAGGAAAATGAGTTTGAGGCCGCAATCAGATATGCCATGTATGAAATTTGATGGAGTGTCAGAGAGCAATGATAAACGATGAATAGTTTAGCACTCAGGAAGAAAATACAGACACAGTGCCCCAAATCAAGCTGTCTGAAACCCAAATTTTCCAAGAAATGACATTTTCTTTTAATCTTGGTAAAATCTGTGATGATTTACCTGTTTCCAATCATTCTCACACATTCTGAGGCAGATAACTACATGTAACATTACTATCAGAATCAAAAGTGCCCCCAGGGCCTGTATGTCAAACAGTCATGACTGTATTTGCATCTACCAATAAAAGACCAAATGCCACTTGCATGCTGTGACCTCTCTTTATGCAAGTGGTTTGCTCTGAATGCAGTTGTCAAAGGCAACACACAGCTTGAGTAACAGTCTTTAAAAGTTCTTCGCTTGTTCTGATGAAGGGTCACTGGACTTGAAATGTTAACACTATTTCTCTCTCTACAGCTGCTGCAGAACTGCTGAGTTTCTCCAGCACTTTGTGTTTTTGTGTCAAATTTCCAGCATCTGCAGTTATTTTATTGTTTCAAGAGACGATTACCAGCATCAAGCAGAAAAGGTAAAAATGCAGGTTTATGCAGAAAGTGAAGGGGTGCTTTAAAAATATGGGCTCCATTTCGCTACTGATTATCCCTATTTCTGGTCAGTGAACCCTGTTTTCTAGACCACCCCATCTTTCAACACCTACCCAAGAGACACAGGGGCCTAAAATTTTCAGGCCTTTACCAAGCTCCTACGCAGGTATGAGCAGTTTGCTAGTTTGATATCAGGTTTGATCACAGATCCCATGTCCAGAATGAAGGAAGTTCCGAAATCCAGCCCAAAAATGCTGGATGTTGGATATCAGACCTTCATACAGTGGTACCCAATGGGAACTGGTATTCAACTGATACTGTTTTGGACATACATAGAAAACCTGGACTTGATTACATAGGGCATTGCTTCAAAATTTGAAGGTGACAAGAAACAATCAGGCAGAAACTAACAGATTTCAAAGTCTGATTTCTCACCTTGGTGTCAGGAAACAGGAGAAAGGACTGTTTTTGGCATTGAGCCCACTGCCTGGGCAAAATGGTCATTGTTTGAGATTTTGACCAGGGCAACCCCTTCAGTAGCAAGGAGACAGATGCCCTGTCCAATTGGGGTCAGCAAATGGACTCCCAAAGCAGGAAGACCAATCAGAAGTCTTCTCTTCAGCCTTTATGAAATGGTAACTGAAAAGGTAAAAAGCACCCAGGTCGCCCAATGGAGGTTGTTACTCTACAAGGCAGCCTTTAGCTGCATCTGCACCTCGGCAGGCACAGAGGAGTATGTAGGGCACGGACACCTGGCACCATTTCCCCATGCCCACTCGGGTCTTTTCTGTTTATTCTCTGATGGGATGTGGGCGTCGCTGGCTAGGTCAGCATTTAATATTCATTCCCTGTTGCCCTTGAGAAAGTTGGGCTGAGCTACTTTCTTGAACTGCTGCAGTCCATCTTCTGTGGGTTGACCCACAATGCTGTTAGAGGGAGAATTCCAGGATTTTGACCCAGTGACAGTGAAGGAACAGCAATATATTTCTAAATCAGGCTGGTGGGTAGTTCAGAGTAGAACTTGCAGGTGGTAGTGTACCCATGTATCTACTGCCCTTATCCTCCCAGATGGAAGTGGTCATGGGTTTGCAAGGTACTATTTAAGGATCTTTGGTGAATGACTGCAGTGCATTTTGTAGATAGTACACACAGCTGCCACCGAGCACTGGTGATAAAGGGAGTGGATGCTTGTGGAAGTGGTGCCATCAAGCAGGCTGCTTTGTGCTGCAGGGTGTCAAGCTTCTTTGGAGAAGCTTTGTTGGAGCTGCACTTACCCAGGCAAATAGGGAGTATTCCATCACACTCCTGACTTGTTTCTTGTATATGGTGGACAGGCTTTGTGTAGTCAGGAGGTGAGTTATTTGTCTCTGTTGATGCTGACCTGCAACTTCTGACCTGTGACCTCATGAGGCCCAAGAATTCTGCGGCAGGAGGACAAGGACAGAGTAGTGCAATGCACAAATACACAGACAGTAAGCTTCAAGGCAATAAAGTACAAAGTGCTTCATATCAATGGGAAAAGTGAGGAGAGACAGTGGTACAATTTTAAATGGGATGTAAAAACAGATAAAACCAGCTTTCCCTTTGAACAGGTGCTATGATGAGCCATTGAACCAAAAATTAAACAGCTCAGGGGAACTGATTAAATTCAAGTCATCTGAAGGTCGGTGGCCCTCCATACCTCTCAGTTAAAAGGGTGTGATGAGTCCCACAGCGAAACCCAAGCATATCATCCAAACTGCGAGGTTAGTAGGAACTGCTGATGGTGGAGTCAGAGATA
>NC_063361.1:27268673-27292307 GCF_021869965.1 Rhincodon typus | reverse complement strand
TAAGGGTCCAGACCCGAAACGTCAGCTTTCCTGCTCCTCTGATGCTGCCTGGCCTGCTGAGTTCATCCAGCTCTACACCTTGTTATCTCATCCAAACTGCCACCAGTGTAATACTGAGGGAGTGCAGCATTGTTAGAGGTGTCATTTTCCAGCTGGGATGTTAAATTGGAGCTTCATCTGTCTGCTTCGGTGGACACTACTCTAAAAGTAGAGAGTTTCCAAGGGACTAAGCACTAACCCTTTACTCAGTACCACCAAATAAATGACCTGATTGTTTATTTACATTTATGGGTACTTGCTATTTGCAAATGAGCTGCCTTATCTGCATACACACAGCCCTAGGCCCTCCCACCGTTAACATTTTCATCAATGCCCTTGTTCCGTCGTAAGGGCAGAAGTTGGGATGTTCGCCAATGACTGCACAATATTCAGTGCCCTTTTGGGACTCCACGCATACTGACGCAGTCCACGTCAAAATGCAGTTGGACCTGGACATTATCCAGGTTGGGCCGACAAGTGTCAAGAAACATTAATGCCACACAAATGCCAGACAATGACCACCTCCAGTATTTCCAATTCCACAAGAATCCACCTCTAGTTAAAGGAGAGAAGAGGAAGCTGAGAGAGGCCAATGAAAGCATTAGGTGAGGAAAAATGGCAAGAATTTCATGTAAAATATACATTTCAAAATATCTATATAGGTGTGCAAAACATTGGATTAAAATCAAATATCACTCACTTTAATTTCACATCTAAAATCTGTTTATACATTTCTTATATTAAAACAGATTCAGAAAATATTATTTTTAAAATTTCGATGATTGTGATGGATTACTGCCTCAGTATGTTATACTACTGGAACACAACGATCAGGAAGGTAAACAGATTGGAGCATTGACTTATACTGATCAAGCTTGGGGGACTGATGGGGGAACTGAAATGCTGGCCTCAAGTGACCCTGGATGAGACGGTGCAAAAATCATTCAGCGTTCCTGCTTCTTATGATAAAGCACTGACCTCTGCTGGAAACAGCATTGCATGTAGGTGCTGGGAACCATCCAGAATACAGCAGCTGCCTGAAGCTGTTGTCTAGCTTCAGACCTGAAGCATCGATACTTGGGCAAGATACCAGACAGCTGCCAACAGCCTGGGACCTTTCTACAAGGAGGGAAGCCATGCATAAAGAATGTCCGTCCTTTTTATAAATCAATATTTTGATCAGCTTTTGTTTAACGTTCTAAATATAATTGTGTTCAATCCTTGAAAAGCAGTGACTGGTCAATGTCACTGATGACCCAAGCTGATTCATGCTGCTAAGGTCTAGTCTGATAGGTACTGCATTCAATATTCATAGAATCATAGAATCCCTACAGTGTGGGGACAGGCCCTTTGGCCCAACAAGTCCACACCGAACCACAAAGCATCCCACCCAGACCCATCCCCCATAACCCCCCTTATCTACACATCCCTGAACACTACGGGGCAATTTAGCATGGCCAATCCACCCTAGCCTGCACATCTTTGGACTGTGGGAAGAAACCGGAGGAAACCCACACAGACACGGGGAGAATGTGCAAACCCCACGCAGACAGTGAGACAGCATCATGTCAGTTTTAATACAAAAGTGGTGAGGTGCAACAATGCTTAGTGTCCCACACAAAACTTTAGTTCTGGACTTTCTACTCATTTGTGGCAAATTCAGTATCATCAGTGTCGTTTCAACATGATTATTAATTGGGCAATGGGTATGAAGAACCCAAAGGGAAATCACATTTCAGTGTGCACTGAGAGTATTTTGCATCCAGAGCAGACATGGACCTGTGACTGGTGCTGCATCCGTTACTTAACCCAGTCAAAGCAACCACAGAAATTTAATGTCCATCTCGGGACTCCCAGTGCCTTTCTAGAAATTGATCAAACGTTCTCTTGAATGACTAAATGTCACCAAGTTGCTCATAATATGAACAGTTTTCTGTTATAAATAGATGGCACTCACTTCCTGTAGGTTGTTGGTTGGCATAGTGTGTGGTGAGATCCAAATGTGAAATAGTCTAGGATGACTCACCTCTATTTTTATGTCTCAACTTAGTGTGAAAGTACTTTTGGAGGCCTCAGGGGATTACAAGTTGGCAGCAACTATGTTCACTTATTATTCAAAACTAAATTCAAGGGCTTATTTCGCTGGATGCGTAAATGAACTGTAACTGTTTAATTGAATAACTTCTGTCCACCAGCTTGCAGCATTAGTCTTGAAATCACACCAGTAAGCTCCCACCTTCAGTGGCTAAATGAAATGGGGAGGCGATGGCCTAGTGATACTGTAAATAGACTGTTAATTCCAGAGACCCAGGTTCATATCCTGCCATGGTGGAATTTGAATTAAATTTGAAAAAAAGTTTGGAATTAAGAGTCTAATGATGACCATGAATCCATTGTCAATTGTTGGAAAAATCCGTCTGGTCCTTCAGGGAAGGAATCTGCCACCCTTACCCAGTCTGGCCTACGTCTGACTCCAGTCCCACAGCAATGTGATTGATGGGCAATAAATGCTGGTCTAAATGCACTCATATCATGAATGAATTTAGAAAAACTAGTCCTGGCCAGTGTTTTTCTTGATGAATTTAGCCACATTAGACAGCATTGGCAGCAGAACAGAATGCATTGCCTTTTGCTCGTTGTCCTTAAGAAGGTATTGCGGAGACCAGCTTCTCAAATACAGCTTGGCTTGCTCAGCTGTTTTGGAGAGTATTTAAGAGTCAGCCACATTGTTGCGGGTCTGGAGTCACATATAGACCAGACTGAGTAGGGACAGCAGATTTCCTTCACTAAAGAACATGAAAGAACCATATGGGTTTATTTTGCAACAATCAAGTAGTTTCTTGGTCATCCTAAAAAATGAAAGCCTCCCCTCCTAGCTCTTTATTTAATTAAAGAAATTTAAATTCCCCAGCTGTCATGATGGGATCTAAACTCATATCACCATATCATCAATCTGGGCCACTAGGTTACTAGATCAGTAAGATAATGACACTACCATATCTCTCAGGTGAGGGCCCTATAGTTGGTGATATTACTCCCCAGTCAGATCACAGATTCATAGGCGTCTTATCGAGCAGAGGAATCCATTCAGCCCATCGTACCTGTACTGACTGTCCAAATGAACATCATTACCTCGTGTCAATGTCCTGCTTTCACCCAAACCCTTGCACATTACTTTTATCTGAATGGTTGTCCAATACCCTCTTGAAGGCCGGTTGTCACCCATCAAACCTGTTCCTATAGTGGGCACATATGTGGAAGTCTTTGGATTGCAGAGTCAGTCTGGTCTGTGATGCCCTCTGCAGTCAAGTAGCATCACGACACTCGGTGATCAAGGCACACACATGAATAGTAACCTCTTAAGCAGAGCAGCGAAAGAGCATTGACACGTGAAAACTTGTCAAGGCACTGTACAAAACATCAAAGGAGAAAAACAGAACATCAGTTGAGTAATGACTTCCCTCCGCTCAATGATCTGGGACAACAAACATAAAAGATGTAATTTAGTATTTCACAGGCTTGCTTCATTGGTTTTGCAAAACTTCATTTGGGGGGATTTAAACAGAAGTCAGGATTAGGAGAGCTATTTGATCAGCGGAGGCTCACCACCCCCTGTCCATCCAGTAACTGTTTCTGAATATTTCACCTCTAATATCCTCTCGGCTTGATCGTTTCCAAACATGGTGAATGGTTGCTGAGGTTGGGTCAGGAGACTGTCCTGAGGACCTCCTACAGCAATGTTTGCAGCAAGATGATTGGACTCCAACAACAACCGCTCTGCACCAGGTACATATTTTCCTAATCAACCTGTTCAGAGATGTTATGACACACCTCTGGAGCAGGTGGGAACTTGAAATCCACACCTCCTGGCTCAGAGGTAGGCACACTACCACTGCACAAGGAACAGCTCCAGCCACGGAAGGGGTATCACCTGATTGCTGTTGACTTCCATTTCCCTAAGGTTCTTCGGTCCCTCGCTCTGCTAAGTGCTGTCTTCATGTCAAAGGTACTTAGTCTCATTTCAGTTCTGGAGTGCAGTTCTTATGCCTGTGTTTAAACTAGGACTGTAATATTGTCCCGGGACGATCGATCGTAGTAGAACCCTTAACTACCCATCGGCGAGCAACAATTTGATGAGTGGAAGTTGCTTGATGCAGCTGTAATGCTAGAGACGCCGCCTAAAGAAAATGTTTGAATGAACCAAAAGATAAAACAACGAACTGCAGATGCTGGAAATCTGAAACAAAAACAGAAATTGCTGGAGAAGTTCAGCAGGTCTGGTAGCATCTATGTGGAGAAAGCTAACTTAACGTTTTGAGCCCAGGGACCCTGAACCAAAACATTAACTCTGCTTTCTCTCCACAAACACTGCCAGACCTGCCATGTTTCTTCAGCAATTTCTGTTTCAATCAACCTGTCTGGGTGTGTTATGAAATACCTCCACAGCTATCACATCCCAAGGTGGGATTTGAACCTCCAACCTTCTGCCTAGAGGTGGGGACGCTACCTACTCTGCCGCAGGAGATGCCTTCTCTCATATTGCTGATCATCCTAAGTAGACTGGGGACATAATTGGCCTTTTTTGTTTCATTTTATGGGATGTGGGCATCGCTGACTGGGCCAGCATTTATTGCCTGTCCCCAGCTGCCCTTGAGAAGGTGGTAGTGAGCTGCCTTCTTGAACCACTGCAGTCCACCTGCTGTAGGTTGACCCACAATGAAGGAATGGTGATATATTTCCAAGTCAGGATGGTGAATGGCTTGGAGGGGAACTCAGAGGTGGTGGTGATCCCATGTATCTACTGCCCTTGTCCTTCTAGTTGGACATAGTCATGGGTTTGGAAGGTGCTGTCTGAGGATCTTTGGTGAATTTCTGCAGTACATCTTGTAGGTGGTACACGCTCCTGCTACTGTGTGTTGTGTATACTCCATCGTCTTGCACACCATTGTCTTAGCAACAGAGGAAAACTAACCTGGTTGCTAAAAGGACAATCCTCTGTAATATTTCAAGGTTTTCTAGAATTTCTGTATTGGTTTCAGTAAAACATATGTCAAGTCTCTTTACTTACATGGTACAACACCATCTTCACTATCACCTGTATGTATTCTCCATCCAATAGCTCGCCCCCTTTTCTCATCTGTCTCACTGAAGGGGAATATTTTGAGTTAATGTTATTTGGGATTGAGAAAGATGAGGTGAATGCAGGGAAAGTTATATATCGCACTGTGGACTACAGATTGGTGACAATTATGAATGTGAGTTCAGTGTTTAGCCCAAACATTAAACAGGTTGGTTTGGAGTTGGGGTGAGGAGGGAAGATGGGGAAGGGTTGCATTTTTGCAGCAGCAATGACTACAAGTGAAAATGATGAGCTGGAAGCAAATTCCAGATGATCTGCATCACTGCCTTGTCATTGAATCAAAGTGAATGAAATGATCCTTCCACTGGAGGTTTGAGTTGTACGTTCCATCCACTCTCAGTCGTTTCCTTTTGCTCTTGGTGAGAGTTCCAGAACAGGTTATTTCTTCTCCTTCTCCAGCCTCAGTGCCTGACTGATGATTGTGGGCTTCTGAAGACTGTACCTAATCCATCATAGCAGCTGCACAGCAGAACTGCAATCCCCTGTGCTTAGCAGCAAGCAGGCAAGCCTGAACTGTTGAAAATATATTAGAATCTGTGCTTACCCCTATTAATCTTGCTCTTCTATTTACATATTGTCCTTTTCGTGACCCCCATCCAGTTTATCACTCTACCAGAGAAGCAAACAGGTACATGTGACCTTATGGCCTTGTAGCCGACAGAATTTATCTGATTTAATACCATGTTTTTCACTTGCACCTGTTGTTGCATTAACATTAAAATCCCCAGGCAAAGCAAATATTAAAATTTCTTGCAGACACTGTGGGACTTGAACTACAGGTAGGTTTTTCCAGATGGCGTGGTTTAGGAAGACCTGGGGGAGCACACCGACATCAATCAAAGCGGCCCATGACCATCAAGGAACATTGGCTGGGGGTGAGGCCTCTGCCAGTCACTCGGGCAGATGTCCTGCCTCAGAGAGCTTTGGCCAATCTGATTGTAGCTATAGGCCCAACAGCACCAGTAGCAACAGTGGGCATGAAAGGGACTGCAAGCTGTCCCCACACTCTACTCTTTCTCAGTGAAATAAAACTGATTAGACAGCCCCCAGTGACAAACAAAAAATCAGAAAAGCTTCATGGAAAATTATAACAGAAATTCGTCAAAATTTAACCAAGCTCTCATCTCCAGGGGTGCTGATGCATCCCAGCCGTTGTGGGGCCCACCAACCCCTAAGGACTTTTATTGTGCTGGTGGACTCTGTTCCCTGTCTGTATGGTCACCTGAACAGGGATGTAACCTCAGGAGAGGGGCAGACAGTCAGGAACATCCAGGTACCTAGGTCTGGGATCGGGTAAGTTCAAATGGTGACAGCTTGGAGGTGTTCTTACAGCAAGGCAGGAGGGTGAGGTTCCATCTCCACAACATTAATGGGCTCCTTATACATTGGGCTGTGTGTCTTGTGTTGCCGTACATGTAAAGTCTCCAACCCTGACAGTTTACATAACATGAGTCTTTAGATGTCCACTGCTGCTTGGGTTCAGGCAACGAACCCAAACTAGTGCAGTGATTACCCATGGCCCTTCCTGATCTGTATGCAGGAACACCCGACAGTTTTCAGCTGTGGCTCAGTGATTTTTTTTTCTTTATTCATTCATGGGATAAGGGTGTCGCTGGCCAGGCAGCATTTATTGCCCATCCCTATTTGCAGTTAGGAGTCAACCACATTGCTGTGGGTCTGGAGTCACATGTAGGCCAGACCAGGTAAGGATGGCAGCTTTCCTTCCCTAAAGGACATTAGTGAACCAGATGGGTTTTTCCAACAATCAACAATGGATTCATGGTCATCGTTAGATTCTTAATTCCAGATTTTGTTTATTGAATTCAAATTCCACCATCTGCCATGGTGGGATTCGAACCCGGGTCCCCAGAACATTACCTGGAAAGATGTGGAAGCATTGGAAAAGGTGCAGAGGAGATTCACCAGGATGTTGCCTGGAATGGAGGGGAGGTCTTATGAGGAAAGTTTGAGAGACCTAGGGCTTTTCTCTTTAGAACGACGAAGGATGAGAGGTGACTTGATAGAGGTGTACAAAATGATCAGAGGTATAGATAAAGTGGACAGCCAGAGACTTTTTCCTAGGGTGGTGGTAGCTATTACGAGGGGGCATAGTTTTAAAGTGAGTGGCGGTAGATATAGGGGTGACAGCAGAGGTAGGTTCTTTACACAGAGTGGTAGGGGAGTGGAATGCATTGCCGGAGAGGGTAGTGGAGTCGGCCTCATTAGGGGCATTTAAGCGGCTATTAGATAGGCATATGGATGATAGTATAAGGTAGGGGTGGAGGTTAGATAGACCTTAGATTTAGGGTAAAAGTTCGGCACAACATCATGGGCCGAAGGCCCTGTACTGTGCTGTACTGTTCTATGTTCTAATGTCTCTGGATTAACAGTCCAGTGATAATGCCACTAGGCCATCGCCTCCCCCTAACACAGGTAGCTCCCAATATGAAAGCTGCATGTTAAGGTCCTTGAGTACATAATCTCGGCTGACCGTACTGAGGAAGTAAAAACAGAAGCTGCTGGAAAACCTCAGCAGGTCTGGCAGCATCTGTGAAGAAAAAATCAGAGTTAACGTTTCAGGTCTGTTTTTGTTCCTGATTTACAACATTTGCAGTTCTTTCAGTTTTTATTTAGTACTGAGGGAGTGCTGCATTGTTAAAAGGTGGTACAGTGGTTAGCACTGCTGCCTCCCAGTGCCAGGGACCCAGGTTCAATTCCACCTTTGGGTGACTGTCTGTGTGGATTTTGCACATTCTCCCTGTGTCTGTGTGGGTTTCCTCCCGGTGCTCCGGTTTCCTCCCACAGTCCAAAGATATGCAGGGTAGGTGGATTGGCCATGCTAAATTGCCTGTACTGTTCAGGGATGTATAGATTAGGTGGGTTATAGGTGGATGGGTCTGGGTGGGATGCTCTGAGGGTCGGTGTTGACTTGTTGGTCCGAAGGGCCTGTTTCCACTCTGTAGGGATTCTATGAAGCGCAGCCTTTCAAATAAGAGCTGAAGCTGAGTCCCTGTCTGCCCTCTCAGTTGGACATCAGACATTCTGTAGCGTTATTTGCTGAACAGCAAGCAAGTTCGGCCTGGCCAATATTCATCCTTCAACTAATACCACCAAAACAGATCAGTTGCTCATCATTTCTGTTTGTGAGAATTTGATGTGTACAAACGTATCCTACATAACAAGAGTGACATTTTGAAAAATACTTCATTGGCTGCAAAGTGTTTTGAGATTATGAAAGGTGCAATATTGAAAGGTACTTCCAACAAAATCGAGGAATTTAAGAGCTCAAGTTTGAAATTCTCTGCATAACTCTGTGGTGTGTGTTGTCTTTATATCACTCTCCATGAGAGATTCCTTTGATCCATTCTGATTCTTTGTGCCTTTGTGTTTCAGGGTACATTCCCAGCTATCTGGAGAAAGATGAACCCTGTGTAGTTTGCGGTGATAAAGCGACAGGATACCATTACCGCTGCATTACATGTGAAGGCTGTAAGGTGAGGCTGGAGGCAGATAACCCCACTATACCCAGCTAAACAGATGGTAACGTTCAACTTGATTTTAATAGAGTCCAGAGTTTACATTTTTTACATTCGTGTTTGCTGTGTTTTCCCTTATTCTAATATGCAAAGTGTTGGCAGTTTGTGCATTTGTCAATCCTTACATTTTGAAGACCGCTGCTGAAACAACGGATTCAGTTCCTTATTCGGAAAACTCCAGTGCCTCAAATGAACAGGCATCCTTCATACAGGATTTGTAGGCAGTGCCAGCAAAGTAGTTAAACCTTAATAAGTGTTGCAGCCAAGTAAACTCTGCCCTCAGCTCACTTCAACCATGGGAACAGCCCCATAATGGTTACGTCACTGTGAGAGTAATGGTAAGTCAAATAGCACCACAGCAGTTAACTTCAGTTAATTAAACACATCTGGAATAAAAATCTGACCCCACAACCAAAGAGATATTTCCCTCCCCACCCCAGCTGCCTTTCATAGGGACCGCTCTCTCCGCAACTCCCTCGTCCGCTCCACACTCCCCACTAACCCCACCACTCCCCGGCACCTATCCCTGCAACCACAGGAAGTGCTACACCTGCCCCTACACCTCCCCTCTCACCTCCATTCAAGGCCCAAAACAAACCTTTCATATCAGACAGGGGTTCACCTGCACATCCGTCAACTTGGTCTACTGTATCTGTTGCTCCTGATGTGACCTCCTCTACAGCTGTGAGAACAAGCGCAGTCTCGGAGACCGTTTCGTGGAGCATCTGTGCTCTGTACACGACAAACGACAGTACCTTTCGATCGCCAAACATTTTAACTCCCCCTCCCACTCCCTGGGTGACATGTCCATCCTGGGCCTCCTCCAGTGTCACAATGATGCCACCCGGAAACTGGAGGAGCAGCACCTCATTCTGTCCTGGGAGCCAACAGCCCGATGGCCTAAACATGGAATTCATCAGTTTTAAAATCTTCCCACCCCCTGGCCTCATCCCATGTCCAACCCTCCCTCTCGTCCCCACCCTCTTGACCTGACACAACCTGTCCATCTTCTTCCCCATCTATCCACCCCACCCTTCCCACTGACCAATCCCCACCACCCCCTACCTGCATCCACCTGTCACCATCCCACCTATCTTTCCTCAGCCCCACCCCTCCTCCCTCTATTTATTTCCCAGCTTCTTTCCCCCTCCCTTTTCCGAAGAAGAGTCCTGACCAAAAACGTTAACTTTCCTGCTCCTCTGATACTGCCCGGCATGCTGTGTTCCTCCAGCTCCATACTGTATTGTCTGTGACTCTAGCATCTGCAGTTCCTGCTATCTCTGGAATAAAAAGCTGGTCTCAGTCATAGTGGCCGTAAACTACTGGATTCTTATAGAAAAGAAAAATCCACCTGGTTTATGATTGACATTTAAGGAAGATCTGTTTGCCTTACCTGGCATGTTTTATATGAGACTCCAGATGCATAGCCTTGTGATTATCTTTAAACTGCCCTCTGAAACGGTTAATCAAGCCAATCACTTATTAGCAAGATGGGTTCCCACATCTCATGAGCAATTTTAAAAAGCCTCCATTTTTAAGCAGATAACCGTGAGATAGTGATTACAAGTTAAAATTCTGGCTAACTTTATTCCGTCTTTTTTTTTAAATTTGCACACAAGTTGTGAGCATCATTGGTTCGGCCTACATTTATTTCCCATCCCTAACTGCCCTTGAGAAGGAGTTGGTGAGCTACTTTCTTGAGCCTCTGCAGTCCATGTATTGTAGGTACAGTCACAGTGCTGTAAGGAGGGGAGTCACAGGATTTTGACCCAGAGGCACTAAAGGAAGAACGATATATTTCCAGATCAGGTTGGTGAGTGACTTGGAGTGGAACTTGCAGGAGGTGGTGTTCCCATGTATCTGCTGCCCTTGTCCTTCTAGATAGTAGAAGTCACGCATTTGGAAGGTGCTGCCTAAGAAGCCCAAGTGAGTTGCTGCAGTGCATCTTACAGATGGTACACACTTCTGCCACTTTGCATTGGTAGTCAAGGGTGTGTCATAATTGTACTATTCCTGAAATCAGATAACACGATCAAAGAACTATTGGAATCTTCAGCTCTGTGTGGCTCAGAGTTCTGGATTAAAGGTTCTGCCTGGATTCTGTGCTCAAATTCTAAAGTGGGACTTCAGAACCACAACCTGGGCTATGTTTTCAAATCCAACACTAATACTAGAGTTTCTAATCTATGTCGATATGAAAGGAGTGCTGTACTGTTAGAGGGAGTGTACTCTGAGAAGAACATTAAAGCAAAGCCCTTTCTGCTTGATCAGGGACATGTAAAAGACCCCATGGCAAAATTTAAACAAAAGCAGGCAATTATATTTAATAGTCATTTTTTTTAACCAACAAACCAGGTCATTTGGTTATGCTGCTCATTGCAGCTGGTGGGAGTTTGCTATTTGCACTTATCTCATCTGCTATTGCAACTTAGCTCATGAATTACTTTCAAGGTATCAGGTGAATTTGGAGATGGGAAAGTTGCTACAGAAATGTCTTTGGTCTCTGTATTTTTCTCGTCAAAGGTGACACATGAAGAGTTGTCAATTTGACAAGGTAGATTCAGGACAATAGGAGAGAAATATACCTGTGATCACTGCTAATTATACAGTGTTGGCGAATTGTGCTTTAGAGTTAACAGATAGAGAATGGAGCCAATCTCCTTTCTATCACATCATGCATTTCCAGGTTAATTATAACAAATGCTGGATGTAGACTAATGCCCCCTCTGATCTTCACGGTGTGGTTTCCAAATTCCTTATACCAGACAACTTTGTAACCTTGTTGTGTGAGACTGGCAAATTATGAGCCTTATTGGAACTTGAATGCAGTACAAGCTAATTAAGACTCAAAACTGTAATATGATGTTCTGTTAAACCTATTAAGTTAGAGATGGAAAGTGTGAAATGAGGGTTTTATAAATCACAAATGGATGAACTTGCCAATATCCAAACATAACTATTGATTGCTCTTTCAAAAAGACAGGACAGGTTGATGGGGCCAAATGGCCTTCTTTTGTTTGGATTGGAGGCTCTTCACTTTCTGAAGGATGTGTTTTGTGAACTGATGTAATTCTTTCAAGCAGCAACACTGCATTTTATTCGTGGGAGAGAGAGAGAAACTGATTGAACAGTTAGAGCAACATTTTACCCCATGGTTGGTCCCAGTTCTAACCATATTTGCCACAGATACTTGGAGATGCATTTGTTATCCAAGATGTGCCATCTGCAGAAGGCAAATGACACAGCAGCAAGAAGCCAGGCAGTTCCCAACTGGGAGAGGGAATCAAGAGGGAATCATCATGCGTAGATGGTTGAAAAGCAACATTGCAAAAGACCACCAAAGACCACAACATCCCAAATCCAACCTAGAGAAGGCTTGTGACATGATGGGGCTGCCAAATAAATTGAGGTAGACCTACTCTCTTTTATTACCCAAAAACACAAACCTTATCTGATTACATTAACGATTTCAGTCTTCCCTTACATGGTTGCTAGGTTTCAAGGACTGAGAATTTTGCAGGGAAACAGATAAAGATACATGAGTCAGTTTCTATAACAGGCTTTTGCCCTGACTGCCCAGATCTCCACTTGGTTAAGACATTCCAAAATGAACTAGACTTCCAATCTTCGTGATACAGTCCATAGGCCTGACTAACAGTTTATAATAAGACACCAGTCATAACTGCCAAACCATCACCGATAAGGCAGCCCTCAGTAATCTTGGACTGAACTCTCAGAGTTACTGTAAACTCACTTTAACCAGCAGAGCCGTGAGGTGTAGAGATCAGAGCTCTCTGTTCACATTGGTTGACCCTAAGACTTCTGATGCAATGGCCTGTATTGATCTTCTCCAGCTCCCAATATAGGTTATGATTCTGAAGTCGAGAGTCAGGAGTAGCCTTTATGGATTATATGTTGCCACTGCAATGTGAAGGACTGTCAGGGTTATAGCATGTAGATTCAATGTGACACACAGAGAAGATCTTCCACTCAGAATCTATTGCCTCAGGATAAATCTGCCTGTGATTTTAAACAAGGGCAATTGAATATTGATTGTTGTAGCTTTGCTAATGTAAATATAAGTTGTTTCTATTGCTTTCACTAGACCAAAGCTGAGAAAGGGTCATAACTAGTGTAGCTGACACCAAAGGCTAATAAATTTGGACATACTGGGACATAAGTTGAATGGTACCAGCAAGTGAACTTTGACTGCATCCCATTAGGAGATTCCATGTCATTGGAGAGATGGGGAAGGGGTAAGGGAAAGAAGATGGAGTGGAGGGAAATAATATTAAAGAGAACCCTGACTTCTAAACTCTCATTGTATTGATGCGCTATTGAGGAGCAAGGAATGACACTACTTGACTTAGGCAAGGGGCAAAAGACTAAAAGTCCAGAAGTGAAGCCATTCCAATACTGGGCAGTGGCCAGTCCAGCTAAAACTTGTTCTCAAGTATAAAACTGAATGCCCGGCTACTCTAGTCTTAACAAATAATTAGACTCTGCAGTGCTGTTGCTGCAGTGATGCAATGAACAGAATCAGTGGCAAACTTGGAATGCTGTTTCCATCATTTGAGACTAGGAATTAATTGAAAATGCCAAAACCGAGTTGATAGATTTTGCAGTTAAGAGTATTAAAGGTTATAGAATCAATGCAGGAAAATGGAATTAAGGTGCAGGACTTATCTTTTAGATAGTCAGTTCATAAATTACAGAACTGGAACCAATCTTTACCAAGTCTTACATTTATTTACAGAGTTACACATTCCAAGCCCACACCTTCTAACTCAATTATCACACAGTTAGTAAGTGTCTCCTTAAATGTACTCAAGTGAAAGCTCAGTTTGTGCCCACTACCTGTACATAATTAAACACAACAAATATTAAATCACGCTGAGTTTGTACAGACGTTGGTGAGGCCTCTTCTGGAGTACTGTGTGCAGTTCTAGTCGCCCTGTCATAGGAAGATTATTATTAAATTGGAGAGGGTTCAGAAAAGATTTAACAAGATGTTGCTGGGAATGGAGCGGTTTGAGTTATAAAAATAAGCTGAATAGGCTGAGATTTTTTTCACTGGAACGTAGGAGGATGAAGACTGACCTTATAGACGTTCATGAAATCATGAGGAGCATAGATAATTTGAATAGCAAAGGTCATTTTCCTAAGCTGTGGGAGTTCAAAACTGGGTGGGGGGGCTGTATATTTAAGGTGAGAGGAGAAAGATTTAAAAAGGACATGGGGGCAACTTTTTGCGAGGACGGTGGTTCGTGTGTAGAATGAACTGCCAGAGGAAGCGGTGGATGCAGGTACAGTTACAACGTTTAACAGACATTTAGATAATTTCATGAATAGGAAAGGTGTGGAGGGATATGGGCCAAACGCAGGCAAGTGGGACTAGTTTAGTTTGGGAACATGGTCGACATAGACAGGTTGGACTGAAGGGACTGTTTCCATGCTGTATGACTCTATGACTGTATAACATCGATCAGCCTTGAGTAGCAGAACATATCCAAGTGGCTAAGTACCCTACTGTGTTCCACACAGGCCCATTCCCAAGGTCATTCTTGGTTCTGAGACAGTGAAGCATTAGGGAAATAAGAATTGGTCTAGGAAGGTGGGAAATGTCTGTCTTATTCTGCATATTGGGATTGGTAAGAACTACCTCAAGAAATTAATGCTGGGCAAACTATTGGTCAATGATAAAATCCTAGAGGTGCTAAAAAGAAAGGATTTGCCAACTGAAGAGATAACACAGTGTGGAGCTGGAGGAACACAGCAGGCCAGGCAGCATCAGAGGAGCAGGAAAGCTGACGTTTCAGGTCGGGACCCTTCTTCAGAAATGGGTTTCCTGTTTTCCTGCTCCTCTGACGCTGCCTGGCCTGCGGTGTTCTTCCAGCTCCACACTGTGTCATCTCTGATTCCAGCATCGGCAGTTCTTACTATCTCTCATTTGCCAACTGAAGTTAATTTTTATATAAATGTTTCTTCTGGGAAGATGTAAGTTCAAGTTATTAATATTGCCACTGTGGGAACATAGAAACAGGAGTAGACTTTCAGTTGCTGGGGTTTGCACTGCAATTAAATCCTGGCTGATCTGTATCTTAGCTCAATCTACCCACTTTGATTCCATAACCTTTAAGACCCTTACCTAACAAAAATAATTGAATCATTCAGTCTTGCTGTAATTTGCTTTGTGATTAGCACTGAGGATGGAAGGCTGAACTATAACATAACAGAAATTAATAACACTGGAGAGATGGTCACAGCAGAAATTATTTGCAGAAAAGAATAGCAAAGTGGCAAAGCACAACAGAAGTTATATAACTCAAATTACAAACCTAATTATCTTCACAATGACATGCCATCTGATGAACATGATGCTAATTTGTAACCAATTTAGCCGTAACGCTCAAATGAGAGGCTGGTTTTTTGAACATACTAATTAAACAAGGAATCACAATGTTTGGATCATTAAAATTTGAGAAAGAATGAAATTAATCTCATGGCATTTCCGAAAACAATTTGAGGAATTTGAATTAATGATTGAACTAGAAACCTGACTCACACCATCTGAATCAAACTTGCAGTGTTGCTGATGCATGGCCAATTGGGTATGGAGCCTTTTTAAAGGTAACCTCTTCACTCATACATACAACACCCCCACCCCACCAATGATCTCTTGTGTTTACCTCAATATTCATTTGCTACCCAGGATTATTGTTGCTGGGCTGTGGGTGAGTTTGACCACCCAGTCTGATTCACCCAGAGCTCTTGAGGGTGGGACCAACTTAAATTCACCTTCAGTGTGTTGTTACTGCAGGACAGACTTGTTGAATTTTGTTCAGTGCGACTTGGGCTTCCCTTCCAGGGTTGGGACGCAGGGTGATGTTTGCGGTTTGCCTAAAGTTCTGAGGTTCTACCTGTCCCTGGTGTGGTGAAGCATAGGACTGGCCTCATTGCTGCAGAACGCTCCAAGTCACTGGACCATTCTGTATCAACTGTCCTTAGTGGAGAAATTTGCCAAGAAAAACACCTTTGACCACAGGTTCATCAGGAAGTAGTCAGCACGTTAGTGTCCCTGAGACCCTGTGGAAAAAGGAGAGAGTGGATCCTGTCACGTAGTTCTCTCAGCAGACTGACAAAGACATTTGGCAGAGTGCCTCATCACCAGAACTTTCCAACAAGCACCAAGACATCGCTTGGCTGTTGGTGAGAAGGGCACTACCTGTGAGATCCCTCTTGTACGCCTGGTCAGTCTGCACCACTGCTCCTGCTCTCGAAGCAACTGCAGGGGAAGGAGGGTAGAAACTGTCACACGTCTCCTTCTGGAATGTGCCTTTGCAAAGGAAATCTGGAGAGAGATGCAATGGTTTTTGTTGAGATTCGTCCTGAGCAGCTCCATGATGTGGGATTCCGTGCTCTACGGTCTGTCCCCTGGGTCCCACACTGACACAAACATCGACTACACCTGGAAGACCATCAACTCGGTGAAAGATGCTCTTTGGTCTGCCCGAAATTTGTTAGTTTTCCAAAGCAAGGAGTTGACCTTGACCGAGTGTCACAGATTGGCACATTCCAAGGTCCAGGACTACATGCTGAGGGACAGACTAAAGCTTGGGACAGCTGCTCCCAAAGTGCAGTGGGGAAAGACCACGGACTGAGGTTTTCCTGCTGAAGTTAATTGGGGAATAAAAACTGAAAGAACTGCGGATGCTGTAAATCAGGAACAAAAAACAAAGTTGCTGGAAAAGCTCAGCAGGTCTGGCAGCATCTGTGAAGGGGAAAAACAGACCATGAGGAAGGGTCACCAGACCCAAAACGTTAACTCCGTTTTTTTCTTCACAGATGCTGCCAGACCCGCTGACCTTCTCCAGCAACTTTATTTTTGTTCCTATAGTTAATTGGGAGTCTGTTTAGTTATCGGAGTCTCCTAGAGTCTCAAATATATGTAAATATAGTATTGTTTTTTGGACAGAATCAAACTCCAATGATGTAGAGATAACACAGTGTGGAGCTGGAGGAACACAGCAGGCCAGGCAGCATCAGAGGAGCAGGAAAGTTAACATTTCGGGTTGGGACCCTTAAATGTTTGTTTGTTCACTTGATATGCTGCTGTACAGAACCAAACTGCATTTGTGGCAATGTATGCATACAAAGAGATTTTTTTTATGAATAAAGTATATTTTTGAAATTAGAAAAAAGTCAACCTAATGCTCAGGGCCCCAGAAACATTTTTTTTTACATCCTGGGGTTCACCCCATAAAAGTGACTACAAGGATATCCGATTGTTGCCGCAAGTGAACTGACCTTCACTGAAAATGCAAATGAGAAGAGCCATCAAACAGGCTTCCGATCACACTTCTCTCCTCTTCTTTTTTTTAGGGTTTCTTCAGAAGAACGATCCAGAAAAACCTGCACCCGGCCTATTCCTGTAAATATGATGGCTGCTGTGTGATTGACAAAATCACCAGGAACCAATGCCAGCTCTGTCGATTCAAGAAATGCACTGCCGTCGGCATGGCGATGGATTGTAAGAGCCGCCTTTCAAATTTCTGGCGTCTTGTGTCGTGGACTTGTTGTTTGTACTTTGAGCAAAATGACAATGGGACATATTTAAAGCTTTGTCCAGTGAATGAGATTGCTGTGCCAGTTTTGATGGGCATGCCTTCAGCCAAATGCATCTCTTCTCCCTTCTTGCTGCCACATGGAGTAGTTGAGGCAATTGATGTAGATGTGTTTTATAGGAATCTAGATAAACACATGAGGATATGTGAGAATAGGCTGATAGGCTTAGCTGGAGAGATGTAGTAGCCTAAAAGCTGGCATGGACCAGTTGTGCCACGCAGTCTTTTTTGGAAATTGTACAGTCGCTTATAATTTGTCTTTCTTCATCTCTCCATCTGTCTCATGACTTCCTTATTTCTTCCATCAATATTGTTACATCTAGAGTTCCTCAGAATGTTCCAGAAAGCTCTCCTACACTCGTTTCCCCCTTTGTAAAGCCTCCATTGATTCCAATTAACTTACTTCATCATCTCCACAGTAACCCATTCTTTCCCAGAATGTCAGAATTGTCAGCCTGATTTTAACTTGGTTTCTCTGGAAAAATTTAAAGGAGTTAAAATCTCACTCTGAGTTTGTCAGTGTTATCACAGATTTTAAAATCCGAACTTGGTGCTGGGTAAGTTTTACTTATCAGTTAATATAATTCACCTCAATTCCCTTCCTATTTTAGTACTTCTGCTGTTGCCCTTTTATAGATCTTCAGAAGGTCACTTACTGTTTTGAGCAAAAGGTCAAATAAGGAGCAGGAATTCCCCATGCAGCTACCAAGATGTCTCACAGCCCCTTCCCTTCCACTGATGTAAAAACTATTATACTATTAGTTATATTGGCTATAATAATTATATTGTACTCATGTTAATAAATACTAATTCAATAGCTTCAGTACAGGCAGTTAGAGGGGCCATAGTTTGTATATCCAAATATTCTTGAAGGCAGCAGGGCAGGTGGATAAAGTGGTGAAGAAGGCATATGGGATCCTTGCCTTAATTAGTCGAGGCATTGAAACCAAGAGCAAGGAGGTTATTATGGAGCTGCATATAACATTATTTAGACCACAGCTGGAGTGCTGTGTGCAGTTCTGGCTGCCACATTATGGGAAGGATGTGATTACACTGGAGAAGGTCCAGAGGAAATTCACCAGGATGTTGGCTAGGCTGGAGCGTTTCAGCTATGAAGAGAAACTAGGGTTGTTTTCCTTTGAACAGGGAAGGCTGAGGTGGGGGGTGGTGGATTCTGATTGATTTTACAAAGTTCTGAGGGGCAGACACAGTACATAGTGACAAACCTTTCCCTTTAGTAGAGGTGTCCATAACCAGGGAACAGTTTTCCAGGTAAGGAGCAGGAGATTTAGAAGGGATTTGGGAATTTGTTTTTCACCCAGAGGCTTGTGTGTAACTGGAACTCACTGTATGAAAGGCTGCTAGAAGAGGGAATCTTCACAAACATTTAAGAATGAGCACTTGAAATGCCAAAACACACAATGCTACAGGCCAATTTCTGGAAAATGGGGATAGAATAGACGAATGTTTGGACATAATGTGTGGACATAAAGGGGCTTTCCATGCTGTAAAAATTCTATGGCCGATGGGCTGATTGTCTTTCTCCTGTGCTGTGTCATTCCATGCAGGACTATATGTGTTTGCCTTGATTTCGCTGGCACCATATAGAAAGGATTAATCATTGACCTGAAGTGTGCTAATATCCAACTGCTATTGCTATTGACTTCTTTTTATATCCGCCTCTTTGTGGGCAAGTAGGAGTTAATTTAGATGCAGTAACCACCAAACCATTGAATTAAATGTGACCTTTAAGCAGTGGCCAGTTGAGTCACTGCAGTGACAATGTGCCAGTGTGTTCTGCAGAGAACAATCCAGTTAAAACATTGGAATTGACTTGTGTGGAATGGGACTAATCAGAGATGGATAGGACTAAAGGTTTCACTTGGTTAAATAGCCACTATCTGTAACAAGATTGTAACTTTGACAAGGCAACAAAGTAGAGGATCAGTCACTGGAAAAAAAAGTTTTTGTTGAAACCAAATTAAACAGCAAACACCTTTTCAAAACCAGTATATGTGGAGCTGATCCAGGTAATGCAGAACTGTGCAGATTGTCATGTGATAGAGGAGAATTATGGAAAAATTAAGTGTTTTTAATGAGGATTTAGATTTGATAAAGTTTGATCAGCGTACATTCTGATATTAGAACACTTGAGTCCCTCAAATAATCTCACAGGTTTTGTCGTAAGCACAACTTTTGAAGTGAATGTTAACATGCTGTGTACTTAATTAATGTGTGACAACTGATATTATTTGCAGACCTTATTGATTTGAGGAATAAGTTGTTTGTGCGAGCAGACCAATTCTTCCTCTTAGTTTTCAGGGTAAATGTCTTGGTACCAAATCTGGCATCTTTGTCATATTGAGTTCTCTTTTGGGGAATGCAGGGAGGCAGTGCTTTATTGCTTTAGCCCTTCTATATTTTTCTGTCCCTGACTGACTGCCAACTCAAAATGATGACATTTTTCTTGGCAAGAACATGTCCTTGTCCACCAATTGGGTTGAATTTCAGCCAAGACCAAGAGTTATCAGTCAGACATACTGCAAAATCTCCTCCGAAATTGAACTGTTATGTAGATGTATCAGATATAAGTGTGTATATCAGAGAGTAGGGAATATTTGTTCATCTCTTACCTGGAGAGTTCACCTGCTTCCCATGCGGAATGGTAGTGTTTTGAAAGACAGAAGGCAACTATTTGACTCTCCAATATACAATGAGGAATCATTCACTTGGGTTCTAGCTCCTAAACATTTTCCTGTCAGGTGTAGACTGAGTTGGACTCAATTCCAATCTTCCCACCAGCCTGTGCAGACCCAGTGTCTGGGCATAGACATGAAAAATCACAACATGGACAAGGTAACATTGGGTGACCACTTCTTTTGTGACTCACTGTCAGCTGAGTGAGAAAGGCAGGGAATAAACAACCATGCTCCATTCCCTCCAGCCACTTCCCACCACCACCTCCCACAACCTCTGAAACTTATATTTAGGGAGCACTTTTAATGGAATTTAACATTCAAGATGCTTCACGGGGGCATTATAAAACAAAGTATGTCACCGAGCCAAGTAAGGAGCTATTGAAAGCAACCCAAAGCAGAAATCACTTTAGGAGTTCTGAAGAAGAGTCAATGGACCTGAAACATTAATTCTATTTTCTGCCCACAGACTTGCTGAACTTTTCCAACAAATACAGTTTTTATTTGTGTCCAATCTGTAGCACCCCGCAGTTCTTTAATTTATTATATAAGGAGCTTTTTAGTTATACAGTTGTACAGCACAAAAACCAACCCTTTGTTTTGAGAGATCATCTTTTTGTTTTTGTTTAATGTAACAAGGTGATTTGTAACTGAAATGCAAGCTCACAATGCTACTGATTTGGTTTCAACAATGAAACAGAAGTTTATTCGTCAAAAGAAAAGAAGATAAAATAGAACGTGCCAGGCTATTTATATAATACACAATTTGAAACATTTCGAAACACATGATAAAATAAAATCTATGGATCCTGACACTATTACTTTACAATACTTAAATACCAGAGTGTTGCCTCATCTATCACATTTATTGGTTTGATTTAACTTGTTTCTTTCAATTCCTGGTTTGGAGAGCTTGTTAGCTTTTTCCTTGATTAGTAACACAAATGTGTTTAAACTTTCTAAGCTTCAAATAATCCCTTCAGGGTTCTAACTAAACCTTTATACTGAGGTAAGCTATTTTCTGACTGTTCTGAACTACATCCTTTCTCCAGAAGGAACTGTTTTTACATCTAACCTCAAACACATCTTCTTTGAACTGAAATCAAACCTATGGGTATTTCTCCTAATCAATAAAAGAAATCGATTCATTATTCTTTTAAACCAAATGCAAGTTAATGGTTTCAGTCTTTACTCTGATTGTAAAACTTTCATAATGCAAATAAATCCCCACTTTCACTCCAGGAGCTGTTCTCGCTCACACATGCTGGTTTAAAAATCATTGCTCCAGAAAAACTGACAAATGAGTCATCAAACCCTACCCCACCTTATATATATGGCCCAAAACCCACATGCCACTAGTTCAAAATTCAAACTCTAAAGTAAATGGTATCAGTATATATAGATCACACACATTATTTCACAACTGCATGACAAATATGACGCTGATTTGTTCACAAGTGAATTCTGATTGGTCAAGGCATTTATTCACGTCAGGGAACTGTCATCCCTAAACTTTTGTACAAATCCAGAGAAAAGGTAAGTGAGACTCTGAACAGTTGAGATAAACCATGGGATTTGTACTTGTTACTCCTTTTACACCCCTACCCCATTATGATTGCCATTTACAAGTGTTTTGTGAGCTCCTTGGTTCACTCTCAACCACTATGTGCAGTTTTCTCACCGATTATTAACCGCTTTGGTACTTTTCCTTCACTCACTGTTGGCATGGGCTCCCTCAAAATGCCGGATGTGAGGACTGACCGTGAGCTGGTTTCTCTTTTTCATTCCACTGTCTAGTGGTTCTGGATGATGACAAACGCATCGCGAAGAGGAAACTGATTGAGGAAAACCGGGAGAAGCGACGACGGGAGGAGGTGGTGAAGACCATGCAGAACAAGCCGGAGCCTACCACTGAGGAATGGGAGCTAATCAGGGCTGCCACAGAAGCGCACATGACGACCAACGCACAGGGTAGCCACTGGAAACAGAAGCGGAAATTTCTGGTAATGTTTAATGATTGCACAAATGTTAAAATTAACACAGTTTTGCTGCTGCGATGCTGGCGCATCTTGGATTTCTTAGGCTCTGGCAAATGCAGGAAAATGTGGAGGCCTCAGGGAGGGGCCAGGAGGGGTGGGGTTGGTTAACAAGGACCCTGGGGCCTTAGGCAACCAAATTTTGCTTTGCTCAGGGGTCACAAAAGGGACTACACTGAGGTCTTGGTTTCTGTCCCTGGCCTTGCGTCCAGTTAAAGCCAAACTCTCTTACCACCCCAGCAATTTCCCAGCATGCTGTATGCCCAGGTACAACAACTATGGTATCTGCCCCATATTTTCTCCACGCGCAAATTCAAGGAATAAAATCTCATGTCATGAATAAGCAGAAACTTCCTGTACATTATTCACCACATTTAGGTGACACAAAGAGCTACAAAAAGGGATCAGATGCTAAAGTTCACTTGAAGGGCAGCATAAGACTGCTATGTTTTAAAGCAGCTTCAAGCCCTGATTATTTGAAATGCTTCAGGTTCTCCTTAGTCTCTGTGGGAATCACTTCACTGTGTGTAATTCTTTCTTCTGGTTCCTTTCCTGCCTCCAGTGGGGTTTCAGCCAATGGAATGTCAGCTTTCGGGAAGGCCAGCAGATGCCAGTCAGGCAGGTTACGCCAGAGGGTTCCATGTGCCCACCTGCTGAAACTATCATATGTCCCTATTGTGGATAGTGACGCTATACTCCCCCTCAGTAGATGCCTTGGATCACAGAGTGTATCCAACTCTTTTCAGATTTGGGTAAATATAATTAAGAGAAGGCTCGACTACAGCCCTGTGTTAAATATGAGTGTTTATTAAATAATAATAGTGATTATAGTGATAATAATAAATGGAAGAGAAAAGGTTAAAAAAAACAAGTCTCACGCCCTTCAAGAAAAAGCAACAAGTCTCACCCTCTTCTACCTGTTGGGGGCCCCTCGATCGATGGCTGGTCTGGAGGTTTAAGTTCGTTCCTGGCACCGTTCGCAATTCTGAGCCGAGGTAAAGTCCAGCAGCTTGGAACGAAACTCTCTCTCTCTCTTATACAGTGTAACAAACAGCCAGCACAGAAAACAACAGGTATGATAGACAAAAGTGCTGGCTGGTACAGAAAACACAGCTACAAAAAAAACCAAGCTGCAGGTGCCATCAGCCTGTAAAGGAATGTTCACAGGACTCACTCAAGGTCATGCAGCTTGTCAAGTATCATCCTAAACTTCCCGAGCCTATTTTCCCACCCTTTACAATCTATTTTCCCATGCAGCTGTCGAATATCATCATTACCTTTTAATCCTTCGGTCCATCCTATACAGCAGAGGACTGCTGTTGGGTACAGGTTCCAGCTCCAAAGTAGGCCATGACCACACACATACAGGTGAGGCATGACACGTCATGTCATCCTTTAGAAAGGCTTGCATTTGCATGGCGCCTTTCCACAATGCTAAGACTTCCAATAATACTTTGCGCTTAGTGGGTTATTTTTGAAGACTACTCCACATCGCAGTGTTAGGGATGCAGTGGCCAACTTGCACACGAGCAGCTACACGATAATGAGTGGGAACTTGCACAC
>NC_063361.1:27266399-27268663 GCF_021869965.1 Rhincodon typus | reverse complement strand
ATGAGTGGGAACTTGCACACGAGCAGCTACACGATAATGAGTGGGAAACTTGCTGCCTAGAAGCGCGGGGCAAATGGAGATGATTGATGATTTCACAAGGAAATTGGACAGGCACCTGAGGGAAACAAAGGGCTACGACAACAGAGTGGGAGACGGTACCTGATGAAATTGTTCTACAGACAGGTAGCCTGGATTGATTGAGCCAAATGGCTTCCTTCTAAGTGATAATGATTCTGATACCAATTAATCTGCATTATTTATACTGATTGATGGAGAAATATTGGTCAGACCACTAGGGTGAACTCACCCATTCTTCTTTAAAAGAATCTTTTACCTAAAAGAGCCTGGGATTCACATTTTGAAACTTGTGAAATTGTTGTCTCGGATTCTCCAGCATCTGCAGTTCCTTGTTGTCTCGGATTCTCCAGCATCTGCAGTTCCTTGTTGTCTCGGATTCTCCAGCATCTGCAGTTCCCCTATTTATTTCAAAACCCCCTTCCCCTCCCCCTTTTCTGATGAAGGGTCTAGGCCCGAAATGTCAGCCTCTCTGCTCCTATGATGCTGCTTGGCCTGCTGTGTTCATCCAGCCCTGCACCTTGTTGTCTCGGATTCTCCAGCATCTGCAGTTCCTACTATATCTGGGATTCACATTCGCTTGGGGCAGTCTGTTTCAAAGATGGAGCAGGCTTCATGAACCAAATGGCCTGCTCCTGCTGCTGAGACATCACTCCTGCAATATTGTTATACAACATCAATCTGTAAATGTTTAACTGACATGGTAGTTACTGGCCATCCCTAATTGCCCAGAGGGGAGTTAAGAATCACCCATATTGCTTTGGGTCTGGAGTCACGTGTGGGCCAATAGGTAAGGATGACGCGAGACCTTATTGAAATGTGGAAGATTCTTACCTTGTTTCCCTTTGTTGGAGAGTCTAGGACCCAGGGGGCATAATCTCAGAATAACGGGCTGCCCATTTAAGACAGAGATGAGGAGGAAATGTTTCTCTCAGAAGTTGGTAAACTGTGGAATTCTTTGCCACAGGGATTTGTTGAGGCGGGCTCACGATGTATATTCAAGATTGCAATAGCCAGGTTTTTAATCAGCAAGAGAATCAAGGGTTACAGGCAGGAAGGTGGAGGTGAGGATTATCAGATTAGCCGTGATCTCACTGAATGGCAGACAAGAATCAAGCTGGACAGCTTACTTTGAGATAGTAAGAACTGTCGATGCTGGAGTCAGAGATAACACAGTGTGGTGCTGGAGGAGCCAGCAGGCCAGGCAGCATCAGAGGAGCAGGAAAGCTGATGTTTCAGGTCAGGCCCGTTCTGAAGCTCCACACTATGAGCTACATGTTTGTTGTTTTATTTCACTTGCTACCCTCAGCAGGTTTTCATGAGCAGTTAGGCATCATCTCTGTATTGCTTTGTCAACTATCTACTTCCATGAGGATGTGACTGATTGAATGTTACAGATCCCAGGATTACATGCACTACTGAAAATAAAGGAGATCTCACTGCAGACGTTCTGAACATTGATCAACATTTATGACTACATGAAAAACGCAGCATGATTTCTGAATGGTTCAATGTTCGATTACATAAATCAAATCAGTGCTTAGTGTTTTTAACCAACTATTTAGTTCAATTGCAGGGTTATTGGTCACGGAATAGCTTGTCAGCTCATGCAGTGTATGCAAATTCACACAAGCATTGAACAGGGTGCTGGGCAAGTTCCCAGATATGGCAGACACTGTTGCATTAGAAGGTAGGTGTGATGTTGGATAATTTACCTCAAGATCACTCTAAGCTCATGGACTGACCAACAGTGAGTTCATTTTTATACATTTATTTTCCTCTCACTTTGTTCTTATTTATAAACTATAAGCTCATTAACATTTCTCAGTTCTGATGAAAGGTCTGAAAAGTTAGATGGCAGAGTTTTTTTGGTTGACCTTCACTTCCAATATCAGGAATCCAGAAGTAGTTCTGGCAGCATGTCATTCTCAATCTTCCCTGAAGGAGGGGAAATTAAGAAGTTGTCCCTGTGTGCCGTAACAAACAATAAATGGTGGTCAGACTAGGAAAGGGTGATCCTAATTAAAAGAACAGTAGTGAGGTCTGAGTCGCTTCACTCTCAACCCCATGGGTAGGTGGGGACTACTGAGTGAGACAAATTGCTATGACACCTCAAAATGGAGATGATTTCTGTAGCTTTGCAAAAAAAAAATAGAAATCCCACATGGCCATAGCTGTCAGGTCATGTT
>NC_063361.1:27210335-27251399 GCF_021869965.1 Rhincodon typus | reverse complement strand
CTCTACACCTTGTTATCTCAGATTCTCCGGCATCTACAGTTCCTACTATCTCCTTGCAATGTGTCTGTTGTTTTGGGAATTGGGGTAATGGGGACAAGGTGGAAGGAAGCGGATTTTAACCCCTGCATTCTGAGCCTGAGTGGTTTCCTTGGTAGCCCTTCAGTTAACCCTTTAGTGGCTATTCCACCCTCCCTCCGGTGATTTTTCTTAACCACATCTGCACATACCCCCTATCCCATTTCTCCCTTCCTCAATGACTCAACCGGATAGCCGTCAAACATCTCCATGTTCACTTTCTCTGACACTCTGCAAAGGTCATCTTTTGTTGACAGTGTGACGTTAAAGACAGTTAAACACCCCACATTCCTCAGATGGGGAATCCACTGTCCAGAAGCAAGAAAACCACAAGCCAGCGATAAGAGGCCTTTGGGTCTGAAACACGATTTACTAAACAACCTCACATTTAGATGTTAGACAATAGTTTTCAAATCCCACAGAACTGAAGCTGAAAATCCAATCCGCCTTGTTGTGTATGTTTTATCGATATCGCTATCAAGAAACTCACATTCCCTGTTTTTAAATTTCTTCGAAACAGTACACCATGTGTTACACCCACTGGTTAAGGAAGGCAGTTTCTGGTTCTTTATTCACATGGTAAACCTGGTCAGTGTCTGCTGGAGACCCAGCATCTAGATGCTGTGATGCCATTAACTGATACAACACAGTGGTGTTCCCAGGCTACAGGACACAAGTGCCTCAGAGCAACTTTTCTTTTGTGGGATCCAGCTTCACTGGCCTTTAGCCTTTATGCCCATCCCTAATTGCTACAACTGATTGACTCATTCTGCCATTTCAGAGAGCAACTAAAGAATCAACCCCACAAATCTGTGATTCTAGAGTCACATCTAGTCCAGATCGGGCAAGGAAGTCAGATTTCTTTCCCGAAATGACCTTAGTAAAACCAAATCTGTTTTTAAACAACAATCGATGAGGGTTTTGTAGCTGCATCATTACGACTAGCTTTTGACTCCAGATCGATTTTATTTAGAAAGTTGAATTGATTGCTTAATTGAATTTAAATTCCACCTCTCCCCAGAACATTAGTTGGAGCTAATGGAGTACTAATTCAGCGACACTCACATAATTCCACCATCTCTTCCCCCTCTTAAATGCTGCTTTTATCATGTTTGAATGTTGTGAGGGGTTTTGAAATGAGTTATTTGAGCAGTGGCTCCACAACGCTGAAGAAATCCAAAGTTGGAATGCCAAAAGTCTGTTCCCATCAGCTGCCAATCAAACAGTACCTAGAAACCTTTGATGTGTAAATCCATCAGGTCCACACCGTGATTACAGCTGAGCTCAGTCAGTTCAGGAACATGGTGTGTTTCAGTTCTGTGCGGTTTGAGAATCAGAGCACCGAGTGACAGGCTTACCTTCTGTTGATTGAAGTTTACTGATCAAGACAACTCAGGTACACATAGATCCCTCCTCCTAGACTGGACAACCTCAACAACAACCTTCTACAATATTACAAGTCAGGTTTTCTCAAATATCTGCATACTACTTGAACACACATTGATGAAATATTTAAATCAGGGACTTATTTTCATGTTACACGTCATCACTACATGTAAAACCACACATTGCCAAAGAGCTCAAATGCTCTACCGGTATCCTCCAGGAACGCTGCTGCTAACTAATAACCGAATGAGGCCACTCAAGGGTTAACGGTGATATTTGGAAGTAAAGTGAAGGATCTACTCAGGTATATTCAAACTGAATATAATTGTTTAAAAATATATATTATTGATAAATATTTCATTTGGAGCTGTAACGAGGTTTTGAAAACAGAAACCATGTTTGTTTTCCCATTATAATGTGAATATGCCCCTAGTATAAATGAGAAAGATTTGCATTTGTATAGCACCTTATCACATTTCTGAGCACTTCGCACAGTACCTTAATGTGACTGCCTGCTGTTGTCTAAGCAAACGTAAGTGCTGTTTTGCCCACAGTAAGACCCCCCCACAGAAAGCAACAAGGTGAAGCTGCTTCTTGTGATGTTGGTTTGAGGGAATAATGCTGGCCAGGGAATGTGCTGCAGAACACTGTCTTATCAGACAGTACTGTGGGTTCTCAAGTGTCGATTTGAACAGCTAGTAAGGGCTACAGTTCAGCCATTTAGTCAAACGCACCACTTTTATCAGTGAATTGCCCTCAATATATTAGCAGAATGTCGGATTTAAACTCTTGACAGGAAATTCTGAACAGCATTGTGGGTGTCCTGACACCACATGGCCTGCAGCAGTTCCAGAAGACTGGCCTTGACCACCTTCTCAAGGGCATTTGGGGATGGGCAATTAATGCTGACCCAGCCAGTGATGCCCACATCCTGTGCCAAAATTTTAAAAACAAATCTCATTCCCAGAATCTAGAGGCTGAACGATGCTCCACGATAATCACAATGACATTTTGGAAGTGTTTGCTTTTCGTAAAAGTAATTTGATAGCAAGTCTGATACAGCTAGCATTTTGCAGTGAAATATTTGTACAGATTCATTTTAACCCTTGGGAGCTGATTTTTTTTTCTTAAACCTGTTAAAATGTACAGGAATGTTCCTGCACATGGAACATCTAAAAAAGAAATGACTGTAATGCTTGTAGTGATGACGATTCTAAACAGGCAACGGGAAGCTCCACAATATTCATAACATCTATAAAATTAACTTTATATTTCAGTCCATTGAGGTAGACTTCATAAACTAGTATTCCCAGTACAAGGTTTTATTTGATGGGAATTTGCATTATTACAGTGTAAATGTATTGTAAATAATACATCAGTAGCCTCTCTTGCAGATCAGTTAGAAGCTGAAAGAGGAGAATCAGTTTTAAGATTTCAGACAGACACCTTAATCTCAGTTCTGATGGAGAGACGGGCTCGAGGTTTTAGCTCTTTATCAGACTGATACTGACATGCCTTGTTGGCATTTCCAGCAGTTTTTCCCGCTTTGGTTTCCAAGATCATTTCAGGCAATTTTTTTCACTGCTTGTTTCTGGACACATTCTGTGCTTTTGGAATTTGTCTACAAGCAACTGTTCCTGAATGATCTTAGAACTGACAGTTTCACCAGCAGGTGCCATTCGGCTTTTCTACGCGCTGTCCTTTACAAAATTAAGTTGTTGGTGCCCAGCTGCCACTACCAAAGCCTCTCGTCCTTTAGGACTAGTTTTTTTTTAAGAGTCATCTACTTTCCGTCCTGGCCTCGTCTTGACTGATCAAATTTACCAGAGCTCTTAAACAACAGCTACTTGCATTTTATGAGGTGGCCTAAAAGTAAAGAAACACAGCCAAGGCTCCTCAACTGAGGCATAATCTGGAATTAAACATGCACGGCCTGAGTTATCTGTTGAGACTTCCAAATCCTTGTCCAATTCCTTTTTAAGCTACAGCTTCAATAACCACCCATGGTGACGTGCTCCAGTAACACTATGTGAGTTATAATTTCTTTTAACTTTTCCCTTACCTCATGATCACCCTGAATCCACCCCCAAAGCATGAACAAAACAATCCTTTTAATACCTACCTTTGAAATATAGAAAGTAGGACCAGGAGTAGACCACTCGGCCTTTCAAGCCTGGTCCCCAATTCAATATGATCATGGTTGATCATCCAACTAGATACCCTATTCCAGCTTTCACCCTAACCTTTTGATCCCTTTAGCCCCAAGATCTAGATCTCACTGCTTCTTGAAAATATTTAACGCTTTGACCTCAACCATGTCTGTGGCAGAGAATTCCACAGGCTCACCACTCTCTGAGAGAAGAAACTTCTCCTCATCTCAGTCCTACATAGCCTACCGCATATCCTTAAAGTGTGATCCCTGGTTCTGGATTGCCCAGTCATCAGGAACGTCCTTTCTGCATTTGCCCTGCCTTAGTCCTGTTCGAATTGTATAGGTTTCCATGAGATCACTCCTCATTCTTCTAAACTCCAGTCCTAACTGATCCAATCTCCCTTCATGTGTCAGTTCTGCTACCCCAGGAATCACTCTAGTAAGGCTTCATTGCACTCCCTGCATTGCCAGAATATCCTTTCTCGGATAAACAGAGCAAAACTATACACAGTATCCCAGGAGTTGTTTCACCAAGGCCCTGTACAGTTGCAGAAAGACATCCCTATTCCTGTATTCGAATCTGCTCACTGTGAAAGCCAGCATACCATTTACCTTCTTCACTGCCTACTTCTCCCATATGCCTTCTTTTATCAATGTGTACAAGTACACCCAGGTCTTGTTGATCCTCCCCCTTTCCCACCTTATTGCCATTCAGACTATCATCTGCCTTCCTGCTTTTAATACCTCACATTTATCCACATTATAGTTCATCTGCCATGCACTTACCCACTCACTCAACTTCTCCTAATCACACTGAAACATCTCTGCATCCTCCTCACACCTCCCCATCCCACTCAGTTTTGTGTTTTTTGCAGTCTTGGAGATGTTATGTTTTGTCCCCTCTTTCAAATCATTGATGTGTTTTGTGAATGTCTGTGCTCCAAACTCTGATCGCAGTGGTATCTCACTGGTCACTGGCTACCTTAGAAATGACCCATTTATTCCTATTTTTTGTTTCCTGTCAGCCATCCATGTCAGTGCACAAATCCCAATCCCATGCATTTAAATTTTACATGCTAATCTCTTATGTGGGACCTTATCAAACTCCTTGTGAACTTCCACGAAACCACACCTATTAGTTTTCCCTTATCAACGTCACTTGTTACAGCCTCAAAAAATTTCCGATAGATTTGTCAAGCATGATTTTCCTGTCCATGTGCCCTGCAATTAAATATTTTATGATGGACTCCAGCACTTTCCCCACTACCAATGTCAGGCTAACTGGTCTATAATTCCCTGTTTTCTCTCTACCTCCTTTTTTAAATAGTGCAACTACCCTCCAATCACTAAGGATTGTCCCAGAGTCTATAGAATCTAGAAAGATGACCACCAATGTATTCACTATTTCTAGGCCCATTTTCTTAGTACTCTTGAATGTAGATTATCAGGCCCTAGGGATTTGTCAGATTTTATGCCCATCTGTTTCACCAACACCATTTCCCTCCTAATACTTCCTTCAGTTTCACTCTGTCACGAGACCATATGATCCCCAACACTTTTTGTGAACCAAAGTATGTATTTAGTTGGTCTGCCACTTCTTTGTTCCCTATTCTACCTTTCTCTATTTCTGATTGGAAGAGACCTACATTTATCTTCACTAATCTTTTACTTCTCACATACCTATAGAAGCTTTTACAGTTTGTATGTTCAATGCAAGTTTACTCTCATACTCTGTTTTCCCCCCTCTCAGTCAATCCCTGTGTCCTCCTTTGCAGAAATCTAAAGTGCTCCCAATTCTCAGGTCTGCTTCTCTTCTTGGCCAATTTGTATGCCCTTCCCTTCAATCTAACAATATCCCTATTTCCCTTATAGCCATAGCCAGGCCACCCTTCCCATTTTATCATAGACAGCCTCATATCAAAATAGTTTCCTCTATTTAGATTCTGGCCTCACCCTCCATCTTAATGAAGAATTCTATCATGTTATGGTCACTCTTCCCCAGGGGACCTGGCACAGCTAGACTGACAATTATTCCTTTCTCATTACACAATTCCCAGTCCAGGATGGCCTGACCTCATTAATGTGTTGGTTCCTCGACTTATTAATCTGAAATCTTCAATACTCCACCAGTTCAGCCTAATCAATCCTTAACTGTGGTACTGTTTACACAAGGAACATTATTCATATTAAACAAGCTAAAATGAAACACTATTGAAACACAATCCAGCTATTTTTACAGTGGCAAAGCTTGATGTAGCACATCACAATCCATTTATTTTTCAACACATGAATCTTTTCTTTTAGAAACTGCATCACAAAGTTGATAAGACACGCCTCAATTTCACAAACATAAATAGGTTTATTAAAAACTGAACACGCATGCTTAGATGCATGCACAGTGAAGTTTATTGTTGGTATAAATTTGTTCGACAACTACTGGAAAGTCCACATTTTTAAAAAATTAAATGTATTATTTCTTACTCGTTCCCCCATAACTTAGTTGCCTTATATGTCATAGATATAAGTTTATGTTTTGTGGTCATTTTAATTTGCACTTTTGCAGAATTATCTGCCAAGAACACTAAACTAAGAATAACTATAATCAGATAACCAACACAGTTGGAAATGTCACTCTTTATTAAAAGCAATCACAAAATTGAATATATGACCAGAGTTAAACCTGGTGGAATGTACTGCAGAGGAAGCATGTTTCTGTCTGTACTGTAAAGCCATTTTACTTAAAAGGTTACTTTTACTTTAAAAAGACATCATGTAGAGGTTGTACAGACATTGGTGAGGCCTCTTCTAGAGTACTGTGTGCAGTTCTGGTCGTCCTGTTAAAGGAAGGTTATTATTAAACTGGAGAGGGTTCAGAAAAGCTGTTGCCAGGTCTGGAGGGTTTGAGATATAAAAATAATCTGGTAAGACTGGGACTTATTTCACTAGAGCGTAGGTGGTTGAGGGGTGACCTTATTAAGATTTATAAAGGCATGAGGGGCATAGATAAGATGAATGACATGGGTCTTTTCCATAGGGTAGGGGAGTTCTTAAGTAGGGGGTATATTTTTAAGATGAGACGGGAAAGATTTAACATGGGCATGAAGGGCAATGTGTCTATACAAAGGGTGGTTCATGTGTGGAATGAACTGCCAAAGGAAGTGGTGGATGCGGGCAGAATAGAATGGGATAGAAATTTATTGAGAAGTGTACTTTTACGTGAAAAATACAGTGACAAGTTTTATAAGTTGTCCCACCGTGGCACCTACATCAATGACGGAAGTCATGCATAATAATAAAAAAAAGTACAATTAAGACAAAGTTCATCACAGTTGAGTTAACGAGGCATGAGGAAAGCCAATTTAGGAACGATGGAATACCCTGAAGATGCAGCCATGATGAGACCATCATGCTACGCTGCTGGAACACTGGGTCAGAAGCCTCTGCCAAAGAAGACTGCAATGCCAGGCCGAGATCACCACTCCTGGAAGAGACCGCATGCTGGAATACCTGGATGCCGAAGACAAAGAAGACCTGTACATGAGGAAAAGACCTCCATGTCAGGAGAAGGCCACCACATCAGGAGACCATCACACAGGGAGACCGCCATACAGGGAGACTGTCACACGGGGAGACTGTCACGCAGGGAGACCGCCACGCTGGGTCTAGACCGCCCTTCTCCTCCTTAAGGCACTCAGGCCTAGCTGCAGATCTGGAGCCTTGGTCTAGCCTGTGGATCCAGGCCTGGGGAGTCAGCCTGGAACCTGTTCCTTGCTTGCCAGGAGACCCTTGGCTAAGGTCAAGCCATTAACAGCTCGTCCCAGTACTGCTGCTGCCTCAGGAGGCTCAAAAAAAAAAGTAAAGAAAAGAGCAAAAGCAAAAAGAAGATAATAAAGGGGAAAGAAAGCCAACAGGAGCAGATGGGCCCTGGGCTCAGACCCCTACTCTGCCACCATTTTGAAAAATGTTAGATATTAAAAGAGACGTTAGGAAGCACTTCTACACGGAAAGGGTTGTAGATGTTTGGAACTCTCTTCCACAAGCAGTAGTGGATGCTGGATCAGTTATTAATTTTAAATCTGAGGTAATTTTTTTGTTAAGCAAAGGTATTAAAGGATATGGGGCAAAGGGATGGTATACGGAGTTAGGCCACAGATCATTGAATGGTACAGTTACAATGTTTAAAAGACATTTGGATAAGTTCATGAGTAGGAAAGGTTTGGAGGGATATGGGCTAAGCGCAGGCAGGTGGGACTGGTTTAGTTTGGGCTTATGGTTAGCATGGACTGGTTGGACTGAGGGGTTTGTTTCCATGCTGTATGACTCTGTGACTCTATTAATCCAGAAAACAGTTTCATATACATTTCAGGAATTCCTCCTCTATGGCATTGTTGCTGACTTGATATTCCCAATCTATATGCAGATTAAAGTCACCCATAATTAGAGTTGTATCTTTCATGCTGGTATCTTTAATTTCCTGTTTAATGCCTTTCCCATCATTTGGGTGTCTATCTTCAACACCACCATTGGTTTCTGTCCCTTGGCATTTCCAAGCCTTACCTATACAAATCCCACTTCACTAGAGCTAATAGTCTTCCTCACTATTGCATTGATGAACTCTTTAACCAGCAATGCTACTCCACCTCCTATTTCTCTTTGTCTGTGTTTCCTAAAAACAGAATAACCCTGGATATTCAGTTCCCACCCCTGGTCACCGTGCAGCCATGTCTCCGTAATCCCAATTATATCAAATTAATTTATATCTATTTGTGCAACTAATGCATCCACATTGTTGTGAATGCTCTTTGCATTTAGACACAAGTACATAAGTCTTGTCTTCACTTTTAGCCCTGTTCACATTATTTTGCACCATGGCTTAAATTCCCTGCCTATCAACGATCTTATTTCAGATCCTGTCTTTTATTTTTTTGGCCATGTTTCCCTCTATAATGTCTCCTGGTATTGGTTCCCGTCTCCCTGCCATTTTGGTTTCAAATCTCCCCAACTGCACTCGCAAATACTCCCCCTCCTCCATCACTTCTGGTCCTGTCCAGGTGCAACCCATTCAGCTTGTATGGTCCCACATCCCCCAGAATTGGTTCCGTTGCCCCAGGAATGTGAAACCCTGCCCTTCACACCACCTCTCCAGCTACAAGTTCATCTGATACGTCCTGCTCTACTCTGACCAACACATGGCACTGATAGAAATCCTGGGATGCCAACTTTTGAGGTCCTACTTTTTAAGGTGCTTTCTAACTTCCTGACAGGCAATTCCTCCCAGCAATATCCAAAATGGTATACCTGTTTTGTAGGAGATTCCTGTACTGGCTCCCTAGTCTCCTTAATCTGCCTGGTGGTCTCTCTGCCAATGGGTCTGCAGAGTGTCTGCCTCTCTGTACATGCTATTCACGATACTGTCAGCCTTACAAATGTTCCAGCAGCTGCTCCAGCTCCATAACTTTGGCTTCCAGGAGCTGTGGCTAGAGACACTTCCTGTACACATCCTGGTCCCTGGAACTGGAACTGGAACTGCATCCATCTTCCCACGTGGAGCAGGAAGGGCACACTATGGCTTTGAGCTCTCCTTACATGACCTGCCCCTTTAAATAGAACTGAGAGATGGCCCTTGAAAATAAATAATATTAACTATTCTCAGACCCTTTCTCTCTGGTGCTCTGCACTATTGTCTTCACAAACTGTAAGCCCAAACTAAAGATCTTACAAACTATAAGTGATTAAATTTGTATAAATACCCACCGAATGTGCTCACCTGATCGACTGCTTCCTCTTGCTCACGTCACTTTTTGAAGCTCCACCTCAGCAGTTTTGCCGCTATGTTCCGTGAAGGTTCACTGTACAGCTGCTTTTAAACTGAAGGTTTCTGCCCTCCTGCTGCTCTCTTTCTGGTCTCTCTTGCTTTCTGATAACAATCTGCTGTGTTAGGTCTTGGTCGGATGTTTGGTTTGACTTTCCTGCCTTCAAATCGTCCATTTCCAACACCAGCCAACAACATTGTAGATTCTCAGTGATGTTATTGTTTTTTCAACAAGATCTGTCTGCAGGCCTCTCTTCCCAATCAGTTTTACAGTGATGTCCATCCTCAGTCATTTTGGGAACACCAATTAGCTCATCCCTTCACTTTCCCTCTTCATAATGAAAGCCTCCTAATTTGTCTGACCTTTCTCATCACTAGAACTTCTGATTCCTGGTATTGTTTTGGCGATGCTCTCTTTTCTGTCTTCTTTCTATAACTCCTCGGCCTATATGAAGGGTCAGTGATGGCACACAAAACCCTCTGTAACTTCACCAATCTCTTGTATATATTCAACATCGTTTTTGTTTTTTAATAAATGCTGCATTTCTGCCATTAAAGATTTACACACTTCCAGCTTTTAAACACTCTTCCTGCACTCTGTTAGAAATATTGCATGTTTAGTTTTGCATCCTTTCTAAGGACTTCTAATACATAGAGAGCAGAGTCAAACATACGCAGAGTTCTAGTGCTGTGTAACAGCCAAGACACAGTGTAAAAGAGTACATTTACTGTCAACATTAGGCCCAATACTTGTCCCCATTTATTGCTGCAAGCCTACATTGTAGGCCCAGAAAACTCTTCTAGAACAAAATACACAAATAGGCTGATAAACATTGACATGTAGTAAATATTTGGGGGTGGGGGGTGGATCGAAGAATAGTTATAGGTTTCAAGAGGCCTTTGGCAGTTGGTGGAATGAGCAGACACAAGGCAGGTAGAATCGACAACAAAATGTGAACTGATATCTTTTTAGGAAGAGTGAGAAGAGACGGAGTCTGCCACATGATACAGCTTTAAAGGAGGTGCTAGAAGAGAATGACCAGAGGGTCTTGATGCACAAATCGTCGAAGGTGACAGAACAAGTTAACAAGACACTTAGTGAAGCATAGGGAATCCTGGACCTTATAAAGTGGAGGTGTATAGAGTCCACAAACCAGGAATTTATAGTAAATATGTATAAACCACGTGTTGAGCACATACTAGAGTGGTCATTCCACCTTCAGATGATCATGAACGTTTTGGAAATTCATTAAATTGTTCCAAGGTTGATAGAATACTGTTAAGTAGATAAGCTTACAACATTGGTGTTGCTGTCAGAGCAGGAAAGACCAGGAGGTGATTTGCTCAAAGTGTTTAAAATCATGAAAAATTTTGATGTAGTGAAAAAAAGAAACTGTTTCCAGTAGCAGAGTGAGACTAACCAGAATGCTTTTCGAAAGAGCTGTCAAGGACTTGATGGGCCAAATTGTCTCTTTCTGTGCCATGCTGTTGCATGGTGCTGTAATTCACCCCCTCCTGAATCAAATATGCAAGCTCTGATCAGCTGGTTAACATTGATGCAATGGATAGGCCTTCACGGTACATGTCAGGTCTGACCAAGTAATATCTTTGTAGGAATCTATGTTTCCTTTCCTCCTAATGTGCTGAATCACATCTCTGTAGATTCCACATTCTTCACAAACTGATTCAAGGGGTACACTGAAGAAACTAGTCTTCAACACTGCTGAAGATGGGGAGGAAATCAGAAAGAATGTCGAATGAGCGCAAGTGATTCATTGAGGCCAACATTTAGTGACTGGGGAATACCATTTTACTTTCACTTCTTACTGGCAATTTAGTTTTATTCAGCTTTCTTCTCCAAACATATACATTTTTATAAAATTTTTAGAAATACATTCCACAATCCTTCAAATTAATCTGTAACACAGATTAGATTCTTTCAATACTTGCCATTTAAAGATATGTTTAAAATGTACATTTACAGTTCACATAAAAACATTCTGGACTGAGTACAGCGCGAGGGGTTTAATAGGGGTTCCAGCTCCCTCCATGTCCCAGGGTGGGAGAATCACACAGTGACCTTTCCCCACTGAGCCTTTGCAATGGCTGGTTCAAGCTTTAGTGTCTCTCCACCCATCCCTGTGCCTTCGCAGTGAGCAGTATTCGACTTGGAATGTGGCAGTCTGCAACACTCAGCTGATCAGCAGCTTTCAGGCAGACCAGAGAGCCCTTGTTTACTGAGTTGATGCTCCTTTCACAGTGTTAATTTATCTTGACGTGTGTTGCTGGGAACCAGTGGTGGTTTGAATCAGCCGCATGATTGTGTGTGTCAGTGCCCTGCATCTCTTGGCCCGTCTCGACAGTGAATGGATATTCTACAGTTCATACTGTCACCTTGGACATCTCTCGCTCCTCAATCTGCACTAGAGGGTCAGACTCTATAAGTCACAGGAGTAGAAGTAGATCATTCAGCCCATTCAGTGATATTGTGGCTGATCTAATAATCCTCAACTCCACTTCCCTGCCTTTTCCCCTTACTGACTGATTAAAAAAACTGTCCATCTCAGCCTTGAATAGATGTCACCACCCAGCCTTAACAGCCCTTGACAGTAAAGAAAAGCTCCACAGATTCACTACCCTCTGAGAGAAGAAATTTCTCCTCCTCTCTATCTGAAATGTGCAGCCCCTTATTCTGATTTTCACAGGGCTAGGAAGTAGAGTGATAGCAGCAACATCTAGAACATTCTGCCACTGTCACAGGCAGTTGGAATGAGAGATACATTTTAGAACACATGCCCTGTTAAACCCAATGTGACCGGGGGTAGCGGGAATTTGGGCAAAACAAACATTACGACTCTATCACGAATCACTTCCCTGAGTTGAAATATATTGCCAAATCGATTGACAGTGCTCACGAGTTCTTTATAAAACTTGTGCCATCTAAACATGGAGGAAAGCCAAGCTGTTAATTGGACAGGTGCTACATTGGTTACAAAATTATGGTTGATGACCCAAAACTTCATTGCAGCTCCTGAGTTAATGATTGGTCCTCATCCTCTGCATTTTAAACATAGTCTGTTCTTGGTGTTTTCCAATTGTTTGTTACCAACTGTCGAGATGTGGATTGTAGGCGATATTAACTATTGTGAATCTTTGCTTTAACTCTGTCTGGATCAGACGTTTATCTTAAACGACCACAATGCCCCTTTTGCAACTTAAATCTGAGACAGGGACAGACTCAGTCAAAATGTCTCGCAGAGGGTTTTATTTCTTAGACAGTTTTTTTTGAATACCCTGGCACTTAAAGTTGTTCGAGAATAGAGTTTCAGAAGCCCAAGCTTTCTTACTAATTAGCTTTAAGCTGATTCACAAGCAGGGAGGTACTGCTAACAACTTTATTGCTGGCATGGGGAATATGCAAACCAGCCGATGGAATTAATTTTTCATCTTAATTTAAATAGGTGAGAAAGCTGGCCCAAGTATAAAGTGGGAGCTGATTGTGTCTGCCCAACACCTAACAAAAGCTAGCAAAGATGCCAGTTCTTCCCAACTCTCATCTGAGTTGCTTTTTCCATCCACCCACACTATCAGTTATTGCAATAGATCTGCTGCCTTTAGCTGATCCAAAATATGACAGTATACTTTGGTTGGGAGTAGGGCTCAGATTCTGAAATGTGTTCCTTCACTTGTGAGAATTCTTTGGAAAGTTTTTATCAGAACACCTTCACACTATGACAGACACAAGGAAAACCTGCATTTATCTATCGCTTTTCACAACCAGCAGATGTCCCAAAATGCTTTGCAACCAACAAAGCACTTTTAAAGCGTAGACACTGTTGTAATGCCGGAAACACAATAACCACGGTGGGCACAACCAGCTCCCACAAATAGCCATGTGACAAAGACTTGGTAATCTCTCTATTTTTTTGTAACGTTGACTGAGGGATAAATATTGATCAGGTCACCGGGGACAACTGCCCTGCACTTCTTTGAAACATCAAATAATCAATTAAAATCTGTGAAATCTTTTGCATTCACCTGAACAGGCAGATGGTGGCTGAGTTTAAAATGTGTATCTAAGAGACTGCACTTCTGACAGCGGCACACTATGCTGGAGAGATAGCCCTGATTGTTTGGGATCAAACTCTAGGGTAGGAATCCAGAACCCTGCTCTCTTTTAATATGAGAACACTACGTACTGTGCCATGGCTCCCAGGGAGGGAAAAGTTACCTCAATTTTATAGATTGGTCCTGCAGTTTATATTTTGGAAATTCCCACAGACAGCCTGCAAAGGAAACTAAATGTTGGGAGCAGAAGTGGGTAGGTAACAGTCCTAAATGTTGGAACGTTGTGCTATTTCCTGTCTGACTAATCCCTGGAGGATGCCTGAATGGATTTTAATCTCAGTGGGAACCTCGTAACTCTCAGCGAAAATGACTCAAAGTTTGTGTGGAAAGCTGGTTCTCGGTACTAAGCTGCATTATTGTCTGCAATTACAAGATGAAAGGCTGAAACAAGTAGATTGTCCTCCAGCTGCTTTGTAATTTTTCTTGCACTAACTGCTCAACATGTTTACGTCGGATTAACGATGTTTAACGGATCGAAGCACTCAGTTTGGTCAGAGTCAGCACAGTGATCTCCCCAGTATCGGAACATGTGGACTTGAGGTGAAGGTTTGCTGACATGATGGTTGCATGATAAATACTCGTGGTGGCTGGGAGAGGTTGAATGGTCACTGTCACAAGATGAATGTGCATTGTAAAAACGTGCAGCCAGGACCGCTCAGTAATACTAATATAGCTGGCTACGATGGGTGATTCTGTCTTTATTGATAAGGTCAGTCTTGAACTAGCCTTAATAAAACATCTGATGAATTATTCCCTTCCAATTGCTAATGCCAATAAAGCCCCCGTGATCTGGATCGCGAGCATCTGGACTTCCCCCTTGGAATCCCGGATTTGCATGAGAATTCCAGATGCTTGGGTTCAGATCAGGGGAGCTTTACTTAATGTCCAGCCTATTTCTTATTGGGAGGTCAGATGATCCATCCCAGTTTTCTGTTCCTTGTACACCTGATACCAAGCTGATTGCAGGTGGTGAGAAACAAATATGTTCGAATCGCTGCTATATGGGTGATGTGTTTCTTGATCTTCCTGCAAAAGAGAGAATCAAGGTCTCTTGTGCTGTAATAGAAGTGGGTGAGCTAAATAAGTCTGGAAATCAAAAGCATCCGTCAATAAAAGTGATTGTGAAACCGGTGGATTGTCATCAAATCCAACTGGTTCGCCAACGAGATGACAACCTGGCATCCTTAGCTACTCCAGCCTCTGTTTAATTCCAACCTGGTAGACCTTTGGCTGCATTGTAGAGTGGCCAAGCTAACTATACAGTTGTGTGGAACTACCACAGACAATCTGCAGCAGCTCAAGGACAAGGATCAACCAGTGTTACCTTCTAAAGGCAGCCAGCACAACCCACATCCAGAGGAAGCTTTTTTTATTAAGAGCGTTGGCATGAACCAGTCAATTATGGTGTGTCAGAACCTCAGTTGGTAGCCTTCAGAGTCTCTTTTTGGTCTGTTATAGGTCAGTCCTCCATGCAGAAATTCAGATCTTTCATCAAAGCTGAATGTAGAGGTTTAAACACCTTCTTGTGGTGTAGGCACTAAAATTAATTTCTTTATATTTTTGCAAAATGAGCTCTTACAAGTTCTCCCCTTTCCCATGCCAACAGTGGATGGTAGATAAGCTATAAATATTTACAGTTTTGTACAGAGTGACCTACCAGCAAAGGTCAGTTCCAGTCTCATCTCAGGCAGACATTACAGTGGATTATGATTGGCAGAGTGACCAGTGTGTCCAGGTTCTGTATTGCCTGCCAGCTGAGTCCATTAGTGTATCCCATTAACTGAGATCAGTGCAGTTATGGTTTAAAAAGTCCAATGGTTTGATCACCTACATCTCTGCTGATTATTTCTCCATTGTCCCTGGAAAGTGGAATCGATCCCTTAACCAGCAGAATATGATAAAGGTTGGAGATGTCCCATCTGTGCCCTCACCAACCTCAAATTTCCCAAATAGCAAACACACGAGTGGGAAAGCCCCCAGCCAAAGAATGAAATCTCAGCCTTTCCTGAAATATTCAACTGTCGTGGCAGAGTTTTTTGGAGTTGACACTAAAGGAGTTCTTCACTTGGGATGAAGGGAGAGATGTGGGGAGTGAAGGGGTTGGGTGGGTGGGTAGGGGCAATGGACATAGAAAACTGGCAGACTTGGAAAGCACAATGGCAGAAAAGATGGGGTGGGTGAGAGGGGTGGGTGGGGTTTGTGGGTGGTGGGGGTGGAAGGGGAAGAAAATGACTTGCACTTTGTAGATTTGAAGGAACGAGAGTAACAAAGTTTTTGCCTTAAATGGGGGGGTCAATGTCAATGATCACCGAGTTGTACATAGGACGCAACCTCATCAGTAGGTGACATGACATCACTTTCAAAGCTGGGCTTGTTTGAACGGTAGAGAAATCATGACCAAAGAGTGAGAGAAATTTGATATATTTTTCTGGAAATTCTGTTTCAAGCTAAATTTCTTTTACTAGTGAGCACTGGGTTAGAACAGGAAGTGATGTCATGAAAATGGCCACTGTAGAAAGCACCTTAACTCCTCCAAAAGCCAGTGGTGAATGAATGTACCAGAGTTTGATTAAATATGAAGAGCATTTATTTTTAAAAGAAGAGTGTATTTTGACCTGATAGCATTATGAATCAAAAGGATTTACTTGTTGGTTGTCTCTCAACCTCTGGGGACATTAAACTACATAACTAAAGGGGGGGATATGATAGTCTGTTTCTAGGAGAATCAGATCAGTAATGTTTCGTAAACTTGTTAGCTTATTTTTTTTTAAAGGACTGACTGCGGGAGAAATTGTTCTGAGAATGTTAACCGTGACAACTCTGAGATGTCAAATGATTGGTCAGTGAGGGAATAAATGGTCTGCTTGTTTCTTTTCCCCAACAAGAATTCCACGGCTCCTAGTGGTAGATTGTTCCCATCTAAGATTTCATCTTTCTATTTGTCAAGATGGTCTTTCCACTCCTCCTGAGATCTTAGAAAGGAGAATGCAATGATGGAGGCAGGTATTTGGAAGGCTTTTCTCTCCCTTTATGACTGCCATGGAAACTTTGAGTCGTCCATGTGTCTTGGAGGATGTGGTTCATATACATAGAAACATTGATCCTTTATTTTTCATATAGGGGTAGGAGGGTAATGCTTATTTCCCCTGTGGAGAGAGAGGGAGGCCTTTCAAAAATTCCTCCTCTAGGATACTGTGGTATGGATGGCTAGCTATGCATTTGTTGACATTGAGAAAATAAGAGTGAACTTTACTGCACTGGGGCCTCTCCTCGGGCTAGGGTGTTAATGTGTGGACAGACCATTGTCCTGAAGGTAATCTGCTTTGTCAACTCTTTGAGTAGAGAGCGCTTCTTCTCTGCTTTGGACTTGATTTACGGATCCCAGGGCCAAAAGGATATTGTGGGATTAGAGTGCACCAGTTATTCCCTCCAGGAGGTCCTGTGTAACCAACACTGGGCCAACAGAATTGACTTCTTCAGTGACTCGGAGGGAGTATTTTGCGAGGAAGCAAGGGCAGGACGTGCATGACCTCCTAATGTGACAATCTGCTCTGTTTCACGAGACACAACACTCCCGAGGTTTAACAAAGGCTAATGCAGTGCCAGAGAAAACTGACCCCAAACTGGTTGTGACCATGCTCTTGATTTTCCTTTTCGTTTGGTTGGGAGAGGGTGAGGGAATTAAAGGAGCACTGGTCTGCAGCCTCCAAGCATGGTGCAGTTAGTAAACAACTGATGCTTTGTAAAAACTGAAAGAACTGCGAATGCTATAGTTTAGGTAGAGCTTAATGTAGTCTCACTTTAATCTCAATAAGGATTCACAAAAAAAAAGCACCTTGCGGCAGGGGGAGGGGAGGGGAAGCCTCTGCCCTGTGTAAACTGGCCCTCCCCACACCCAGGCCACTACAGTCGGGCTATTGGCCCAGGACAGCTCCACTCAAAGAGAAAACATGGCCTAGTTTCCACCATTTTGGAAGCTGGCTCATCTGTCTACCACCTAAGGGCCTCGGCCACGTTTTGCTTCTCTTTGTAGCCGTTTTATTTTAGGAGCAGGATCATCAAAGGCTTCAGGCTTCAACAGACCTCACCTATCACAGGAACTCTTTCTTCTGGAGATGCTATTGGATTTATACGTGTGCTAATTGCTTATTGCAGGCCCTGTCCAATGAGTTGTTCTTCTATAATTATTGCTCATTAAAATGAGTGTGTGTCCTTTTCCCTTCACTGTGACGTAAATAAGGTAATGAAACTGCTGGGAGGGGAAAGCTGCTATGAGCAGGTTCCCGCAATAAAGATTGTGTTGTGTGTCAGATAGCTTTGGCTGGGAAACATCACTGAAGCTATTGACAATCACTGAGTGTGTGTAACGTGCGATTAAATCTTTGTTTATGGCTAGGATTTTAAAGGAAGATATTTTTATGGGTAATTGTTGCTGATCTATTTTACGATATATATTTATGTAATAAACATGTGACAGAAACACTTCTTTTTTTGTGTCTGTGCTCTTAATTCCTCACGTACATATGAAAATACACGTGACTATGTGAACAAGGAGCAGGAGTAGGCCATTGGGCCTTCTCTATTTTTCAACAAGATCATGGCCGATCTAATTGTGGCCTTAGCTCCACTTTCCCACCTGCCTGCCAGAACCTTTGATTCTCTGGTTCGTCAAAAATCTACCTACGTCTGCCTTAAAAATAGTCAATGACCCCAACTCCAGTGCTGTCTGAAGAAGAGAATTCAAAGCCTCAGCCCCCTCTGAGAGGGAAAAAAAAATCATCCTCATCTCTGTCTTAAATGGAAAACTTTTTTATTTCATTTGGTTTGATTCTGATTTACTTATTTGTATTGTGACAATAAATAAATAATATTTAATAATAATAAAATATTTATTTATATTTCTTTACTGTTTATAACTATTTATTTACTGTTACAAAATATAGTGGAAAGTGTTGTATAGTGATCCCATCTTAAAACACAGAAAACTAAACCAAAAAATAGAATATAAAGGCAGAAAAATAAAGAAAAGCTGTTCAACTTTACAATCCTTCCTCTTAAGTGCTCCATCATGGGCCAAGGGCCCGGTGGCCAGGCATGAATCCCCTTCAATGCGCTGATGCTGGAACAAAAGTTTCCAATCTTCGGTGCCAACTCGCCTCCATCAACGCCCTCGCCAATATGAGTCCCCACTGGACCTCACCAATGCAGATGCCACCACGAGCCCACCTTACCGATACTGCCAATGCCCCAGGTCTCACTCTAGGCCCAAACCCCGCCTCAGCTGCCATCTCCATGACGCTGAACTTTCTTTAAAACTGCGTCCGCCAGCTTTGGTCTGTCCCAGAAGGGCAAACAGCCTTTCAGTATACGGCCTGTCAAATTCCCTCAGGGTGTGATGTTTCAACAAGGTAGTACTACAGAAAAGGAATGACTTGCATTTATTTAGCAACTTTTATAGCTTTGGGATGTCCCAAAACAATACGTACTTTTGAAGTGCGATGGAATGTGGTAATCAATTTATGCACAGCAAACTCCCACAAGCCGCAAATCTGACAGTGGCCAGGTGATCTGTTATGGCGATTGATTGATCAAAATTGCCAAGGATGTCCAAAGATGTGCAGGTTTAGCGGATTGGCCACGCTAAATTGGTAGTAGTATCCAGGGATGGGCAGGCTAAGTGGATTAGCCATGGGAAATGCAGGAATATGGGGATAGAGTGGGGGGCTGGGTCTGGGTGTGATGCTCTTCAGACGGTGCAGACTGGATGGGCCAAATGGCTTTTTCCTGTACTGTAGGGATTCTATGATTCTAAGGAATAAAAGCCTGGTCTTCTTACCAATAGTGTGTTCTTTAACTTGTATGTGAGAGGGCAAGAGGTGAGCTCAATGTAACTTCACCTCTGAGAGATGCCTCCTCAGACAGTGCAGTGTCCCCACACTGGAAGTGTCACACCCAAATTATCTACTCAAATCTTCAAACTGGGCCTGGAAACCAAACCCTGCTGAAGCAAAAGTAGCAGTTAATGTATCAAAGGTTCGTCGGCAGATTGAGGGCACAGTAAGGGGCATGTGACATACATTTGGATCTGCCTGCTATACACCTTCTAGTTTTAAGAATGAAGAAGATCAACTTGGTTAACATGCCAGGATAACAGAGTCTTTGGACCTTACAGCTCAACTTCAGACAGAGAGAGAAAAACACCCCCCAACAGATCTGAGTAAGATCTCAGGCTGAAAAACAAGAGGTACACAGATTGTCAGTCTTTTAGCATTTGGGTGAGAGTGGGAAGATGGTGTATATTTTGCCTTGTCTCCTTAATCAAGGAAGAAGACATATGTTCTGAATAGACAAACAAACTGGTCCAACACCTCAAACAGAATTCTGTCCCTGTCAACATTGAGGCTCTATTGACTTCACACACACTGCAGCGGTTCAAGAAGGCAGCTCTCTACCACCTTCTCAAGGGTAACTAGGGATGGGTGACAAATTCTGATTTTCCTTCCAGCAATGCCCATTATCCAGGAGGTATGCATGCCCCCACCCTGGCCTCTGCCCCCCGGCTGTCGAGTTTGGTGGTGTGAAGGCTTGGATTAGGGGGAGCTCATGCTGCTTTCTCACCTCTGATCCGACTTTGTTCAGGATGGGAAGTTGGTGGACAATTTGCCCCTGCCCCCACACTGGCAGTCAACGGGCAGGCAGCTCAAAAAGCACAAAGACCCCCAAGAGAAGCAACAGCCCCTGCTGTGGGTTGCTTACAGGTTCCTGGAGGAGAAAGGTTGGGGCATTGGAACATGGAGGGCATTGGGTGGTGTGGTGAAGGAATAGGAATTCTTTTTATTCATTCACAGGATGAGGGTGTCCGTGTCTGGGCCAGCATTCATTACACATCCCTAATTACTCAGAAGGCAGTTAAGAGCCAACCACATTGATGTGGGTCTGGAGTCACTTGTAGGCCAGACCGGGTAAGGACAGCAGTTTCTTTCCCTGAAGGACCACATTGGTTTTTTTTCCTGACAATTGACAATGGTCATCATTAGACTCTTAATTCCAGATATTTTATTGAATTCAATTTCCACTGCCGTGGCAGGATTTGAACCCAGGTCCCCAGAACATTATCTGGGTCTCTGGATTATTAGTCCAGTGATAATACCACTAGGCCTCCCCATGTCCTCATTCAAAGGCCTTTAATGCCTATTTGAAGGACCCAGGGTTGGGAAGGGGTGAAATTCACCCCTATCCCCAACGCCCTTGCTGCTAACGTCATTTCCATCCCCCATGACTCTCACCCCTCAGTCTCCTGACTCACCATCACTCACCTGTGACCTGGGCCTCTCAGCCATCTTGGGCCCAAGGTGAGTGGGCCAGCAACAGTTGCCCATTGCTGCCCAGTTGAGTGCCTGATGGGGATTTTATTCAGCGGGTCTTCCTGAAAGAATGGGAGGTGGGGTCTCACCTGCTGACCAGTCAGCAGGTGAGACCCCCATCACCCTGTTCAATCCCACTCACCATGTTGCAAGTGACTTTGGAGCTAAGATTCTGAACCTACTGCAGGTTTTCATTGCCCTGTATCTGGCTGTGCTGTAAACTAATTAAGGGAGATTGACTTGCCACAAATAGCCAACAGCTCCATTTTTGTTGCATCACAAGATCAGCAGGATGGCAGAAGGAGAACTCGATGGATTTTCAATTTTTTTAATCTCACCGACCAATCCCCTCTGCTCCTTCTGATTAAATATTTCCCCCTCATATCATTTCACGTGAGAAGAGTGTATAATAGATATCATTGATCCCTTTGAATTCTGTCATTCTTACATCAGTCCCGATGAGTGCAAGATTAAAACCTTTGGCAGTGTGCCTCTATTCTTCAGTAATAGTCAAATTCTGATTGAACAAGCAGCTCTTCTTTATGTCCTTGTGTGGCTTAGTGAAACGTTTTATTCCAGACCTGTGAAACACGCAGGGGCATTGTACTAGGTTGAAGGTGCTATATAAATGCATGTTATTGGGGGCTTGAACTTACAACTTTCAGTTTCTCCAGCACTTTTTGTTTTTGTTTCAGATCTCCAACATGCATGATATTTTATTTTAGTTTAGTTTAGGCCTTATAACTGTCCTGTGATTTGGGTTAAACTGATCAGAAATAGCACTCCTTACAGATTGATGATTAAAAGCGTAGGCCTTATCTCGACCTGGAGTGTTTCCAGACCATGTGCCACTGAGCAACTAAATGGCATTTTGACAGAGAACTGACCTCCAGTGTCACTGTAGAAGGCCCAAGAGGGGAAAGCGTAGCAGAGGGGATTGTTTGATCAAACACATTTCTTCTATTGACCAGATTCAACTTCCTCACTTGTTCCAGATCTCCTGAGGTGCTATTTTCCAAAGCTTCAGAATATCAGTATGCTTTTTGTTGAATCCAAGCTTTTTTTTTGAAATAAAAACATTAAGTTTTCTTTTCCACAGCTTTGCAGCACTTCCTGCCAGTGAACTCTATCTGTTTATAATCTGGATCCTTTACTCTTTCTTTATGTTTTCCCTTTTCAGTGGCCCCTTGGCTCAGGACCCAGAGCTAATGACTGCCCTGATTGCAGTCGACACTGTTGGAAGTTAAGTAAACTCGTCCTGGAACATAAACAAACATTGATCAAAGCTAATCCAAGCAGCAATAACAAGCAAAAAATGTTTACTTAAAACTCAAACACACCAAGCAACTTCCAAAACAGGCTTATGATTGGGCATCACTGAATAATACAATTGCCAATCAAATACTGCAAAGTCCTCTAATGTTTGCTTCCCCCCTCACTTTTTGAATTGTTTGTTGATGATGGGCAGTTGGTTTTACTGCAGACTTCCTGCGTGTACAGTTACAGTCTGCTCTCCCTCAATCCCTCGTGCTCCTCAGTGGGTCTGGGATCTTTCTGACATCCTGTTTTCGTTCCCAATGAGAACTCCAGTTAGGATTTGGCAGCACTGGTGTTCATTTGGAGTAGGTTAATGTGATCAAGAGGCTTGTAATAGGCCAAAAGGGTTAACTTAGAGGACACTTGAAAACGAAGTTTGCGCTCCCTCAAGTGTAGATTGGATTTTTGATACTTTCGTGAGACTAGGTGGCACCAGTTGTCTTTGAGTTAAAACAAAAATTGCCCAGTAACAGCGTTTGGGTTGATTTTAAATAGCAGTTTTTCACGCTACTGAGAGTGTAGTGGGCTCCCAAACAACCAAAAGCCTGCTGACACATCATCTCTCTCTCTATCACCTCTAAGAGTGAAAAAGAAATAAAACTGAAAAATCTAAAACAGAAAAAACTTCTGACATAAGCCAAAACCTGGGTCCAACTGATTGGCTACCAAATTGAGGATTATTGCAATTGACACACTAACACATTATGGCTAAATATTGAAATAACTGTTTGAATGTAACCTCATTCCATCCCTTTTGATGTGGACTCTTGATCAACAAACTTTGTTCCTGGTTGCCTGTATTTTACAATGGGGAGGTTTAAATTAATTGTTTAAGATTGTCATGACCCTGACGTGAGGAGTGAGCTCGAAATCAAGCCCCACTATTCCAGCACAGATGTGACCAATTTCAATACCAGGAAGGCTAGTTTGCCTGACTGTGATCACTATCTAAGTTAAAATAAACTCATGCCAGGTTTCATTGATAAGTAAGAAAGCAAACACATTTATTTTAACAAATTTGCCTGTTAACAAGTGGCAAGAATGGATTGTTATTTATTAATATGCAAACTTAATCTTTACTACTTTTCAATCCAAGCACACACACATTAATTCACAAATAGAACAGACAAGATCAATGGTTTTACAGGAATGGTGTGTGTGTGCATAGAGTCATAGAGTCATACAGCATGGAAACAGACCCTTCGGTCCAACTCGTCCATGCCGACCACACAAACCAGTCTGATCTAGTCCCATTTGCCAGCATTTGACCCATATCCTTCTAAATGCTTCCTATTCATATAGCCATCCAGATGCCTTTTAAATGTAATTGGACCAGCCTCTACCGCTTCCTCTGGCAGTTCATTCCATACACGCACCACTGTGTGTAAAAGTTGCCCCTTAGGTCCCTTTTAAATCTTTCCCCTCTCGCCTTAAACCTATGCCCTTTAGTTTTGGACTCCTCTACCCTGGGGAAATGACCTTGTCTGTTCACCCTATCCATGCCCCTCATGATTTTATAAACCTCTATAAGGTCACCCCTCAGCATCCAACGCTCCAGGTAAAATAACACCAGGCTACTCAGCCTCAGTCAAATTCTCCAGTCCCGGCAACATCTTTGTAAATCTTTTCTGCACCCTCTCAAGTTTAACAACATCTTTCCCATAGAAATGCAACCAGAATTGTACACAGTATCTTAAAAGTGGCCTCATCAATGTCTTTTATAGCCACAACATGACATCTCAACTCCCATACTCATTGTTCTGACCAATGAAGATAAGCATGCCAAATGCGTTTTTCACCGCACTGTCTATCTGCAACTTCATTTACAAAGGACTAGGCACCTGCATCCTCAGGTCTCTTTGTTCGGCAACACACCCTACGGCCCGACCATTAACTGCATAAGTCCTACCCTGATCTGCCTTACCAAAATGCAAAACCTCACTTTTATCTAAATTAAACTCCATCTGCACTCCTCAGCCCATTGGCCTATCCAATCAAGGACCTGTTGTGCTCCAAGATAACCTTCTTCATTGGTGTCATCTGCAAACTTACTAAACATACTTCCTATATTCATATCCAAATCATTTGTATAAATGACAAAAAGCAGTGGACCCAGCGCCAGTCCTTGTGGCACACCACTGGTCACAGACCTCCAGTCTGAAAAGCAACCCTCCACCACCACACTCTGTCTCTTACCTTCAAGCCAATTTTGTATCCAAGTTGGCTAGCTGCACCTGGATCCTATAACCTTACTTACCAGTCTACCATATGGAACCTTGTCAAATGCTTTGCTGAAGTCGAAATAGACAACGTCTACCATTCTGCCTTCACCAACTTTCTTTGTCACCTCTTCAAAAAACTCAATTAAGTTAGTGAGACACAATTTCCCACGCACAAAGTCACATTGACTAGCCCTAATCAGTCCTTGCCCTTCCAAATGCATGTAACTCCTGTCCCTCAGGATCTCCTCCAACAACTTACCCACCACTGACATTAGGCTTACCAGTCGATAGTTCCCTGGCTTTTCCTTATACCTTTCCTAAATAATGGCACCACGTTAGCCAACCTCCAGTCTTCTGGCATCTCACCTGTGGCTATCAAGAGACAAATATCTCAGCAAGGGTCCCAGCAATCACTTCCCTAGCTTCCCACAAAGTTCTGGGATACACCTGATCACGTTCCAGGGATTTATCCACCTCTATATGTTTTAAAACCTCCATCACTTCCATTTCTGTAATATGAGCGCTTTCCAAAACATCACTATTTACATCCCCAAGTTCCCTAGTTTCTGTGTCCTTCTCCACTGTAAATATTGACTTGAAATATTTATCTAATACCTCCCGCATCTGTTGTGGTTCCACACATAAATGGCCACATTGATCTTTAAGGGGCCCTATTCTCTCCTTAGTTACTCTTTTGCTTCTAATGAACTTATAGAATCTCTTCGGGTTCTCCAAAGCTATCTCATGTCCCCCTTTTGCCCTCAAGATTTCCCTCTTGAGTATACTCCTACTGCCCTTCTACTCCTCTAGGGATTCACTCAATCCCAGTGAATGTAGGCAACAAGCTTCAAAGTCTGCAGATTAGGAGTCCAGATGAAAAGGGATGGAGCAAGGTGACTTTCGAATAGTTATTTCAATTTTTGGCCATGATATAAGGCTGTGTCAATTGCAGCAATCCTCAAGTTGGTAGCCGGTCAATTGGACCTAGGTCTTGGCTTGTGTCAGAAGCTTTTCTCTTTGTAGAATCTTTGAGTGTTATATCTTCTTCACTCACAGAGGGAATCTGCGAAGGATATGAATTTCCAGCAGGTTTTTGGTAGTTTGAGCATCCCATTATTCTCTTATCTCAGTAGTCTGACAAAACTGCTGTTTAAAATCAATCCAGAAGCTCTTGCTGGGAAATTTGCTTTTTATTTCTATCCGAAGACACTCAAGGCACGAGTGCCAACAGTGTTATGTATGCTTGTGTAACAAGTGAACACCACACAGTTCCACATTTCCTTCAAGCTGTTAAAAAAAACTATTATATCAAACCTCTATTTTCCAGTTTCTATTTCCAGATCAAATATCTATAGTTTTTACAAGGTGATAGTAGAAGTTGATTGGGTAATTCAAGAAAAGCTATTTCCACTACGGCAGAGTCTGGAGCAAAGTGGAATAGTGTTAAAATTAGAGTAATTGAGGCTAAAAATTGACTAATTGATCTTAAATCACAGTAAGACATTTCAAGGGTGATGTTAAGAAACAATTCCTCACACAAATGGCATTGAAAAGCTTGCGCTCTCTCTCTCAAACTGCTTTTGAGGCTGAGAGTTAATCAAAATTCCCAACGAGAGATCGATGGAACTGAGTTGAGTAAATAAGAGTTTAGACAAAGATCAACCATGATCCAATTCAATGACAGAATAGCTCAGCACTCTGACTGATCTACTCCATTTCCTGTTTATATCAAGGCAGCAATTCACGATGAGCTACTTCCTTCAGGAAGTCAGAATGTCCCTGGGGATCATGGGTAATCTAATGGTGGTGGTGAACAGGTGGAAATTGTCACAGGTCATCTAGTGGTGGCAAAGTCTGTTTGGCTGTGCGTGATAGCCTTTCAGGGTATAAGGAAAAGAACTTGAGATGACTCCAGAGCCATTTAAAAATGTCATCGGCCATTTTGGAAGGTGTGGGATAGGTGCGCACTGAGGCTGCTCTCTGATTCTATCGCAGGATGGTGTGGATGAAGGGGATAACCATCTCCTAGACCCCTGCAATGTGTGGGCAGTTGTGGTCTTCTCTCTCACGGCCCCTCAGAGAAATCATGAACCACCAGGTTTCCAAGGATTCCTGAATCTAGAATATGTGCTAAAGGTATTACCATGGCCTCCTCCTACTGTCTCTCCATGGCTCCTTTTCTGACACAAGCTCAAAGGTGCTCCAACTCCGTTTGTTTCATTTACACTCCATCCCAGCTCAATGCTGCACACACCCAGTCAAAGCCTGCCTACATTTTGTCACACTAAGCTGTAGACTAACAATGCTAAGTGTAGAATTGCTCAAAGGAGCCCCACACCCCCCCACAACCCCATTCAAAAATGTTCTTTGAATAAAGAGGAAAAGTCAGCCATTCCCTTCACTTGGCCAAACTGAGGGCCCACTGAGCTCAAATGTCCGTTGGTCTGGGCTCTCAGCCAAGCGTGCAGAATCCCTCTTTACCTTCCAGAACCTTCTGCTGACATCCACACTTGGGGAGTGAGGTTGACTGGAAGAGCAAGTGTTATCCTGAGATTCACTGGCACCTGCACCACTGGCTGGACAGTTTAATGTGCCCAGTGCCCACTAGAACTGCCCGTATGTAGGGCAATTCAGGGGATTGTTGGGGGGTGGTACCGTCCTGGGTCCTCGTATTTAGGGAAGCCCTGCACTGAGATCTTAGGCACTTTGGAGGGCCAGGGTGACAATGCCCTTCAAGTGGCCTCTCTCTTTGTGTTTCAATTTGAAAGCAGCAAGTGATTGTTAACTCATAGGGGAGCTTTGTGGAAGGATAATAGCCAATTTTTCTAACACTGCTGAACTGCACAGAAACATAGAGATTTTCTCACATGCTGAAGGCCTTTCAACTCCTCACTGGGCTCCAGTTCTCATATTGTTTTGGGAAATGGACGGTTCCTCTTCGTCTCCTATTCTGCAACATTTTAACTAACTGTAGCTTGGTACCACCAATTAGCCTGACATTTATCTCCCACTGTTTTGTTGCACATTTCTCACACTCTGCACAAACTGTTTCTGCACAAACCCCATGGGTTTCAGTGGCCACAGTGAAGTGAAACCTGCTGACTCAGTGATCTCCCACCTTCGTTGAAATGGAAGGTAAAGGAGGACAGCCCATGAGGGTGAGGGGACCAGTGTGATTTATTCTGCGGAGCGTAGTGGGGTGAGGGTGGGGTATGCCCTGGACAGTGAGATTCACCCCCACCACTCCTAGAGACAGATCCTGTGTCCACACAGACTCAACAAGCCCCATGGGAGATGAGTGATCAGGCCTCAGTATGATCTAGGCCATGGGTATTGAGGATTGAATGAGCTCAGGCTGGCAGAGGCTGTGCAGAGCAAACAACGAGAGCATTAGATTAGTTGCCATTAAAGGTAGCTTTGGCTGGAAGGAGGCCTTCAGCAGTGGAAGAGTTGAAGCTGGGATGGAGATGGATGACTTTACACAGATGCAGTCTTGGTTTAGAGGAAACAGGGTCAACACCTCAGGGTCAAATAGAATGAGATTGACAAAGCTGTGAACAAACTGGTTCAGGCTCGGGCACTTAGGAAGGGGGCAGGTGAAGCCGTCAGCAAGGGAATGGAGTTTATGACAGGGATAAATGTCAATGGTCTTCAATATTTGATTGAAATCAGTTCCTGTTTATCCAATGCTGGTTAGGCAGGATTGTCTGTTTAAAAGTCAGAGATCATCCATTTCGGACAAAGACAAGGAGGAATGCTTTCTCTCAGAGAATTGTGAGTCTTTTGCAACTCTTTTCCTCAGAAGTCACTGGAAGCAGAGTGTGTGAATGTTTTTAAGGCAGAGAGTAAATAGATTCTTGATAAACAATGGAGTGAAAGGTTATCAGGGTGAAAGGTTATTGGGGGTGAAAGTTTATTGGGGGTGAAGGTTTAGCGGGTTAGGCCGGAATTTGGAGTGACCTGATGAGCCGTGATCTTATCGAATGGTGGGCCAGGCTGAAGGGGCCAGTGGCCTACTACCAGCTCATATAGTGGTGTGGTTATTTGGTAAGCAGACCTGGGGATGTTACAGTGTAAGGAAGAAAGGTCAAACACTGCTCTCCGGTACAGACAGAGGGTTATGTGAGGAGACTTGGACAAGGCAGAAAATACCTGACAAACCGGCCTTGTTTAAAAAATTGTTACAGAGTTATGACCAGTCCATGTCGACCATAATCCCAAATTAAACTAGTCCCACCTGCCTGCTCCTGGCCCATATCCCTCCAAACCTTTCCTATCCATGTACTTGTCCAAATGTCTTTTAAACGTTGTGACCGTACCTGCATCTAACACTTCCTCTGGAAGTTCATTCCACAAACGAAACACTCTCTGTATAAAAACGTTGCCCCTCATGTCCTTTCTAAACCTTTCTCCTCTCACCTTAAAAATATACCCCTTAGTTTTGAAATCCCCAACCCTAGGGAAAAGACACCTGCCATTCTTTTATTCATTCATGGGATGAGGGTGTCTCTGGCCAGGCCAGCATTTATTGCCCATCCCTAATTGCCCAGAGGGCAGTTAAGACTCAACCACATTGCTGTGGGTCTGGAGTTACATGTAGGCCAGACCAGGTAAGGATGGCAGTTTTCTTCCCTAAAGGACATTAGTGAACTAGATGGGTTTTTCCAACAATCAACAATGGATTCATGGTCACCATTCGACTCTTAATTCTGGATTTTTATTGAATTCAAATTCCACCATCTGCCAATAGGATTCAAACCGGGTCCCCAAATCATTACCTGGGTCTCTGGATTAACAGTCTAGTGATAATACGACTAGGCCATTGCCTCCCCACCTTATCTATACCCCTCATGATTTTATAAACCTCGAGAATGTCACCCCTCAACCTCCTGTGCTCCAGTGAAAAAAGTCCCCAGCATTTTCCAGCCTCTCCTTCTCATTCAAACCCTCCATTCCTGTCAACATCCTGGTAAAACTCTTCTGAACCTTCTTCCGCTTAATAATACCCTTCCTACAACAGTTTTGTTAAATATGCTTCTAGGGAGGTCTTGCATCGCAGTGGGTAGAGTCCCTGACTCTGGGAAAGGAGCTCCAGGTCCATATCCCACCCCAAGACATGGTTGCCCAGGAAAGGTGTTGTCATAATGTGGGGCTGAACAGCTTCAAACTGCTAAACCTTCCAATAAACGATAACAGCAGGCGGTAACAGTAGGCGAGATCTCTGGTTACAATGTGATGGGCAGAACGTTGGAGACTCTTCCTTCGCTATCCATAACCCCAGGTAACAGCATGCAGGTAAAAGTCAATGTTGCTTCAGCAACTCGCACCCTTGGAGGGGGTCTAGAAACTGGTGTGGTACCATTTACAATATGGGGATTGATCCCTGATCCAATCAGGATGGATTTGGGACCTTCCTCCGTCACCTACCCTGGGGTGGATGGAACGCAGCTGTAGGTCAGACTTACCTTTAGACAGAGAACTCAAGAAAAAGAAATATGCCCCCATCTGGTCACATGCACCAACACAAAAGCATGAAAATACGCTCGGAAAAAGTATACCACAGGAGGGCACTCTAAGCCCAGATAACAGAATCAGACCAGCTTCTGGACAATCAGAGTTTAAACTTGGATCTGATCACAATTTATGATTTTATCTCCAAAATTTCAGTCAAGTTTTCTTTTGCATTTCCTCATATTATTATTGCCTGTGCTTTGGGGCATCTTGAGATTGTGCACCACATCATGTAATTGAAAGTTCTTTTAACTGTTAACTTTATAATTAACCCTTTACGGTTAGCAAATACTGAACAATGGTTTCTTTTTCTCCATGCCTCTGACATCTCACACCAACTCTGAAATTTTGTGGGCTCGGATTCCTCAGGCACAGCTCACCCTCTGCAACTTCACTCCAGTACCCCCTTATACATTCAAGTCTTAACTGTGAAAGAGCCAGGTGCCTCACACACACACACACACACACACACACGCACACACACACACATTCGCTCACACAAACATACACACACATACACACACACTCACTCACACATACACACACAATCACACAACATGCACACACACTCACGCACACACTCACACAGACATACAAACACACTCACACACACACACGCATACACATACACACACACGCACACACTCACTCACACACACTCACTCACATACACACACACACAATCACTCTCACAAATACATACACACACACTCACTCACACACACATACACACTGACACACACATACACACACACTCTCTCTCACACACTCAAACACACACACACTCTCATTCACTCACACACACTTACACACACACACACACACTCACTCACACGCATACACACATTCACACACTCACTCATGCACATACACACACATTCACTCACTCACACACACACACACACACTCACATACACACACAAACACACATTCACACACTCATTCAGACACAATCACACACACACACGCACTCAGACACATACATACACACACACATACACAAACACACACTCATTCACACACACACACTCACACACTGACACACACACATACACAAACACACACTCATTCGCTCACACACACACACTCACACACTGACACACACACACATACACACACCATCAAACATACACTCACACATATACACACACCTCACACACACATACACACACTCTGTCTCACACACAAACACACACACACACACACACAGTCTCTCACACATACACACATACACATACACCCTCACACACACACATACACACACACACATACTCACACACTCACGCGCACTCACTCAGTCACACACACACACTTACACACACACAAACATATCCAGAGACCATAGATCTTATGTGAGATTTTCTTTATTCCTGTAATGACCATTCATATGAACACAAGATAATCTCTGGAATAAATGAACATCCCCGTCAAATTGTACCCTCTCCCTCCTACAGATGGTATACAGAAGGCTTCATTTGTGGACTCCCCTTAACATGTTCCTTCTTCTAATATGCCCCAGAGATTTGCGGCAGGATTGTCATTCCCAGATATGTATAGAAGGGGGTGGGATGGAAATTCAAGCCGCTAGCCAGTATGGAGTTTTCCCAGCAGAATCCCACGCCTGGACTGTTTTCCCACTCCCATTTCCATCTCTCGATGGATGTTGACAGGACTACCTACCCAATGATCAATGCCCGCCAGCCTCCGTCGAGGAAATGAAAGGCCCGGTGAGACTCCCAGAGGCTGTCTGGAATATGCAACCAAGATCCCCACCTCCCTGAAGGCGCTGGGGATTAGGCCTGAGGCACACTCCCAGGACCAGCACTCCCAGTAGGCCTTAAGACCTTTCCAGACTGTCTCGCCACAATTTCAGCCTGCTAAGGGATTGGGGGTGGGTGGAGGTCTACCTTTATTGGGGGAGGTGGGGAGGTTGCAGATTTTATTCTTTTGAAATGTAACATTTTTGGGAGTTGTAGAGAAAGTGCCTCAAGTTGGTGGAATCAGTCATGATCCCTGTTCCTGTTTGCCATCCAAATGACTTCTTCCAGAAGCATGCACGGGCACGTTTCCAAGACTCTCCTATGACACTATTTCAGCTTCATTAGGGCCATTTTGATAAGGCATTAGAGTTTGCACGTTCCAGAGAGGAAAGTACAGAAATTCAGCAGCTATGTTTGGGGAGGCAATGGTCCAGTGATATCATCACTAACCTATTAATCCAAAGAGCCAGGTAACATTCTGGGGAACCTGGTTTGAATCCTGCTGTAGTAAAAGGTGGTATTTGTATTAATAAAAACTGAAGTCTAATGAGGATCATGAAAAGACTGTTGTGACTCACTAATATCTTTATTGAAGGAAACTAATGGCCTACATGCAATGTGGCTTATCTTTAACTGCTCTCTGGGTAGTTATGGATGGACAATAAACGCTGACCTAGTCAGTGACACTCACAATCCTGTGAATGAATCAAAAACAAACAATAACTTGGCACAGTTACTGGGAAAAGAGATTGAAGGCTGTAATGTTTCCTAGAATGCAGCCATGTGTTTGAACAACTTCTCCACTCTTACAGCAGAGCGCCCTATTCACTGTTCTAACCCATGTGTTTATTGATTGTTACTCATCGACACTGTCCTCCTGGATTCCTGGAAGATGGTTTGTACAGAAAGAAGGACTCACTGTTAGATGATGACGTTCAAAACTCTTGGGACATCAACAGGTGCTTTACATCTAATTTATTCCTTTTTATAGTGAAGTGATTGGGTAGCAAGTGTAAAAGAAATTGTGCACAGGTGAACACCCAAGCACAGTGCTTCAAGTCTTTCTTTTCCAAATTTCTACCTTACTCATGGAGTGCTCTTGTGGGGCAGTGGTAGTGACCCTAGCTCTGGACTAAAAGACCTGGGGTCAAGTCCCATCTCTTCCAGAGGTACGTCATAACATATTTGAGCAGATTGATCTTTCATAGCTGTGCTTTACTCAAATAGCAACTGAGCAGTGGTAATGTCCCTGCCTCAAGGCTGGAAGATGCAGATTGTGGACCTATTAGGACTTGAACTTGTCTCTCCTAGTCTAGAGGTGTCATAACATCCCTGAACAGATTTATTAAGAGTATCCATTCCTTATTCATAAAAATTGCAAACAACACATTACAAAACAATTCAACTTTAATATTACAGGATTTGCAATAAAATTCAATTTGTCTCCATATAGGATGTTTCACTGAATATCATTGCAATAGTCTTAATGTTTACAATTTTTATGCCATGTCAGCTATACAGCCTGAGGACAAAACAATCCAACTGGGAATCACTGAAAGTGCAATAGTAATGAACTTATCTCCATGCACCATATTTCACTGTGAAGTTCCTCAATTTTTGTCAATACTTTTGACTGTGACAATTCTTTGTGAGGCACACAGCTCCAGGGCTTCCACAGTGTCTAGCCCCTTGGCGCATTAGGGCTAAGAGGGCTTAAACAGTGAGCTTTCCTCATTCCACCTCCACAGCAGCTGCCCTAAGCTCTGTTCCTCGCTGGCCAGACCTGGGAACATGTCAGCCTGTAGCACTTTGAGCTGTGACTCTCGGAGGGCAGAGGAGAACCCAACTTCAGTCAACACAGAGTTTGAGGGAACTCGTGCCAAAGTGAACAGTGAGATGTCACTCTTATCCAGACAGCAATCAACTTCTTCCTGATTTGTAATTCACACTCTTCATTAGCTGATCCTCCTTGTCTACACAAGTGAGATAAACTAATTAGCTCTTTGAATAGGAAGAGGGATGGGGGAGGCTCCTGGAGAGCATTAACCGTAACATAGACTTAGTGGGCTGAATGCCCTGTTTCTTACACTGTACCCATCTATACAATTCCCAACAGCACTGGAGTGGGAGATGGGGACTAACCTCCCAACAAAACAATACTTCCAAAAGCACAATGCATGTCAACTGGGGAGACAATTCTGGAGCAAATGGAAACTTTACTCCCAGCTGACACCAGCGGGGCTTACTCAGCCAAAGATGCTTTCCACAATCTGCTTTCTCTTGCTGAACCAACGCTTTCCTTTGTCATGGTGTGTTGCTATCTGAGGCAAGGCGTGGAACAAATTTGGACATGAGAGAAAAGTATTCATCATTGTGTCTCCATTTTTGAGACACAAGTATTCATCATTGTGTCTCCATTTTTGACCATCCCTCTGTAAAGGTGAACAGGGGCATCCGAAACTGATCCTTACTACCACCATTTCCATTAAGGGGTAAGCCATGGGACAAGATGTTAAGACACAAGTTCAAACAGACAATTATTCTGAAGAATTCAATGGTTAGTGTGCTAATTAGTGAAGTTAGATCACATGGGATTCAGGGTGAGCTCACCAATTGGATACATAATTGGCTTAACAGTAGGAGACAGAGGGTGGTGGTGGAGGGTTGTTTTTCAGACTGGAGGCCTGTGACCAGCGGTGTTCCACAGGGATCGGTGCTGGGTTCTCTTCTGTTTGTCATTTATATAAATGAGTTAGTTGAGAATGGCATGGTCAGTAAGTTTGCAGATGACACCAAGATTGGTGGTATTGTGGACAGCAAAGAAGGTTATCTGAGATTACAATGAGATTTTAATCAATTGGTTCCATGGGCTGAAGAGTGGCAGATGGAGTTTAATTTGGATAAGTGTGAGGTATTGCATTTCGGTAAAACAATGCGGGCAGGATTGATGCAATTAAAAGTAGGGCTTTGGGTAGTGCTGTAGAACAGAGAGACCCAGGGGTTCATGTACGTAATTCTTTGAAGTTTGCATCACATGTAGACAAGGTGGTTAAGGAGGCATTTATTTCATTGCTTTTATTGCTCAAACCTTTTGAGTATAGGAGTTGGGACTTTATGTTTAGATTGTATAGGACATTGGTGAGGCCTCTTCTGGAATACTGTGTCCAGTTCTGATTTCCCTGTTATAGGGGGGATATTATTAAGCTGGAGAGGGATCAGAAGAGATTTACTAGAATGTTGCCAGGAATGGAGGGTTTGAACTATAAGCGGAGGCTGGATAGACTGGGACATTTTCACTGGAGCGTAGGAGGTTGAGAGGTAATCATAGAGGTTTACAAAATAATGAAGATAAGGTGAATGGCAGGTGTCTTTTCTCTAGGGTGGGGATTTCAAGACCAGGGGGCATATTTTTAAGGTGAGAGAAGAAAAATTTTAAAAAGACAGGAGGGGCATTTTTTTTTACACACAGAGTAGTGCATGTGTGGAATGAACTTCCAGAGGAGGTGATGGATGTGGGTATAGTTACAATGTTACAAAGATATTTGGATAGGTACATGAATAAGAAATGTTTGGAGGGATATGGGCCAAGCACAGGCAGGTGGACTAGTTTAGTTTGGGATTATGGTTGGCATGGACTGGTTGGACCGAAGGGTCTGTTTCTGTGCTGAATGACTCTGTGTCTGTATGATTTACACACCAAAGAGTATTGTTGAAACTGATAACGGAAGGCAAAACCATTGGTGTTATTCCTGACATAGTTAGATGCTGCAGGCTTTTCTAGATACGTAACCAAAATAGGGAAAATAGGCCATTCGCACTGGTAGTGGGGGAAGAACAGAAGGAAAGGGGCAGCAAGATTTTCCTCCACTTTGTCACTCGGAGACTGGGTCAACACTTTGGGTTCACGATCTTCACTAGTTTTGACATCGGGTCACTGTCTCGATGAGGCTCAATAAAAGATACAACAATTGCCCACTGAACACAATTAAGTTTGAAAGGCAAATTCTGAGAATTGTGCAGAAAGCAGATCAACCCAAGACTTTCGCAACTAGCTGACAAGAGCAGTAAACCTGGAAACACAATTAACAACACGTGATTCATTGGAAAGGGTGAGAAAACAGCTTTCACAATTTATACATTGAAAGGGACTATTCAGCCCATGATGTTCATACTGGTTTAAAAAGAGCTATCCCAGCTATCAGCTCTTGCTCTGTAAACCTGTTAGATCACAGCCAGTTCCAGGGAAAGATATTACAGATGCTCATGCTTCTCCTGTTTCTAGGCTCCTTATACCTGTCCTCTCCCACCAAAGCACCCATCGTTTGGGTGCCTATAATTGAGAACCATAGTGACCATGGGTGGAAATGCTTTAAATAGATTTAGCAAACCTTCTTGGCTTTTGTACTCTTTGTGTCAATGTGGGCATAAACCCATTAAAAGCCAAAGTTTCAATACAATACATTTTACAATCACAGCTTTGTCAGACTATTGCACCCAACTTGGTCATTAATATTACTCAACCAGCTCTGCGTCATTGAACCTGACCCGATACAAGAACCAGACAGACAAGACTCAAAAGACAAGGGCTTCGTTAACAGAAAAATGGTACTTTTCACTGAATGACAAATGTTAAATTTAAATTTTAAACTAACCATGCTTACAAATACCTACTGTGGAGCACACTCAGGAGAATAAAATACTGCAAATGCTGGGAATTGGAAATCACAGAATGACTGAATCGTTGTGGCATAGAAGGAAGCCATTTGACCATTGTGTCTGCACCAGTTCTATCAATATAGGGCTGATGAGAGACTTGCAATGCAGACAGTCTAGAGTGGGGCAAAGGGAAAATGCTGGAAATACTCAACAGGCCAAGCAGCATCAGTGGTGAGAGAGACCAGGTCAACACTTCAGGTTCATGCCCTTCGCTGGGTTTGATAAAGGGTGGCTGTTTTTATCCACACAGCTGCCTCCACACACGCTGAACATTTCCAATGTTTCTGGCTTCTATTGACACACGTAGAAATTGCTCAACTGAGAGTCAGGCTTCTTTTGAGCTTCTCATTCCCCTTCAGTAAGAAAGCAGCAGCAGAGATCTGGTTTGACACAGCATTCAATGTGAATTTAATACAAAAACTGAGCAAAATAATCAGCACAGCAATAAAGTAATCATTTGAAAAGTGAATAATTAGTAAAGATGACCATTAAAACGTGTTTTCTTTTGCCTTTTCTCTTAAGACATGAAGCTAGAATGGGTGCTACCACATAAACACAGACAGCTGAACCAAACCAGCCCTTCTGCCACTGCATTTGCAACACAGTAAAATTAAAACCTTCAAAGACGCTCAACATTGACCCTAATATTTCCGGACCAGATATTTGCATAACCAATCCCAGACTTTGCACAGAATCAATTCCTGACATAGGTTTGTGTTTTAAACAAAAGACTTAGCAATTCATTAACAATACTTCAGTGGAGTAAAATTAAACAACAAAGTCATAGAAACATAGAAGATAGGAGCAGGAGGAGGCCATTCGGCCCTTCGAGCCTGCTCCGCCATTCTTCACAATCATGGCTGGTCGTCTAACTCAATAGCCTAACTGTACTTTCTCCCCATAACTTTTGATCCCACTCGCCCTAAGTGCTAAATCTAGTCGCCTCTTGAATACAATCAATGTTTTGGTAATGAATTCCACAGGCTCACCACTCTTTGGGTGAAGAAATGGCTCCTCATCTCTGACCTAATAATCAACCCCGAATCCTCGTACTGTGACCCCTGGTTCTGGACACAGCCACCATTGGGAACATCCTTCCTGTCTAGTCCTGTTAGAATTTTATAACTCTCTGTGAGATACCCCCTCATTTGTCTGAACTCCAGCAAAAACAATTCTAACCTCGTCAATCTCTCTTCATACGTCAGTCCCGCCAACCCCGGAATCAGCCTGGTAAACCTTCGCTGCTTTAATCTAATCATTTATGGTTTATACCCCAAAACCTTTTCTTTCAGCCCCAATCACACAAAAGACAGACATACAAACTCAATTAAGGGATAAATAAAAGAAAATAACAAAACTGGCCAGATCGTAGAATTCCTACAGCATGGAAGTAGGTCATTCAATCCATCAAGTCCACATTGACCCTCCTATCTTATCCCTGTATTTCTCGTGGCTAATCTGGCTAGCCTGCACATCTCTGGACACAGTGTGCAATTTAGCATGACTAATCCACCCTAACCTGCACATCTTTGGACTGTGGGAGGAAACTGGAGCACCCAGAGGAAACCCACACAGACATGGGGAGACAATGCAAACTCCACACAGACTGTTGCCCAAGGGTGGGATTGAACCCGGGTCCCTGGCGCTGTGAGGCCACTGACCACTGACCTACTGTGCCACCCAAGATTACTTGTGAATTTCGCAATGTGTTGTTCCACAGGTATAGATGATGGTTCCTTGACAGATTTTCTGAAGATATCGAATGGGTCATCTTTACTGTTCACTCAGATAAAGACTGTAATTGTTTTCTACTCCCTGAACTTCCAGGAGCTGCTCGTGGGAGGTTAGGCAGGGAGCTTTCAAAGCTTCATGCTATAGCATCAGCAGCCAGACTCCTTCTCACAGAAAACATAGTTCAATACTCAATTCAAACTCTGAACATTCCCTGACAGACTGACTGTCTCCTCCACAAGATCCCAATTATCATTCAACATTGAGCATGAGGTCCTTTCCAAACTTGCTGGAACCAACTTCCGGGTACAGGCCTCATTGATAGCTCAAAATACAGAGAACCATGAATGCCGATGATCTGAAACAAAAACAGAAATCCCTGGAGAAACTCAGCACATCGGGCAGCATCTATGAAGAGAGAGCAAACTTAATGTTTCTGACCACTGATCAGAACTGGAGACAGCAAACTGGAATGCTGAAGAAAGGTCGCTGGACTTGGAACATTAACTCAGCTCTCTCCTCTCAGATGCTGCCAGACGTTTTGAGTTTATCCAGCGACAGCCATTCTTATTTCATTACTAGCCAACTTCTACTATTTGTTTAAACATAACACTGTGCACCAGTAGCAAAGTGTCTGCAGAACCTTTTGATCAGGAACCAACCCTGTGAATAGTTTCCAGCGCTTGCCTCCAGAATAAACAAAAGCTTGTTTATCCATTTTCCTTTTAACACAAGTTGTCACCCACAGTCCAGAAGTCATCTTCGGCTCACAGTTCCCAGTTCACAGTTCCAACCAAAATTGTTAAAAGAATAAGATAAAAATGATGAAAATAATCAGAGACGGTTCTAACAAGAGAAATAAGCTTGTTTGTAAATCTTGATCCCTGGGAAGAGGAAGGGATACAGGGTGTATTAGGGAATTATGTTTTACAAATGTCAACTTCGTGTTCACCTCCGGTTGTACACTCTCTGAGCTGGTCTTGTTCAAATGGGGTCTGGAAGATTTTCAGCCTGTGTTTACCTCCTGTCAGTGCGAGATAGGTCTCTGGGTGAGAGAGCTGTACAAAGACGGGGGTACTCAGTCTTATTCCTTCACACACTCATATTTTCACATGCAGCATACTCACATACACTTATTCTCATCATCTCACACATAATCATTCTCATCGTCTCACACACTTTCATTCTCATCATCTCTCACACTCATTCTTGTCTCACACACTCTCATTCTCATTGTCTACAACACTCTCAGTTTCGTCATCTCACACACACCCTCATTCTCATCATCTCTCACACACACTCATTCTCATCGTCTCACACACTCTCATTTTCATCGTCTCACACACTCTCATTCTCATTGTCTCACACACTCACACTCTCATCGTCTCTCACACTCATTCTCATCATCTCATACACACTCATTCTTGTCGTCTCTCATGCACACTCATTCTCATCATCTCATACACACTCATTCTCGTCGTCTCACACACTCTCATTCTCATTGTCTCACACACTCTGTCTCGTCGTCTCACACACACCCTCATTCTCATTGTCTCTCACACACACTCATTCTCATCATCTCACACACTTATTCTCATCGTCTCACACACAATCATTCTCATCATCTCACACACTCGCATTCTCTCTCTCTCACACACACAATCATTCACGTATACATTCTGTATACACACTCTCATTCTGTTTCTCTCACACACACTCTCACTTTCACTCTCTCACATGTACACATTCTCACTCACACACAGTGTCTTACAGTGATACACTCACACACACTCACTGCCTCACACATACGCATTCTCACTCACACAGTCTCTTACAAAGACACACTCTCTCACACACACTCACTCTCACTTTCGCACACATGCACTCAATCTCATTCACACACACTCTTACAGAGACACACTCTCACATGCACTCACTCTCACACATGCACTCACTTTTAGTCTCTCAGACACGTTCACATACACATTCTCTCACACACTGTCACACACACTCACTCCCACTCTCACATGCACTCACTCTCATTCACACAATGCATCACTCTCATTCACACATGCTGAGTCACACAAACACTTACACACACTCATTCTCTCACACATACTCACTCACTGTCACTCTCACTGACTCACACGTTCTCACTCTCTTACTCACACACACGCACTTACTCTCACTCTCACACACTCACATACATACTCACTTCCACCCTTTCACACACACTCACTCACGTGCACACTCTTACACACATATTCATTTTCTCTCACACACTCATTATCTCACACACACTCACCATCTTTCACACACTCATTCTCCCACTTTCACATGCACTCACACTCACACATTCACTCTCAGTCTCTCACACACTCTCCCTCATACGTTCTTACTCACTCGTACAGACTATTTCCTGTATCACTTACTCTACTTGCTGCTGTTATGTCATTATCACTGAATTTCCAAAAGACAGTTGGCAATGTGCTACACAAAAGGCTAACAGGTGAACTAATGGCTTGTGGAGTCGGGGGTAATATATCTGAATGAATAAAGGATTTCTTGACAGGCAGGAGAAAAGAGTAGGCACAAATGGGGCATTATCAAGTTGGTAAACTGGTTTCCAAATGTATGAACAAGGAGCAGGAATAGGCCATTTGACCCCTGAGCCACTTTGCTTTTAATAGGATCATGGTTAATCTGATTGTAACCTCAACTCCGCTTTCCACCTAGCCCTGATAACTTCACAGCCGCTGACTCACCACAATTCTACTTACACATGAGATACTGGGAACTGCCGATGCTGGAGAATCTGAGACAACAAGGTGTAGAGCTGGATGAACACAGCAGGCCAAGCAGCATCAGAGGATCAAGAAAGCTGACGTTT
>NC_063361.1:27188926-27205335 GCF_021869965.1 Rhincodon typus | reverse complement strand
CAAGCAGCATCAGAGGAGCAGGAAAGCTGATGTTTCGGGCCTAGAAACGTCAGCTTTCCTGCTCCTCTGACGCTGCTTGGCCTGCTGTGTTCATCCAGCTCTACACCTTGTTATCTCTGCCCTTCTAATGATTCCGCTTGCCTGAGAATTTATCCCCTTACATGAGAAGTTGCTTTGGACCCCTTTACATCAGAACATGTCCTCAGTTAACATTAATCTTGCTCCTTGCTTTCCTGCTTTGTCACTCAACTCCATTCCTCCTATTACCCCGCTTTGTGCTCTGGGTACAAGGCATTGCTCAGGTTTTCCCTCTGCCCCTTCCTAGTTCCTGAGAATTGCTGGTCAGGATCCTGTGCCCGAGAGCATGTGTACTAACACAAGAAACAGGAGGAGGAGGAGGCTATTCAGCCCACTGGGCCTGCTGTGCCATTCAACACAATCATGACTTTCTTCAACTCCACTTTCCTGCCTACTCCTCATTTCCCTTGATTCCTTGAGAAACAAAAAATTGGATTATCTCAGCCCTAAATATATTCAAAAATAGTGCATCCTCAACTCTGTTGGGTACAGAATTCCAAGGATTCACAACCCTTTGAAGGAAGCGCTTTCTCTTCATCTCAGTCTTAAATGATCAGCCTCTTATCCTGACAAGGTGACCCCATGTTTTAGATCCCCTGCCAGTGGAAACTATCTCAGTGTCTACCCTGTCAAACCCTTTCAGAACTTTAAACTGAAACAGAAATTGCTGGAAAAACTCAGCAGGTCTGGCAGCAACTGTAGAGAGAAATCAGTGTTAACGTTTCAGGTCGAGTGACCCTTCCTAAGGAGGGCAGGGCAGAACGATCACAGAGTCGGACAGGAACTTCCAAGAAATTTTCCATTTGTACCCTGAATTGACCTGGTTTTTAACTCTTCTTTTAAATTTACCTGTCGTTTCAGCTGGTTTTTGGTTGGGACAGAGAGTCGCTAAGTTGCCATGCACCAGGCATAAACTTGTCAGGTCGGCTAATGTCATAGTTGTGTGCCTGAACTGTCTGGAATGCCCTTGGAAGATCCACTGTCATCGATCCTTCCTATTGGCATTGGTCTTAGTCACTGGTGCCATGTGGGACCCAAAACGTTAACTCTAATTTCTCTCCACAGATGCTGCCAGACCGACTGAGCTTTTCCAGCAATATCTAATTTTGTTTCTAATTTACAGCATCCGCAGTTCTTTCAGCTTCCCTTCAAAACCTTGGTACGCTTCAATGAGCTCATCCTTCTAAAAGCCATGGAACATTAATATACTGGGACATCAGTTTGCATATAGCCTGAGTTACCATAGCAATGCTACTGCCAACTGTTGCAGACCATATCAGAGGGATATCTGATTCAGGCGCGAGCCCTGATAGTACATATCCCAACATCATTTCAATACTGTCCATGGTTAATGTTTATCCTACTAGCACAATTCAGTGTGATTCCAAATTCATAACAGTGTGGAGAATCCCATTACCCGAAAGAATGGATAACTGAAATAAAACTCCAGCTCAAGCAAACTGCTGAATGGACCCAAAACTGACCCTGCTCAATTACTGCCATTGTCTTTATTCTTGAGTGGAGTAAACTAAGTTGAGTAGCTGATTAATTTGTGCTTTCCCAAGCTCGGTGATAAGACCCTTTCTCAAACTGGAGATTTGAGTTGGAATCTACCTAACCTCTGTTATCTACCTTTTCACAATTACAAATAGCATTCACCTCAAACATAGATCTTTGAATCCTGTTACTTACCTCAAAGGTGCCAGCTTTCAGCAGAATGACCTGGTCATGCTGGGAAAGGTCCTTGAAACCAGGAATGAGCTTTGCAAACTCAACCACTTCTTTGACAGCTGGTGTGAAGCTCAAGGAAAAGTCCTCCCAGATCTGTTGCACAGATCGACTGCCATCTACATGTGGCCGAATGTTCATTGGGCAGGCCTATTGGGGTGAGAAACAAATGTGGCACTTACTTTATCTTGACATTTCCAGCCCATCACTAGGGCTCACTTCTTTGAACACTCTCTGACACAGTCTCAGTGCAAGAGGTTGACCAACTAACCACAATGCCACTGTCAAGCCAAGACAGGCTTACAACATAGTGAGCGGGACAGTGAGTGTTCTGTCGCTTAGAGCTGGAGCAGTCTCCTTCCATGCTGCATGTCTGTTAATTGGCTGGCTGATAGCACAAAGTTACTGGGAATATATCAGGCACCAGTGGGAATTTACTTTGCGTGTTCAGAACCGTGCAGCAAGCCCTTGATCTAATGCCAAAACCCTCCAGAGGCAAGTTCATTTTATTTCATGAATGGTTGTAAAATGGAGGTTATTCTCTCTGTACCATGCTTGCAGTTCCTGAATGGATTCTCGTATGACTGAACAACATGGAGAAACGGAACATTCCAGAAAACATAAGTAACAGAAGAATGTCATTCCATCCCTAGAATTATTGTTCAAGTGATTATGCTAAAATCACCGACCAAAGATTTGTCAAAACAACAAACAGATTAGAACGCATTTCTCTTAAATCAAAATAATTGTAATTTTAAGCACTTTTCCATCTAAAACCACCATTATGCTTTAGAAGAATCAATATTCTACCTGACAAGTGTTCAGAGCGTAACTGGACAATTGCTAAGGTATGGACTGCAGAGATTCAAGAAGACAGCTCACTACCACCTACTCAAGGGAAACTAGGGATGAGCAATAAATGCTGCCTCAGCCAGTGATGGCCACATCCCATGTGTTAATAAAAAAAACAGCTGTCTCCAAGCCTAGGGAGCAACTGCACTCAACTGTTATTTATGGCCATCATGTATTATCTACAGATTGAGCCAGTGAGAATAATGAAATTCAGTGAATAAGCTAAAAACTACATCACATTGATCAGAGCTTCTGAAATTAATGCTTCAATGTTGCCATTACATTCATTAAAAGAAGCAAGGTTTTGATAGAGTTGGGATTAGAGTTGGGTTTCCCATTTATTGTCGCTTAAGGAAAAATATTCAAAACAAAAGGGATTTGTTATCTCGGGAACAAGAGAATCAAATAACTAAATACAAACTTCAACTTGTTGTGTGCACCTATTCTTTATTCATTCACAGGGTAAGGACATCGCTGGCTAGGCAGCATTTATTGCCCATCCCTAATTGCCCGGAGGGCAGTTAAGAGTCAACCACATTGCTGTGGGTCTGGAGTTACATGTAGGCCAGACCAGGTAAGGATGGCAGTTTCCTTCCCTAAAGGACATTAGTGAACCAGATGGGTTTTTCCAACAAATGATTCACAGTCATCATTAGATTCGTAATTCCAGATATTTTTTTGAATTCAAATCCCACCATCTGCTGTAGCAGGATTCAAATGTGGGCCCCCAGAACATCATCTGGGTCTCTGGATTAAGGGTCCAGCAATAATACCATTAGGCCATCACCTCCCCAGGCAGAGCAGTAAATTTTCAGAGGTGTAAGAATAAAGCAGGGGAGGGGTATGGGTCTGACTGGATTGTTCTACTGTGAGCCTGCATGGACCCAAAGGGCCATACGCCCTCCATTTGTGTCAATATTATTCCATGACTTTGCACTGAATAATTATGGAACAAATTAAAGTTATTTTGCAGGAAATAATATGCTGCTGAAAAAGAGAAATGGAATATAAAATCAAAATAAGGCTTCTGAGGTGTTTCCAACATGGATGTGAAGTAACTCTTATGTCAACATCAGGTTCATTTCTCAAATCTATAAGTTCAGGGAAACCACCACCACTGGTCTCTCTAGGACTACAGCAACTTTAAGGGAGGTTGGTTAGCTCAGTTACCTGGATAGCTACTTACACTGCAGAATAATACTAACAGTGTGGGTTCAATTCCTATTCTGGCTGTGGTTACCATAAAGGACTCTACTTTGCACCATCTCTCCTTGCTTGAGGCATAGTGACCCTCAGGATAAACCATTACCAGTTATCTCTATCTCTCTAGTTGGACAATGTCCTAACTACATTTTTCTAAAATACAGACTCTTTTTTGAAAAGCAAAATTGAATTCAGTCTTCCCTTAAAAGGGTTTGTACTTTAGGAAGGTTAACTGAAAGACACAATATTGAATGGCTCGTTGGAAACAGATGTTTTTGGTAAAATAATTAAAGAATATGCGCAAATGCAAATTAGTAGCTGGATCAGTGTGATCCGTAAAGAAAGGATGGGCTTGTGGAATATTCCTGTTCTGTTAATTTAGTTTTAAGAGTTCTTGAGGGGCTTTTAAACAGGTTTCCCTGTTTATTTTATCATTGTGCAACTACACATTTCCATTATTTATGAAGGCTGTTTCATCCTAGTACACATGATTGTATCTCTCTGAAGATGTCAATTTCATATTCGATGTCAGCGCTTGGTTTGTTAGAGAGAGAACCATTTATTATCTACAAACGTATGTAATGGGGTTTTTTGCTCAAAGAAAACTTTGAAATGCCTGCCATGTTTCACAACATCATAGTATAAGTTGTGCGATGTCATACCAGGATAACATTGTTTGCTCCTTTCCATGGGCAGGTCCTCCCGTTGCCAGTCTCTATCTCGCCATTGGCACTATACGAGTTTCTAGTGTGTAATTTGTTTCCGTTGGTCTGGTTTTGGTAGTGTCCACTAATGTGTCCATTAGTGTGACCATTTGAGAAAGAAGATGGGTAGCACATCTTCTTTAGTCCACTGTTATTGGTTTTATGGAAAATGTTGTTCTCCTGGTGATAGATGGTATTCATTCCGTTGACGTGGTACCCATTCCGGCAGCAATTGGCATTGTGGTTCATCAGCTCACCGTTGTGTCGGCAGGCAGTGGTCGTTTGCTTTAATTTGTCATGGGCATAAGTGAAGGTCTCCTTATGTGCCCTGGAAATAGAATAAATGACCTCTTCCATCGAGGTTTCGGTGCTGGGACAGTATAACTGCTGTGGGTTGTGTTGCTGCTGGGGATGGAGACTGGGGGATGACCGCTCCTGCTGGGGTGGGTGGGCAGGAGCTGCCAGTGGAGGCTGGTGTTGCCAGTTTTGCTGCTGGGGCTGGATATCATTCTGTAGCTCGCCATTCAGTTGGTTGTTCACCATATTATTCATGGCACTCTGCATTTCTGCCAGCATCCGCTGCTTCTCCCTCTTGGGAATGCGCCCAAAACGCACAGCTAGGGGAAAAACAAAATAACACATTACCCTTTATTGAGCTTGTTTCTTCACGGTTCATGATATCTCTTGGTACTTCTGTTACCCATGTTGAATCCAATCAACCCAACAACATACAGCACACAGATTCTCCTCCAGCCTTCAGTGGGAGACTATGTATAATCTGGTGGTGAACTGGACTACCTTCAAGGAATCAAAGAAGTTAATAAAAATCATTCATTACAGCTCAACTTGAGACCATTAGAGCGTACATGTTGGAGCATGAACTTCTCAACTTGCACACAGTAAATACAAGTAAGTGATTAAAATGAAAAGCCAATTGTGGTATTAAAATTAAGTTTGCAAATTAGGTGCTTGGCTTATTCTTGTCAAGGTGTTACTTTCTCACCACTCAACCTTCAGGCCTACAGAATTATCTGAGGCAGGAAATTCCAATTGTGACGGTGGCTTAAATTGACAAAGCGAAAAGTTAAGGAGAAAGGGGGAATCGGAAAAATGAAATCTTATTGAATCTATGCATTCAGCACTGCCATTCAGCATCGAACATGTAGACTCAATGACAAAAGGGAGAATTACACGGCTACACTAGGAACAGTTTCAGCCTCAGTATTATGCATAAAACTGTGTCCTTGCACATGGAAAGAGACAGGACTTCTCTCTGAGGCAAAAACATATATGTATTCCTTTATGAAAGAAAATTAAGGTGGCCCATCAATTTCTGCTGAATCCCAGTGCTGCTGACCATTCTAACAATGAATTTTTATTAGTTCTCAATCTGAACCATAGCAGACCACTCATCGAAATATTCTTATATGGGACAAACTAAAGAGAAAATAAAACTCAAAGAGAAAGAAATAGCCTGTATGTTTTTAGCAACTTTTACACATCCCAAAGTGGCTTACAGCCAATTAAATAGACTCTGAAGAGCAATTTGTACATGGACGTAAATTCACAGAAATAGCAATGACACAAATAATCGGATAATTTGGGTTTGATGGGTTTTGGTTGATGGATAAAAGTTGGCCAAGGGACTGAGGGAGCTTCCTTACTCTGCTTCACATAGTGTCATGGGATCATTCAGTCCAGGTTAAGGAACAGAAATGTTCAACACCTTACCTACAACAGCACCTTCCAAACCCATGACTTTTACCATCTAGAAGGACAAGGACAGCATGGAAATACCACCAGCTGCAAGTTCCCCTCTAATACCCATACCACCCTGCTTGGAACTCTATCACCATTCCATCGCTATTGCTGGGTCAAAATCCTGGAACTCATTTTCCAACAGCACACACAGCTGGTAGTATTTCCCATGGACTACAGCAGTTCAAGAAGGCCACTGGCTAGCACCTTCCGAAGAGAAATAAAAAGTAGGTATTAAATGCTGGCCCAATCAGTGACATCTACTTTCTTTTATTCACTCACAGGATGAGGGCATCATTGCCCAGAGGGTAGTTAAGAGTCAACCACATTGCTGGAGATCTGGAGTCACATGTAGGCTAGACCATGTAAAGATGGCATTAGTGAACCAGATGGGTTTTTCCAACAATCAACAATAGATTTATGGTCATCATTAGACACTTAATTCATTTTTATTGAATTCAAATTCCAGCATACACCATCGTGGGATTCGAATCCAGGTCCCCAGGACATTACCTAAGTCTCTGGATTACAGTCCAGCCATAACAGCAGTAGCCATTTCCTCCTCTACATGTGTGAACAAATAAAAAAAGTCTCAAAGACAGCATCCCTAACAATGAAGTTCTTCCTCCACGCTGCCTTGAAGTTTCAAGCTAAGTTATGAACTCAAGTATTTTATTGTAGTTGAAGTCCACAGCCTTCTGCCCAAATAAACATACTGAAGCCTGAGTCCAGCTAGTATGGAGTATTAAGGTACATTTCCACTGCTTCATCCAATGACTGCAAGAGGTTGCATAAAAACTCAGTAAAGCAGCAGTTAATTCCTTAAAATATGTACATTAAATGGAAAACAGAAGGGAAAGAAATAAGACTCACCATCCCTGGACATGCCAACAGCAAGACACTTCTTAAAGCGGCACTGCTGACAACGGTTTCTGTTGATTCGCATGATAGTGCAGTTCTCATTCTTGAGGCACTTCTTGTACTGGATGTTCTGCTGAATGCTTCTCCTGAAGAAGCCCTGCAAGGGAGAGATGTCCTGTGTAACACAACCTCCATAAACATTTCTCACTCGGCTGACCCACCAACTGATACAGAGGCTACTCCTGGGTGGAAGCCACAGGGAAGTGTGAATGACCAAACTGCAGATCACCAATAGGGTTTACAACAGCAATGGGAAAGCCAAACCAATGGACACCAACTGGTTAAATGGATCCTAAAGACCATGAAAGCATCACAGCAAAAAGCAGCTTTCACTTTCAGGGCTATGCATGGGACTGTAATTTCAGTGCTTGTTTGCAATCACGCAATCAGCCAAATCAAAAACAAGCTGGACAATGTATTTCTTCCAATTGAGTAGAGTCCTTACCTAAGTTGGCAATGTAATTCATGTTTAACAGTCTGGACTATATCCCTATGACATTTTGTTCCTTTCATTCTCAATCTCCGAACATAGCTGGGACAACTTGAACCATGTCCGCAGTCTATCTGTTGCAGGTACACCTGCTGAGTTGTTAGGAAGGGAGTTCCAGAATGCTGCATTCTTTATGCTCAGCCACTTAGCCTGCCAACAGGCTGATCATCTCATTCATTAAAATGAAACGTTCTACTGCCTTGTACATGAGAATATTTAGATATGCAAACAAATATCTGACATTTACACAGGCTTAAATGCATGCACATACATGTATACATCTTCACATGCTTGCATTTATGCTGCATATGTGCCTTAATCCTAATATCGTTTTGAAAACAGTGACTATACTAAGCTCTGCAAAATGTGCTACTGCATTAAAAGTGCTATATAAATCTAAGTTGCTGTTGTTGTTATGTCGGGAATCATATGTGACTTGTGGGTCCTGGCCTCATCCGACATTTCCAGGTGAACATTTCTCACTGGGGTTCCCTGGCTCATGAGTAGGAAGCCGAAATCTGGCAGATTTTAGCTGGGACCAAGAAAAGGTAATATCCTCCCCAGCTGAGATGGGATGAAAACTGGAAAACTCTTTCAATGGCAGAAGAGTATCTCATGTGATATCTTTGCTAACTGAGCCACGAGGAACCATATTATGTATGGTTAGATAGGGAGAAACTTTTCCCCTCAGTAGACAGCTCAATAACCAGGGGACACAGTTTGAGATTAAGGGATAGGAGGTTGAGAGGGGACTTCAGGATTGTTTTCTTTCACCAAGATAACAGTGGGTATCTGGAACTCAATGCCTAAAAGAGTGGTATAAGCAGGAATACACAAGAGACTAAAGAAGATTAGACAATCGCCTGAAAAGCCATAGCATGCAAGGTGGCAGGTCAAGTGCTGGAAAATTTATTTATCAATTTATTTATTCTAATAGATAGACACTTGATGACCAGCACAGACACAAGGGGGGAAAGGGCCTTTTTGAGTGCTGTAAAAACTCTATGACACTGTATCCACATGCTGATATCTGTGCATATGTATGTATTTGTGTGAGTTGCATATGTTGATGCATGCTGGCATGGCCCGCTGCTGTACAGGTGGGTACAACTTACCTTACACCCTTCACAAGCGTGCACACCATAATGGAAACCAGAGGCTACATCGCCACACACTTTACACAGCAGAATCATTCCACTGATTTCTGGGAAAAAGGAAAACACGTAGAAACAATGAGAGATTTATTCAAAATGTAAACTGCTCATTATGCAGTCATTTTTAGAGAACTGTCAGTGTCTAATGCCTTTAGCACTGGCTTTAAGGAGAGTCAATGAGAGAACAGGGGCCCGCAATCAAGATGTGATCTGAGTGACCTGACACAGTATGGAACTCCGCCAGATGGGCTAAGAACGAGAGCCAGAAATGAGTCCTTGATCTGTGCTGTTGGCTTACCGTAGCTGGAGTTGCTGTAGGGTTATTACAATCGGGCACAATGACTCCCAGATTAAGGAAGCCAGGATTCCTTCTCCCGACTGCTACACAGGGAGCTTGACTGGAAGATGTGAAAGATGCACATCTGTTGCCAGGTTGCAGTTCCCACCCCTGTGTGACTGACTGCCGATTCCTGCAGTTTAGCCTGTGTATTTAAGAAAGAATACTCGGGCAAGGTGCAGGCCAGCAGCATTGGGAAAGCACCCAGCAGAGGTCAGCAGAGAAAGGGGTGTAATCGATCATAAGGAAGAGAAGATCCTTGTCATAAATAATCTACAAAACTGCCTTTGAAGTCAAAATGCAGCCATCAGATAACAAACAAGAATTAATATTTATTCAAGAAACAGTCATTAGCACTAAGTGCTTTGCCTTCGGGTTATGCCTATTAATTCATCTCCTTGATAGCAGGAAAGGGCTTCCAGCTAAAATTAGTAGGCCCACAGATGTTTGGAAGGTAATTTCCTATATTTCGTCAGAAGTTGGAATCAACATCTTCATCAGGTCTCCCACCGGTAATGATCCCTCGAAATGATTTGTAAAATGGATCATTCTGGATAGATCCCATTATGTTAAACACATAGCAACATGCTCTATCCCTGCATTTGGGATGTTCCTTTCCAGCAGGAAGACGGAAAATAGTGGATCTCCAACAGGTTCTCCCCTGACCCTGGTCCCATATCTGGAAATTTTTCTCTTGGACAAGAGACACAATTACTTCCAAGACAGTATTTTCAAATGCAATTTCAAAAGGCTTAACTGAGAGAGATGAAGTGTTTCTGATGAAGGGAATGAATGTTCAGTTTCTCTCTTTTTGAATTTTTTTCTGCAATTTATATTTATAAATTAATTAATAATTTACAACTGTACACCACATAAAAGGATGTCTCTAAGCATTTTACAACACTGAGAAGAGATTGAGAGAGTATGTGGGGCCAGAGAAACTGAAAGCACAGCTTAAGATGTTGGTTTCTTTTAGAGAAAAGGTGAGGGAGCTAGAAAAGCCATCGGGTTTTGGGAAGGCTTCAAATAGCAAGAGCATAGTGATTGAAATGACTGGTCTTCAACATGTCATTGCCTGGACACATTACAAGTTATTTTTAAATTGAGAGAATGGAGAGGCCATTCCACTGAATAAGATGAAGCAGAGGGAAGAAAAGACACCAGGATTACTTACTGGTAATGCCAGAGCTGTTTTTAGTGGTGGAAATGGTGTTCCCATCATCTGTGGAAAGCTTCAGGTTGCTGAAGGGCCCAATGGTTGGACAATCCTCTCCAGATCCTGAAGAGTTACTCTTGTAGTGTTTGCCATCCTGGGAGCCAGAGCTGTTAGGTGATGGTGGCAATGGGGAACATGACTGAGACACAGACTGGAAACTGCTGTTGGAATTATCACTGTACAACAGTACTGGACTTGAAGAGGTACTGTTTGGTCCAATATAAGTGATTACTCCACCTGCAATGGGATGATAGGAAGATAAGCATGAGTTATAGAGTCACACAGCACGGAAACAGACCCTTCAGTCCAACCAGTCCTTGCTGACCATAATCCTAAACTAAACTAATCCCAAATGCCTGAGCTTGGACCATATCCCTCCAAACATTTCTTATTCATGTTATACTACTGAAATGTAATAACTGTAAGTAATCTAGAAGTAAATCTAGAAATAAGCCTGAAATCTCAGCAGCAGCTGCAAGATCCACGCTACTCTCAGACCAGCATTTTAGTTCATGAAGTCACAAGATTTTTCAAAACACTATAGTGCTTCTCCAATGGTCTGACTCTACTAGGTTAGGAAATCAGCCGAACTTCATACCTTGGTCATCAAATGAGGATATTATCAGGCTTATCCATGGTGCCTTCTGTGACCAAATAGCATTTGGTCACTTGCTGTAAAGATTCTTTACTTACTGTTCCTATAGCGTGGTTCCCAATCCACATTGATGAGTCAGTTGACCCTTACTTTCACATGTAAAACCACTTGCCTTAAAACTTGAAATAGCTTTTGTGGGTCTGGTGGCATAAAGTTAGGGAGCCAGTGAGCTGATGTTGATGTTCGGGCACCGGAACTACAGAAGCATTAAATGTTAAACCAAATACTAAAGCACTAATATCACTGCCATTGTGGGCAAGGTATCAGTGAATTGCCCAATGTCACTGGAAACTCCACTCACACAAAAGACTCAACATCGCCAAGAGAGGAAGAAAAAAATTGGCAGAAAAAGAATATTGGAAATCACATAAATAGACTTTCATTCTATGAAGGAAGGGCAGGAACAATGAAACTTGCCCCAGGAAAAACAGCAAAGAACAAGATTTGGCACAAATGCTTTCTTCTTTGTATGGGAGTGCACTTGCAAACAGATTGGCTGTGGTATCAATTTTAAAGCTTTTGGTTTGAAGTCAATCCAACCGACAAAGTACCCAAAAGTATCGTGCCCTTCTTACAGTCATTCCTGCCTAACCAGTGTCCTGTTATTAGTCTTGTCTAAGCCGAAGAGAAAGGAGAATCAGCATTGACACAGATGCACTGCAGATACTGGAAGTTTGGAAACAAAAACAGGAAAAGCCACAATTATTTTGCAGATCAAGTAGCATCAGTGGAGAAACAGAAATCAGTAAATCGACATTTGAGACCTGACATGTTTGCCTGCAGATGTTGCCTGACCTGATTTGTGTTTATTGTGGACAGGGATGGGGTTTTCAGGGCCGTCACGTATCATTGTAGAATTCTGGTGATGACTGGTCATTACTGCAAAATCCCAGCCTGAATCCTAACATAAAAGCTCACGCACCCTGTGACCAAGCTGCAGTTTTATTATACTTAGCCTTGCCAAGGCTTACATGTTTACGGTTTCACCATTGGGATTGCTGCCAACTGTTTGAGGCTCATTTGCAGCAAAACAAAAGTGCAGCAAAACACTTTATGGGGCACATCACAAAGCTGGGTCTGGCTGCAAACTTGGGTATTTGAGATTTGTGCAAAGCTTGCTGCTCTGCTGCAGAAAACCTCATCCATGCCTTGATTACCTTGTGGCTCAATTACCCCAATGCTCCCCTGGCTGACCTCCTACCTTGCAGTTTTTCTAAACCTGAGCTTACCTAAACTCTGCTGCCCATATTCTCATCCCGTTTATCCACTACACGCGTGCTCTGTGACACACATTGGGCCTGGCCTGGTGAGAACTCGGTTTTAAAATTCTCCTCCGTGTTTTTGTATCGGTCAATGGTTTCACCCATTCCTATGTCCTTATCCTCCTCCAGCCCTACATACTTTGATTCTGATCTCTTAAGCAGCCCCAGTTTACATCACAGATTGTGCCTTCAGCTGCCTAAGCCTTTATGCTCTTTAACTCACTTCTGGAATCACCTCTCAACATCTCCTTTAAGACTCTCCCAAAACCTAGCTCTGTGACCAAGCTTTCAGTCATCTGTGCTAACATCACAATTATGAGACATTTGGGGAATTTCTTTCAATTCTCTCCCTCCCAGAATACCTGTGGAACCTGGGTCACTGAATTCATTCGAGGCTTAGTTTGATGGATTTTTAACAGACAAGGGTATCTAAAGTTTGGGGGCAGGGGGGTGCAGACTGGAAAATGGAGTTGAGGCTACAGCTATATTTATATTCGGTGGTGTAGCAGACCCAGGGCTGGATGGCCTAGCCTTGCTCCTAGCTCCTATCATCCCTTGCAGAATGACTGTGTAAGCAATGTACCAGAGAGCTGTGTGCACACATGGAACCATAATTTTAGCAGAGGCTTAACACCTAGTGTTACAAGAATCAGAAGAGCCATGCTCACTGCTCCATGTGACATTTATATTTTGAGCATTACCTTTATCATTTCCCTCAACTGCTGATGAGAAATTAGTGCAATTCCCACATTTGTGCTATGGCTCTAACTCAGTCAGAATAGTATTATTCATGAGATAGAGTCATACAGCGTGGAAACAGATTCTTCTGTCTAGAGACAGTAGGAATTGCCAATGCTGGAGTCTTGAGATAACAAGGTGTAGAGCTGGATGAACACAGCAGGCCAGGCAACAGCAGAGGAGCAGGAAAGCTGACGTTTCGGATCTGGGCCCTTCTTCAGAAATTTCTGAGCCATTGACCCCTTCTTTCAGGTTCAAACGCATTGCCAATTTAACCCACTTCGAAGTGCAGTGAGACTGGGATATCAGTATATGGGAAGCTGTGGATTCAAAACTGATCTTCCTACCAAAGTGAATCATTCCAGTCACCCAAAGCAGTGCAAGTGACATTCTCTTTTAGTACTATGGTCCATGCTTGGGAAATGCTGGCACAATGGTAATGTACCTAGAATAACAATCCAAGGACTCAGCCTGATGTCCTGGGGACATAGATTCAACAATTTGGAAAGTGGAATTTAATTTTTTTTAAATTTTATAATGGGCAGTTGCCCAAATGGTGACTGTGTACAATCAATTTGTTGATTTCCATCTAGTTCACTAATGCCCTTTAAGAAGGGAAATCCTTAACACCTACATTTGACTCCTGACCCACAGCAATGTGACAGTAAACTGCCCTTTGGATGATTACAACACAATACAATATCCTTTTAATGTCACGTGTGCCCCATTGCAGGAGTATAGTGAAAAACATTTACAATGCCAGCCTTCTTATGGCAACATCTTAGGTACAAGTACCTAGGTACAATTCTTAGATACAGCAGAGGAATAAAAGTTGTTGCATTACTTACAGAGTTGAAAAATAAGTTAAAAGTAGGAAAATATTAAAGGGTTAACATTACAGTAAGGTAGGAAATTTTAAATAGATATTACAGTCTAGCAGCTCAGCGCAGGGCAAATGCCGTCCCAGCCAATGATCTGCGCATCCATGAGCTAATAATAAAAAAAAATTATTTCATTGCAGACTTTTGTTAATGCTTCAAATTAAACATTACATCCTACATAAAATGTAAATTGAAGCGTTGGTCAGCTATTTGACCTCAAGGGGCATCACCAATTCCATTTTAACTCAATCTCTATATAACATGCCATCCAGTGAGTCACTACAGTAGAAGTTCCTTTTTTCTCTCTGAAGTCCATAAGGCCAGGACCAGAAACAGACCATTTGGCTCATCAAGACTGCTCTGGCAATCAATGAGACTGCAAGACAACACGAACTGCTCTTCAAAGGGAATTCTCTGATGTTGCTTAACCCCTTTGTGTATTTTGTACCACATCCTACATGGCAATCTATAATGCAGCAATAGCAAAACTGTATTCTATGCGGTTGTTGACTTGTTCACCGAGCTGGCTTGTTTTTGTTCAGATGTTTAGTCACCATGCTGGGTAACATCATCTGTGAGGCCTCCGACAAAGTGATGTTGTTCTACTCTGCTTGGAATTTATACTGTCCGGTCTGTTATGGTGAGTACTGTCACTTCTGGTTTTGTTCTGTATGGGTTTGTATATGGGGTCCAATTCTATATGTTTGTTGATTGCATTATAGATTGAGAAACATGACCCTAGGAATTCCCGTGCGTGTCTATGTTTGGCTTGGGCTGCTATGGTTACCTTGTCCCTTCATTGTCCGAGTGTACTGATATTAAGGAGAGTTTGTCGTGTTGTTTTTTTAATGAAGGCCATCAGTTTAACTGGGACAACGTATCCAAAGTAGCCCAAGCCAAACATAGACACACACGGGAATTCCTAGGGGCATGGTTCTCCACCTATAATACAATCAACAAACATATAGAATTGGACCCCACATACAAACCTATACAGAACAAAACCGAAAATGCCACTACTCACCATAACAGACCGGACAGTATAAATTCCAAGTGGAGTAGAATAACATCGCTTCATTGGAGGCTCCACTGATAATGTTACCTAGCATGGTGATGAAACGTCTGAACAAAAACAAGCCAGCTCGGTGCGCAAGTCAACACCCTCACCCACTATCCGAGCTCCAGATCTTTGCTAAAACCTTAAAAGTATTCTATGCCTAACACTTGCCCTTAATGGTATAAAATCCATTGATGTTGAACTACAGGAAAATTGTAGAAAATGCTTACAAATGGTTGGGAGGGTGATTGTGAGTAATCAGAATGTTTGGGGACCCAAGTTAATACAAAGGTTTTAATTTGGTGCAGTAGACCAGTCGGCCCCTCAAGTGTGGTCAAACATTCGAGAAGACAGTGACTGATCTTGAATAAAATTTCATTTTTCCTGTCGACCCCAGATACCCATTGACTGCCTTGTTGTCAAGAGTCTGTCTAGCTCTGCCTTGAAAGTATTCAATGAAACGAAAATAATATGAGGAAGGGTCACTGGACGTGAAATGTTAACTCTGCTTCTCTCTCTTTACAGATGCTGCCATCCCAGCTGAGTTTCTCCAGCAATTTCTGGTTGGGCAAGAAAGTCAATTCTCTCTGGAGTGTCAATGCCCAGAAACGTACTGGATCTGCAATTGAGTCATTAAATATTAGGCCTGGAAGAAACCCAGAGGAAATGATCCAGTCACACGGGCCTCAGTTCAGGTAACAAGGTGTAGAGCTGGATGAACACAGCAGGCCAAGCAGCTGTGTTCATCCACCTCTACATCTTGTTATCTCAGATTCTCCAGCATCTGCAGTTCCTACTATCTCTGAGTTCAGGTACACGTTTGCCAGAAATGTTGGTGTAATCCAAACACCGCCTTGTGTTTGTTTAATTCCCAGCTTTACAGGGCTCCACCAGCACAGCGTGTTAATGTAATAGAAAGGCAAAGCTGTACATCGCCTCGCTTTCCCGGTACCCAGTGATGAAAGGTTATTCCTGAGACGAGGATATTAATAGCATTTGTGGGGGTTGAGTCACGGGCTGTTTCCACGTGTTGGCTGCAAACTCGCGTGTCTCAGCAACGGGACCACCACCCGCCCCCGTCTTCAGACAAAAATGCACGTTGTTAGGACGAGTGACTCACGAGAGCTGGGTCCCCCGCCCCATTGAGAGAAATATCGCCCGCAGCACTCACCGTACTGTCCCAGGAAATGTATATGTATGGTATTCCAACTGGGAACGGGGGGGGATGTAAGGGGAGTGGGGCTGGAGGAGGTGTGAGTGGGGCTGGAAAAGGTGTGAGTGGGGGGAGGAGGTGTGAGTGGGGCTGGAGAAGGTGTGAGTGGGGGGAGGAGGTATGAGTGGGGGGAAGCGTAAGGGGGGGATGTGAGTGGCGGGA
>NC_063361.1:27153137-27188526 GCF_021869965.1 Rhincodon typus | reverse complement strand
GGGAACGAGGGTGAGGAGGGAGGGGGTAGGGGTATCTATCTCACTCTTAACTAAATCAGCTCCTCAAGGCATTGTCTCCAGAAGCAGAAATAAAAGAGAAAAAAAAATCCAGGCACTAACACAGAGGGTCACAAAGGCTCCGGTGCACAGAGGAAACTACCCACACCCTTCTGCTTTAGTTATTTTTCAGTTCTCCCGCCTCTTTGACCTAGATTTTTTTGTTCTGTTTGTGTGTCTGAATGTGCATTTCGACTCCCAAATCCGGCTTCAGAAACTGCTATCATCATCCGACAGAAGTCACCCCACAGCCGGCGGGTGTACTCATTCCATTCCGCCCGAAGTCTCAGGGGCGGGCTTCAAAATAACACGGGGTGGGTCAGGAAGGCATTCTCCCCGCCTCCTGACCTGGATTACTGCCGCATCACAGGCTGCCAGTACTGGCAGCAAACACAATCCAACTGCAGGTTTAACTGTGGAGGCCGTGAACTGGACAAAAACACACACACACCCTGATGCATTTAAATCACGGGAGCCGAGGTGCAGACCTCTGCAACAGAACCAATATCCCTCTCTCCCATCAGCTTTTTAACGCAAGATCCCCCGGAGGTGCTTGTGACACAGTGGTAGTGTCTCTACCTCTCGGCCAGAAGGTCTGCATTCAACTTCCACCTGCCCCAGCCATGTGTGTCTGAACAGGCTGGCCAAAAACATACTTAACGAAACAATTTGCTGCTCTCATGATGAACAGAAAATATGTGTTCCTTTTTAAATTGCAAATTGCCATAAAAGTTTTGTTCACGCCTCCTCTGCCGCAACTGGAATTCTGCTTTGTAGTCCCAACTACAATTTGACAGTGCAGGTTTTCACAGTGATATCCAAAGCTGGATCTGTTCAGACTGACCCCTCACATTTGCACAGTGGCAGGTAGGGACGCCATCAAATCGATTGAATGGAGCTTTGCTCGACCTCAGAGTAAGGCAATATGACCAGCTCTAAATTGGACCCCGTTATTAAATACTAATTTCTTGACGACAAGCAAACTAACTGAAAATTCAATTTCCAATAATGTCCTGAACTAATTTACTTCAAGTCTCTGGCACGCTGTGGAGAAAATTACGTTAATTTCCTGTATTCGATAAGTTTAATAATGTTTACTTAATCAAATGCCACACTGTAATCCCAAATTGCAAATTAAATGTGCTTAGTAGTTTATTTGATCTTAATTTTGTGAAAGCAGTTTAGTAAAAATGCAACATTCAGGGCTCTTGTGGTGCAGTGGTAGTATCTCTGTCTCTGAGCCAGGAGACCTGGGTTCAAGTCCCACCTCTTCCAGAGATGTACCATGTCAGAGACGTATAATAACATCTCTAAGCAGATTGATTAGCAAATATCATGTGTTCATTACTTCTCGATTGCTGCACTATTGGGAGTGTTAGAAATGGATCTTCGACAAGAGTTAGGTAGAGAATCTGCGTCCCCTTGTCTATCGGTGGACATTACGTCAGCGACTAAACAGACTGGTGAGACCTATGTTATATAAATATAAAACAACTTGTCTCCATAGGCCCACCAGGCTGCTCTCACATTAGAGAACTAATGGTGTTTTAACCTGAGGGTCACCGCATCTCAGGCTAAGGGGAAGAGTTCCCTCACGGGAACCTCAAGCCAATGCGAGAAATTGAATCGTAGCTGGTGGGATCAGTCTGTGTTGTGGAACAGCCGTCCTGCCGACTGAGCTAATCGACCCCACCCCCCTTGTGGGAAGAGGAGGAGTAACAAACACAAGGTGCACATGGCTAGGAAGCAACATCCATGTGAGTATCTGCAAAATAACTTGCACCTCACTCAGACTGTGACCTACTTTATGAGCGTTGGAAAAATCAACACGGGTTGGGGTGGGGAGAGATGCAAGAGACAGGGCACAGTACAGTAAGATCCCAGTAACACTGGAATCGAGCTGTCACGTCCTAAAACACTGAACACTTCAACATAAGAACTTAAACAGAACTAATCGTGGAGGAAAGACTGACTGCACTAGAATAATATCTCAGTGACACCAACACAGAAACGTCAACAGCACATAATACTCTGTGGAATGAGAGGCATAAAAATTGAATCCCTATTAATAGCTGATTCTGCCAGCAAAACACAGCCTAGTTATCTCACAAACAGTAGAAGCAACTGTCTAACTAGTCACTGTAATGGGAAAACTGGACGAGATAATACTGATGTAGGCCAACACATCCCGTAAGGTTTGTGTAGATATCAAGGAATATTAACCATAGAGATCTGACTCTACATTGCAGCGAATTGAAAATACTAATAATCAACTAACACAACCGGCTTATCCTAGCGAGTTACACAGCGAACCCCAGTTTAACGGCGTGCTATCAAAATACCTTACAGTGCCTATGTCAAAATGGTGCTTTAAAACATGTTCACAGTAGGTATCCTCACTTACTTCAAGAACATAACAAGCAGGAGTTAAATGGCTCCGACACACTTCAAAAGTAATCTAATGTACCCTTTTCTTATTTTTTTAAAAAAATGGGTATTTTTCATACCTGTGTTGTTGGAATCCATAACTGTCTTCCTTCGGGATTTTTGATCCCTCTACTGTCAACAAACTATTTCCAAGCGGCGTGCAAACTGCTGGACAATTTGCCTGCAGCGTTCTGGTTTGTGTATTTGGCTGCTCGATCTTGCGTGTTGGGCAGGAGTTGTTGAGTTGCTGTTTTGAGCCAGGAGTTTCTGCTTGTCAGTGCAGTTTTTGTTGCTGTTACAGTTCCTGACGAAGGTGCTAAAATCCTGCAGTAGGGGACGAAATCCCGCAGCCCAGTAGCAGTAAAGACCACCTTCACTACGGTTGGCCGGCCCTGTCAAATCTTCCTCTGGTTGGGGTCGGGGGGTGGGGGTGGGGGTAGAGAGGCGGGGGAGGTTGGCTGGGAGGCAGGATAAGATTTAGGCAACCTCTCCCAGGTTCGGTACTCTGCAGGAATGCAATATATCTAAGAAGAAAGAAGCTTGCCTTTCAGCACGGCAAGAGGGTGTCCTCTGCAAATCCCCTTCAACAAGGCAGCCAAGTGCCGGCTGCTGACTGCAAGAAATGTACACTGACACAACAGGAAGAGTTACTTACAGCAAGAGCTACACTGCGGTGAAACAGGCCGAGCAGCAGATGAAACAAGCTCTCTGATTGGAGGCAGTTATTGTTTCCAATATTTTGATTGAGACCCTGAGATCAGGCAAAGTACAGAGTGCTATGATTGGCTGTTCGTCGAATACTGGCATTTGGTGCCGCTGGAGTAAAGGTAAATAAGGCTCAGCTAAATGCCCAACCTGTGTAGTGGAACTGTTTTTGGATATGTTTTAGCGTTAATGTTTATGAATCCACACTTAACATTTCTACAAATCCGTGGTCAGAACTGCATATGTACTATGGAAAAAGAAAACTTCAGCCGCTCGTAGATATTGCAAAAAAAATAGTACAAATCAGAAAGATTACATGTAACATATTTTGACCAGAGTCCTACAGCTATGATTTAAACTCGGAGGGAAAATATCTCACTATTTTTGGTCGGCTCTTCCATCTTTATAAAAATAAATGTTACTCATTCGTGTACCTCAGGGCACCACAGCTGCCGCGCTGATGCAAAATCGTTGCTGTTGAGAAATGGTCCTGTAAAGCTGAAGTAAGAGCTTACTCTAACTCTGAGGAAAGGAAGTTGATACTTATATATTAGGAGGAATTCCTTGCTTCAGTTTTAAATTGGCGTTACAAACTAGATGATGTGATGTGTATATTCAAGAAATGCCATTCCCTGTGAAATTATCTTGGCTGAAGTGGGATTCTTCCTGCCGTGTTATACTGCAACAATAGGAATAATCTAAATTATACTCAGAGAGGAGATCCTCATACTGTCTTAATAAGAACTCCCTACCTCATAGTACTGTGGGTGTACCTACAACCCAAGGACTGCATTGGTTCAAGAAAACAACTCAGTACCACCATCTCAAGGGAAATTTGGGTTGGGCAATAAATGCCAGTCAAGCCAGCAACACTCACGTTGCTTTGCAGCCATTGAAGTAATTTTGAAGTGCAGTGACAGATGCAAAGCAGACAACTTAGAGTTTACACATGGGTTTCCGTCGGGTGCTCCAGTTTCCTCCCACAGTCCAAAGATGTGCAGCTTTTGTGGATTGGCCATGCTAAATTGTCCATAATGTCCAGGGATGCGTTGGCTAGGAGGATTAGCCATGGGAAATGTGAGGTTACGTGCATAGGGTAGGGGTCTGGGTGGGCTACTCTTTGGAGGATTGGTGCAGATCCAATGGGCCGAATGGCTTCCTTCTGCACCATTGGGATTCTATGATACTATGAATTTGGACAGTTGATTTTCACCTAGCAAGCACCCACAACAGCAATGTGATAATGGCTAAATAATTGTTTTTGTGTTGTTACTTAAGAAATAACTATTAACCAGGAGATCAGGAACAAGTGTCCTGCTTTTCAAAATAGTGCCATGGGTTCTCTTCTACTTGCACAGGAGAGCAGATGAGGCCTCAGTATCGTGTCTCAGCTAAAAGACAGCACTGTCAACCACACAAGATTCGCCTAGCACTTCACTGGATTGTCAGCCTAGATGATTATGTCCAAATGGACTTGGGGAATGGGTCTGACTAGATTATTCTACAGAGAGCTGGCACGGGCCTGATGGGCTGAATGGCCTTCTTCCTTCCCATAATGATTCTTATGACGACAATGTATGACCAACTCTCGAAATTGCATTTTAAACCCACACTCTGAGGCTGAAGGGTGACCTTATTGAGGTTTATAAAATCATGGGGGGTATGGATAGGGTATATAGACAAGGTCTTTTCCCCAGGGTGGGGGAGTCCAAAACCCAAGGGCATAGGTTTAAGCTGAGAGGGGAAAATTCAAAAGGGACTTAAGAGGCAATTTTTTCACACAGAGGGTGGTGCTTGTGTGGAATGAGCTGCCAGAAGAAGTGGTGGAGGGCTGATACAATTACAACATTTAAAAGGCACCTGGATGGGTATATAAATAGGAAGGGTTTAGTGGGATATGGGCCAAATGTTGTAAAATGGGACGAGACCTGTTTAGGATATCTGGTCAGCACGGATGAGTTGGACCGAAGGGTCTGTTTCTGTGCTATACATCTCTGTGACTCTATGACTGTGACTTCTGACTCGGTGATAAAAGTGCTGTTGCTGTCACAACATCCAGCAGTGAAATGCTTGTTGTTGTTGTTGTTAGAGAAATATTGCACTTGTTATCTTGTTAATGATATGAGATCTTTGCTACATTGTAGTTATAGACACTTGTTATATTGCCCCACTGAGGAAATAGCTGATATGCTTAGAAAACCATGTAATGTTGATCTGAAAGGAATCCATTTGCTATTTATACTAAAACTTTAATGAACAAATGATAAAGCTGCTATTAATTTCATCAGTGGCAAATCAATTTATCACCTTTCTGATATGACAAGAAGTACAGATCTCTTGTTCAGGCTTGGCCCAATCCATATTTAGGTCAATGATATCAGCCAGTGACAGACCCACCCAAAGCATTATCCATTGGAAGTTTTCCAAGTCAGTAAAACTGACGTAATTACTCTCCATTAGAATGCCTTATTTGAGAACAAAACGACAAATAACTTCTCTCAGGGAGGAGACATGCACTATAGCTTCCCATCGTCCACATGCTCTATTGCAATTATAGGTGAGCTGAGAGCTACGGTCAGTTACTGGAATAGTGTTCACCCTTAGGAAGTCTGAAAGTGAAACTATCCTGCATTCAAATGAGCTTTAGAGAGTTGGGCTTGATTTACTGCAAAAACTATGGAGGAACTGCAGACAAAGAGCATACTTTCTGTAAAAAGAAGAAATTGAATATCTTAGAAATGACTGAGAAATGCAAACACTTGTCCTGTCAAAAACCTGAGAATCATGGTTCAGCTTCTGTGAGCTCAACTGTATGCTTGTCGGTCTAGTGTTTTTGATCTCTGTCGTGCCTCAGTGTCATTTCAAGTATTACTAGAATGTTCAAACATTCTGCTTCTCATTAAACAACAAATACAGCAGTCAGCCTATAGGTCATGCACTAATCTGAAGGAATAAAATCACTGAGATTCTCCCATTTACATCAATGCCACTGTCAATTTATATACTTTTCAGATATATTTAGCAAGACATTAAAAGGATAGAAACATTCAAATGTGTATGAACAGCTTTGCTGCCTGACATTTAATTCACTTTGCTGGAATTTGATGTCTTGCCAAAAAACAAGCAATGATGTAGCCAAAGTATATTTATATGGGCATTCCTCTTACTGGTTCCTCCCAACTCTACTCTGATTTAACTCTTATGATGGTTTAGATATAAAATTTTTACTGAAGTAGTTTTAAACTACTTTCCCTAATGACATGTTGGGCCTACCTACAGCTTATGAAGTGCAGCAATTCAAGAAGGCAGCTCACCAGGACCTTGTGGGCAGTACGGTGGCTCAGTGGTTCGCACTGCTGACTCACAGTGCCAGGAACCTGGATTCGATTCCAGCCTCAGGTGATTGTCTGTGTGGAGTTTGCACATTCTGCCTGTGTCTATGTGGGTTTCCTCCAGGTGCTCCAGTTTCCTCCCACAATCCAGAAATGTGCAGATTAGGCGGATGGGCCATGCTAAATTGCCCATAGTATCTGGGGATGTGCAGGCTAGGTGGATTAGCCATGGGAAATACAGGTAAAGGGTAAGATGTTCTTCAGAGGGTTGGTGTGAACTTGATGGGCTGAATGGGCTGCTTCCATGGTGTAGGGATTCTATGATTCTCAAGGGCAACTAGGAATGGACAATTAATGCTGGCTAGCTAGTGATGCCCACATCCCACAAGTGAATTAAAAAAAAACTCAATGCAATAATTTTAATTGTTACACATAAAAGAGAGTTTACAGTGAGAAGCGGGAGGCAATGTCCTAGTGGTATTATCGCTGGACTATTAATCCAGAGACCCAGGCAATGTTCTGGGGACCTGGGTTCAAATCCCGCCACAGCAGACGGTGGAATTTGAATTCAATACATATCTGGAATTAACAATCTAATGATGACCATGAATCCATTGTTGATTGTCGGAAAAACCCATCTGGTTCACTAATGTCCTTTAGGGAAGGAGACTGTCGTCCATACCCGGTCTGGCCCACATGTGACTCCAGACCCACAGCAATGTGGTTGACTCTTAACTGCCCTCTTGGCAATCAGGGATGGGCAATAAATGCTGCCTAGCCAGCGACACCCTCATCCTGTGAATAAATTAAAAAAAGCAAGCATTTGTCTCACAGAAGCAGTCTTTCTGCAGTTCATTATCTCAGTCACCATCTCTTTTTCCCCCAAGAACCAGCCAGTATGCAAGTTACCATATTTTAGGGTCAGTGGTGACCAGAAGTGACTGTGAATGTAGGATTCAATTGCCTTCTGTAAAGTTCAACATTACCTTCCAGAATGATTTAGAAACTTGGTCATGAAAGGAACCATCTGTAAAACATCTGAAGCAATATCCACCCTTCCACTTGGTTATCACATCTTGACTTTGCCACACATTTGGTCATCTGATCAATTATTTCAGTGAAATGGTGGTATCGATGACACATCTTTCCCACATTATAAAAGCTGCGTTAATTTGGATGATGTTGCTCTTGATGTCAGCTGATGACCTTATCTATACTGGTAAATTCACATCATAGTACATGTGAACAGTTGCATCGTAGTCTGCATTAACTGGAGTACATTGATGTTCGTGGCAGCATCTTCAATTATATTCTATCCTGTTCAAAAATGGCATAACTTATACAACAATAATTTGTAATTATATGCACCTTAAACTTTTAAAAAATCTCAAGTGTTTTCTAGAAGCATAATTGTGTCCAGAACCAGGGGTCACAGTCTGAGGATTTGGGGTAGATCATTTAGGACGGAGATGAGGAGACATTTCTTCACCCGAAGAGGGTGAGCCTGTGGAATTCATTACCACAGGAAGTAGTTGATGCCAAAACATTGAATGTATTCAAGAGGTGACTAGATATAGCACTTGGGGCGAATGGGATCAAAGGTTATGGGTAAAAGCAGTATTAGGCTATTGACTTGGACGATCAGCCATGATCGTGATGAATGGCAGAGCAGGCTCAAAGGGCCGAATGGTCTCCTCCTGCTCCTATCTTCTATGTTTCTATGTATTAGGAGAAATGACTGAAAGCTTGGTGAATAGTCTGGGTTTTAATGAGATTCTTTAAAGAAACAGCATGGCAGGGAAGTTTAGAGAGGGAATTTCCAAGCCTTGACAATTTCAAGATAATCAAAGACATGGCTGTGATAGTGAAGCAAACAATGTTGGGGGTGGATAAGAGGCCAAATTGAAGGAATTCAGAGCTTTTGGTGCTTTATTGGGATGGAGAAGATTACAGGTATAGGACAGGTGGAAGATGTAGGGATCTGAGCACAAAAAGAATTTTTAATTTGAGGCGTGCGTAACTTTTAGTCCAAGTAGGTAAGCAAGTAAAGGGGTGACTTGGGTGTAGGTTGGGCAGGGTTTACAGAAGATGAAAGGTCAGTCAGGTGAGAATTGGAATCATCAATCCTGGAACCACACAAATCCAGGTGGGTACAGCTCATTCCAATCCAAAGCTGCAGGAATTCTGCAGGTGAGTTACTTTTGGCTAAATTATAGAATGGCTGAAACACAGATGATGACTCAACCCAACCTGTGCATGTGACTCTGTGCAAGATTAACCCAGGCAATCCCACTTTGTTACCTTCTCTCCATTGTCCTGTAATTGTTTCCTTCAGATGATTTCCAATTCTCTTTTGAAAGCAATGTTTGAATCTTCATCCAGCACAGTCTCAGGCAATCCATTCTAGATCCTAACCACTTATAATATGAAAACATCATTCCTAATGCATCCTTTCATCCTTTTGCTATTCAGCTTAAATTAGTGTCCTCTGGTTCTCTAGCCTCCACCGAGGGACACAGTTTCTCCCTTACTATCTACTCTGTCTTTATCTTTCATGACTTTGATGACCTCTATCAACTCTTCTCAACATTCCCTTCTCCAAGGACAGCAATTCTTCAAACAATTCACAAGTTTAAAGCCCTTATTCCCAGAATCATTCTTGTAAACCTTTTCGGCACGTTCTGTAAAGCCTTCATAACTTTCCTAAAGTGCACTGTTCAGAATTGGACACAATATCAATTAAGGTCAAAGAGTTGGTGAGTTTTTCTATGATGACAGTGCCTTTCAATGCCAAGGGAAAGTGGCTGGATTCTGATGACCTGGCTAACGGGAAGGGGAGGAGACAGGGGAGAAGGGAACTAAGTTGCTAAAGGGGAAAGAAAAAAAGAAAAAGGAAGTTCAAGGAATGTGACTTGGATCTGGATCAGCTACCAAAGCACACATATGAATGATCATCGAGGGTTTTCAGGTGAGTTACAACCTGGTTGTGAGAAGCGATTGGGAGGAGCCTCTAAGCGAGCAAACAAAGTTAGAGTTAGTGGACACGGTTAGCTTAGAGCACTCCACAGTACAAAGGATGTACATGGACTGGGAGGATGCAGAAAAAAAATTATCAGCAAGTTTTCAAGGATGAGAGAACTCAGTTATTTGGATAGATCGGTCAGGCTGGTGCTGTTCTCTCACTAGAACAGGAAATCTGGAAAAGGTTTTCCAAATCAACAGTTTGGACAGATTAGATAGAGAGAAACTTTCACCATTGATGAAAGGACCAAGAACCAGAGAGGAATAATGAGGGAAAGACTGAAGTAGCAATGTATCAGTGGATGCACTGCACGAGGTTTTCGATTGACAGTAGAGCTATGTGGATAACGGACAATGAGCCACTGTATATTGATTCGAAGACCAGTGGAGTTGCAAAGTGAGCAATAAAATATACCAGTGGAAGCAATAATACCAGCAGAGGGAATGAAAAATGTCAGTGGCAATGGGAAAAAGGAAAGCTGCAGAGTAAAATTAATTGGGACATGGTTTCTAAGGAGTGTAAGAGACCACATATTTTCTTCTTTTGAGACTATAAACTGAACTGGAAGTCAGACTGATATATAACTGAAATATCAGGTGAGGTTTGGAATTCAGAAATCAAGTGCTGAATATTCTTTGAGCTGTGCGATACAATGCTTCTTTTTGGAGCAGAGAGGGGGAATTCAAAACTGAGCAGCACCACAAGTGTTTTGAGTTAAGGATATTATACCTGACAACAGTCACTGATTTGTTGAGCTGTAAAGTGCTAAAAACTGTAAGTGCTAGGACAACAGAGAGAGAAACATCTCAAACCGGCAAACAAAAGCATCTACCTGTCTCCCTCTCTCTCTTTCTCTTTCTCTTTCTCTCTCTCTCTCTCCATGTGGGATAAATGACAGAAAAAAAAACAAGAAAGAGTTCGAAAGGAATAAAAGACAATAGGTCTACTTGATCAACTATGAAACCAAAGAACGAACATCACCCTACAGACAACAGCATGTCATCATTGCTAAAATCAAAAGAACATGAGAAATTAACTTTCCACCTCGTAGTCTAGGCTTTTAATCTTCAAAATTTTGTTTGTCCTGACTATATAGTTTTTTTCACCCTTTTTTGTTTATTCATTCATGGGATGTGGGTGTCACCAGCTGGACTAGCATTTATAGCCCATCCCTAATTGCTCAGAGGGCAGTTAAGAGTCAACCCCATTGCTGTGGGTCTGGACTCGCATGTAGGACAGACCAGGTAAGGATGGCAGATTTCCTTCCCTAAAGGACATGAGTGAAACAGTTGGGATTTCAACTGGCAATTAGCAACGGCTTCATGGTCATTATGCATATGTGTGTCATACCATTTGTTTTGCTCTGTCTTAGTCGTAATTGAGCATATGTGTTTGGGGTTTTGAAGGACTATAGTTTAAGTTGCATGGTTGAAACTAAGAAGCTGTTTGTTTTCTCTGTTTTTTGTTAAAGTTAACCATGTTAAATAGAGTTACATTTTCATTACTGATGAAAGCTGGTGTGAATTGCCTTTGTCCTGAATTTGTCAGTCAGACAAATTAGTAATTTTGGTGATCTCATTGGGATTTATACATTTTGGCAAGGTTTGTGGAACAATGGAGTGTAATTATCAGTGCACTCTTCCAGCTAAGATATGAAATTAGGAGAATTTCACTTTAAGACTTCAAGGCAAAGCAGAGTCATAGCAGCCAAATCTCCCAGGATAGTCCAGTAGAGTGTACTGTCTTGGCTACGGGTGACACCAGGAGTCAAAATTAAATTTGAGCAGAACTCCAATCATTGGAAAGACCCCAAGAAACCAAGAACATGCTGGTTTTCAGGATGAAAAGGGGGACCTGTACAGTCTACTTTAAATCTGAATGTTGAACTTCCAGTGAGTGCATTTTAGCCCCACCTTCGAGAGTGAAAGGATCTTAAGCACTGGAAGAGTAGAACATGTTTACCATTGCTTTGAATGGGTTAAGCCCAAAATTATGGTAAAGGATGGCAAAAGCTGGAGTTTAAGGGAGAGGGACTTATTAAGGAGCTCCCAACCCAGGATCCATCTTCAAAGAAACCCATATCAATTTTATAAAAATTTCTAACGCTTCTTTTCAATCACTGTGTGATTTCTGCAAGAGCTCATTTAAGTTTACATTAATATCAGTGATCTTTCACATAGAATGTATGGCTTTAAATTCATGGTTTGGTTATAATAACAAACAGTTACCTTTCCTGAAATAACCCATTTCTGTATTTATTGGTATAATTATAATGGACTGTATAACTGAGGAGTTAAATTAAAAACAAATACATAATCCCTTGTGGAGTGTCTCTCACTCAACCCACTTCCAAAGAACTTCAGAATATGTAAATCACAGTCTAGCAAGTACAGGTTTTTGGACTCTGCTCTCAAACACAAAGCTCTTGTTTACATTTATCTAATATGTTTTTATTTCCAGTAATCTGTTTTTGATAATTACGATTACCATTTATATACCTCAATAAAAAACTTAATTTAAAAAAAAATCCCTGAGTTTGTTATTTATATTGAAATGCTGTCTGAACATATCACATTTCTTCTAGCACCAGTTTCGCCCCAACCCTTTCTGAAGGTGTGCGCTCTGTATTAGGTTCTGGTTCCTCAGGGTTCCTCAGCCAGTGATACATCCAAGTGGCTATTACTCATGCATTGGACATAGAGGGGGTACATAAATGCCGATGTTGTTTGCATGTAATTCGCACCGATTTAATAAGCTAACTGCTTCAAAGCTAGCACAGACAAAATGGGCAAGTGGGCTCCTTCAGGGTTTGATTTCTTGGACTCCAGTTTCAGCACCTAGTTTAAGGTATAAATGGGGTGAAATTCATCTATGGCAGTAGGTGAAGTGGAAGTCAATGGAAAGTAAAAACTGGCAATAGTTAACAAGTGGCTGCTATTTTGCTAGAAGTTTATTTATGCTGTAGAAGTAGATCCCAGTCTTGTTTCTCTGTACTAATTAAACAAAGTTTTGCCATAGCAGATTGCAAAGTTGAATTAATAGTTTTACTGGAGATGCAGTGCCATAGTATTGCAGCACACAGAGAGTGTGTTAGGGAGAAACGGGGACATGGAAGAGAGTAATGGAGTTCATAGAAAAGAATGACAGGGTGGAGGGTAAGAGAAAGAAGTGTTGTATTTATCATGATTCTAAATGAAGGAAATTACAAAAGTATGATTTAAACAATTAGTACAAGGTATACAATAAATGTACATTTCAGGCAGGAAGTGTGATTCGGTCATGGCTAATAAGAGGAGTTAAAGAGTGCATTTGACCAATGAAAGAGGCTTATAAAGTTGCCAAAAGAAACAGGAAGCTTGAGGATTAGGAGTATCTTAGAATTCAGCAAAAGAGAGCCAAAAAACTAATAAAGAAAGAGAACATAGAATATGAAAGTAAGAAACCATAAAACACGGCAAAAGCTTCTATGTTGAAAAGAAAAGCCTAGCAAAGACAAATGTTTGTCCATTTCAGACAGAGACAGGAGAATTTATAATGCAAAATAAGAAAATCGATGAGATAAGAAAACTAGGTGGGAAATTGAGTTGTGACGGGGATGCAAAGAGGCTAAGGTATATAATGTGGAAATGTGAAGTTATTCACTTTGCTAGGAGAAACAAAAATGCAAATATTTTGCAAATGGTGTGAGACTGGGGGAAATGTTGATATTTAAATTGACCTGAGAGCCATTGTTTAATAGTTATTGAAAGCTAACATGCAGGTGCAGCAAGCACAAGAGAATTTCAGTACAGGTGTAAAGAAGTCTGCTGCAATTGTAAAGAGCCCTGATAAAGCAATACCAGGAGTACTGCTGCTTGGCCTGCTGTGTTCATCCAGCCCTGCACCTTGTTGTCCAGGAGTACTGCGTACAGTTTTGGTTTTAAGGGAGGATGTACTTGCCATAGAGGGAGTGCAACAAAGATTCACCCGACTAACTTCAGTGATGGTGGGATTGTGCTTTGAGGAGAAATTGAGAAGACTAGGCCTTTATTTGCTATAGTTTATTAGAATGAGATGTGATCTCATTGAAGCATAAAGAATTCTTACAGGGTTTGACAGAGTACATATAAAAAGGATATTTCTTCTGATTGGAGAGGGGAGGTGGGTTGTCTAAAACCAGGAAACACAACATCAAAATAACAGAAAGGACATTCAGAACTGAGATGAAGAGGAATTTCTTCACACAGAGGACAGTGAATCCTTAGAAATCTCAATCCCAGAGGGGTGTGGAGGTTCAGTCATTGAGTATATTTAAAACTGGGATCAATAGATTTCTATATATTAAAGGTATCAACGGTTGTGGGGATTGTGCACAAAAATGGCATTAAGGTAGAAGATCGACTGTGATCTAGTTGAATGACAGAACAGACATGAATGGCTGAATGGCCTCTTCCTTCTATTTCCAATGTTCCCCATACCAACCTCAATAAAAACAGGTGTATCTACTCTTAGTACAAAACAGGACTACTGTCTGGGAGGATAACCCGTTGTGGCCTCCTCTACATTGGGGAAACCAAGCGGAGGCTTGGGGAATACCTACACGCGGTTCGCAATAAACAACTGCACCTCCCAGTAGCGAACCATTTCAACTCCCCCTCCCATTCCTCAGACGACATGTCCATCCTGGGCCTCCTGCAGTGCCACAACGATGCCACCCGAAGGTTGCAGGAACAGCAACTCATATTCCACTTGGGAACCCTGCAGCCTAATGGTATCAATGTGGGTTTCACAAGCTTCAAAATCTCCCCTCCCCCTACCGCATCCCAAAACCAGCCCAGCTCGTCCCCGCCTCCCTAACCTGTTCTTCCTCCCACCTATCCCTTCCTCCCACCTCAAGCCACACTCCCATTTCCTACCTACTAACCTCATCCCGCCCCCTTGACCTGTCCATCCTCCCTGGACTGACCTATCTCCTCTCTACCTCCCCACCTACATTCACCTTTACTGGCTCCATCCCCGCCTCTTTGACCTGTCTGTTTCCTCTCCACCTATCCTCTCCTTTATCCATCTTCTATCCGCCTCCCCCTCTCTCCCTATTTATTTCAGAACCCCCTTCCCCTCCCCCATTTCTGATGAAGGGTCTAGGCCCGAAACGTCAGCTTTCCTGCTCCTCTGATGCTGCTTGGCCTGCTGTGTTCATCCAGCTCTACACCTTGTTATCTCAGGACTACGGTCTGTCTGTGCTCCCAGTTTACACTATTGTGCAGTATATTCTTTTTCAGGTATATGCTATTCTGCAGGGATTAATTGAAGAAATAAATTGAGGATTACCAAATCAGGCACAATCTCATTGGATGGCAGAATAGACTCGATGGGCTGAATGGCCTGCTTCTGCTCTTACATGTTACAAACCTAATGTTATAGAAAAGATCTTTAAACTTTTCAAGTCACCTAAAAAGTCCAAACTGTAGCACATGCAAGTACTGTACTCACATTGGAACAGGTTTTACAAAATATTTTTTATCAGTAACTTTCTGTCTACATACTGTGCCTGCCTCCTGCAGAGTTTCCATGTGATAGGCAAACCTGTCACCATACACACAGCAGGTTGAGACTAGTTAAGTGTAATCTAACCATGCTCTGAAGGTACTCAGGTTATCCCACATGCATTCATGGGAAACACAATGAAATCTGAATAACCCTCAGGATCACTGCTAGGCTGGACAACCAATTAACACATTTTTCCCCAAATCAATTCTAATTTTCTCTTTCCAAACCTGGTATCCAAGCTTCATGATATAGAATTATATTGAAATGAGAAGTCTGAAACAGGTCATTTGTCCGTGTTTATATTTATAGGAACAGAAGTTCTAATCCTATTTGCCTGTCCTATTTCCATCTTCCTTTATCCCTATATCCTTAAACCAGTTATCTAAGGTATTGTTGACATGATTTGAGGCTTTATCAATAATTCTGGTAGTACATGCTTATTGTCACACAAACCTCCCTGCTTTATGTTCCAAATCAATTACAACCATTCCTTATAATTATTAAAAAAATAGTTAAATCTCTTATCCCTTCCAACAATAAATGCAAGGAATTTATTTGTCACTAAAATTGAGATCATCTGTTTCACTGCATTAAATGTCTTTTATCCCAGCCCCTTACCTGCTGATCTGAGGTCTCCATGCCTGAAATTTGTGTCTTTTTCTATTTTTTCACTTATCCCCCAGTAACCCTCTCCAAATTGTTTGCAAGACTTATCTCCCTTGCCCCGTTTTGAAGTGCTGACCACCCACATTCCCTTCCTGGCTTCCATGTCAGTTGACGTTGTTAATAGTTTTCTCACCTCAAATTCTGTCCTCCTCTGCTACAAATCTGCCATTATCAGCTCCCTCTTCAAATTCAAAAAAAACCTTTGTCCCCATCTCCTGCCTCTCCAAACTCTTTAACATTTTGTCCTGAATATTCATCAAATCTGTGCTAATGTTTCCCAGAACTCCATGTTTGGATCTCTTCAAAGAGGTTCCCACCTCCCCACGGTGTCAATATCACAAATTAAATTCTACGTGACTGTGACGGTGGCAAATTATCCACTCTCATCCCCTTGATCTGACCATGACCTTGGAAATGGTTGACCACAATATTGTCCACTCTTTCTGTCAAGCTCCTTGTGTGAGCAGAAATTTCTTCTAACTAAATAGTGGGAAGGTGGAAGTTATTGTTTTCAGGCCTTGCCACAAACTCCATTCCCCAGCCCCTGACTCCATCCTTTTCTCTGGCAACTGGCTTATGCTGAACTGGAATTTTTGCAATTTTAGTGTCGTATTTGATCCTGAGGTGAACCATCCCGATATCCATTTCATCATTAAAACCACCCATTTCCTCTTCTAAATCACCACATCGCTAACTCTGTCTCTGTCTCAGCTCATCTGCTTCTGACATTTTGTCCATGCCTTTGTTACCTTTGGGATTAACTGTTCCAGTAGAGCTATGGCTGGACTCCCACTTTCTACTCTCTATAAACTTGAGTCATCGTAATCTCGTCAGCCCATGTACTAACTCACACCATGTCCCATCACTCCTGCGCTCATTCATCGACTCATGATTAAGCAACAACTTGATTTTAAAATTCTCATCCTTATTTTCAAATCCCTATAGCGCCTTACTCCCTACTATCGCTGTGACGTACTCTACCTTGTGCCATCAATTTTGGCCTCTTAAACATCCCAATTTTATTCACTCCACTCCAGCGCTGTACCTTCAGCTGCCAAGATTCCAAGCTCTGGAATTCTCTCCTTTAATTCTCTGCCTTTCTCTTCTCCTTTTAGATACATAAAGCCTACCTCTTTGACCAACCACCTCCCTTAACATCTTGTTCTGTGCCAAATCTTGTTTGATAATTCCTGTAAAAAGCTTGAGCTGTTTTACTTTGTTAACTGCATATAAATGCAAGTTAGAGATAACAAGGTGTAGAGCTGGATGAACACAGCAGGCCAAGCAGCATCAGAGGAGCAGGAAGGCTGACGTTTCGGGTCTAGACCCTTCCTCAGAAAATGCAAGTTGTTGTTTTATAAATATGGCCTGACCACTGGAAACTGTAGATTTCTATCTACCACATTCTCTTCATAATTTTAACCACTTCCATCCAATCAGCCTGTGAACATTATCTGTTCTAATAAAGAAGTTTCAACCTGATGGTGACAGATGATTCTTCGCAATAGGTGGTTAAGATTTGGAAGGCCACTATCAGGGCCATGAATCTGCAGTTCACGTTTGAAACCCTTGACTGTGGGATGTTTCACATTGAAGTCTGATGGAGATATTTTAAAAAATATATTCATTCATAGGATGCGGTCTTTGCCTGCATTTATTGCCCATCTCCTAAATGCCCTAGAGGGTTGCTAAATCCATTTGGATGTATTCCTGGAAGCTTCATCAGATGATCTCCATCTCTCAGTGATCAGCCTGTACCTTTGTTTTACTAAGAAACCCAACCATCTCAAGATGGCGGTGAAGTAGCAGTACAGTGTGCGGGCTCCTAAGCCCAGCTTGTCTGCTTTTACCGTTTTATTTCTTCTTCTTTTGGCTTTCTTTCTCTTTGCCTCTTCATCTTCTGACGTTGTGTGGAAGCCAGAGCGGGTCAGTTGGCTGCACCGGTGGTAGTGCCTGGAGTAAAGACTCCTATCTGTGGTAGGCCCAGATTCCAGATCCAGGAACCTGGCAGGTCATCGAACACAGTGATGCTCAGCAGGTCGTTGGCTGCAGTGGTGGCGGTGCCCATAAGAAGATTTCTGGCTGCCGTATATCCAAAGTGTGGACTTAGGGACACGAGGGTTCTTTGGCTGCGAGAGTGGTGGTGCCTGAAGTATGGACTCGGCTACGGTGGAGACAGTGCCCAGAGGAAGAACTTCTGGCTGCAGGACCTTGCAGAGACTTTGCAAAAGCCCTGTATGTGTGATTGTAGACCCCTACTTCAGAAGATGAACTCTATTTATGTTATTTTTTTTTTCCTTTTGTAGTCTGGAGGCTAAATGCCTGAGCAGACGGGAATGTAATTCTGAACTTTTTATTCCTTTATTTTTCTGTTTTATTCCTAAGAATCTGTACTTAACAACCTGTACTTAGGTACCTTTGTACCTAAGATGGCACTGTCAGTGGCGACTTGTAAACTTTTGCCTGTACTCATGTTCAGTACATGTGACAATAAAGCTAATTCTAATTCTAACCTTGCAATACACAGCCTTCCCACGACCAATTACAATACATATGTAATGTAATTAAAACATTCCAAATTCCTTCACAAGAATATTATAAAGTAAAAGATGACACCGGGTTCCATTAGGGGATCTTAGAACAAATGAGCAAAAGCTTGGCCAAAGAGGTAAGGTTAAAGTAGTACCTTAAAAGAGGGAAACCAAGTAGAGAGGTGAGAAATTGTAGGGAGGGCTTGAGTCTTTGGCAACTGAAAGCCTAGCCACCAATGATGTAGGGATAAAAATTGAGTGATACTCAATAAGTTAGAATTGGATGAGCGCAGAGCGCTGTGAGGCTGGATGATATTACAGAGATTGGGGAGGGGTTAGACCATCAAAAAATTTGAAAACAAGTGAGATTTTCAAAATCAAGACATTGCTTTACCGGGAGCCAGTATACGTTAGCGAGGACTGGGGTGAGAAAGAAATAGGACTTGCTACAACTTAAGACTTGGGCAACTTATGGAGGGTATAACATGGGAAAGTGGAAGGTTTTGGAATGGGTGGGTCTAGAGATAACAAAGGCATGGATAATGTTTTCATCAGCAGAGGAACTGAGGTGGAGAGAAGTTGGGCAATGTTCTGGAGGTGGATATTCAGGTAGCCTAAATACGGAAAGTCATCCCAGAACATCAGGGTCGCAAACAGATTGGCTTGATCTCAGACTGTTACCAGGGAGAGGGAAAGAGAAGCATTTGCAACTTTTGGGAGTGAAGTTTGGAGCGGGGACTGAAAGCAATGACTTCAGTCTTCCAGACTTCAGGGTGTGAGATAAGCATGAAGTCTGATCACCTTTGAAATTTTAAATTCTTGAATCTATCCTGAAGAGAGCAAAATATAAATCTTTGAAAGTCTGTTTCTTGTTTCAGCAATGCTTAGGTTCTCTACTACTCAGTGGCTAAATAAATAAAGTTGGACAAAGACGGCAAGGCAGGTGGGATTATGTAACTGCAAACTATAAGGGTGAGCCAAAGACATGTATAACCAGACAGCCATACTCACACTAAGTGACTGCAGAGCAAACAACTTTGGTTCAGAGTTCCTGAGCTGGAGTCAGAACTGCAGGCATTCTGGAGAATCATGGTTTGGGTGGGGAGAGATACTTGAACATTACACAGAGGGTGGTTTGTGTGCGGAATTAACTTCCAGAGGAAGTGGTGGATACAGTTACAACGTTTAAAGACATTTGGATAAGTACATGAATAGGAAAGACTTGGAGAGATATGGGCGAGGAGCAGACTAGTTTGGTTGGGATTAAGATCGGCATGGACTGGTTAGACCGAAGGGTCTGTTTCCATGCTGTATGCCTCTATGACTCTATTAGGAACAAAGGAGAAGTTAAAAGAGGTGGTAATGAGCTAGAGATCAGTGATGTGAGTGCTTGGGATAATGTAGTAGTGTCTCTGCCTCTAGGCCAGAAGGCCTAGATCCAGGAGCACCCGTACTGGAAATGTCTCAACATGTATGAACAAGTTGAGTCAAAATACTTATTTATGAAAACTAAGCCTTCAGATGGTGTTATCAAGGGGTGGCTTAGGAATGAAAAATTTGTATGGGGGACAAAGGATTGATCGAAATCAATAATTCCCACCCCCTAATCAGAGCCTTTTTTCCTGAATCCAAGTGAATGTGTCCAACAAAAATTAAAAAATCAATTTTTCATGCCCTGTGATTTTTTTGATCCATATCAACACTGCCGTGGAATTTAGTCTTCAATTGCTACAGGCTCTGGGCAATCCTGAAAGGGGGATAAAGTCTAGAATCTTGTTAATCTAACACTAGAACTACATTCTCAAATGTAGCACAAAAGCAAAATAATGTGGGCACTGGAAATCTACAAACAAAAATGGAAAATGTTGAAAATACCCAGCAGGTTTGACAGCATCTGTCCAGAGAAGAAAAGCAATGTTTTAGGACAATGAACTTTTTCTCAGAACAAGTTCTGATTCCCTATCTGCAGGCGCTGCCTAAGTGCATTCACAGAATTTATAGTCATACAGCAGGCCTTTCGTCCCAACTTGGCCATGCTTACAAAAACAGAAATTGCTGGAAAAGTTCAGCAGGTCTGGCAGCATCTGTATAGAAAAAAGTCACAGCTAACGTTTCGGCCTGGTGACCCTTCCTCAGTCCACGCTTACCGATTTCCTAAACTCAACTAGGTAGTCCTATTTGCCTGCGTTGGCCCATATCTCTCTAAACCTTTCCTATCCAAGTACTTATTGAAATGTTTCCATTGTAGAAACTTCTTTCCTGAGATAATTCCTAGTCTTGTTTAATTATTATCTTATTGGGCTGTAAATACACTCTATTCCACATCCACAAAGACAAAGGATAAAACGCTGCATTAAAATTTGACTAATGCAGGGCTAAACCATTTAAGCAAAAAAAAAGTTAATGCAAGTTGCACTTAATTTTTTTTGGTGCGAATGTTTGGCAAAAAATTGTAAATATTTTGCAGTTCGGATCATGTGGAAAAGCTGCTTGTTTTCCGAGTATGCAAGATTAAAATTGACGGGATTGCTCTGTAGGCGGTTCCCTGTATACTTTGCAAAACGGGGCAGTGTTGATTTCCGCGTTAAACAAAAAAAAGGACTCGTGTGTGTGTCCCCGTGACTGTCGACTGGCACTGCAGCCGCCGGGGTCTACATGTGTACGGGGTTGCATAAAGGCGAAAAGGATATGAGAAAACACTGGTTGCACAAGGCAGTTGTTTTGAAACAAAAACATAGTTCCAGAAAAGTTATCGTCGACATCGCAATGCGGTTAAAATGCTTTGTCTTTTTTTTTAAAAAAAGTATGTCAAGTGCATCGTACATTGTGGAATTGGGTTTATACAGATACTTTTACCAATTTGACTGCACATGCAGAATGTAAATCCATCAATGTATTGGCGGGGGGTTGGGTATTGGAGGGTGGAGAATAATCACGTTGCAATGCAGAACACAAGCGTGTGGGCTTGTTAGAAAGAGGCTGATTTAAATGTAGGTCATGCTGTCGGATCCCTGCTCCTGCTAACCTACTGTTGGCGTGACTTGCATAAAAAGTCTCGTCAACATTGAAGCATCGGGGCTGATGCTAAAAGCAGTCCAGCCGCTAAACGCTAGGTTTCACTTCCACAGCAAAAAAAAAACCGCACTCTAAAGAAATATTTTGCAGCATTCTTGGGCGAGTTGCCCATTTTTTTTTGGGGGGGGGAATAATCTCTCAGGGAATGCACGAAGGTCAGCATTCTATATTTCAATCGCTTTCTGTGGCTCTTTTTCGCCAATGCAGATAGTGTTTTGGTCATTTTTTCGTGGGTTTCCTGAAAGAATTTCAACACTGCCGTCAATAATAGTGACTTAATAATAGCGCCACTCAATGACTTGACATTAGCGAACAAGGGCCTTTTAAGGAAACTTTGTGTGTGAGCGGTGAACGCTGAACACCCGCACCTCCCCCCCCCGCCCCCCTCTCGTTTAAGACATTTTCAGAGGCACAGCCTGAGATTGCTACTTCACACGTGGCCCCTGCATGTGCGGTGACAGTGCCTTATGCGCCAGTTTTCCCTACAAGTAATTACAGCAGCTTGCTGCAAGACGTAGCCGCTCCCAGAATAAAGAGGGCAGTGGGCGTTTGGGCACTGATTCACAGCTGAAATCAAATCGATCTTATTGCCTCACTTTCTGAAACCCTTCATTAAATCAGGGGCTGGTCCGCAAATGTTGCAGATTTGTCATTTTGTTAGGGTGGATGAATTCGGTAGGATTGTTAAAACCACACGAAACTTTAGTACCATTAACATGATGATGAAAGCTGCTAAGGGCACAATGACAACATTTCAAAGGCATAGGGATGGGTATATGAATAAGAAGGGTTTGGAGGGATATGGACCAAATGCTGGCAAATGGGACTGGATTAATTTAGGATATCTGGTCAGCATGGATGAGTTGGACCAATGGGTCTGTTTCAGTGCTGTACAACTCTATGACTAGTCTTGTCTCTATAAATCAAATTATTGATTTGGCCCCTGGGACCTCAGCTGCTTCCCTTGGATTTGTTTTTTTTGACATTTTTCTATGCAATTTTTCTGTACGGTACCTTTAATTTTGTCACACACAATTCATTTCCAAATAACTTCAGTTAAAATTAAGTGCTAGAAAGCATTGTTTTTAGGTAACCTACTTTTAAAAGATAGGTTAGTGTTGCTAGATTAGCCACACCCCAGCAATAAAAGAAGTCAGCCACACCTCCCATTGAAATATCTTAATCACCTTGTGTCCCATTCTACAATAGTGCTGTGTCATCAAGCAATGGGGCCAGGAGTTGACTGTGTTCTTCCAAACAGTCCCAACAAGGACCTTATCAATCAATTTGTAGTACGTTGCACAGACTATAAAGGATCAGAGTCAGAAGCCGACTCTCAACAAACTTTAAAAAGTGTACAAAACTGGACTACTGCTCCTTCCTGAAAATGTGCATTCACTGGCTTAGTTTCCTGTACCAGAGAGCTGTCCACAGAGAGGTCAAGTTGAATAATGCTTCACTCCCACAGGTGATCTAATTGATACATATAAAATTTTCTTAAGCTTCAACAGGGTAATGCTGAGAGGACGTTTCCACTGGCCAGAGAGTCTAGAACTATAGTCTTGGAACAAGGGAGTCCACCTGCTGAAGGAGCGATGCTCTGAAAGTTTGTGATTTCAAATAAAGCTGTTGGACTATAGCCTGGTATCACATGACTTCTGACTTTACTTAATATTGAGATGAAAAGTTTCTTCGGTGAGGTGGTATAAAACTTTGGAATTCTCAGGCCCTGAGGAGAATAGACGCGCAGTCACAGAGTTTGGCCGAGACAGAAGTTGATTGTATTGTTTGGTTCGTAAAGGAGTTGGGAATAGGGCAGGGATGTGAAGTTGAGTTAGAAGGTCAGGTTAAGACCTTATTAAATGGCACAGCAGGTTCTAGAGATTCCAGATCCTACGTTTGAACTGTAAGTTGATGCTGTTGCTCATCACTTATCCCCATACTCCAGGGACTGTGACACTCATGGAAGAGTAACACCAAATTAATCTATATTAGCTCTCACATCAATCTGAAAATTCTGGGATTATATGTCACAGCAGGACCCAAAAGGAAGTTATCTAAACTAGTTACAGCACAGCAGTAACACATTCCCTCATGTAATGTGCATGCCCACACAGGCAAACAAGATTGCTCACATATTTTTCAGAGCATTTGGCTCAGCCAACATTCTTCCCTCAATCAACACCATTGCAAAAACTGGCCTGGTAAACTGATTGTTTTGTACAAAGTATCATGACAGGATCACCAGCTCTGAAAAAGTTTAGAATGCTCAGAGAACATAGAGTACACTATATAATAGCAGAAGATCATCTTCCTAATTATTACTTACAAGAAAACTACTGGACAAGTGCAGAGTTAGGAACTATCGCTGATTTCAACAGTGTCACCCAAGAATAGCTTTACTTGCAAGCTCACAAGAAGATTTAAATGTATTCTGGATATTGAACATAAAACAGTTCTGTGCGAGCATGAAGCAAGTTTACTCGAGGAACGTAACAGGAGTACAGAAGTTACCTGCCATGTTTATTTTTGCATCCACCAAAACATAAGTTACAACATTTAAACTGGAGGCTCATTTAAAATAAGCCTTGAACTACACGGAAATTTTCCTGGAAGGCTCACCTAAACACTACCTTTCAGGATTTGTGTGTTCATAATGTGCCCTTGGTGATTGTGCTCATGAGAAAAAAAAAATCTCATTAAGCATCCAGTGATGATGCATCAACCACAGGTTGGGCACAGCAGGAATCTCAATAATTCAAAGCATTTCCTCCTTCAATAAAATTTCAGGCTCTCAGATAAAGCCACTACCATTGGAAATGTCCATTCCTCCTTTTGAGCAATACAGTCTATTGATCCCCACTCTCCCTTTCTTATTGCTGTTGCTTGAGGTTTGTATCATGATTTTACATCTACTGGATTCTGAGCCATTTAAAATTAAATTTCACTTTGAAAATTCCCCTGGGGTTCGGCTAGACTCGAATAGATCCTAGTAGTGAAAAAGACCCAGTTTTCTGTAGTCTGTACTATTCCTCTGTCAGCCGAAAGGCCCTCTGTTTTCTGTCTTGCTGGGCTGAAACTCACCATGGGTTCCAAGCGAAAGGGCAGCACACCACCCACTGTGAGAACAAAGACATTTACATCTTCTGCTTAACTCAGTTTCTAACCCAAGTCCCAGGAAGGAACAGTGGCCTGTCACAGTGAATTAGCCAACACTCTCCCAGGCTACAAGGAACGTTGGCAATTTTCAGGTCTGAACAATGGGTTCAGAGAACTGACAAAAGGGATACCGTCTCTTTAATGCGTTGGTTTAATCAACTTGTGAGGGCAGGTATTATCTGAAAAAGAAACACAAATAACCAATTCTGAGGAAGTAGAGCTGCTTGCAACATTTTTTTTTTTACATAACACAAACTTTTTTTTAAAAAAGGTGCAAGATTGCTGTACAAGATCTCAAATCTTTCTGTACACGGTTAAATTTGCAGAATGAACTAAATCAGACCAGAACTCTGTCTGAATTCAACAGACAAATACAGGAAAAATAACTGATTTCACTTCAGTAAGAGAAGTGAAAGTATAAAGGCAAGAGACGAGACTATTCAGTTATTGATACAGTGACGATCAATTATAAACATCAATATAAACACTGAATGAGATCAATCAGGTGTGTGGTCCTTAAGAAAACCCACAGAGCTCTCTGCCGGTTGGCATCCTAAGTGCTGGCTTGCAGTACAGTTTGCAACTCGGCAGTATACAAGTCAAAGTTTGTCCAAAGCATCTATTTGCGGCATGTTCGATGTGGCGTCTGTTTCTTCTGTATGTCTATCCTGCATCTGCTGCGTTCATCCAACCATGGTAACTCAAAGTTCCTGCAGAGGAGGACGACGACAGTTAAGTGCCAGGCTGATTTACTTTGGAATTATACAGGTCTTCTTTCCAAGTGAATTTTTTCCCTCCTCTCCTTAAGAAAGAGATGCTTATTTTCAAATTGCTGACTGTACCTTCCAGAATATGATTGTCTTGAGAGGCATTGGCAATCACAGATCACCAATATCAGCCCCAAAAAAAACATTAGTGCAGAAGGTGGGAGATGCCTGGACCCAGGTGATTTAATTTGAGATGAGGGGGGAAAATATATGGAAAACATAATTTGTATTTCTTGAACTGAAAACAATATATGCTTGAGATCACAGCAGGTCAGATAGCATCCATGGAGACAGAGCAAGCTAACGGTGAGTCTAGATGAGTCATCTATACTCTTTCCACAGATGCCGTCTGACCCACTGATCTCCAGCATTTGTTGTTTTCAGTACAGATTCCAGCATTTGCAGTTATTTACCCCCACATTGCATATCTTGAAACCAGTTTTCATTAACACTATTCAACTGATGTCTTTTGAATGTTCAACTGCATTGGAAAGTAGTAAGAGAAAACAACTGGAACATTTTACGTGTTCAAAAGAACTATTTCTATAAACGAAGCAGATTTAGATGAACAGGGCGAGTTGGCTGATCAACCTGATTAATCCAGAAAGAACTCATCTACTTATCTTAAAATGATTTGAGATGATTTTTCTGCATCCACCATTCTACCCACTGGTCCATTCTGTACATTCATCAAAATGAGTGAAGGATTTCTTGGATACATCAGCTTTAACTTTGCCTTTTGATTAGTTTGATCTGTTTTGCCAGAGTTTAATTTGTATGTTATACTTAGCTTTTGTATACTATCTGCCATCTTACATATCTGCAAAGTTGGTTCATTATCTGAACAGCAAAATTTGTACAGTATTTTCTGTTAACTATGATTCCCCTAAAATTACAGGATTTCATTTCCTGACTCTCCTCTGAAAGAGCAAATATCATATACAAAATAGATTTGGGCTTTCCCAATCCAAGTATAAAATATTGCAGTCCCATAGCACAGATCGCCATTAAATGCCATTCTCAGTAACAGATGATGGCTAGCGCAAGGACTGGGAACATAGCAGATTAGGGAGTGAGTTGTTGTGGGGTAGAGAGTAGAAAGTTTTATTCTTAATCTTGATCATAAAAATATGCATTTGAACATTCAATGTACAAATAACTCAATCACAATGCTGGGTTCTGAATGAACATTACAGCACGTCAATGAGAAACTTACTGTTGTGATAACTTAGGTAGAGGTCTCCCAAAAGCCACCACCGGTAGAAATGGGGTGATTACCAGCGATTCCACTACGAAGAAAGGAGAAAAGAATTATTTATTACGATTATGCACTGAACAATTTTGATCTCCCATTTAAAAGTTAAATTTTCTGGGGGGAGAGACACTTAAGTTTCACAAAGATTTTGATCCCCAGAACTGGAAGTGAGTGGCCCATTTGTAAAATTTTTCTTTGCAACACATTTAAGAATTGATATTATCTATTGCTGTTTGCAATTCACAGTATTTAAGCCTACCATCATCAGGTTCAGGGAAAAAGGACAGGATTTCTGGCTCCGATTCCTGAATTCCTTTCTTTTTATACATGCGCAGTTGCAAACGTTGTAGCAGCCTTTGTTCCCTGATCCTCTGAATGTCCCACCTACAGAAAAAATAAAGAATGATATAGAAGTTACAGATATCATCAGAAGGGCACACAATTCTAATGAAAGTAGTTCCACAATGTTCTGCTGCACCTGGAACTGTGAAATTTGCCCCACTTACACTATAGGATAAATTCCACATCACCAGCTCCAGGAAACGATAGGTACACAGTCAGAAAAATTAATAGAAGCAGCTGCTGAGTTCTTCCATTTATATTAACTGCTGTCCTGGAGGACAATCCTAGAAAGCTAAATTCCATCTAGCAGCAACAGAGATAATTCCTTCAGATTAAACTGCTGTCATTAAAATCCAGGCTGTAACAGCAGTGCTGAAATACTAACTTTAAAAATCTCAAACAATTAAATGGGCTAGCCAGACCACGCACAGATAAAACTAGCTCTCAGTTTTCTTAGTGCATTCTAAATGGCAAACCTCAAACTTGTTTGACTTTCTGCAATATTGAAATCTTTAAAATCCACTGAAGTATAATGAGTAATGGTTGTACAGGTGAATTTTTAAAGATTGCGATGTACAATGTTATTTTTAATACAAATATTCCAGTTTTTTTTTTTGAAATGACAAATTGTTCACATGTGATCATGTTGGATTCAAAGTCCCTTTAAGTGTGTGGAAATAACCTTCTCTGGAACTGCTTTGATAAGTAGGACATTAGAATTAGGGCTTTCCCTTATCCCCAGTGGATAATTGTACTAGTTCTCAGCCAAGCCTCTAGACTGTGTCTCACAATTGGAAAGTATTTCATGTCAGTAGGATAGGAATGTTATCTGCCTGAGAGAAAATAGGCATCACCCTGCCTCTTAAAGCACACCTTCAATCTTTTGAGTGAACATGGAACTTAATATCAGGGAAGTGCATCCTGCTTTCCAGATTAGAGATCAGCATGGATGTAAAAATAATAATGTGGTACTAAAAAAAACTTAAGTCCTATTGCCCCAAAAAGTATTTTATTACAATTTTTAAAAAGCATTATATTTCAAAGTTGCAACCTGCATAATTACATTAACATTTATAGAAAACAGACATTTCCTATTTGGTAGGAAATGGAATTCACCCCACTGTCTTTAACCTATGATCCAAGAAATCTGATGAACCCTAGTTGAAAATGGTGAGGCCTGAACTCCGATGTACTGTTTCAGTACACATGGTCATGTTTGTGAGAAATAACAATTAAATCCAGTTCACTGGCATTAGCTAGTCAATCTCTTTAACCTTGCTACTTCTTCAATTAAGCGAACAACTGGCAAAATTAAAAGCCGGTCCTAAGATTGGCAATGTTCCTTTTATTATTTAAAGCTAAGTCCTCAGGTACTGAGATGTCAATTACCTTTTCCTTCTTTTCTCATCAAGCTCCAGTTTTGCATGTCGTTTCGCAAACACACAGTCGTCTAAGTTCTAAAATAAATAAACTAAGTTAGTGAACCACTTCACTTTTAAAGCACAACAACTAATAGTCACAGATTTCTATACAATTTCGTTCAGCCAGCCTGTTGTGATTGTAGTCAAGTTGGCTGTGGATGAACTCTTTATGGGTGTAGCCTGAATGGCGGGGTGGAAGAGAACAAAGTAACAGGAACATCTGCTTGGCATGGGAAGTGTTACTATTAGCAATCCCTGCTATCCAAACAGACATTTACACGAGGTGATACCAGTCATCTTTAGAATTTAGTTAAATTCCTCTTCATTGCGTGCACACAAATGTCACAAGTGTTTCAATTCCAGGACTGATTATAATTTTTAATGTTTCATCACTTGAGATTTCTATAGTCAGCTTCACTAAGATAACCACAATGAACCAGTAGTTAAGTCATTTCTCCTCACATTCAACTCTGGATATTTCAGTCACAGGTTTCCTCAATAACATGCAGTTTTTCTAAAATATACGCTCATTGTTGCATGGGAGTCTCAGTACGTGGAGATCATTTAGTGTCATTTCAATTTAAAAACAAAAATTGAAATGGCATGACATTAATTTGAGAGAGATTAATTAATATTTCATTAGGTAATCCCATCTGGGCATTCCTGTTCTTGACTTCTGTACAGTTCACTCCTTTGGAGAGATCAGGCAAGGACAGACCTATGGACATTGATGGACAGCCATCTGGCATTCAGCACGAAGCATCCTCTTTGGGGAGAGAAAGTGGGCACTGTCTGTGCAAATGTACCCCAATGATGGATTTATTGGCTTCAGGAGCAAGGTGAGAACAGTTCGTGGTGGTGGGTGATGAGAGAGCAAAAGGAAAGAAAAAAATCATTTGCTACTGTAGATGACCACAGAATCAATTACAGTCGATTATGATAATAACGCGATAGTTCCATGTTTGTGTGATCTCGCATGGAGAAAATCACACAATTGCCGCGCCATTTAAAATAATGGGGCCGGATATGCATTATAGACAATACAGGTAAGGAAAGTTCATGTTCTACAAACAGTGGTCTAAATTCTTCAATCGCACTAAAGCCAATTCACGTTGAAGAAACACGCGTTGTAGCAGAACCGACTGTATACGAGGCTTTGGAAACCAAAGCGTTGTCACCTCAGGCAACATACACCAGTGTGGTAGCCCTGTAAAAAAGAACTGTTCTGAAGAATGTTATATTGCAAAATGCATTGGCTAAAAGGCATATAGATTATTAACATTACAATACACATTTATTGGTCAAACATTAACAAGTTCAGGACATTACGACATTCCAGTTCCACTTGCTGCACCAGGTATTATACTTTATGGAAACGCTTCATAGAGATATACAGCACGGAAACAGACCCTTCGGTCAAATTCATTCCATGCCGACCACATATCCTAGATAAATCTAGTCCCATTTTCCAGCATTTGGCCCATATCTCTCTAAACCCTTCCTATTCATGTACCCATCCAGATGCCTTTTAAAAGTTGTAATTGTACCAGCCTCCACCACTTCCTCTGGCAGCTCATTCCATACACGCACCATCCTCTGCATGAAAAAGTTGCCCCTTAGGTCCCTTTTAAATCTTTCCCCTCTCACCTTAAACCTATGCCCTCTAGTTTTGATTTCCTCTACCCTGGGGAAAAGACCTTGTCTATTTACCCTATCCATGCCCCTCATGATTTTATAAACTTCTATAAAGGTTACTCCTCAGCCTCCGACGCTCCAGGGAAAATAGTTCCAGCCAATTCAGCCTCTCCCTCAAGGTCAAACTCCCAAACCCTGGCAACATCCTTGAAAGGGTTCAGAAAAAATTACAAGTTTCACAACATCCTTCCTATAGCAGGGAGACCAGAACTGAACACAATACTCCAAAAGTGGCCTAACCAATCTCCTGTATAGCCGCAACATGAGTTCCCAACTCCTATATTCACTACACTGACCAATAAAGGCAAGCGTACCAAACGCCTTCTTCACTATCCTACCTTCCTGCGACTCCACTTTTAAGAAACTATGGACCTGCACTCCAAGGTCATAATGAAGACAAAGAAAGGCCCAGGGTCTGCTGCTGAAATTAACACTAACATAATAAGTGATAAGTTCAATATTGGCACCGCAAGATCATGATCAATGATTTCACCATGAATGAGAGCCCTTCTGCATTATTAGGAACACCCACTGGTGGTTCCTAAAATTGTTGTTTTGATTTCCGAAAGTACAACTCTGAAAAATGCACCAGTGAGATAATCTACATGCTTTCCCTTTCTTGTTTAAAATGTACGAAGTATGAAGTCTAAATGTATGAAGTTCATTTTTGAACCAAAAGGTGTTTTGTCTGATATAACTGATCCAGATGATTTGGTGATACAGATGCTCCCGAAAAAGCAGATATCTTTTGACGTCAATAGATGTTTTCTACCACAAACTGGAAGAAAAAAATATGATATCTGAAGTACTGTCAAGTTCCTATAAAGCACTGCAGTTTTGTGCAGAGTGCAAAAACACCTTAATTCTCAGCTTATGGATGTAAGCAGCCTATGACTATCACTGATACCCATATTACGATCATGGAACAATGGAAAGTGACACTCACCGCTCAGGGACTTTTTATAATCTGCCTGGGTTAAAACATTAAAATTATCAGGTACAGGAACATTTAACAAAGCTTAAAAGGAATCTTATTCCACTTTCAACAAAAAAAATTGATATTTTCCTTTAGCGTTTCTCTAGGCAGACTGAAATGAGACCCCCCCCAAAAAAGGACTGCTTTATTGCTTACAATGGCAGACATTTTACCTCAAGGATATTTCTTGTGTCATGTTGCAGCAGCATATTCCTGCCACTAGAGGTTCTCATAGTTATCTTTGGAAATAGAATTCCTTCACTACCAGGTGAACAATCCTGTTGCATTGCAACATTACACAAGTATCATGGACCTGGATATTGTTGACTGCTAATTTTGGGAATCCAAACACAACTCCATTTTCATTACATAACATGACTTCAATCTGTGTCAAGTTTGATTTGGTACATGATATCATAAATGATGGAATTTCATATATTTCACAGTGAAAATGCATATTCTATTTATGTTGCAAACATTGAAACGAACAACAAAAATAAACACCTCCAGTGGCAGCCAGTTACATTCCCAATAATGACTGTGCCTGGTTTCCATTCAAATGGCCACAGGATAATGAATACATTCAGACTGCCAACACTCAGCTCCCTCTGCCAAAGCCACTAAAATGGTGGAGTGTCTGCACTTAAATCACCTCACCCCAAATAGAGCAGCAACCTTTTAATTTTAGATCAATTATGAAGGAAGAAGATGAGAATAAACATGCGCTAATGCAAGCCAAGAAAGAGGCTGCCATCACCCTCTTGTTCACAGCAAGCTGCCTAGTACACTTAGTTAAATATCTTCACTGCTATTTACATTGCATGGTCCGTGGCTGGGGATTAGGGAAGCAGTGGACACCAAGCAGTAAGAGGAAGTGATTATGCATATACTGATGAGGAGGCTCAAAGCTGGGAAGGGAAGTACCACAGCTACTCTTAAATTCTCAATGGTGCATTGCCCTGTACAAATGTTCAATGTCTACGTATCTGTCAGAAGTTAATCTTATGATTTTCCAAGATGTTTCAGAAATTACATTTCTTGTTCCAGAAATTCTCATTTTCAACTAGATTCAACAGCTTTCAGGTTAAAAAAAGTGTTAGAGAGGGGTACTTGCAGCATTCCAATCTATACAAAAGCAGAAACAATACCAACTTGTGCTATTTAACTGGAGGTTTTGCTCCCCTTCAGCTGCATACACAAAGGCACTGCCTCAGAAAACCCTGGCCAGGTCCATCATTTATGTATTTAGGAAATATCAATTTTTCTCCTTTTCCTATTCTCAAAGGTCACTGTACAACCAACATTTCCGCAGAGGTGTTTAGATGCTGTCAACATTTGCACTCCCTGACTGATTGAAGTCAATCATTAAGGATAGCAGGATGCTGCAATCCCAGGATACAATGACCAATCAAAACTAGGTCCTGTTCATCTAAGGCAATTCAGCATATGGCAGTGCTTGAGATAAACTACAGTAATCAGTCAGTCATGAAGACACCAAAAGACAAATCACCAATAGACACTCCCAAATTTTGTTGCTATACCTCAATGATTTCATCAGGTTGCAGGTCTACGAGGGGTTCCGCCGAGTGTTCCTTCCAGGATGGAACTACAAAGAAACAAGATTTAAGGAAAAAGAAGACCAGGTTTAAATGTCTGCTTTGAAACAGTTCACCACAGGACTTGGAGAAACTTAGCTCTCAGTCAGGACGGCTGATACTTTGTAGAATGGGACCTATTAAACATTGTTCAAACCACAATACTTCCTGCCTTTGATCACACAACTTAAAAAAAATGTCCCAGCCCACAAAAATCAGGAATGCTAGTGGGGGTGTCATCCTGTGCATCAATTTTACCTACCTCTTACTTGTTCAGCTACCTCAAGAGAATTCCAGCATTTGTTTCACTATCAAGTTCTAAAACTCAACATGTAACAAACAAGGTAGGAATATACCGCATCTTTGTTCTAGTGAAAACACAGCAAGCTTTCAAACTGAAAAAGGGTTCTGTTGGACTCACTCAGTCCGTTTGAATCAATGATTTAAAAATCACACAGGTAGCTGAAGGCTGGGAAGCATCACTCTAGTTGTGCGCACCAGTACATTACATAGAACTCTATCTTTCCCAAAGCAGGAAAGAGAATTGGATTCCAGCTTGCATGGCTCTGAAAAATCAAGTTGCTGTGAGAGATGGGCCAATTCTGCATATCTGGAAACAATGCACAAATAACAGCAATAAAAACAAACCGCTGGAGAAATTCAGCAGGCCTGACAGCATTAGTGGAGAGAAAGCAGAGCTAAAGTTGTGTCCAGTGACTTCAGAGTCTGAAGAAGTGCCACCAGACTCTAAACGTTAACTCTATTTCGCTCTACACAGATGCTGCTGGACCTGCTTAGTTTCTCCAGCAATTTCTGTTTTTGTTTCAGAACTTCAGTCCACTGTTCTTTATTTTATACACAAACAACAGCAAATGCTTTTCTATTTTCTTATGGGATTTGCAGTTCAGCAGTTCTCTCTGCAGCTGCCCAGAAAGATAATGCTACAAACTTTGTAGTTGGTGGTTGGTGGAATAGCCAGATCTGCCCAACATTCTCTGCCTGGGACACAGACATTTATGAATCTGGATGCTTTCTGCATAGGCAAGCAAACTATTTTAAAACATTGCTTCAGCTCATCCAACAGCACAATGAATTTTTCTCCATAGAGCAACTCATAGCAACAAGGCTGTAAGCTCAAACCTCCAGCTTTGCTGAATAGAAACGATCACTCTCAGGACAAAATCAGGCCGCAATACTGTAGGTTTGGGAGTAAGGGGAAAAAGGCAATTTGAAAAACTTAAAGTTGCCAATTATGGTAGCTATTCAGCAACACCTTACACTAGAGGTACACATGTGAAAGCCAACAGCTGACAGGACTTGTCTCAGCAATAAACCAGACAGCCACTGACAATCGCTGCACCCCATTTTTGAACACAGAATTCATTTGATGCACGACAGACTACTTGGGAAAGACCACCTGAATACGGTTTCAAAATCTTCAAAGACATAGAGAGAGAGGAATGAAAACACCGAAAGTGAGGTTATACCAAACAACCTTTGACACTTGAGCTAGAATCATGATTTCTACATCTTTAAGTACAGGACTAGACAGTTCTGTTACAACAACCTTTACACAATAAAGATAATGATAGACTGCAAGGCCTTTCTCTATTGCCTTGCATCTTATTAATTGGAGGAATTACATTGTGACAACTGACATACCTTTATGTTATAGTACATGTTGATGAAACAGATTAACAAACCATATCAGAAAACAAATCTGAACTATATCTCACCATTCTGTTCGGTAATGACTTTGGCAATACCTAAAACAAAATCCACCTACTTAAAACTTTGAATCTTCCCCCTCATTATCAGGCCATTTATTGAAGGTATTAAGGCCTCGAGATTGCCACACTCTTTATACTAACTTGCTACAGTTTCTTCCTTCTTTGGTGAAGGTTCTCGTAGAGGAGAGGGTGGCCGGTGATGCCACCGACACAGGTACATCTCAGTGGTGCAGAGGTATGGCTCCTCTTCTATGTCATTAGAAATAGACTGATCTTTGCTGGTGGGTAGACCTGGAGTCTTTAATATGGTTGAAGGTTTGTAGACACCCTCAGTCTGAGATTTGGATTTCTCTGGAGTTTCTTTACTTCGCAGTTCTCGCTTTGAAACTTTGTCGGGCAAGGGGCTGCTCGACACCTGTCGCAGCGGAGAAGATTTGACCAGTTTTGTCCGAACTCTTGAAAATTCAGCTGCAAGCTTCTTCACTGGTGCTTTTCTTTCTGTTGTTCCTAGTGTAGATTTCCTGAATACAATCAGAATTAGATTAGTTTTTATAAAACAGGCGACCAAGATCTATGCTGTACACAAATCTGTAAGTCAGGACGGTAACCAAAGACTTCTATTCTGTAGTCATTGCTGAGGAGGAGAAAGAAACTTCTATTTGCTCAAAGGGTCCGTTATAGCAATTATCCTTTATTGTCTTATAGTGAGATTGTGCAGTAAAAGGCCAATATGTGCCAATAGATTCAAGAGAGCGCAATGATGCTTTGCTTGGCCAAAGATAGAGTACTCCTCAGGGGTTCCAATGTTTATGCTGAGGGGAGAGAAGCAAGGGGTGAAAAGCACCAGAACAATGATCACTTGATGTACAAATGATAAAATGAAAGTGTGAATTTGTGTCACCTTTAATGCTTTCCACATTTTAATTTGGGACCAACTGGCAAGAATCTGCATCAATAACAATAGGCTATTAGCATTGTTAATGAGATCCCTTATTCTCCCCTGCCTTGGATCAGGCAGTGAATGTCTAGTGGTAGTAGGAACTGCCGATGCTGAAGAATCTGAGATAACGAGGTGTAGAGCTGGATGAACACAGCAGGCCAAGCA
>NC_063361.1:27113680-27152737 GCF_021869965.1 Rhincodon typus | reverse complement strand
CTAGAAGAAGGGTCTAGGCCCGAAACGTCAGCTTTCCTGCTCCTCTGATGCTGCTTGGCCTGTGTTCATCCAGCTCTACACCTTGTTATCTCAGTGAATGTCTAGTGCCTGGTGAAATTCAACAACTGTCCACACTGTGATTTTGATTAAGTTTCAGCTTCACTGTTGAGATACTCTAACTGAAGCAAGTAGAGAAATCAACATGAGGATTTTTTGTTTTCCCTTGACCATTTGTTTATCTTTCCTTAAGATATTATGGCCAGCCAGCACAGGAGAGAGGGATGAATAGCTACACTAAATAACAAAGTCAAACATTAAAAGACTACACAACTTACATTCATGCCTGATTAAAAACTAAGATGTGACAATTTGAAAGAAAAATCCACAAAAGTCCCCTGCTGAGTAAAGGGGAAATGTTAAATTCAGGTTCCAACAAAGGCTTTTAGATCCAAAAGGTATATTTTCAAATCGACCTTCCTATTTCCTTTCAATTTCATCTCCCATCACAAGTATACTTCACCTTAAAATATTTGGGGAATTCTTCAACTGAAACAGGGATAAATTACTTTAATATAAATGATCTAATTCCAGTCTAAAAGCAGGTTGTCTTTATGGAAATTACACCATTGTCGTGGTTAATAAGTGCTGTATTTTTTGCAACCAGTTAGGAGGAATCAGGCATTTTACATTTAAGTTGGAGTGTTATTTTCACAATATGTTTACATTGTGTTTTCTTTCCTGTAACCCATGATTATTTTACAAATTTGATGGAGGGCCTGAGGAGGAATACTCCCACTATTTGCTGCAAACTACAAATGACATACTAGCAGCTCCATACTGCCTTGATTCAAACTAAACTAAATTCTGCAGTTTACCCACGAAGTACAGAGTACCTTTTGTATCCCTTCCCAGAATAAGTTTCCGTTCGATTGCCCTGTGCCTGAACAAGCGATTGTTCAGGGGTAATCTGTTGATGCTCTGGCTGGATCTTCTCCACTTCTGTTGCATTCTTCTCTTCTGTCTCATCCACAGTTTGAACAAATCGGTGCTTGTCCTTTTCATTCTCTTTTTTCACCAGCTGCATCCTCCTTTCCATGCGCTCAAGACGAGCCAGAAGCTGTACACAAAATATTTTTTTTGTAAAAATGACCTGAAGTGCTTTCTATTTTAAAACAAAAGCTTCCAATATGACCAGACACCTTCCTTAGAATTGCACATATCATCAAAATCAAGCCTTCAGGCAAAGCGGGATTATGGGGCTAAGAGATAAAGCAACTAGAGTATAGATGTAATTCAACCTCATTAATTTCATATTTCTGGGAGAAACTCCTATATTCACATTTAACACTAAAACACTCATGTAAACATTTACAGTTGAATTCACACCCTCCCACCAACAGTGTCGCCATTTGATTGCCACTAACAAAAATGTGTGCATATAACTTTACTAATTTACTTTACAATTTCCAACATAATTTGGAAAATTCCATTCATGGTGTATAAACTTGACAGGAAATTCTGATAATACACTTCACCTAAATTATTTTTTATTTTTGATGACTATTCATGATTTTCTGCTTTAGTTCAGATTGTCAGTGTTATTTTTAATCTTTACTAACCAAATTTAACAGCTGAAGCGGTATTGCACAAAGATTAAGATACCATACGGCTGTTTATCACCTAACCTCTGCTACTGCTCTTAGTGTAAAAATAGGATCTTTTTTAACTTTGTACAACTAGCATACAGCAATCAGCTACAAGTATTGTAATATCTGACACCACCTGCATTTAGCTATTTCGTGGGCATGATGATCGAAAAGTGACAAACCATTTTTAAACACTGGAGTTCCAATATAAACTGAATTTCTGCTGCTGGGGACTGCATTCTTGAGATATTGCAAGTGCAATGTACAGCTTTTTATTTGCTAATTTTTAAACCTTGAAGAAAACCAGTATTGCTGGTTCGTATAGAACCTGTAAATATAATGCTGCAGTATATCATGGTCAGCTTTAGAAAAGTAAATAAATGCAAAATATTCACCATACTATTTCCTTTCACACAATACACTATTAATCCATGGGAAAAGTGCTCTGCTCCTAAACAAACACGAGTCCTTCATCTCCACTGAAAAAGTACAGCAAACACATGTGACGTGGAACCTGCAATTGATAAACTTTCTAACTGGGATTTTCCCAAAAGTGTGCTTTCCTACTAACATGCTATAGTTATGCGGTATTCTTTCTGGAAAAAGGATAAAAAGCACATAATTAAAAGAAGGCAGATGTTAGTTATCTTGCTAAAGTTTGATTTTGCATTCAACAAGGGCTGGGAGATTATACACATTTGATTCAAGGTTCTACCGTGCATTTCAGCATAAGTTTCAAAATTTGTAGTACTTTTGAGCTGTGGTCTATGTTCAGAGTCAAAGAGTCTACAGGACAGAAAAAGACCTTCAACCCATTGAGCTTGTGCCAATCAAAAACAACCACCTAATTACTCTGATCCCATTTTCCAGCACTTCAACATTGCCTTGTGTGCCTTGGCATCATGAGTGCACACCTACCTACTTCTTATATAATGAGGGTTTCTACCTGTACAACCTTTACACGCAGTAAGCTCCAGATACCCACCACATTCAGTAAAAATAAATTTCCTCACATCCACTCTAAACTTCCGGCTCCATGTAATTCCCATGGATTACATTTATTCCCCCACCAAGGGGAAAGGTTCCTTCCTCTCTACTCTATCTGTGGCCCTCGTATTGTGTAAATATTAATCATGTCACCCCCTCAGTCTCCTGTGCACCAAAGAAAACAAGCCCAGTCTATCCACTCTCTCTTCATAATTAAAACTCTCCAACTTAGGCAACCACCTGGTAAAACTTCTCCTCACTCTCTCCAGTGCAAACACATCCCTCCTATAAACCAACACAAAAACTGGAATGAGACCTTTTTAAATATACAATCATTGCAAAAAAAGAGCAGAAATAAATGATTTCATCCCATTAAGCAGTGTTGAATTGGAACACAAATTAATATTTAACCCAACAACTCTGTTTGGTGTCCATTTTATCTCCTGTCAAACTGACAAATAAATGGATGTTCAATCACATAATGTAGGTAGAATCATTCTCCCAATAACATGCACAATTTTAAAGAAAAATCCTAATTGTCATATGAATTATGATAATTCCATGTTACTTACTTTAATTCCAATATTCCCCAAAATATAGTCTGCAATATACCTTAACCTCCACGATCAAAACTTTCTAAAATAGCTGATACTAATATATGTTCACTGTACATTCCCATTATGAATGTGCATTACAATAATTAGTACACAAGTTTCAAACCTACTCAGGCCACTAATGAAAGGCTTCGAGAAAGGCCTTGGATGCGGAATTACTAAGAATTCTCAGAATTTAGGATTAACAATTTACCACAAATGCAATCTTCTTTAGTTTAAAAAAAAACTGCTACACCATTAGATAACACCCATTATTGACATTTTTGAGCACAAAGCAGACTTCTAAGGAACTGCTTGCACAGATCTACTGGGATCTAATTGAAATGAAACCGAAAATGGTATTAACACAAGGTTGACATTTGAGTGAAAGGTATGAAGGACTAATATTACATTGTAAGAACAATTTTTTTTAATATAAAATGACAATTTGCTAAAATAAGACTTACACTCAGTGAACACATTAGCATTGTGATAAATTACACAGCTGACAACACACTGTACTTGTACCCATATTTATTCCTTAGATATAAATGTGGCCAGGTCTGGTGCACTAGATCACTCCAAATACTCTATTGCAAGATAGGCAATACAATGAAAGAGTGTTCCATGTTTATGGATGACTGGAACACAAATCAATCAGTATTGTTCAATTTTCAAACACAACAGTGAAGGCAACATACTTGTACATATGAGGCATCTCTGTAAATGGCAAAAATACTGAAAAGCACCATGGGTAGTGCTAATTAAGATCTATAGAGAGAAACATATGTGCAGAAATGTAGCATCTGAAGCCGCCCTTTCATCTAGGTCTAAAAGAAAGAATTGGAGCTCTCTTTCCCCCAAAGACTTTAAATTATAGGCCAAGCAGGAAGGCAGAGGGCTGGTGACGTCATTGACGCGCGACAGACTGACCGTCCAGTGTGTCGCTCGGTCTGCGGGCTGGGACCCCTGTCAGCTTGGGAGATGTAGTCTTGGCTGTGACGTCGGACAGTCATCACCCAACGCCGGCGAAGCGGCCTGAAGACTACAAATCCCGGCGAGCCCTGCGGCAGCCAGGGCCGGCCGCCATCTTACACGCTCTAAGATGGTGGCCCGAAGCCCCGGCACCGAACCGCCCGTCATTGTTATCACCGGGCATTTTAATGCGCCTCCGCCATTTTATTTTCGTTTTCTCTTCTTTATTTCTTCCCCCATCCCTTCCCTTCCTCTCCTCACCGTCTCTTTCTCGGCCTTCAGCTCGTCGATCTCCCTCTCCTTCAGTTGGAGCTGCTGTTGTTGCTGCTCGATCAGGTCGAGTTGCAGGAGGACGATCTGTTTGAGGCGGGCGCTCTGTGTGGGGCCCGGGCCTTGAGGCTGAGACGATGGCGGCTGCTGGATCTGCTGCTGTTGTTTCTTCACTTTGCCCCAATGCAAGGCCTCCAGGCCGGGCAAAGGCGCGGTGCCATCGCCGGGCCCCCCACTACCACCACCTCCTCCTCCTCCGCCGCCGCGGCCCACACTGTCTCCGGCGGGGACCAAGGCTGTACCTCCTCGGCCCCAGGCCACCCCCGCTCCAGCCCCTCGGCTCCCTTTGACCGCTTTAGTGTCGCCGCCGTTCATCCTGCCTCGGCCGCCTTTGGGAGGAGGTGTATCCCCGTCGCAGCCGAGCGCCTCTCCTCCCGCTTCGCCGCCGAGCTCCTTGGTCGCCGCCGCAGAGTAATCCGCCGCCGCCGCCCGCTTCTCGGTCTGCGCCACCCCGCCCGGCTGCTTCAGTAAACCCGGCTTCATGGTCATGACCTGCCGGGGGGCCAGCCGGCTGCCGCCCGGACCTAGCGGGGGCTCGGTCCGTGCCCGGCGGGCGGCTGCTTTCCTTCGGCGGCCGATCTCCCCTCGCAAGAAGCTGGGAGCCCGGGCGCGGCTCGGATACTGCGGGCCGGCCGCTTTAGTTCAGTGTCTTTTCTTTTATTGTTAATGGGTATCATTCATTCAGCGGTGTCTGTGCTGGTTCTAGCCCGGACCCTCCCTCTCCCTGCCCTCCCGGTTTGTTTTTTTTCCCCCGTGTCCCCCCCGTCCCTTCCCTTCCCTTCCCCCATCCCCACACACACCCCCCTCCCCCACACCGCCAGGCCCCGGCATCGCGCAGGCGCCGCCCTCTCCCAGCGTCACCCGCACGCACCGACCACGTGGGAGGAAGTGACTCTCCTCAATGACCATCCATCCTCCATGAGGTAACAAGGTGTACAGCTGGATGAACACTGCAGGCCAAGCAGCATCAGAGGAGCAGGAAGGCTGACGTTTCGGGCCTAGACCCTTCTTCAGAAATCACCATGAGGGCCACGTACACATACTCCCTGTGCAACAGAGGGGCAGGACCCTCACTCTCCATCACTCACTCGCGCTCTCTGACCAAGAGAGTAGGGGAGGACACATCATCATTCCCTGTACAGAACAGGGAGGAACATTCACACTCACTCCATCTCCAAAACAGCGGGAGACCCTCACCGTGAGCAGGAGAATGCAAGACACACTGTCACCCTCTTTCCCCACCTCATTCAGGAGAGTGGGGGGACACTCATCATCACTGCCTATCCAGAAGATGGAGGAATACACTCACTCACTGCCTGACCAGGACAACGAGGGACCCTCACACTCACCATTCAGGACAGTGAGGAACACACACACACATTCTGCCCAGAACAGGGAGGGACCCTCCCCTCCCACTTCCTGTCCAGAACAGTGAGGAACCCTTATACTCACTCCCTGTCCAGGACAGCAATGGACCCTGCCGCTTTCTCACCGTTCAGGACAGCAAGGAACACACACTCAGGAAGGGTCCTGCACACTCACTCCCTGTCCAGGACAGCAAGGGTCCCTCAGATTCACCCCCTGTCCAGGACAGCGAGGGTCCCTCACACTCACTCCTTGTCCAGGACAATGCAGGACCTTCACACTCATTCCCTGTGTAGGTCAGCAAGGGACTGTCACGCTTTCTTACCGTCCAGAACAGGGAGGAACGCTCTCACACATTGCCTTATCTTAACAATGAGTTGCATTCACTCCCAGTTCAGAACGGTGAGGGGCCCTTGTGCACTGCTCATAAGTGAGAGACACCTTTTTTGAAAAGAGTGTGAGTGAGAGGCACTCAACTTGTTCACAATAGTGTTCACAGTAGAATGTGACACCACTTGTCCAGTACAAGTGGGAGACCTCAATACAGAACAAGAGACCCCTTTCCTGTCCAGGCAGCATTAGAGGAGCAGGAATGTTGACATTTCAGGTCAGGACCCTTCTTTTCCTCCAGCTGCACACTGTGATGTGTCTGACTCCAGCAGCTGCAGTTCTTGCTACCCCTTTCCTGTCCATAGTCTGAGTGAGAGGACATATCCTGTCCCTGACACAGTTATAGACTTGCTCCCTGTCTGGAGTGATTGAGTCACTTCCTGTCTGGGACATAGTCTTTGTGTGATCTGTTTCCCCTTTTATAGTTCAATGTTCAGCCATAATGTCCCTGTTAGAGTCTGAGGGTGGTCTGTACAGTGTCCCTTCTGCAATATCAGGTTGATTGATGCAGTATCCCTACTGTAGTCTGAAGCTGATACAATCAGTCATTTGCCTTGCTGAATCTGAGGTTGATAGATTCATTCAACGTCCTTGGTGCAGTCTTGGGCTAATGTATTCACTCGGTGTCCCTGCTGCAGTTTCAGACTGATTTCTACAATGCTGTTGCTATCGTATGAGTCTGATCTATTTATCATTGTCCTTGCTACTGTCTGAAACTGACAATGTATGTTCACAGTGTCCCTACAGCTGTCTCAATCTTATATTCTCTTCAAACCTATTGTCATCTTGAGAGTGATATGTTCATTCAATGTGATGCAATGCACCATAATATTCCAAAGCAGCGTTACGATTTATTCAGTTTGCTGGGGAAAATGTTGAAATTCAAAAAAGCAGAAGTAATTTAATTATGTTATTATATTAGTGCGAATGACATAATCAGATAAATTTGTCAACCTTGAAAATAAAGGTTCCTTGAAGAGTTCCCTGATTTGCCATTATTATTTTGGCAAAATTCCAACTTAGTTGCATGAACAAGGTTTCTTTGAGTTTCCACTGCTGATTTATTCACTGTGTCCCTTGCTGCAGTCTTGGGCTCATATATTCCCTCTGTGTCTCTACAACAGTACAAGGCCGGCATATGCATTCATTGCCCTTGCTGCAGTCTCCAGCTGGTAAATTCATTCACTGCCGTCTCAGGCTGATGCATTCGGTCACTGACCTTTGCTGATTTCTGAGACTGATGCATTCGGTTGCTGCTTCTGCTATAGTTGTGACTGATGCATTGAATTACACTTAGGCTGACTTACAACAAGTTGCATTTTCAGCTATCTATTCAGTTATTTGCTTTCCCCCAACCTCAGAGTTCAACAGGACCTTAATCAGATGGGTCAATGGGCTGAGGAGTGGCAAGTGGAGTTTAATTTAGATGAATGTGAGGTGCTACCTTTTGGTGGGGCAAATCAGGGCAGGGCTTATACACTTAATGGTAAGGTCTTGGGCAGTGTTACTGAATAAAGAGACTTTGGAGTGTAGATTCATAGTTCCTTGAAAGTCGAGTCGCAGATAGACAGGGCGGTAAAGAAGGCATATGGTATATTAATCAGTGCATTGAGTATAGGAGTTGAGAGGTCATGTTGCAGCTGTACAGGACATTGGTAGGCCACTTTTGGAATACTGTGTTCAATTCTGGTCTCCCTGCTATAGGAAAGATGTTGAGAAACTTGAAAGGGTTCAGAAAAGATTTACAAGGATGTTGCCAGGGTTGGAGGGGTTGAGCTATAGGGAGAAACTCAATAGATTGGGGCTATTTTCCCTGGAGAGTCTGAAGCTGAGGGGTGACCTTATAGAGGTTTATAAAATCATAAAGGGCATGGATAGGGTGAATAGTCAAGGTCTTTTCTCCAGGGAGGGAAGTCCAAATCTAGAGGGCATAGATTTAACGTGAGGGGGAAAGATTTAAAAGGGACTTAAGGGCCAACTTTTTTACGCAGAGGGTGGTGTGTGTATGGAATGAGCTGCCAGAGTAAATGGTGGAGGCTGGTACAGTTACAACATTTAAAAGGCATCTAGATAGGTATATGAATAGGAAGGGTTTAGAGATATATGGGCCAAATCCTAGCAAATGGGACTGGATTAATTTAGGATATCTGGTCGGCATGGATGAGTTTGACCAAAGCATCTGTTTCCGTGCTGTACATCTCTGTGACTCGCAGATGTTTAAAATCTGAGCCAGTCACTGCTGCAGGCTTCTCCTATTGCTATGGTGCTGCTCAGAAACATCATTTACAACATGAGATAGGTTGCAATGTCCATGACAGTGACACCTAACTGTCCCCATCTGGCAACATCCTAATTCCATTGCTGTAGTCGCTTTGCCATTCCAGTACCAAATTCTGCAATGGCATAATTGAACAGGAATAGTTCATGAAAGGGAGGAGAACCATAGCATAAAGGCTACTCAATCCTTTGAACCTGCTCTGTCATTCAATATGATCATGGCTGACCATCCAACTCAGTATCCTATTTCTGTTTTCTCCATTCTACAATAAAATGTTGGCAACAGAACTTTCCAAAACTGCATTTTTGCAGCCATTAGTTCACTATGGTGAGAAATGTCACATAATTTCATTTCTAATCTTCTCGCAGATGCATTTATTTTGAGTTGCAAAATTAAAAATAGCTACTAGTGATTAAAATGCTTTTGAATAAATTGGCAAGTGCGTCATTAGTACTTCTCATTTGTCTTTGACCGTTTTTGCTCCATCAAGAGAAAGCTGAGACCTAATCATACTGGAACTGTGAAATGAACACACCTGGTCCTACCAAAAATCCAATTGTTAGTAATGTAGAATCTCACTGACCTTTGCGTCCAAACGACATAACCTCTCCCTATCTCTGATCTGCAATTCTCAGTATCAGCTCTTCTAATTATTTTGACCATACCTGATTTAATTGCTGCACCATTGGTGGCCATGACTTCAGTTATCAAAGTGATAAATTCCAGAATTCCCTCCTTAAACCTGTCATGTCTGTACCTCCATCTTCAAGGCAGACTCTGGGATACTCGACAACGCAGGGTTGATGAGCAGAAGCTGATAGCCAAGGTCGGTACTCATGAGGATGGCCCCAACTAGCATCTTGGGTTCATGTTGCACTACAGGTGACCCCACCAACACTATACACACACAAACACACACACTCTCACACAGATCCTCTCTCATACACACAGTCTCTCAAGCACACATACTCTCACTCTCCCTCACACACACACACACATACTCTGTCTCTCCCTCACCAACACACACAGACACTTTCTCTCTCTCTCTCACACGCACACACAAATAAATCTATGGGTTGAATTTGTATTTGCAGATACATTCTATGTTGTTCAAAAAGCACATAATTTATGTACAGTCAGTTAATGTGGTGTTTTATAAAGTTCTACTTTAGAAATAAAACCACTCTGACTCCAAACTAAAACACAAACCGATTCTAAACAAGGCCTCACACCTAACATGCATTGTCTGACCTAAAATGTCACCTCTTTACACCAACAAAACATTTAGTTCTTTCAGGGCAGTGACTTGAAAGAAATTTGGGGATTCATATATACATATTAACCTTCTGACTGGTTAAAGATTTAACAGCATCTTAGGTTTGTTTAATACATCCTCATCAGTTGTGTGATCCTTCGATCTTTTACTTATAAATTCTGTGTTCTGTGTTCTCCTTTCTCACTTCACCTGACGAAGGGGCTACACTCCGAAAGCTTGTGTTTTCAAATGTAACCTGTTGGACTATAACCTGGTGTCGTGTGATTTCTGACCTTGTCTACTTCCATCAAGAAGCTCCTCAAAATCTACCTCTATGACTGAGCTTTTGGTCATTGGCCCTCATTTTTTGGAGGATGTAATTAGTAGGGCAGAATTGTTCTGAAGATGTCATATTGAACTCAAAATGTTAACTTTGTTTCTCACTCCACAAACGCTGTCAGACCTGCTGAGTTTCTCCAGTCTTTTCTGTTTTTGTATTAAATACTGAGATATTATTGTCTGAACTTGAATCCAGAATACAGGATAGGGAACAGTCCCCAGTCAAGGGGTCAATTGCATAGGCTAAGATGACGAGAAATTTCTTCAGTGTGAGGCTTTGGAATTGTCTTCCCCAAACGGTTGTGGATGATCCGTTAATGATTATATTGAAGGCTGGGATGGACAGATTTTACTGGTTGGCAAGATGTTATGAGCAATGTGCCACAGGGACCAGAGCTAGTACCTCTGCCTTTTAACGATTTACGTATGTAACTTAGATGAAGGTACTCAAAGGTATCATTGCTACATTTTTTGCTGACACAAGGATAGGTAGGAAAGGAAGTTGTGAAGTGGACCTAAGGAAGCCACACAGGGAGACAGAGTGGGCAAAGATCTAGCAAATGGAACATAATGCAGAAAAATATGAAATTGTCCATTTTGGCAGGAAGGAAAAAAGGCATGTAATCTAATTGGTGAGAGTTTACCAAGCTCTGAGACGCAGAAGAATCTGAATGGCCTACCTCATGAATTGCTAAAGGTTAGTATGTAGGTATAGCAAGTAATTAGGAACATTTATGGAATATTATAGTGCTTTTTTAAGGGGAATTTAATTCAAAAGTAGGGAGGTTATGCTTCATTTATACAAAGCATTGGTGAGATCAAATCTGGGATACAGTACAGCGCACAGTATTGGTCTCCTTATTTAAGAAAATATGTTAAGTGTGTTGGAAGAGGTTTGGGGAAGGTTTACTTGAAGGTCTAGTAAACTAATATGTGGAATGGGTGGGTTAACTTGTAAGAAAAAAATGGACAGGGTAGGCTGGAATCCACTAAAGGTTTAGAAGAGTAAGAAGCAGCTTGACTGAAATATATAAGATTGGTACTTGACAGGAAGTTTCCTATTATGGAATAATTTAGAATTAGGGTCACCCATTTATGGCAGGGATGATGAATTTTTTTTTCCTCACAAGTTTGTGAGTCTTTGGAACTCTCATCCTGAAAAGCCAGTGGAAGCTGAGTCTCTGAATATTTTTAAGGCAGAGGTGGAACGATTTTTTGGTAAGCAAGGAGACAAGCAGTTATCATCGGTAGGAGGAATGTATAGTAATCAAATCAGCCATGACCTTGCAGAGCAAGCTTGAGAGGCTGTGTGGCCCATTCCTGGTTCAAATTTTCTTGTTAGTGATCGTGTTTTTGGTTTCTCGAGGGAATCGAGGGACATTGGGAGCAGTTGGAAAACTGAAGTTTGAGGCAGAAGATCAGTTGTGATTGTATTGAATTGTGGAACTCATTTAGTCCACTCTTGGCCTATGTCATATGTTCTTATCTCCTTATGTGTTCAGTATCACATTTTTTATGGCACCCATGAAGCATCTTTGTCTGCTTTATTATGTCAAAGAGGCTTTATAAGTACAAATTATAATGCTCCTGTGAAGCAACTTCGTCCATTTTATTAAATCAAAGTCATTGCAAACACTGCATCAAACTCATGCTACATGTCTGCAGCTGCATGATGTATTTGCTGCGGTTAGTTTCTTACACAGAATGAGTTTTAGTCAATTAGATCTCCTAGTGGTGTTCAACTGTCTGAAATTAACTTGCAGGTGGTTTCATGTTGCTGTCTCTGAAACTACTATTTACGACAGTGAAAGGGCTGGTTACAGCTCAAAGTGTGTTTGTGGTGTATATTGTTGTATCCTGTTATCATTGTGAGAGTAATAGAATTATTGACTCCAATGATGCATTTTCTTTTGTCAATAAATTGACTAAAAAATGAGTGGTAAAAGGCTAGGGGTCCTTTCTGATAAACTGATTTACTGAATTAACCAAATTCCTTGTACTTTAAGTTTTCAAATACAATTGACTTACTTCTTAGAATGCGTTACATTTTCTATGTCTGTCACACACTCATTACCTGGGCTTCATGCTTTCAGATCACGTACCAAGATTTTCACCATGAGATTGAAGTTCTCAAAATTCCAGAAACTGGAGATCCATTTATAATAGTTAACATATTACTGCATTGAGGGAAAGTCACATTGACTTAGCTTTCTCTTGGTAAAGCTGTGGAAAATCAAAGATTGCTTCTAGTAATATTTATTTATTTTAATGTTTATTCTCTTTTGTTTCCATTGCCACTCCAGTATACAGCACTTCCATAATGGTGATGGTTTTTAGTCAGTTAATCTTGATGTAGCTGTTGGCATTCAGGTCTTTGAAGAAAAGTTTGTGGGTTCTCATCCTCTTCTGGGATTTGACCAGGCTCTCTAGGCTTCCATTCCAATCAGCTCTGGTGCCACCACTGTCTGGTCATCCAGCAAAATTTGGGAAGGGTTGGGTGCAACAAAAATATCTTTTAACAAAATATTGGAACTGAAAGCCAGACAGAAACCCATGCAGCTGCCCAAAAGTCAGAATAAATTTCCTGCTCTGTCAGTTTCTGACACAGGTACAATTAGATTATTATCAAATTGCCAGTGGATAATGTGTTTAAAAATTTTCCCAGTTAGTGTAACTAACTGATTCACATATTTGAACCCTTCCAGCCCCTTTATAGTTATTTTAAACAACTTGTTCAGACATGTTATTTCACAGCTATGGAGCAGATGGGACCTGAACCCAGGCCTCCTAACCTACATTACCACTAATCCACAAGACTCTTGCAATATTGTTTAACCAAACAACATTTGGATACCCAAAAAGCACAATCTGCCGTTACCTCCATGACAGACCACAACATGGCCAGACACATTAGTCACCCTACCGTACATCAGAGACATATCGGAGATGACCAAAAGACTACTCAGATCCCTAGGTATCAGCCCAAAAACCAACAATCACCCTGTGACAGCTACTGCCAAACATGAAGGATCCCATACCCACAACCAATAAAACTAACGTAATATACAAAATACCATGCAAGGACTGTGAGAAACATCACATCAGCCAAACTGGAAGAAAACTAACAATAAGGATACACGAACACCAACTAGTCACCAAGCGACACAACCAATTCTCACTGGTCTCAATACACACGGACAAAGAAGGACACAAATTCGACTGGGACAACACATCCATACTAGCACAAACCAAACAGAGACATGCCAGGGAATTCCGGAACTCCATCAACAAACACATTGAACTGGACCCCAAATACAAACCACTGAAAAACAGAACTGGAAGCGATGCCAACAATCCCAGCAAACTGAGGCATATAAATAACAAGCGGGACAGAACACCAGTGCTTCACTGGAGGCGCACAGATGATGTTAACTAACGGGTGACAAAACGTCTGCAATCAAACACGCCGACTTGGCAACCACACCTACAGCCTCATCCACAACCCGAGCTACAAATCTTCTCAAAAACTTTAAATTGTCTGAATATGTTGATTGAAAATGACTAATACTGCTGTGTTACTTGATGGGGATTTTTCTTATTCTTAAAAGATGCTGCACCTTGAATCCTCCTGTGCACAGATAGAAATGCCAGTGTGAGTTGGTTTGTTAATAAGTATTTATCAGCTGCTGGCACCAACTTACCAGAAAATACGATTGTGGAAACTGTTCATCCATGTTTCCAACCCTTATCCAAACCAAACCAAAATCTGAACACCAATCTGGTTGTTTTTTCCACTTCATGGATAAGGTGGTCCTGAACTCGCTTGCACTATCTTTAAAGCAATATTCTGTCTTATGAAATGTTGTTGGCAAATCTTAATTTCTACCTTACCTGGTCTGGCCTATGTGTGACTCCAGACAATAGCAATGTGGTTGACTCATAACTGCCCTCTGGCTAAGTAGGGATGGGCAATAAATGCTGGCCTAGCCAGCGACGCCCCCATCCTGTGAATGGAAAAAAAATTGCAACTCACAATTCAGAAATTATTTACAAGATTATTTTTAAAAATGATTTTGCCCTTAGCAGTGGTGATTAGAGTCTTCCATGGCCCTGCATATGCCTTATTGTCCCTGGAGAAAGGTTAAACATGCCAGATGGGGTTCAAACACAGACTCCTGGTGTATTGCATTTCAAATCTTCCCAGCCTGAAAAATATCCATTGCCCATTACTCAGTGTTTCTCGACCAATTTTGTGTCAACATTGTTATTGCCCAGATTTGGAAAAATTCTATCATATCTTCTCTCCAAAAGAAAAGTTCCACATTTTCCATGTTTGACTGAAGTGTCTCCTCCCTGGAATCATATTTGTAAACCTCTTCTATGTTTCCATCATTTGTAGAGCAAAGTGCTTAGAATTGTAAATAATACTCAGCTGTGGTCTTATCAATGACTTACATTTCTCCACTGTAACCATTCTGTGAATGATGGGGCAACATGCTCGACATCCAGTGGATATCACAGAATGGAACTGTCTAATTGTAGATAACAAGGTGTAGAGCTGAATGAACACAACAGGCCGAGGAGCAGGAAAGCTGACATTTCAGGTTTAGACCCTTTTTCCTGCTCCTCTGATGCTGCTTGGCCTGCTGTGTTCATCCAGCTCTACACCTTGTTATCTCAGATTCTCCAGCATTGGCAGTTCCTACTAGCTCTGTCTAATTGTGTAAATTTCTTCTAAACAATGGCATGGCTTTTCTTTGAGTTGGGTCCCATTTTAGAATCATGGAATCCCTGCAGTGCGGAAGCAGGCCATTCAGTCCATTGATTCCACAACAACCTAGCCCCCTACCCTATCCTGTAACTCTGCATTTCCCATAGTCAATCCACCTGACCTGCACATCTTTGGACTGTGGGAGGAAACCAACGGGAACAATGTGCAAACTCAATTTAGACAGTCAACCAAGGGTGGATTCATGCTTTTTTTTGTTCAATGGCACTAGGGCAACTCAGCAAGTCCTTCTATGAAATCTTTAAAGGAAAAGTACATCAGCCCTTAGATAAGAGAATGAAAACCACACTGCTGAAACTTTGTCGAACCTAGAATTCCCAGGATGCTCTGGCCAGTGGGCGGTAACATACGTGCTGGCAGGGCATTCTGGGAGTTGTAGTTTTTATGGTCTGACCACACCCAGTGTTGTAGGAACAAATTGTCCCGTCGAATCTATGCTTAGGATTGCCGGGACCTGTAGTCCTACCGACTTGACACGGACTTCCTGCCTACAGCCCCCGGCATGCATTGCGAAAACGGACCTTCCGGTTGCCTCCATAGGGGAAGATGGCGGACAGGCGGCGGCGACGCGCCTCTCAGGACACCGACGAAGAAGATGAGGATGTGCCCCGGTCGGAGGTGGAAGCAGGTCCTTCGGTCACCTGCATCCTGGATTTATCCGGCGTCCAGGCTCGTGAGGCCGAGTCTGAGTGTGTGAGTGTACTCTTAGTCTCTGTGCGGCGGTAAGAGAATAGGGCCTGGATCTGTGGAGCAAGCCTGGCCGCTGAGGAAGAGGGCTGCAGCCTGTCGTCACTCACCCGGCTTTGGACCAGCCTGTGGTTAGTGACCGGGTTTAGGGCCAGCCAGTGGTCGTTCACCGGGCTTTGGGTCCAGCCCCGTGGTCAGTGACTGGCTTTAGGGCCAGCCCGTGGTCACTCACCGGACTTTGGGTCCAGCTCGTGGTCAGTGACCGGGTTTAGGACCAGCCCGCGGCCAGTGACCGGGCTTTGGGTCCAGGCCGCGGCCACGTTTGGCAAGTGTGCTTAATTTAGTACAGTGGTGCCTGTGTTAGCAAAATAGAATGTGGGCTTGTTATTTTTATAAGTTATTTTGTTGAATTGGTTTTTATTATAACGTTGGAAGGTTTCAGGATGTAAAAGTAATGGAGGTTAATTTCGTCTCCTTATGAAGTTTTTGTTTTGGTCAGCCTAGAGTTTTAATTTGGTGTATGATGCTGTGTTTGGCCTTTTTTTTAATTTGTTGTGTGTTATAAATTGAGCATTGTATTAGTATTGGATTGGAGTTGCTGAAGCTTGTATCTAGAGAACAATCAATCCAGATTTGGTACAGACCCTTTTTTTTTACTTTTCTCCATTAAAATGTATTTACCATTGTATGCTACAGAATAGAATATTCTTGCGTTTGAAGTTTTGTTAGCACTATACATAGCCTTTTACTTTGTAGAATGCTGACTTCTCAATGTTGGTTGTCCTGTTGGGGTTGATTTTGAGTAAAGCTGATTCCACCTAGCTCATATTCATTATCAATTTAGAGGGGCAATGATAAGGGACTGTCTGTGATAATAAGAACTGCTGATGTTGGAGTCAGAGATAAAACAGTGTGAAGCTGGAGGCTGGAGGAGCAGGAAAGTTGACATTTTGGGTCGGGACCCTTCATTACTGAAGAAGGGTCCCGACCTGAAACGTCAACTTTCCTGTTCCTCTGCTGGCTGGCCTGCTGTGCTCTGCCAGCTCCACATTGTTATCTGTAGTTACTTTGATTCATGATTGCATGAGCTGATGTTTATGGATTAGTTTTGGAGAGCAACCAAATAAAAGATTTGTTTGCGCTAGTAGAATTGTTACCGACACCTTAAAGTTACTTGTATGTGTGAGTTTGTAAAAGGATGTATTTTAGAAATATACTAGCATGCTTTCAAGTTTAAAAGATTTTTTAACTGAAGATTTCTGCTGATGCTGTGTGCAGGTGTAAGACTTTAAAAATTAGTTTTTAGGTCAGTTATTACACAGTAGCTTTACAGAACTTGTGTATGGATCTATAGCTTACATATAGCTTTTGAAAGGCATTAATTTGCATAAATTGATGTACCTGCTTAATTTCTGGTTACTTGTGTGCTTTAATGAGGACTGATTGAGATAATGCAGATTGGACACACATATTTTCTGACTAGCTTTGTTTCAATTAAATATTTGAACCTTGGAGAAATGTTGAATAATATAAGGTGGTAGAAATTTGATGAAGGTTTTCAACTGGAAATAGTAATCTTTTTACTTTAATTGCTGATGGAGTTGCTATATATTTCCAGCACTTTGTGTCTATTTTAGCCCTTTACGTTTTAATTCCAGAGTAAAAAGATTTCAGTTAATGAATTCAGAAGCATCAATCAATCTATTTCAAAGGACATGAATAGCAAAAGAAATCATGTAAAAGTGTGATTACATGGGTAAGAGTTGTAAAGCATTTTGGTACTGAACATTTTGATGGTTAACATACAAGAAGGTAAAATCACCTATCACTAGTGAAGTTATTAAAGAATCTGCCTTGTCCAAGAAAATAAAATAAGGCGCAGTGACAATGTCTCAAGTTACTAAATTAATGATTCGTTGCTGTTTGGTTGCCCAAATTCACATGGTCATAGCATCTCTCCCTTGCCCCTGCCACTCCAGCTCCCATACTGACTATTTGAGTAGAAGTTTGGAGAGATCAGCAACTATAGAAACAAACAATATCGATCCATGCTTGTAAAACTGGTAAACAGCACACTGACGGTGAGACTTCTTGCTTAACAGGCATTTGTAATTTGTTACGTGTTGCAATGATTTGTTTTTCATGTAATTTGTTGCATCTGAAAAAATGTGTAAAGAAGATAACTTGATTTGGACTTTGACCTTCTAAACTGGGTTTGTCCTTTCAAAAGTGCATGTGGTGACCAGATCTTTAGATACAACATCAGAGTTTTAAATGAAAAGACCCAGCAAATAACTGGGCCCAATTAACTTGGCTGATCTACTTGGCAAGAAGACCGCAAAATCTACTATGAACACATTATCTCTAACAATGTGTGATAAAAGCATTCTTCCATTTTATAACATATTGACATTGTCACATCTGCTCACTTTGCAAACCTACTGCTTCTGCCCACCTTTGGTTGTCTAAAGGTTTCTGTGGACTTTGTCAAAGTTTGACTAAGAAGACTTCCATTACCTTCCCACAAGTCTGAGTATAGTGTGCTGAGAAAATGCCAAGCTGGAAAATTGGAAAGCTGTTGGTCTGAGAACGAAACCATATCGCTGCTTCCAGTACCGCAAGGAGTGTTCAATATAAAGTGCACAAGATCAGAATTAATAGCCGTAACCACACAACAGTGGGAAATCAATTCGTTAATTGAATCGGTGTCAATTGTGCTAGAAGGTGTTGAAACAAACTAGTATTCACTGGGCGGTTTCTCTTTGGACATAATTATGTTTTCAATCTCTGGCGATTTGGCAGACAGTTCCATTTTAGTTCTATGGATCAGAGGCTTTTGCAGGTGCCACTCATAATATCAACAGTTTGCTTTGGAATCATCGATGGACATCTTTGAACTCTGCGATTAAGTGATGTTTCACAATGGAAGCTCCCTTTACAAATTTTAATTTTGGGTGGAGGAAAGAAATATTCACTGTTTCACTTGCACTGCTTAGTCTGACTTTTTTTTAAAAAACCATTATGATGGAGCCCAGACACAATCAGCAATGCAGCAAGTTTATTCTGACAAAATCTTTGAGACAATCTTAAAATTTTGCTATCTGTGAGCTGTGAATTGATGTATATGGCTCGTCATACTCCTTTGAACCTCCTGCTCCAACCAGTTTGTAAATATCAGTGAGCTTTTCTCTATTATAGCATGTAGGGTTAGGGGATGTTAACAATGTGTTTTGCAAGGCTGCTGTGCTGTGAGATTTTGACTTTTTTTCCTGAATCTGCTAAACCTCTTAGCATATGGGACTCAAACATTTGTTAAATATTTCTGTATATGTGAGGGATCCAAGATGAGTTGGTTTTTTTGAGATCCCACAGGTACAGATAATTTGGTCTTTTTTTTAAACTAAAATCTAATACGAAATGTTATTTGTGTGTTAAAGTCTGTTACCAATGATAAAACAGAAGGTTCTTTAAAGAAAAATTTTCTGATGGTGAATATGGTAGGATAGAAAGTGTCTTCTCATGCAGCATCTATTTGGTGAGATAATGAAGTGCCATGTTTTGGAGAGTTTAATTGTACTTGGACAGCTTTTAGTTAATAACTTTTGAGCCTTTGACTTCCATTGTCATTAGTGTGATAGTATTTTATTGTTATGAAAATATGTTTGACATAGAAAGTTTCTGGCTGCTGGATTTCTACAGTGTATATTTAATTCTGATTTAAAAACTTAAAATCATTCATTCTGTATAATATTATTTATATTGGCTGATTTTAAATCAGTGGCTTTCACCTAGCAATAGGAAATTGTAGTCCATTCCAATTACCGTCAGTTTTTACCATTTCTCAAAACAAAGTTTGGATAATTCGTTTATATGTAATGCTTTAAAATGTGTTGTGAATCAGTGTCCGCGACATTTCATGTTGTGTAAAGTTCTGTGAAGTATCAGATTTTCAGGTTTGACCCCAGAATTGAACTTGATGTGCATCCCAGAAAGACAATAGGTACAGTAGTCGGTTCTGTTGTGGGGTACAAATTACTTAGAATCATTTCCTGAACGTGTGAATTACAAAGTTTGGAAGAATTTTTGGGTAGACCAGTACTGCTGCACAAATTGTTTACATTTTTGCTGTGTCCGTTTCCTTGCTATGATAGGATGATTTTTTTCTCAAGTTCTCAAGCCAGAGTTGCTAATTTATAATGTTCTATGTTGCTTAATATCTCAGCAGTTGTTAGTTGGTGATGGGGACAATAAAGTTCCTTGAAGGTCTTGTTACTGGGAGGTATATATACGTGTTGGACGGCAGTAGTGGAGAATTAGTGCTAAATATGAAATGAGTAATATTTGAGTCACAGATCTCCGACCGGGTACATTACATTTAAATATAATAAAATAAGCATAGGATGAATACTAATAAAAGTTTGTTTCTTTCGTAGGAGAGTGAAGATGGCATAGAAGGTGATGGTAAGTACTATGCTGCATGCAAGTTTTATTGATTTCACTTAAGGTGCTGCATTCTTGTCCTCTTGTCTCCTAATTCCTAATTAAATGAGATTTAGTTTGTGGATAATTTTATCATTTTATGTCGAGGAAAAGCAGGACATCTTGTGGCACAGAAGTACTGTGTCCCCTCTGGGCAAGAAGATCTGGCTTCAAATCACAACTGCTACTAGGGAGCATCATAATTTACTTTTGATCAACCTGCTCAGATATTATCAATGTTCTATCCAAACACACTGTCTTAAAACATCCTGACTGTGGTGGTACCTCATGCAGGGATAATGAAGGTTGGCAGGTAGTTTTATTCTGGGAGGCCCTTACGACACAATGTGATTCAGTCCTTACCTAACATGAGCAGCACTTTCCAGCAGAAAGCATTGCTTAGTAATGACCACTGCTTGCTTCTTTGCTTAATCCTATAGCCTGTCTCTCTCACCAGCCCCCCTACCCCCTCCCTATTCCCCCCAGCCCCATTAATTGCATTGCTGCATGTAACAAACCAGGACTTAAATCAGGCCCTTTAGCCCCACAACAGATGGTGGATTAATCATTGACCAACCAGACAAATTGATCCATTTATGTTTTCTGGTTAATTATGCTGTTGGGTTAAATTTAAAAAAAACAGTAATTGGCTCTTTGTTTCTCGGTACTGATAGAATGTGCTCCAGTACTTTGATTGCAAATTTGCTAATTTTTGTTCTTTGATTTCAGCTGTTGTGCTTTCAGACTATGAAAGTACTGAAGAGAATGGTTCTCAGAAATCTGTAAGTCCAGCAATTGATAGCTGCAAAACCTGGAGCTGCATAATGGGAGGGAAGGCATTGTTCTATTCCTGTGCTGGTAGTGGGCAGATGGTGTTCTGTGAATATTATGCTGCCAATGACAAGGGAGGGTACTATTGCTACAGTGAAGGTACAGTATTGTACCTTGTCAATTTGTGCTGGTAATATAAAAGCTACTGTTCTCATTTGATGTCAGCTACTACCAGTTGCCAATTTGCAGGCTTCCTTTTGTTTTCCATTATTTTTGTGTGTTGGCCTGAGCAATGGAAAGCAGAGTATTCCTGTGGTGCATTCACTCTCTGTGGCCTTCCATCAATTGGTTACGTTCTGCACATACTCTCTTCTCTCCTGATTGTACTCTGCAACTCCTCTTCCTGGGCCCTGCTTCGCACCTGAGCTCCTTCCTGTCTTTCTCTCCTTTGGCGAGAACCTGCCTCCTGACCCAGTTTCCTTGAGTCTGCTTCCTTTTTCCTCTTGCTAGGCAGCTCATTTTGTCTGATGTCTTCTGAAGGGTCTCTGCTATTGTTTTGGCTTCTTTTACATCTTTTTAGTGAGCTTGTCTGTCTCATCTCTTCAAGTTCATGTTGGCTTATATTCATGCAGCAACTCAGCTGCGCTTGCCTCTGATTTTTTTTTTACAAGATGCAACTTGATTTGCTCTTGATTCTTACTTCGTTTGACGATTCAATGTATGGTTGTCAGCTTGGATTTAAGAGTTCCTCCCTGTGTTATAGGAATATAACGCCATCAAAAGTTTTTGTACTTTTTTTAGTTTATCTGTATGAATTTTGTAGAGTCCGATTTTCAGTGTAAGGATCATTTGTAGTATATACTTGGTCAAGCAGCTTGGTCACAAAGGAGAGCCTTGGCACAGTGGTATGAGTGCCTACTGGAAACGTCAACTTTCCTGTTCCTCTGCTGCCTTGCCTGCTGTGTTCCTCCAGCTCCACACTGTATTATCAGTGGTATGGGTACTGGACTAGACCCTCCAGGCTAAATGCTGTGGGCATGTGGTTTTGAAACCCACCATGGCAGATGGTGAAATTTTGAATTTGGTATCATCTGGAGTTTAAAAAAAGCTAGTCTTATGGTGATCCATTATCAATTGTCATTTTAAAAAAACACATCTGGTTCTTTAATGTCATTTTAGTGAAGGAAATCTGCCATCCTTAGCCAGTCTGGGCCACGTGTGTTTGCAGACCTACAGAAATGTGGTAGTCTCCTAATTGCCTAGAGGGCCAATTAGAAATGGGCCTGGCAAGCAACACCATATCTTATGTAAGAATGGAAAGGAAAGCATATGTTTTTAAGTTGAATATGTGTTCTTAAACCAGTGCCATGATGTCAGAATGCTGGAGGAACGCAGCAGGCCAGGCAGCATCAGAGGAACAGGAAAGTTGACATTTCCAGTAGGGACCCATACCACTGTGCCAAGCCTCCCTTTTGTGACCAAGCTGCTTGACCAAGTATATACTAAAAATGATCCTTACACTGAAAGTTGGACTCTACAAAACTCGTACAGATAAACGAAAAAAAGTACAAAAACTTTCGATGGAGTTATATTCATATAACAACAGAGGGAGGAACACTTAAATCCAAATTGACAACCATACATTGAATGAGTACTCCCTAGGAGGATAGCAATTATCCTTGAATAAATAAGATGATAGGCAAGTGGAATCTGAGACAGTGCATTATGACCTGAACTAATGTGTGATGGAAAATTTTACAATAGATTCATTCTTGAAATCATCTCCTATGTTGCTGGATGTGCACATTCTGAGCCTTAACTGTGCAAGTGTGAGTGGACATGTGTTCAGATACTGGGGAGGAGGAAGAAAAAAAATGCTGACTATTGAGCAGAGCAACAATAAAAAAAATGTATTTCAAATGAGGATTTGAGCAGTTGTACATATAGTGTGAATATTTAGCTACATTGTGAGCTTTAAGTCAGATATGTTGTTATTTAAAAAACAATTTAAATTTAAAACAAGTTATAGGATTCCTGACATTCCTGTTGCTCCAATATGACCATTCCTATTTTGCTGTCTCCTCGATGAGGTAATTGCAGATTGATGTTTCTATAAAGCGAAAGTTGACCCCCGCCCCCGCTGCTTCCCTGTAGAACTAAAACCAAAACACCCCAAAGAGGAGTACCTTGTCCTATAATTTGTAAAAGAAGTATGAATAATAGCGTACCTGCTTTTCAGTAACTTCTAGTGGTTAAACAAAATAAATCCCTGACACTCTATAATCCACAAGTAACAATTTATTTATCTAACTCTTAACAGTGAACAAATTAACTATTGACAAACCGAGTAAATCCCTTCTAACTACTAACTATTCTCTAATGTGGCAAGACTCTAATGGTATGCTGTTCCATTAAAAACAAGTTCCACTTATATATTAAAAAAGTAGAATTTAGTCTCTGAATTACGTGTCTTTTGGAGTGTTCCGTACTTCTCCGTTGATTCTTCTGTCAGGAATGCCGTTTCCATAGGTTCTTCTGCTAGGAATGTTAACTAGTTGTGCCGTGGGTACTGTTGTCTTTTAAATGATGCATTCTGTAAGACATAGAGGAGGCTGTGACACCCAGTGATTCTCTTGTGAGCTGAGGGCCCTTAGCTCTGGCGAATGGCAGCTAGCTCTGGAGCTTTATCCAACTGCCCCCTCCTTTTATATCCTTGATGACATATCAATATTTCTTACAATAAGATTGGTTCTGTGTTGTCAAAACCATCAAATTTAAATTTAATTGGCTTTTGGTATCTTAAGTGCCTGGTTCCAATTGATTGGCTAAATTCAAAAGCCTGTTGTCTTGGTTAAAAAAGACTGCTTGGCCTGCTAACCGTGTACGGCCTTTCGATATAAATGTTTCAATTCGGGGCCTCTCTGTGTGCTTGCAAACTTTCAAGCCGCTGGTCATAGACATCCATTTTAAATCTCTAAGCACGGAAAAAACCCATCTTTTTTAAAGGGACCACATAATGATTTCCTCCCTAGCATTCTTACACCGAATTCTAACTTCCTGCCTCCCAATTCACAAGTACACAAGCAACAATATTGTCATAATACAGTTCATGCTTTATGGTGGCAACTTTTCTGCTGCTGCAGTGATTGATTAGAAGATTGTTGGATTCTCGTGTAACACTCCTCACAGTTCTGTTGCCAGGACACTCTTTTGATTCATACATGAACAGTGCTACTCGGGAGGATGAAGGATTGCCTGTGAGCTGCTGGCACCTGTAAAGGCCAGTAAAAGATACTGTTGATATGAGGAGGAGCAATGGGGGAAGAATGAAGTGTTACAATTTGTTCGGGTTTGAAGAAGGAGTAGAAATGTTTGGCCTATAACAGTGTTGAATAGGAATGATTTGCATCTGATTATATCACATTATATTGTACTAGTAATGCAGCTTTCAAAACTCCTTTGAAGGTAGTTATCCCTCAGAGTTCTTGCACTCAGTAACTTATATGTTCATATTCTTTAGGCATGAATAATTTAATTATTTATGGTTGGTATATAGCTATTGAACAAATTTTATTATGCATAAAAGTCCATGTTAATTTGATTCATGCATTCGGCAAAGTGTTATAACTATTCAGTTTTATTTAATGGATTTTGCTTTTTTTAGTATATTGGTACAACTGTGTGAGACAGTGAGGCTATCTACAAATCAAAAAACTGACCTAGCTTCCCTAGAGTGCTGCTGGGACTGTCCATTTTTGCCCCAGAATCCTTTAGACAAAATTTCAGAGCATTGGCCTGTTTGTCTACTATGACAGATATGTTAGTACATCAGTTTTTAAGCAGTACTGTTTCTTCTGGTAGCAGTGCAGTCATCCCTCCAGCAGAAAGTTAATTGTCAGAAGAAAAAAATAAGCCAGCTCGTGTGATTAGGCCAGTGTTGTTTAATTAATAAAGACCTACCTCAGATACATGGGAAGGTAAAGCAGTTAGAAACGTTGGCTATGATTTGCATTATGACATGATTAAATCCAGATGTGCAATCGTATTTATTGTTCCAATGTTATGGAATAAAGATTTCTGCATTAATCTTGGGCAGCTATTATTTTTCAAAGTGACCCTACAGCATAAATATATGTATTAGAAAGGGAGTAAGGAGATCTGATTTTTTTTTTTGTCCCCGGGGATGATAGGTTGGTATTTGAGTGCAAGTGTGATTCCTGTCAACTGAAGATAGAGGTTTATGGGGATTGCTGTTGAGGTTTGGAGAAAGGCACTGGGCTGTTACTTCAGTTTTTAAAGTAAAATGTTCATTTGCTGAGATCATATAAAAAAAGTTTGATTTCATGTTATTGAAGTATGTCCTTTTCACCAACACTTGACAAATCTTTGTCTGCAGGGGGATGAAGAAGAAGCTGAATATAGTGAAGAGGATGTTCCAAGAGAGGAAATAAAATCGAACAATGAAGGAGATAAAGATGAGTCCTCTAAGGAAGGAAAAGCTGAAGACAAAAGAGAGGTTACTGGAGAAAGGCAGAGTGGAGATGGGCAGGTACCAGAACCTGCCACTTCTGTTCTGACATGGACAGGGTTCGGGTTTAAATTTTAATAAACGTGATAGAATTAGAGGAATTTATGTACAACGGAGCAGTGTACCAAGGAAGACTAGATGTAGAATGACACAATAGTGGAGGATTACAAGCACACATTGATAAAATAATTGGATGGTTGTATTTTTGTGGCTCATCACTATTCTTGTAAATATCCAGTGAATTATTTTGTTCTGTTGACTTTTTATGTAGGGAAATACAACCACCATTTGACCAATTTATCTTTTTTTGCTGGCTTCTCATGAAGAACTAGTATTTGCAAAAATTTTGGGTGAACTCTTTTCTGAGTTGCTGTATGGAATCTTTTAACATATGCTGAAAAGACAGAAGGACCTCAGTTTTAATGCCTCCCATTTGACACTCAACATTGTGCTGAATTGTTAATCTAGTTTGTATGTTCAGTTCTTGGAATGAAGCATGGAGCTACAAACTTCTGACTCTGAGATAAGAACATTACCAACTGAGCCAAGTTAATTGCAGCGCTAAGTTCTGGACACATGTTTGCACTCCTGACATACATGGAATGCCACTGCTTAGAAATGTGGTGAAGGCAGGTCCAACTGAGGCGTTCAAGAGGGCATTTGGTGATTATTTGGATAGAAATGGTGTGCAGGGATATGGGAAAACGGCAGGCACTTGGCAGCAGGTAATAGAATTGATGCAGGACTGATTGACCAAATGACGACCTCCTACGTCGTAACTCTGATTCTACAAAACAGTGGGCTCTACGTGCAGTCTCGAAGAAAAAGAATAATTGATATGATGGAGAAACTAGACTGTATGGAATCCCTTTAGTAAGGTACAAGTTGATTGCTTTATGCAGTCTTTTCAAATTATTGATGTATGAGATGAGATTGGGCAACAAATTCTGGAGCCCCAGGAGTTTCTCGATAAATTCTCATTCTGGCCCGTGTTTACAGGTGAACCTGATGGCTGTTATCCTTTTACACAGTTAGAATTTCAGGTCAAGAAGGAAAAATGGTCTGTTAAATTTTGTAAAGAAATTTGGAAACATACCTGAAAAAATAAAACCTGGTACCTCTGAATTGTCGTTTCAAGATAATGCAGGAGTTGTATAGCTGGAAACTCATTATTAAATTGATGGTCTTGAGCAGCTACTGGGAAGATCTATTTTTAGCACCACTTTGAAAGGTATTGTGTCCATTTTCAGATGAAATGATGATGTAATTGCAGCTTTTGCCTGCAGGAGACATCTAATTCCAGAGTGAAACCCCCTGGTTTGATAGAGCGTACATTTAATATTAGCAATTTGGTTATTGTTTTGGTCAAGCACTGAATACAGTAACAAGAGGCTGTCGGTGTACATATTTTAAAAAAAGGCATCAAAGTTTATTACCTTGCAAGAAGAGAGGGTCAAAGCCAAAAGACAATTTGGAAAGATTTTCCAATAAACAGCAAAAAGAAAGATTTAACACTTATTTTCCACCTATATCATTTGGAGTGCTCACCAAGCAAAGTCTCACTCTTCTCTTTAAAATCTCTAACTCAACTGACAAGGTTGCAGGCTTTTCCTTTTGGTGAATCCCTGCATGTTCACCAGATTTAATTCTTTCTGTTAATGTCTTTCCCTGAGATGCACAGCCCCAAGCTAATTAACTAACTTTCAAACTGAGCTCTGAGAAAAAATATGCAAGACTTCTTTCCAGCTATTTCGATTACTCTTAAACAGCACGCCTGCTGGTATGGATATTTTCTTCTGAATTGGCCCTGCTTCTGGCTTCTCTTTCTGTGTTGTAAAAGCTCAATTTGGTTAAAACTAAGCAATTTTCTTACTATCTTGCTTTTCTAATCTTTTAGTTTAAGTGATATGATTTATTGAAAAGCTGCTTTGACCTGCTGCTTTAAAAATACATTTTTGACTCTTAAGAACAAGTCACTTTCACAGAATTGAAAACCATAAACCTGTTTACCCTTTCTTCAGAACACAAGTTCCTAAATAATAATATATTATAAGCCTTTATCAGAATGGTGACATTGAGAACAAGAATTGCCTTCAAGCCTCTCCAAAGGCTGAACTGAGCTATTTGGCTCAGGAAGACCCCATGTACAATTCTAGTCTGTCTACTGATTAATTCAACATCACATGGAGGGCTGCAACTGAACTCACTTAGTGCAGGGAAAATTGGCTGGGATTCCTTCTTCTGATTGCTAGGCATTGACTGTAATGAAAATGCACATGTGAAAAGATCGTTCGCCTAGGACAAGATTAGGTTGGGTTATGATGCTTTCATTATTATTGTCAAACTTTATACGTAAGTGCCCACTAGCATAAGCTATCTGGACTTATCATCTCCGGGAAATCGATGGCTTTAGGGGAAAATAATATTAATAAGATTTTTAAAAACATGTTCGGGCCATAACAATCCATTTGACCAATTAACAGAAATTGGTTGCAGCTACAGACTTAAAGACAGTCAAAAGCTGCTTAGTTGCTATTTTGCAGATTGTTGCTTTCATGCTAGATCCTTGAAGCTTTCCTTTTTCTCCTTTCAGGAAAGTACAGAACCTATTGAAAATAAAATAGGTAAAAAGAACAGACGGCAACTAGATGATGATGAGGATCGAAAAAACCCGGCCTACATCCCACGGAAAGGACTCTTCTTTGAACACGATCTCAGAGGGCACACTGAACCTGAGGAAGTGAGGTCTGTAACCAGTTGTAATACTGATTAAGTTTAAGCTTGAGCTTTAAATAAATTGGAAAAATTAGAGACTTGAAATTACAGTTGTAATGTTGAGATAACTATAACACTATGGGAGGGGGCCATTCAAGAGAAAGATGTGTAAACTCCTGTCACTAAATCTGTAGGATATTCACATCCCTCTTTTGATGTTTGCAATCCAGCGATATCTCTTCCAGTGACTATCCATACCTAATCAAAGGATTAACGTAGAATAAACCATTTCCCGTAAAATCGTTGATTACTGAGCAGGCTATCATAGGGCACTGCTTAAATGTATGTTTAAGCTAAGAAAATGTCCCACATGGCTAATAAGTTAGAAATCAACACTAATCCAAAGAAGCAGATATTAGCAGTTTAGTCCAAAAGCTTGGTCAAAAAGTAGGTTATAAGGAGAGTTGCAAGGGAAAGAAAGGTGGTTGTGTTTGAGGATTAATAAAGAAATTCCAGGTGGTGGGTCCAAGACAGCTGAAGGTGGACTGATGTGAAGGGGACATGTGAAGCCAGAATTGGTGGACTGGCATGTTGTGGAATTATAGGGCATATGAAAGAAGGCAATTTGAGGATTTTAAATTGAGAGCTTAGTAGACTAGGAGCCAGTGTAGGTCAGCATGAACAGCAATGTTGGTCCAGTAGGATTTGATGTGGGATTGGATTTAGGAAGCAGAACTTTAAATGATTTGGTTTAGAGCATGGGAGCTGGTCACAAGGGCCTTGGAACATTTGAGATTGGAGCTGACCAAGGCACGACTAAGAGCTTCAGGAGCAGATGGGTTGTGGCAGGTGATGTCACAGAGCTGCACGTAAACTGTCTTTATGATGAAGAGCACATGGGGTCAGAAACACAGCTTCAGTTGAACAGGACAATGAGGTTGTAAACTGTCTCGTTCAAACTGAGAGGGTGGCAAGAGAAGAGGCTGAAATCTGTGTAATGGATCCATAGCTTGTGGTGGGGTCTAAAGACAATGGGGTCAGTTTTTCCAATGTTTATCTGGAGGAAAGTGGCACACAGTCCACACTTGATATTGAATGAAGAGTGGTAAAATGGAAGGGTCGAGTTTGATATTATCAACGACATGTAGGGAAGCAATCCACCGGAGTTTGGATGACAGCACAAAGGGCAGCATGGAAATGAGGAAGAGGAATGGCCAAGAATAGATACCGGTAGTGGAGCAGGAAGGGATCAAAATGTTCTGGCTATTTAACAGTGGGGAAAAAAAGCAGTGACAATCCTATTGCGATAGAAATTGCAACAGAAGTGTCAGAGGAGGATGGTATAGTTAATCATGTCAAAGGCTGCAGTGTAGTCAGAAAGAAGGGAACCACATCAATACCACAAAGGCTGGCATTCATGATTTTGGTACCACTTCATTGCTAAAGAATATTGGCCATGAAGAAGCAGTCACAGTTATATTTATGCCTAGATGGCACCATAAGAAATTATTCCAAACCCTGTAATTATATTAGCAAATAAACAAGATTTCAATAGCATTTCCCAGCCGGTGGATTTCTAAATGCACTTTATAGCCGGTGAAGTCTTTCAAGCAGTGCATTGGCATTGTAGGGAACTCTGCTATCAGTTACCCATTTGTGAAGCTGTTCTTCTGGAACCCTGAGGCAGGCGAGATTGGTACCCACTGTACCAACCTTTTTTAGTTTTTAAAGGACTTTCTGGTATCTGTTTATCATGTGTACCAATAAATGAATACCTCTTTCCAATTTGTCTTTGATATCTATCAGTCTTGTATAGAAATGAACATTGTACATTTCTCAAGTACATTGCCCTTAATGTTTGATATATTCATGCTAACGCTTTACAAAATGGGGTTAATAAGACATCACACTGTAACTAGATGGATAGAGAACTGGCTGGGCAACAGGAGACAGAGTTGTAGTGGAAGGGAGTTTCTCAAAATGGAGAACTGTGACCAGTGGTGTTCCACAGGGATCCATGTTGGGACCACTGTTGTTTGTGATATACATAAATGATCTGGAGGAAGGTATAGATGGTCTGATTAGCAAATTTGCAGATGGCACCAAGATTGATGGAGTAGCAGATAGTGAAGGGGACTGTCGGAGAATGCAGCAGAATATAGATAGATTGGCGAGTTGGGCAGAGAAATGGCAGATGGAGTTCAATCCAGGCAAATGAGAGGTGATGCATTTTGGAAGATCCAATTCAAGAGCGAACTGTATGGGAAATGGAAAAGCCCTGGGGAAAACTGATGCACAGAGAGATCTAGGTGTTCAGGTCCATTGTACCCTGAAGGTGGCAACGCAGGTCGATAGTGTGGTCAAGAAGGCATACGGCATGCTTTCATTCATCGGGCGGGGTACTGAGTACAAGAGTTGGCAGGTCATGTTACAGTTGTATAGGACTTTGGTTCGACCACATTTGGAATACTGCGTACAGTTCTGGTCGCCACATTACCCAAAGGATATGGATGCTTTGGAGAGGGTGCAGAGGAGGTTCACCAGGATGTTGCCTGGTATGGAGGGTGCTAGCTATGAAGAGAGGTTGAGTAGATTAGGATTATTTACCTCAGAAAGATGGAGGTTGAACGGGGACCTGATTGAGGTCTACAAAATCATGAGAGGTATAGACAGAGTGGATAGCAAGAAGCTTTTTCCCAGAGTGGGGGACTCCATTACTAGGGATTACGATTTCAAGGTGAGAGGGGAAAAGTTTAAGGGAGATATGTGTGGAAAGTTCTTTATGCAGAGGGTGGTAGGTGCCTGGAACGCTTTGCCAGCGAAGGTGGTAGAGGCGGGCACGATAACATCATTTAAGATGTATCTAGACAGATACGTGAATGGGCAGGGAGCAGAGGGATACAGATCCTTGGAAAATAGGCGACAGGTTTAGATAGAGGATCTGGTTCGGCGCAGGCTTGGAGGGCTGAAGGGCCTGTTCCTGTGCTGTAACTTCCTTTGTTCTTTGTTCTAGCTAATATAAAACAAAGCATGGATTTTGTCCAGGGCAATTGATTTTATTAGCATGTTTTTATTGCAAAAACTTTGATAAATCAAACTGAGCACAGTGCCGATATTCGCAGTTGTCATGTGCACTCAATTACTTACTATGACAGCAGCTCAATATTTAACAATAAAAGGCCAGAAACAAACCAGAAAACGAGGTAGTCTGGTGTTAATGTTTCTTGCTCAATGAAAATTTGCACTCATTCTTTCATCTTCCAATGACACTGAATAGTTGAAAACATTTGCTTATAAGTTTTGTAGTGGTGATCCAGTGAGTTTTTTTCCACATATTGAACTTTGTTAGCTGCAACATTTTGAGATCTACTAAGTCCTGCCACGAGTGCAGAATTTAAAATTGAATCTTATAGAGTATTCAACTTATAGCTCCGGATCATTGTACACAAGGTGCTATCCTGATTTTGTTCTGAAATTCTCACTGCGTTTGCTCTTCCTATTTACAGACCCAAAGTCCGCCAGCGGAAGCTCTGGAAGGATGAAGGACGATGGGTACATGATAAATTCCAAGAGGATGAGCAAGCTCCTAAATCCCGAGATGAACTTATTTCCCTGTATGGTTATGATATTCGATCAGACAGAAATCCTGATGAGATAAGGCCACGAAGGATAAGGAAGCCAAGGTTTGAAAAATTTCAAACCACTAAGCTTTCAGTGCATTGATGGAATGATACCTATTTAAATTGTGCAGCTCTAATCTCTCGAGTATGTTTGCTTTTCTGAAAGCACATCAATTTTAACTTGAGTACGTGTACAAATTTACATCCTCCTGTCTATCACTGTCCCTCATATCTTCCCTCAACAACTACCTCTTCTTTAGCCCTCAACCTGTGTCCCTTTTTTCTCACCCTGTACCTACAGCAAGGGTTTGCATCTTTGCGAGACTTGGTGAGTGGACTGGAAATTTCATAGCGGCTTGGTGGTATAGAAGGATGAGTTTGAACTTCTGTGGTGCTGGGTGGGAGCACCTGGTATGGTGTGCTGGCAGGCTGTCCTGTTGCTTGAGCGACATTCGGAAGGATCTGGTGTTGGTTTCTGGTTAGATGAAATACCTAGGCTTTAGCTACATCAGAAAGAAGCGCTGTTGGTCCTGGACTCCAGCAAAATCCGAGAGGCAAATTCTTGAGCCTGGCAACACGGAGTTGGGTTGTGTAATGTATGAAAGTGGTTGATGGGAAATTGTTGATTTCTGAGAAACTCTATCGGTTTCAGAGCCAGAAACAAGTAGATAGTAGCAGGAGGGAATGGTGAAAGTACAAATAGGTGAAAGGCACAGATTATTTTCCCATTTTAAATTACTTTACAAATAAAAATGATTTGGGGAAAATGTATTGCCAAGAGTACAGAATCCTTAGCTAGATGCCCAGAATCCCATCCTTGTTAGGAATGGCGTTTTTATAGATAAGTAACTAACTGCATCAAACTATCCAAGACTTGCATTTTATACATGTAAAATCTTTTCATTTTTTATTGTCAGTTTGTAAGTGACTAATATGAATTGGAAGAATAGTTGGCTTCACAGTTGACTGTAAAATAACTTTAACGTTAACTTTCTGTTACCTTAACCCTTGGGTGTGTAATTCTGTTTCTTTTTGAAAGGTTTAGAAGCCCTCAAAATAGAGAGCCTGATTGGATGGATGAACCACCACCACCAAGAACTTATATGCGAAAACTTGGTAGTAGTGTTCCGTCCACAAGAACTTTTAACCGAAGAGTGGGAGGTCCAGAACGGAGATCTCCAGCAAAGAGCTACTCAAAAAATGCTGCTTATAATGAAGACCGTATTAATATGAAACCGGCTGAAATAAATAACTCAAGAAGTTATCACTCTTCAGGAGAGTTATCCATCAGTGAAAATAAAACGGATGTGAAGAATGCTGAGCAGAGTAATATGAGGGAGAGTGTGATTGTGACAGACAGTGTGCAGTCCGTGAAAAACAATGGTGTAGTAAAAGAAGATACCATTGTACAGAATCAGTCTCTCCCTACAGAGGATGTGCCGCAGGTACAGGAAAAGATGATTGAAAAGAAGTCTTATTCTCGTATTCGAAGGACCAGGAATAAGGTCACTGAAGTAGGAAAACCACTGGTGGTGGAGGACAGCTCTGTACCAGCTTTGGCGTCTCCAGCACAGCAGGTCCCTGTTCAGTCTGTCCCTCCTCCAGTACCAAAGGCAGGCTCCTGGGAAACTCCACCATTAGACCCTGCAATGACAGGGCTAGAGCGTGAAATGACCCAAATGAATTTATCAGGGAAAAACTGGCCAGTGAGTACTCAACCACAGTATGTACAACCGCGAGAACTCCGAGGTAAGTCTGGTTGACATTTCTGTTTTCGATTTGATCATTTCCAAGTGGCTTACACCATTCCGATCATGAGTGTTGTTGATAGGATGGGGATTCAAACCTTATCTTTTAAAAAAAAAAAAAAGGGCGCTGTTGAGCAGGAGTGATTATACTTGATAGAAGTTGGAAAATGATAAATGCCCCTGTAGAAATACAATGGCCATGGTTTGGCTTTTTCCAAGTCCCATCCCTTTACTCCTCTAACATGTTTACGTCTTCTGTGTGCTACATCATTTGCCAACTCCTTGCCACTCTCTAAACTCTGTATTGTTCACTATCCTCAAAAACGTCCTTTTTCATCCTTCCTGCATCGTGTATGGCATGTTACTGCTGTCACTGTACTCAGTGGTTCCTCTTGAAGCCTTCAACTGTAGTCAGACATTTGACAGCCTCCCGTTTCTGCTGCAACCACCAGTCCCTCATCACATCCATACATTCACTTGTGGACTGTGTGCTTCAATTGTAGCGGATGCGATGAATAAGCCTTGTCCTGCAAATCTGACTGTAATATAGGCCCACTGTTCAGACAAATTCTTCTCACTGCGGGTTAGTCCAGAACTATGCTTGTCAACAGCAACCTGTCACCACCACTCTTTCTACTTCTCAGTAATCATTGCCATGTGTCGGTCTTATAGATATTTAGGGTTCAGGGATTCATGGATCATGCAAACTTGGTTTAATAAGACAAAAAAAAACGGCAGATGCTGGAATCCAAGGTAGACAAACAGGAGGCTGGAAGAACACAGCAAGCAGGCAGCATCTGGAGGAAAGGAGCAGTCAGTGTTTCAGGTATAATCCCTCCGTCCCCTCAGCCCACCCACCCTGGCCGACCCATCGTCTCCACATGCTCCTGCCCCACCGAACTCATCTCTTCCTACTTCAACTCCATTCTCTCTCCCTTGCTCCAGGCACTCCCCACTTTTTTGGTAACTTCCAGTTCCCTGGCCCCCCCCAGCGCTTCATCTTTACTATGGACGTGCAATGCCTGTACACGTCCATACCACACAAGGACAGCCTTCATGTCCTCATTTTTTTCCTCTCCAACAGACCCATCCAGTCCCCCCCACCAATACTCTCTTCCGCCTCGCCAATGTAGTCCTCACCCTCAATAACTTCCTTCAATTCTTCCCACTTTCTCCCAATCCAGGGGGTTGCCATGGGCACTCGCATGGGCCCCAGCTGTGCCTGTCTGTTTGTTGGTTATGTTGACAGAGATGCTGTTGCCCAACTCTTCCACCGTCACATCGATGACTGCATTGGTGCTGCATCCTGCACCCAGGCTGAACTGCAGCAGTTCATCGACTTCGCTAACAACTTCCACCTCGCCCTCAAATTCACTTGGTCTATTTCAGACACCTCCCTCCCGTTTCTTAACCTCTCCGTTTCCATTCCTGGCGACAGTTTATGAACGATCTTTTACTATAAACCCACAAATTCCCATAGCTACCTAGACTACACCTTCTCCCACCCTGTACCTGCAAAAACTCCATCCCAATTCCTCCGTCTCCGTTGCATCTGCTTCAACAAGGAGATGTTCCACTCCCAACCTGGATGTCTGCCTTTTTCCAATAACGCACTTTCCCTCGCTCTGTCATCAGACAGCCCTCCATTCCCTGCTGCACAGTTCCTAATCACCCCCCCAAACATAATAAAGATAGGGTCCCTCTTGTCCTCACTTTCCACCCAACTAGCCTCCGCATCCAACGTATCATCCTCAAATGCTTCTGCCAACTCCAATTAGACCCCACCATCCAGAATATCTTCCACTCCCCATCACTTTCTGCCTCTGCAAGGACCATTCCCATCACCACTTCTTAGTTCATGCGACAGTCCCCACCAACCACTCCAACCACCCGGTACCTTCCCCTGTAACCGTAAAAGATGCAACACCTCCCTCACCTCCATTCAGGGTCCTTTTCTTCAGATGCTGCCTGGCTTGCTGTGTTCTTCCAGCATCCTGTTTGTCTACCTTAGTTTAATAAGATATTGGGGCTCAGTTAGCTCAGTTTGCTGGATGGCTGGTTTGCGATACAGAGTAATGCCGACAGAGTGGGTTTAATTCCTGCACCGGATGAGGTTACCATGAAGGAGTCTCCTTCTCAGCCTCTCCCCTCACCTGAAGTGTGGTGACCCTCAGCTTAAACCATCACTAGGCATCTGTCTCTAATGAGAAAATAGCCCTATGGTCCATTTGGACTCTGGCACCTAAACCTTTTACTTTTAATAAGATATTCCTGAGAAATGCATTTTTTTAATATTGGGAGTTTAAAATAACCTCATTAAAATCTTTTATTTAATCAAGTTCAATTTGATTTTCTATTCCCTCCCAGTATTTAGTCCTAATTAGTTTGTGTTAGACTCTTTATTTGCTACGTGACATATTTTTAATACTATTCCAAGGTGTTTCTATTGTTATATTTACTATTAGATACTATATATTTGATATCTTGTACATTGCGTTCTTCATTCTCTTGGGTAACTGTGCAATTAAATGTACTTCTTTTATTTGGCAAATAAGCAAAATTTTTTTTTTTTTAATGTTGTATGGACGGCTCTTTTCCAAAACAATTTGTATTCGAAAATGAAATGAACAGTGATGGCTTGCATTCTTATTAGCGTCACCTTTCATGATCTTAGTGCATTCCAAGGGTCTTCACAGCCATGAAGTGCTTTGAAATGCTGTTACTGTCTCGATATAGGAGCCACAGAAGCTAAACTACGTGCAGCAAAATCCCACAATAGCAATCTGCTGATCATGGTAAAATATTAAGAGTTGGCGATCCAGTATTCATCAGCAGAAATGCAACCCACTGTTCGATATTAAGAGAATATACTGTATTGATGGAGGTAGAGATTGTATGCAGCACAACGAGAACAAAGCAGCTCAACATTTTGAGATTATACAACGGTTTTCCTTTTACAAACGAATAAATGTAAAAGCCTCCCATGTTAGACTAGCTTGCTGAGCATGGCACAACATTTTATTAAAGTTCATTTAGAGAAGGGTAATTAAAGATCAGATTTTAAATATGTAAATATGTCCTTTAGTTCCTACGAGTAATTGGATATTTCAGATGTAATCTAAAGCAATAGCTGTGCTACATTTAGTTTTTTTTATTTTGATGTTGGTCAAATGCTTCCTTTTAAATTGGAGGAATGCAGTACATGAAGTGATTCTAAAAGTGCTGTCAATATTAGAATGTTTAATTTGGACAAAACTGTGCCAGTGCAGCAAGAGTTCAAAGCTGAATTTTTTTCATTGAAAATGAGTACAGGGTGATAGACTACCGTAACATGCTGTTTGTGGGAAAATTAATTAGTGCTGCATAGATATAAATCTCAATCAAAAATAAATGGAACAAAGTGGACTCTAAAACGATCAATTCTAAGTCTTTGTAAAGAATACTGATGGTGACGTTTTAAAAATGCCCCATTGACAAAAGTTATACAGTCGAAAACCTTACAAATAGATAAGCAGTCAATCAGCAGTGTATATCGCAGGTGGGAATTGACTACTGTGTTTCTTCCAGGAATTCCCAATTCATTACACATTGGCACTGCTCCAACCCAGTATAATCGGGTGGAAGAAATGGTAAGCCAAGAGTTTGACGTTACTGTAACTTTTAGACTATAATTAATTCTGTTTTGCCATGACATTTGAATGACTTGTGTACAAAATCATTGTGATTGTCAGTATACACCCTACATTATTTTCTATTTTCCAAGAAGCAACTTCTCAGGTGTTTAAGGCACTAGACTAGCAGATCCTGGTATTCCAGGTTCAAATGAGCAACATTGGTTGCAAGTGAAATAGGTGTTGTGAAGGATCATTAGAAGCATTCTATGTCTGAAAGTTTATGAAAATGTAGACTTATGATTTTAACCTAGGCCCATAATTGAGGGGCTGTTTCATTGTTACTACTATTTGTGACTGATAGAAACTTTTGCACTTTAGGGATGCCCAGTGCATTTTGCAGCCTGGCCTCACCAGCTTAAGTAAGCAAGGTGATATTCAGTGTTGCTGAGATCATGGTATTGAGGAAGGGAACAAAACAGATTATTACAGTTGAAAAAGTAAAGTGTGGTACCACGATTAGCGGCTTAATGGAGTATAGATATGCAGCTTATTCCTTTTTTGTTTTGTTGAGTTTATCATTTTGTTTGAGGAATATTTAACTTAAAATGATTGTGTTACAGGGTAGCCAAGGAAGACGAGCAAAACGTTACTCATCTCAACGACAGCGGCCACTACCAGAAGCACCACCTCCTCCTCCTCCACCACCCCCCCCTCCTCAACAACCAGCACCGGCCCCAGCACCAGCCCTAGGACCAGGACCAGCTGCAGGCCCTGCACCTATGCACATTGGCCTCATGGAAGGACACTATTATGACCCACGTAAGAGGATTTATTTCTCATTTTAATAGATTGGGAGTTATTCTTTGAAAAAAAACTTGGTTTCTATTTCACAACAGTTGATAAATGATAATTAGTTTTGTGTTTTGACACATGCCCACTTGATGTTTAGTATTTTCTATGTAGAAACATCAAATAGAAGCAAGGATCAAAAGGCAACCAATTTATATTTTGCACTGTAATTATTTTTCTTGGGAAGTATTCTTTGTACTGTGAACTAATTGAAGATCGTTATTTAGGCATCAGTGAAAAACTCAGCTTGAAGAGCAGGTTCCAAAGGATTGATCCATTATGCTAATGTAATGCCCTGCAGAAATTTACTGTGAATGATTACCCTTTAGCAGTCTTTCAATGTTTTACTCCCAGTGCTATGACCTATCACCATAATCTAAACTGTGGTTCCTATTTGCAGTACAATTTCAAGGACCAATATATACCCACAATGAAAGTCCAGCTCCACTACCACCTCAAGGCATGATTGTCCAGCCAGATATGCATCTTCCTCATCCAGGTATATTAACCTTTGAAACAAGAATGGAAATTTGACCAGCATTCAAATTTGAATCTAACCACTTGGTAGGGTGGGGGACAAAGATGTCAATTGAGAACCCATAAAGATATTCGAAGTGGTTGGATTCATATTTGACTACTTTGAGGGAACCTCATCACTGAAACATAAATTGAAATTGCTGCAGGTCTGGCTGCATCTGTGGAGAGAAAGCAGAGTTAAAGTTCCAAGAAAGGTGAGCCTTCTTCAGAGCTGATAGTTAGGAAAAGGTCATACATATGCAGAAGACAAAGTGGGTGCGGGAGGGAAGTGAGCAGATAGGTGATGGAGCCCAGACAGGGAGAACAAGAGTCAAACAGACAAAGGTATGGTAAGCCAGGGTAAGAGAAAAGGGGGACCATAAGTAGGTGGAAATGGGTTGTCTTTGCCGAAAGCACCCCGTGTCATGACAGGTCTAGGGGTGTGGGAATTTGTAAAGAACATAGAAGAAGGTGTTCAGGTTCTAAAATTATTGAACTCTATAAAGGGTCCTGAAGGGTCCCCAAACAGAAAATGAGATGCTATTCTTTCAAAGATTGTAGGAACTGCAGATGCTGGAGAATC
>NC_063361.1:27091105-27113280 GCF_021869965.1 Rhincodon typus | reverse complement strand
TGGGTTTCATCTCCCCAGAGTTGAGGACACCATTTTGTGAGCAGTGACTGTATTAGAGTAGCATTGAATGAAGTGCAGGTAAATTGCTGCTTTATCTGGAAGGTGTGCCTGGAGGTTTAGATAGTGCGGAGGAGGAGGGAGGTAAATGTGTAAGAAGCGTTACATCGTCTTTGATTGCATTGAAAGATATTGCAGGGATCTGGATGTGGGGAGCTGTTGGGAGTGGATGATGAGAGGACCTCGAGGGTGTCCCAGCAAAATGCTGACCGACCTCACCTCTGAATTCTTCCGTTAATGAATTTTTACCATTTTGTCTAAATCTCTCTCTATATCCATTAATTTATGCTGTTAATTTTTTTTAAGCTGCTTTGAGTTCTTGTGGCAATCCATACCGTATAGGTTGCCCATTTTATAATGTTTATGAATTGTCCCTTGGAGTCTTTGTGGATTATCTTCAGCTTGTTCATCATCTAACTGCTGATCGCTGTCAGTTCCAGGTTTCAATCACCACCAGTCGCCTGGCCACCTCACCAACCCGGGTCTCTATGCTCCACAAGTCCAAATGCCAGCTGGACAACCACCTCCACCTCAGGTGCTGCCCCCTCCCTTCTTCACACCAGGAATGATGAACTATGGAAACCCTAGTTATCCATACACAACTGGGGGCCTCCCACCTCACATTTATCCAACCACTCAGGTGAGAATGCCTGCAGGGAATGGTTGGTGTGCAAGAGTTTATAGATCAAAACGTATGATCCTTTGATTTAATGTGTGGTCCATTTTACCATCAGGGCAAAAGCCTGAGTACACGCTTGGAGCAAATTGAACCAAAGCATTTTGCTGTTTTGACTTTTAAGTAAGGGCTGTAATTTCTGTGCAGTCTTCAGTATTTTTGACAGAATGGAGAGCAAACCACACTATGGAGCATAAGCAGATGTCATACTTATGTATTAGTGACTGGTGTATCTCCAAAGTAAAATTATTGGATTTAAACCAACTTGTGGCTTCTTGTGAGACAGGTTAAAATAATTCTTCTGAGAAAATGCTTGTGTTCTCAAAGCAATGGTAAAAATTAGGTCGCTTAACCGTTCTTGTTTTTTGCATACATTTCCTGTTTGTGCAAAACTAGCATAATTGGCATGAATTGGTCATAGCTACTGAAGTTGCCTTTGTATTTATTTGCTGTCTACGTTAAATCAGTGTCATTTTTAAAGCTGCTATTATGCCATATTTCACCCGCCACAACAACTGACTGTCCAGTGAGGCAAAAGCAACTTTGTGAAAATTGGGAAGATAATTTACGTTTGTCACGTATCCTGTTTGTCATGGAATTAAGAATTTTTGGAAATATTAATCATTTATTGTGTATGGTCAGGCCCAGTCTCAGGTCTTTGGTGGAGTCACATACTACAACACTGTACAGCAGCAGGCCCTGCCAAAACCATCACCTCCACGGAGACAATCGCAGCCTGTTACTGTTAAACCACCGCCACCCGAGGTACTTGATACATCCGTCATCTGGTTTCCATGCAGCTTAGGTACAACACCATCTGAAGCTGCAAAATATCATGTAATATGATGATAACTTGCATAGATTTATGTATCACAATCTCTACTATTGTCTGTTAATACTTCTTCTCTCTGAATTTTAGTTCTTTTCATTTGCTACCCCCTTGCTGAAGATTCTTCCTTTCACTTTCTGCTCTTTTTTATGCCTTCCCTCGCTACCTGTGTTGTTCTGGTCCCTTTGTGTACCATTCTGTATATTTTTCCTCTCCTTCTTTTACTCTTTGACTTCTTTTTATATATCTCTGTCATAATGTGAAAATAATTTTATGGACTTTTGTATTGGAAGTTGAAAATAGGAATGTCACTTTAAACAAAACTACATTGAAAGAAACTTCTTTATAATTCATCATATCAATACATTATTTGTACAGTACTAAGATATCTTGTTTAAGAGGTTCTTCAGTTTTCTTTTAATACACATTAATAATGCGAATTATCCTTGGCTTGTCTGGATTTGAAAGTTCAATGGCCAGACTACCCATGTGCCTGTGTGTGGACTTCAAGCATTAAGGTTTTCTCTGATTACCTCACAGTAATCACTTGCCCTCCTTCATCCTTTACCATTCCTGCCATATGGCCAGTAGTTTGGTTTTCACTTTCTGCGGTTCCTCACTACTTGCGTGGAAAATTGGATGTGAATCCAGTGTCATGTAAACTGTCCTAAGTGTGTTAGCAGTTGGAATATAGTTCCACAACTGTCTGAAACCGTTAAGTAATTCCGTTCTTAAATTTTGAACATTAGCAGTGAATTTTGACAGGCAGATATTGGACAGCAATGCAGCAGAACTTTCAAATGCTGACCTGAGATGTGCTTATAAGGCATCCAATAATAGCCACTCAGCAGTGATCAGGATTGAAGCCCAGGTTGATTTTTCTTCTGATCCCAAAGATCTTAAAGCTATTTGTATTGCCCCAGAATGCTTATATTTTGAGTAATCAGTATATTTAAAATAAGAACACAATTTTGGCCTTTATTTGTTTTAAAAGTTATCTGTTGTACCAGCTTGTTGAGTTTTGAAATTCTTCAATTTATTTTTCCAGGACGCCCGAAGTGAAAAGCTGAAAGAAAGAAATGAAGCTTAACAACAAGAGAAATCTTTCTGTGAAGTTAAACATAGCGGATTGCACGTAGAAGTGGAGAGAACTGGACTGATGGCCAGAGTCCTCTGTTTGTAGTGTTGGATGTCCTGCTGGCCCAGCAGTTTTGTGAATATTCACAGCCTTCATTTGACTCCAGCTGCAGAACTTGTCAGTCCTCAAGGCAGGGCAATGCGCAATTTGATGCCTTCAGCACTTGTCCTGCATCTGTTCTTGAGTTGTGGTTCTTTAGCCACTTTCTGCTAGCTGTGTGAATGGTAACTGAGGCAAACCAGCAATTGGTTCCACCAAGATCTGATTTTGAATGAATCCCATGTGATCAAGTGCAACTTAGTAGTTCCTAAAAAGTACAGCAATAACCTTCTGACCACTGAACCTTGACATTGATCAATGTTGACTGATCTGTGGGTCAGTCAATTCTGGCCTTGTCTTTCTATAACTAATATACACATTTTTCAATATGTGATCCAATTATTTCTTGAGTCCAGTGTATGGTAATAACTAATATAGGGAGACTGAACTGATTTTGTTTTTATTGGGAAAGTGGAAAGATATAGCCATATGCATTATATGTACTGTTTGGGTTTATGCCTGGCTTTAAAGGTGCTCCTGTAGAGTATTAGTTCAGAAAAACAATTCCCCTTTCGCGCTCTCATATTTTGCTTAATCTTGCTCTTTCTTCAAAAAAAAAGCCTCATTGACAAGCTTCTCTTCATCCAAGTCAGGTGCCAAGGCCACAGGGCTGTGTTGCACACTGTCCTACGTGTGTACTATAGTGAATGGTCCTTTTGTTTCAAAAAGAAATCAGTCATCAAAGACCTGTTGCATCCATTGAAATAAACCTTTTGCTTTGTATTAACTTCTGAAAGAAAATGCATGTTTTCTCGTGCAGGAAAATGTGAGGTGCGTGCAAGCTGCTGAAGTGCAGTTGGCTTACACTATTTCAAATCAGATTTTATTTCAGTTTGTTAATACCATCTGCTACCTACTGAGGGAAAGATGACTTTTTATCCCAATGGTAATTACAATACCTATCTGAAATCTTGATCTGTTCTATAAATAATACGTTGTACATTTGCTGTACAGGATAGAGCTAGTATGAGTATGTGACTACACTTCTGAGTCAACTCATCTATATTATAGCATTCATGTTGTATAAGAGCACTTTACTTAGGGATATTCTTGACCTGTTGGTTTGTGGCAGTGTGACCATTGATACAGTAAGTAGAAACATGAGCAGAGAAACATTTCAGAGAAGGGCAAGCCAGGTCCAGGTGTTGGAATTTCCACTGACCAATGATTTTTCAACCTGCTTTTTAGGTCAAGACTGTGAAAATTATTGTAAGTTTAATAAAGGATTAGGGATTATGAGTAGTGAATTGTAGTGTTGCATTATCCATAATGCCATATGCCATAGCTTCCTGGGAGGCTGCAGAGGCTAAAATTGGATATTGTATCACCACATTTACCAGGCCACAGGCCTATATGTTTCTTTGTGTTTACAAACCTGAACATTGATGCTGTTAACCTGGATTAACGTGTCTGCTACCCTTGGGGTCTATCTAGCCTGTATCTGTTAGGCTGCTTTTGACAGGTTGTTTATATGTTAAATGCTGACTAATAAGTGTGTAATTATTCCTTATAACAGACGTTTTCTAATTTGAAAGAAATATGTCAAGTATTGCAGAGTGTAAACACTTTCCAAAATGTTGCATTTAAATGTAATAAAGTTTTTCATTTTTTTTGCCTTAAAAAGATTGAAATGTATTTGTCATCTTCACATATCAGTTGTGTGACTAATCTGGACCCCCAGAACACTGTGATAGCTAGTTTTTAATCTTCTTAGAAATGGAGATTTGTAATCAATATTTTTGTTGCCATTTGGTGGACACAGTTTAATAAAGTGTGGAAAAAATAAAACTTACACTGAACCTTGTTTTAGCAAAGCGGAAGTCCAACCTTTTCAGGTTTCTTGAGTCAATTCTATGCTTGTAGTTCTTTGCTAGCTAGTTTATTTTAATAGTAAATGCAGCCAGTTATTTCTGTACTGGGCTGTACAGCGAGCTCTAAGAGTGCAAATATAAAAATGAATTGTTGGAAAAGCTCAGCAGGTCTAGTAGTACCTGTGGAGTGTGCAACAGAGTTAATGTTTGGGAGTCAAACATGACTCTTCAGAAGATGTTATACCAGAGTCAACGTTAACTCTGCTTCTCTTTCCACAGATGATGCCTGTCCTGCTGAGTTTCTCCAGCTATTTAAATTTCAGATTTCCAGAATGCATAATATTTAGATATCTTTCCTCCTGGCTGAAGATGGGTCTGACCCACTGAACACAATGTCCACCACAGGGCTGGCAAGGAGGCATCCCCTGAATCCACCCCATCATACCAGTCAACTGTGAGCCAACCTCCACTCTCTCCTCACCACCCAAAAAAGATGTCAGAGTCACTGTGGTGCCATACCATGCACTTTTACTTGCATGTCATCGTCTGAGTTGCTGATAGTGATGGTAGTGGTGCTGATTTCTTTCCATCGTGTTGCTTGCTGGGAAAGTTCTCCTTTGTGGTGTAGCTTTGAGTGCCTTTGAGAAACCTGCCACTCATTAATCTTCCTTTCCTGATTCATCTCTGACTCCAGGAACTTGCCACTGTTGGTGAACAACACCACACAAGTCTTGCGTAAAAACATGCAAGAAACCAGTATTTCCTTTACCTGTGGCCAGATGAATTAAGGCACTGTTTTGTGAGAATTGCATATCAGACCTTGGTTTCTTGCTTTCTGCTGTACAGGTTGATCGTATCCACAGCAGCAGTTGACCAGGGATTGGAATAAAAATCTGCAGTTATCCGAATCCAGTTGCTTTTTAGTGCCCTCTGCTGGAAATGCGGTACAGGATCTCCAGGTCAGAGCAGAAACCAGCATTTCTGTCTTGCCACCAATTGTGGAATATCTTACCAATGACTATAGAAACAAGAGGTCGTTCAGCCTTCTGAACTTGTGCCACAATTCAATTAGATTATTGCTGATTTGCATGTACCTGCCTTTGATCTATATCACTTGATAGCCAACAAACGGAGCCATGGTATCATTGAGTTCCACAAGACAGAATAAGGCCCTTCGGCTCATTGAGTCTGTGCTAGTCAAAAATGACCACCTAACTATTCTATCAGGTGTGGAGTGTGTGGGGTAGATTTGAGGAACCACAAAGGGGGAAAAATACCCTGGTGGGAGTTACGTACAGGCCTTCTAGCAATAGTCAGGATGTGGGACAGAAAATAAATCGGGAGATAGAAAATATGTGTAAGAAAGGCGCTGTTACAATGATTATGGGGGCCTTCAAAATGTGAGTGGACTGGGAAAATCAGGTGGCAGATCCCAAGTAAAGGAATACATGGAATGTCTATGAGATGTTGTTTTGGAGCAGCTTGTGATAGAGCCCACTAGGGAACAGGCAATTCTGGATTTAATGATATGTAATGGAGCAGACTTGATTAGAGAGCTTAAGGGGGCAGTGACCATTATACGATAGAATTCACCTTGCAGTTTGAGAATCTGGAATGAGATGTAATGGTATTATAATCAAGTAAAAATAACTGGCAAGAAATCAGGAAGGAACTGCCCATACTTCATTAGAAGACGAGGCTAGCAGGGAAGATGGTGGACCAGGTTGGGGGGGGCGGCGGTGGTGGTGATAGTGGAGGGAAGGCACAATTTGTGAAGCCCAACAGAAATTGATCCCAAGGAAGAGGAAACCATGGCCCACAATGGAAGTCAGCAACAGCATAACAGCAAAAGAAAAAGCATACAAGCTGGTAAAAATTAGTGAGTACTTGGGGAAAAAAACAACAGAGGACAACTAAAAAAGCAAGGGGGAGGGAGAAGATGAAATATGTGGGTAAGTATAAAAGAAGATTGCAAAAGTTTTTTAGACATAGAGGCGAGAGTGGACAATGGACTACTGGAAAATGAGGCTGGAGAAGTGGTAATAGGAAACCAAGAAATGGTGGAGGAACTGAATAGGTATTTTCCATCAGTCTTCACAATGGAAGATGCCAACAGCAGACCAGAACTTCGAGAGACACGGGTCAATGTAGTGGCCATCCATAAGAAAAGCATGATGGGAAAGCTGAAAGTGGATATTTCACATGGACTAAATTGGCCATACCCCAGGGTTCTGAAGGAGATAGCTAAGGAGATTGTGGAGGCATTGGTAGTCATCTTTCAGGAATCATTGGAGTCAGCGAGGGTTCCAGAGAACTGGAAAATGGCTAATGCTACACCTCTGCTTAAGAAGGGAGGGAGGCAGAAGATGAGTAATTTATACGCCAGTTGGTCTGACCTTAGTCGTCGATAAGATTTTAGTGTCCTTTATTAAAGATGAGATTGCGGAATACTTGGAATTGCAACATAAAATAGGGTTGAGTCAGCATGGTTTTATCAAGGGGAGGCCATGCCTGACAAATTGGTTAGAGGGGCCAGGATTGAATGGATGTGGAGAAGATGTTTTGACTTGTCGGAGTGACTAGAACACAAGGACCCAGCCTCAGAGTGATGGGGATGATCCTTTAGAACATAGATGAGGAGGAATCTCTTCAGTCAGAGGGTGATGAATCTGTGGAACTCCTTGCTGCAGAGGTGTGTGGAGTTTTGAGTGTATTTAAGACAGAGATTTTTGATTAGTAAGGGGATCAAAGTTTACAGAGAGAAGGCAGGAGGACGGAGTGGAGAAACTCCGAATGGCCAGGCAGAGTCAATGGGCTGAATGGTCTAATTCTGCTCCTATATCTTATGGTGATATACTCACCTACTTCTTTAGCAGAACTGACAAGCTATTGCAACCTACTTGACTGTGATCCAACTCAAAAGTGCACATGGTCCTCATCAGAGCCTTGCTTTGTGGTGCTGATGCTGCACTAACACTTCATACTGAGGAACTGTGTCAATAACAAATAGATACACTCATGGCTGGTTTGACCCCCAGCACAAATATCACAGCCCAGGTTGTTTCCATCTGTAATCCATCCACAGGCAACGTGCTCCCTGAAGATGTCTGGCTTCACATATCAAGCTCCGCAATCACCAACAATCTGTCACTCTGCTGATATTAAACCACATCTTAAAAGCCGTAACTATCATGTCCAAGCTGAGTTGAAGTGTGGAGCAAAAGCAAGCCGAGACACTACCTGCGTATCTGTAGTGTATTCCTCTAGAGGGAGATCTCAGTAACTGGGCAGGAGAAAAAGCAGAATAGTTTCCATCTTGGTCATCTCGGGTACATCAATTGTATTTCTTGATTGGATGAGGTAAACAACTTGGGACCTAGGGCATCTTTGTTCCATCAGCAGATGCTCATTTGCTGAACCAATGACCAATGAGCTAGATATCAGCCACATTCACCAGACTAATGAACCAAAAACAGAAATTGCTGGAGAAACTCAGTAGGTCTGTGGAGAGAAAGCAGAGTGAATGTTTTGGGTCCAGTGACCCTCCTTCAGAACTGATTGTGGCTCAAAGAAAGTTGGTATATAATACTGGTTGGGGGGAAGGTAGAATAAATGATAGGTGGAGATGGGGCCATCAAGAGAGAACAGCAATTGAGCAGGGAAAGGAATGGGTAGTGGTGAGCCAGGGAGAAATATAAACTGATAATGGGGTCCATGAGTAATTTCAGGGCCTGAGCACCTTCTCCCGTGTCCTTTACCCAACCTCTCACTCCAGGCCTTTGTCATGAGAGGCTGCTTTCACCACAGCCAACCTACTTCCATCCTGTGATGGTCCCATTCGCAGTCTTTCTTTCTCCCCAGCTCACCATTGTCCATTTCTTTGCCTGCCCAACCACTATTCTCTTTCTCTGAGTTCCATCTCCATCTAGCATTTACTCCTTCCCCATCCATCTTCAGTATATATACCAATCTTTTCCTAGTTACAATCAGTTCTGAGGAAGGGTCACTGGACCCCGAAACATTCGCCCTGCTTTCCCTCCACAGATGCTGCCAGACCTCCTGAGTTTTCCCTGCAATTTATGTCTTTGTTTTAGATTTCCAGCATCCTCAGTTCTTTGTTTTATTTTTGTTCACCTTACGATGACCGTAAAACAAAGCCGTATGTGGTGAATTGGCCATGGTCACAATCTGCTGGATGTCTATGCAATGCCACAAGGACACAAGCAAATGGGATTTAATGGTGCCAGATACTGATATGTCTGTGAGATGGTCTTTGATGTCTATGTCCTCTGGAGGCTGACTGTTTGGAAAGGTATTTAAAGAGGTAAACAGAAGCTGAAAGCTCAACTGGCTGAGAAACAGACAGAGACCAGCAAATCATGCACCTTCTCAGCGTACTGCCTCCCTCTGCAGATATTTAGATGAGATTACTATCCTGAGCCACACCAGGTCATGCTTAACAGAGAGCTGACCATTACAACATAAACTATGATCTTACAGATGGAAGTTTGCCACTTTAAAAGAAAATGCCTCCAAGTTTGGATTGTCCCACAAGAAATGAAGCTTCGGGCGACTGTCTGTGTGGAGTTTGCACATTCTCCCCATGTCTGCGTCGGTTTCCTCTGGATGCTTATAGAGTCATTGAGATATTCAGCACGGAAACAGACCCTTCAGTTCAACTTGTCCATGCCGACCAGATATCCTAAATTGATCTAGCCCCATTTATCAGTATTTCGCCCATGTCCCTCTAAACCTGTCCTATTCATCTACCCATCCAGATGTCTTTGAAATGTTGTATTTGTACCAGCCTCTACCACTTCCTCCGGCAGCTCATTCCATACATGCACCACCCTCTGCATGATAAGTAAAACAGACTGCTGCCCATAGGAAGGAGACCAAATTTAGAGGATCAATTGCTCCTTAAAAAGAGCCCTTCTGCTTTCTTGATCAATGCTGGTATTGGGCAGTCCCTTTGCCTTATTTACAGAAAAGGAAAGGGAGTTTGTGAATGAAGGTCTAACAAAAGGTGAGCGTTTTGAGGAATACAGACTACAGAGTTATGGCTAATTACAAGTGCCTGAAACATTCTGCTAACTTGCTTCACCCCTCTCCTGAAGGTGCGCCTCTTGCTAGAATGCAATTCCAGTCACCAGTACTCCAGTGTCTTAAGCAACCAGTTATTCTGCATGATTTGAGAGATATTGAAGAGGATACAGTGCAGAATCACAAGAATGATACTTCAGTTTAAAAGGTTAGTTGATAGGGTCAGATTGCATGAAGGAGTTTGTTTTTAAATTGAGAGTTTGAAGGGATAATCTTATATAGTGTTTAAAGTGATGAAAATATTTATAGGAGACATCCAGAGAAGCTATTTCTACTTAGAATTCCTACGGTGTGGTAGCAGGCTATTTGGCTCATACCGACCCTCTGAAGAGCATCTTACCTGGACCCACTCTCCTACCATATCCTCATAACCCCACATTCCCTATGGCTAACCCACTCAGCCTGCACAACCCTGGGCACTATGGGCAATTTAGCATGATCAATCCACCTGCACATCTTCGGATTGTGGGAGGACTGCTGACAAATAGGGCTAGATCAGTTTAGGATATCTGGTCAGCATGGACAAGTTGAACTGAAGGGTCTGTTTCCGTGCCAAATATCTCCATGATGCTATAAGTGGGAGCTTATGTGAGGAGCTGCAGATGCAGTTAGCCATGTCATCGCTCTGTGGTGCGCCACATACGCACGCACGCCAATCAGTGGTGGTATATTACAGTGCCAGCCCCCCAACCCCGAATCCAAGTCACTGTATCCACCTACATGTTGTCATCTGGAACTCTGCATGGTGATGCTGAAGGTGGGACTAGTCCCACTCCCAGCCCTTGTCTCTGTTGAAAGGATTTACAAGTTGATCCTCAATCATTGTGAGGCCACGTTATGATGCATTAACTCCTGCAGTGGGACTTGAACTTGCAGCCTCTAGGCTGCAAGGCTGGGACACTACACATTGCACCACAAGACCACCTTACTTAAGTATTAATATTTGGAATGCTACAATTCTCACAGTGTTCACAGCACTTAAAAAAAAACTCTAGTGGCGAATGTGTAGTTAATGTAAGACACCAATTAGGCTCATTTCCAGACTTAACAACGTAAAAAGAGTACTCCACTTTAAAAATAATTGATTGGAAATAAATATGATGCCTCTAAAAGGCTGAGTGATGTGTAACTGATGAATCTATGTCTGGTAGAGTGTTCAGAAGTGATTTTCCAGGATTTTGTCTGGTATGGAAGGTTTGAGTTATACAGAAAGGCTGGATAGGCTGGGACTTTTTCCACTGGAACCTAGGGGGTTGAGAGGTGACCTGATAGAAGATTATAAACTAATTGGGTATATAGATAAGTTAATGATAGTTATCTTTTCCTGGGATGGTGGATTTCAAGACTAGGGGGCACATTTTTAAGGTGAGAGGAGTGAGATTTAAAAAAGACATGAAGGGCAATTTTTTTACACAGTGAGTGGTTCACGTGTGGAATGAACTTCCGGAGGAAGTAGTGCATATGGGCACTAGTACAACATTTAGAAGACATTTGGATAAGTACCTGAATAAGAAAGGTTTGGAGGGATATAGGCCAGGAGCAGGCAGGTGGGACTAGTTTAGTTTGGGATTATGATCGTCACGGAATGGTTGGACCAAAGGGTCTGTTTCCGTGCTGTATGACTCAATGACTCTATGTGTCTCCCAGCACCAGTATTCTGTGCTGTGTTTCTTTATTTTCAGATGCCCCATATAATTAAGCAAGTATGAGAGTTCTGCTTTAGAAACCGGCTTTGCTGTTTCCTCTCAGTTTTCAAACAAAATTGTTGGTAGTCACACAGCAAAATCATGTCACATGTTCAAAGTGTAGAAATTTGCAGTATTTATTGTGCAATGCCTTGCTCAAGACATTGCAAGCTGCCTGTCTGACCTTTCATCTGACATGTCGTTCACTTTGGTGCAATTGATCTGCAGATTCCTTGTGCATAACGGAGAGGATTTAGTCAGAGCTCACAGTTCAAAAATCCTCTCCCTCACAGGTACAAATTAATCAGAAAATACGGAGAAACGTTTTACAGCAGCTATACATTTTATCTAATCAAGAGAAATTTGCTTTAAAGCAATGCAGTGAAGGCAAAAGCAATCTAAAGTTTACAGTGGAATATCAAAGTAACCACTATGTACTTCTTTTCAAAGTAACACATTGTTATTATTGATAGTTCAGTGGATTCATGATTTAAAATAGACTGAGATTCCAGTTAAGACTGAGATGAGAATTGTCTTCTCCCTTGAGTCGATACTCTGGAATTCCCTTCCCCAGTGGACACTGAACCACTGAATAGAATCAGAGCTGAGTTAGACCAATAGAGTCAGGGTTATAAGGGGATAAAGAAGAAAGCGAAGTTGAGGTCACTATCAGACCAGCCACAACCTTATGGAATTGTGGAGCAGGCTTGGAGGTTTGAATGGCCTATTCATCCTAGATCCTGTACTCTCTTGGAGTCGATGTAAAAATCCAAAGGGCATTGGTTTAAGGTGAGAGGGGAAAGATTTAAAAGGGACCTAAGGGGCAACTTTTTCACACAGAGGGTGGTGTGTGTATGGAATGAGCTAGCAGAGAAAGTAGTTGAGGCTGGTATAATTACAACATTTAAAAGGCATCTGGATGAGTAAATGATTAGGAAGGGTTTTAACAGAAATGGGCCAAATGCTGGTAGATGGGACTGGATTAATTTAGGATATCTGGTCAGCATGGTTGAGTTGGACTGAAGGGTCTGTTTCTGTGCTGTACGTCTCTATGACTCTATGTCACTGTCATCCTGCTGTACGCCTGCTTTATTCTGCACAGACAGGTAAAAGGGAGCACCATTTAAAGAGATATTAACTAATTGTTTCTTATATTATCCCTTTGAGAGCAGTAACGAATGTTAGGCTAGATTTAAAATGTTTGTAAGGGCATGTCACTCTTTGTGCATCCCACTTGCTGTGATTGTCTTTGCCATTGTATACTGGGGACTTTTTTAAGTCCTGAGGAGGAAGGTTTACAGTGATATTGTACTTCATATGTTGTCAAGTCAAATGTCCATTTAACAATGAATCCTGAAATCCAGTGGGTATCACACATGGTAAACTTGACTGCCCTGTCCATGAAGGAGTAGTTAGCACAGTTTGATCACTACATGTACTAGCCACATTTCACATGAGGAAGGAAAGTTGCTGAAATTTAACATAGACAGAAACACACAGCAAGGATTGCCATTTGAAGGAGAAAGATAGTCTGTCTCAGTGAACTGAACTGAATTGAATTAGCTTTATCATCACATGTACTCAAATGAGTACAGTGAAAAGTTTACAAGTCACTACTGATGGTGCCATCTTAGATACAAGGTACCTAGGTACAGATCTTCAGTACAAGTTCTTAGGAAAATAGAGAAATAAACAGTTCAGAACAACAGTCCTTTCAACCCAGTCAGTGCTGGCATGTAGTCTCCAGTCCGCACAGGACTTGACTCCAGACCACACCAGGCTTCACCTTGAGGCTGTCGAGGCTGGGAGGCTGCTCTGGAATCACCTCGGAAGTCCACACAGGCCACGCTGGGTCAAGAGACCACCACCTGTTGCTGAGAGACCACAACACCAGGTCTTGGGAGCAGATGCGGTGTAGGCGGAGGAGTTGGGAGTAGGGGGTCGCATTCTTGCAGGAAGGTGGGTGAGATGCTCAAGCTATGCCTGCCTCTTTGTAGGATACATGGAACAGTCCCTCTTCCGCAGCTACACTGGCCCCATCTCCCACCTCTTCCTCCAAAACATCGATGACTGTATCGGCGCCACCTCGTGCTCCCATGAGGAGCTTGAACAGTTCATCCACTTCACTAACACCTTCCACCCCAACCTTAAGTTCACCTGGACCATCTCCGATACCTCTTTCCTTCCTGGACCTCTCTGTCTCCATCTCTGGTGACACATCGAAACTGATATCTATTTCAAGCCCACCAACTCCCACAGCTACCTGGGCTACACCTCCTCGCACCCATCTTCATGCAAGAATGTGATCCCCTACTTGTCCCAATTCCAATCCGCCTCTGCCGCATCTGCTCCCAAGATGAAGCATTCCACTCCTGAACATCCCAGATGTCCTCAATTTCAAGGACCACAGTGGTCGAAAATGCCCTCGACTACATCTCTTGCATTTCCCGCACCTCAGCACTCACACCCCCTCCCCGCAATAACAACAAAGACAGAATCCCCTTGTCCTCACGTACAACCCCATTAACCTCCAGATTCAACGCATCATCCTCCGCCACTTCCGCCACCTGCAATCTGACCCCACAACCAAAGAGATATTTCCCTCCCCACCCTTATCTGCCTTCTGTAGGGACCGCTCTCTCCGTGACTCCCTCATCCGCTCCACGCTGCACACTAAGCCCACCACCCTTGGCACCTTTCCCTGCAACCACAGGAAGTGCTACGCCTGCCCCTACACCTCCCCCCTCACCTCTATCCCAGGACTCAAAAAAACCTTCCACATCGGACAGATGTTTACCTGCACATCCGCTAATGTGGTACATTGTATCTGCTGTTCCCGATGTGGCCTCCTTTACATCGGTGAGACCGAGTGGAGGCTCGGAGACTGCTTTGTAGAGCATCTGCTCTCTGTTTGCGACAAACGACAGCACCTTCCAGTCGCAAAACACTTCTTCTTCCCCCCCTACTCCCTGGATGACACGTCCATCCTGGGCTTCCTCCTGTGTCACAACAATGCTACCCAGAAACTGGAGGAACAGCACCTCATTCCGCCTTAGGAGCCGACAACGCAATGGTCTCAATGTGGACTTTACTAGCCTCAAAATCTCCCCACCCCTGACTTCATCCTATGACCAACCCTCCCTCTCATCCCCGCCTCCATCTTCTCTCCCACCTATCTGTTCCTCCCACCTCACTGACCAATCCCCACCACTGCCTACCTGCACTCAACTATCACCATCCCACCGACCTTCCCCAGCCCCACCCCTCCTGTCTCTATTTATTTCAGAGCCCCCTTTCCCCTCCCCCATTTCTGAAGAAGGGTCCTGACCCAAAACGTCAGCTTTCCTGCTCCTCTGATGCTGCCTGGCCTGCTGTGTTCGTCCAGCTCTACACTGTGTTATCTCTGACTCCAGCATCGGCAGTTCTTACTATCTCTGTGTAATACACTGAAGTGTTCCTATATTCATATAGTTTAGTCACTTCCAGGCACTACATAATGCTGGTGGCTGCTGGTCTTCCTCTTAGACTGCCCCTCTTGGTCGATGATGACTTGATTCCACATTAAAAAATGAGTTCTCAGGTGACTAAAGAACCCACTGCACAACCTACAGTCTCTGTCCCAGGAGGGGCAGACAGTAGTCAAGGGAATGGGACGGTGGGACCTATGGACTGCTCTCTCTGTCGAAGCTTGTCGTTGGTGATGAGGTTCGAGGTGGACAGGTCCTTCTCAGCTGCTTCCCCTTCACTTCAGGCGGACTTGGCCGGAGTTTTCCGGGTCTTGATGTGAGTGTTGTACTTTTGCAAGGAGTGTTCGAGGGTGTTCTTGAAGCATTTCCTCTGTCCTTCTTGCAGTGTCGAAGCCCTGAGCCGAGCACTTGTTTTGGGATTCCCATGATAGGAATGTGGGTAATGTGACCCACTTGGTGGAGCTCATTGACCTTCAGCAATGTTTCGATGCTGGGGATAATGGTCTGAGTGGGAGACATTAACTGGTGCAACTATCCTGAGAACGGATTGGCAGGATGTTGCTGGTGGGACCTCCCTCATCTCTGAGCAATAAAGGAGGGCAAGTATCACTACTGCTGTGTAGACCATGAGCTTGGTGCCAGGTTTGAGGTCTTGGTGTTCAAACAGTCTTCCTCAGGTGATTGGTACACTGAGGGCCGTGCTCAGTTTCTGCTTCAGGTTAAAAATGCCTTGTGCTTGCGGCTTTTTCTTCTTTATTTATCCATTAGATGTGACTGGATCTTCCATTGCCCATCCCTAATTGCCCTTGTACCAATCGGCTTGCTAGTGCAATTTCTGAGACCAATTAAGAATCGCTGGGGCTCTGGAGTTACATGTAGGCCATTCACCATAGGTCATTAGAGTCAACCCAGAAGGGTATTAAAGTCAATCAACAATGGCTACATGATTGCCATTTGGTTGCCAAAGTCTTATCGACCTCACCAGCTCCTAGGTCTCCTGGTTGTTCTTGTTGAAGCAGGTCAATAGCAGGTCTTGTTGGTGTTTCCTGGTTAAATGATCAAGCATCACTTTAATTATAGAGTCCTTGGGGGTAGACCAAACACTGGGGACATTGTGTGTCTGGGTCACCAGGTGTCGCTAAGTTGGCTATGAGGCTCTTACTTCAGGGTCTTTGAGTCACCCAGTGTAGAGTTTCCTTTGGCACTGTTTCTGTTACCATCACTGCTTTGGGCCAACTCGCTCCTTCACAAATCAGTCGTTCCTAGAATAGGATATAGCCTTCTATGCCCTCACTGTGTGCCATATTTCCATGCTCTTCATCACTTCCTTCTTCCAGCTGTTTGAGCAAAGGGTGGCAGAAGTTTGGAATTCACTTTTGCCGATGTCAATTAATGCTTGGTCAATTGTTAATTTTAAATCTGAGATTGATGGAGTGTCATCAAGCAGAGGTTTTAGGGATACGTGAAAAGGTGAGTCATTGAATTCGGTCACTGATCAGTCATGATCTGACTGAATGGAGGAGCGGGCTGATAAAGGTCATTTTCCTGTTCCTATATTCCTCCGAGTTATTCATTTTCCCCTCATAAAGTGATTAGGCTGTTTACCTTTGAGGGACAATATAAGTGGAAGCCAAAGGCTCTATGATGTAAAAGTGGTGCTCCTACCTTTAAACTAGGAGGCTTGGATCATGTACCGCCTGCTCCAGGGGTGTACAATAACATCTCTGAACAGGTTGATTGGATTATACCTACTAGTGAGGGGTGGGGAACTGTGGTAGTGTCCCTCCCTCTGAATCAGGAGGGCTGGGTTCATGTCCCATCTACTCCCAAAGCATAGGATAACATTTCTGACCAGGTTGATAAGGAAATATCTATAAGTGGAAATGATTGGCATGAGGGATTGAATTTATCTCTTTCAAAAGTTGACTCTTATATCGTTGCTGTTATTTCACACTGTACCCTTGTAACGTTTTGTGGATTTTGGGAACAGAATGTTCAATTTTTTTTCTTCACCCTATCCCTCGCAGTATTTATTTTTGAAGTGTTTAGAACTGCTGTAATGTCAAACAAACTTGGCAAACAAAATTGTTAAATAGGAACAGCTATGGAAAATTAAAATCTTGTTTGCAGTCACTGTGGCTTGTGGTGTTTTTTTCAACAGTGCTCAGCAATGTGACTTTTTTTGTATTGTAGTAAAATTTGGAACCTTATCCTAAATTATTAAAAACACCAAGTAAGAGAAATGGAATTTGGCTTTTTCTGTCCATCAATAAACCAGTGGCTCCTTGAATCATTTGTTAACGTCTCAGTACAGAAAATTACGAAGTCACATTTTTATCCATCATGTGCTACACCTTATGTTATGTGCGTACAATTCCTAGTGGAATAATCATCTGAAGAAGGATATCAGGTTGAGCTATACAATGGGTAACAAATGAAATGGAAAGATACAAAATTGCAAATGCTGGAAATCTGAAAACAGAAATAGCAAATACTAAAAACACAGAGCAAGGCAAATCAGTGACTACAAAAAGACAAATTACCTGAAATAATGCTTCCTTTCCCCTTGACAGATGCTAACTGGATTTTTTGCAAGTCCATTCTTGTTTTGCAAATCCACTTAAAAATGATTAGCTGTGATGTACAATATATAATTTTTAAAAATTAATATAATTTGTTTTATAGAGTATGGATTTTGAACTTGTGATATGTGGGCTTCCATCTCTGTTTACAAGTGGGGTTAATATTTAATTTGTCATAATTTCTGAAGCCATGCTTTAGCTTTAAAAAATCAAGGCCAACATTCCATTTGCTATCCCTATTACCTACTGACCCTGGATGCTGGCTTTTTGTGATTCATGCACAAGGACGTCCAAATCCTCTTGTCTTTCTCCATTTAAACAATATTCAGCTCTTCTACTCTTCTTGCCAAAATGCATAAATTGATATTTTCCACATTATGTTCCATCTATTATGTTTTTGGTCACTCAATTTATGTTTGTAGACTCTTTGTGTGATTCTCACTGCTTGCCTTATCACTAATTTTAGTGTCACCACAATCTTAATATAGCACATTTGCTTCCCCCAACCAAATCATTAATATAGATTATAAATAATTGTGACTCCAGCACTGATGCCTGTGGCATGCAGTTAGTTAAAAGTTGCTACCCTGAAAGTGCCCCCTCTACCTTAACTATCTTTCTCCGTTAGTTAGCCAACCCTCTATCCATGCTCATGTATCATCTCCAACATCAGGGCACTCTTATTCTATTCAATTGTATTAAGTGTGGTACCTTACTAAATATCTTCTGGAAATCCAAATCTATTACACTTAACAGTTCACCTTCATCTATTATGCTTGTCAACTCCTCAAAGAATTCTAATAAGTGTGTCATGTATGTCAAGGCATGATTTCCCCTTCATGAAGTCAAAAGGACTCTGCTTCATTATATTATGCATTACCAAATGTTCTGCCCATTATAATAGACTCTAACATATTCCCAATAGCAGATGTTACGTAAACTGGTGTATAGTTACCTGTTTTCTCTTCCCCTCCCTTTTTGAATATGGGTGTCACATTGATAGTTTTTCAGTCATCTGAGACTTTTCCCTAATCTAAGGATTCTTGGAAGATTTGTATCAGTGCATCCATGACCTCTGTAGCTAATTCCTTTAGAATCCAAGGATGCAACCCATCAGGAGCAGGGTGCTTATTAACCTTTAGCCCTATTTATTTTCCAAGTGCTTTTTGAACCATAGTACCCCAACAGTGTGGAAGCAGGCCATTCAGACCATCAAGTCCACACTGACCCTCTAAAGAGCATCCCACCCAGACCCACTTTCTACCCTATCCCTGTAACCCTGAATTTCCCATGACCAATCCACCTAGCCTGCACATCCCTGGACACTATGGGCAATTTAGCATGGCCAATCCACCTAACCTGCATAACTTTGGACTGTGAGAGGAAACCAGAGCACCTGGAGGAAACCCATGCAGACACGGGGAGAATGTGCAAACTCCACACAGACAGTTGCCCGAGGGTGGAATCAAACCCAGGTCCCTGGCGCAGTGAGGCAGCAGTGCTAACTACTGAGCCACTGTGACACCCTCAGCAACAGTTCTTGTTTGTCTTCACCCCATCTGTTGCCCCTTAATTTGCATTTTTAGAATGTTCTCTACAGTGAAGACTAATACAACTCCTTTATTCAATTCCTCTGCCATTTCCTGGCTCCCGTTATTATTTCTTCAGCTTCATTCTCCAAGGGGTTTAAATTCACTTTGGTCTGTATTTTTCTTTTTATATATTTATAAAAGCTCTTACCATCTGTGTTTAGATTATTTGCCAGTTTATCATCATAGATTATTTTCTCATTATGTATTATTTTTTGGTCATCTTTTGTTGACTATTAAAACCCAGCTAATTCTTTGTTTTATCAAGAATCTTTGCCAAATTGTATGTTTTTTTTCCCTTCAATTTGAAATTATCGTTGACATCTTTGGTTTATGATGGTTGGTTTATGCCCTTCTTAGAATTCTTCTTGCTCACTGGCAAATATCTTTGAATTATTTCCTTACATGTCTACCATAATTCATCAACTATCTTTGTTGCTAAAACCTTTCCTAGTTCACTCCGGCCAACTCTACCCTCATTCATTTGCAATGACAATTATTTAAGTTTATTACAGTTAATTCTGACCCAAGTTTCTCACTCTCAAACTGAATGCTAAATTCTACCATGTTATGGTCATTGTTTACTAGGGGATCTTTTACTCTGAGATTGTTTGTTAAACCTTCCTCATTACACATTACTGTGTGTTTTGAAATCTTTCAAATTGTGTTATATGTAAAAAGCTTGGTTCATTCTGTTTTATCTTTTTTTTGTGAACTAAACTTATGTTTTATTTTTAAACAAGATGTGGATCATCATGCACACGTTTCAGTGCAAGAACGCACCATTAAATTTAGAAAAAAATCCACCAAGACAGATTTTAGCATGGGATCTAACATGACCACCGTGAACATTAGGTGTTATTATAACATTGCTATTTATTGTTGTCACTTTTGATTAGTTTTATTTTGCCATTTATTAGAAATTAAATATAGTTTTTGTAACAAAACTTTGTGCTTTAGACATTTACTCTTTACGAATTGAGTTACTAGCTGTTATATTCAGGTTTTTCTGTTCTTCATATGAGCTCAGTTCAGACTTCTGAGTTTCTCTTAAACAATGTTTATTAAAAATCTCGTACATGATGTTAAGCCTGCAGAGCAGCATGCACAGAGCTGTACTAGTTCCAAGGTTCCAAGAGTGCCTCATCTCAATCGTATTGTACAGACCGTGTTTAATGAATATATAGACGAGTTTCTGAGGTCACCTTTACATTTGCAACCCGCCTCAGGAGCTTATCTACATATTTATTAAACCTATCTCTACAATAGCCTTTCAGCTCATCTTATCGAAGAGTTTATAGCCAGAAAAGATCGACAGCATTCTTAAATATTCAAACACAAGAACTATTGGGAGTGTCCTAAATCACAATGCAACCCAGCCCTCACATTTTACTTCATACCAAGCCGCTGTCCCTGTATCCTGTAAGGGGCTTACATAATATTGATGGTTTTATAAGACTGAGGGGTCATCTATATATTTATTTCCTAACAGTTTTCAATGATCAGAAATTCTGGATATCCTTATTTCCTTTCAGCATTCTGGCCACTCTATTGTTGAGCCCTATCAATTGTCATGAATGCTTTTTACATTTGTCACTTTCATTGTTGTCTTTGAGAGGCTTGATTTAAACAATGATTCCCAGGCATTCAAAAAATTTATCCCCATCATTCCTTCCTTTTTGCCCAAGTTGTAAGTTCTCTGATTCCTTTTCTGACTTCATTCTGGCGTCCTCCATCAATTTGTTTCCTGTAAGATAAAGGGTTATGGTGTATTCTATTAAGTAATCCATCACACACCCAGGTATATAACAACTTAAGATTTAGAACAACTGCAACACCTCCAAGCTCTATGTCATTATGCACTGCTTACTCGTATTCCCTACCCAAAGACCATTGAATGCGTTAGAAGTTAGAGAGAACAGGACAACAGTGTCAACCTTAATAATGAGTCAGTTCTAACTTTATGTGTGAATTATCAAATTCCTCCTCACCTGCACTACAATCTTGGCTCCTAGACACTGTGAATAAGCAGACATTGGCATTGCAATGGATGATATGGTACAAAATCATTCGCAAATTCAGAAATGGTGAAGAGTGGGGGTTTACTGTACTGTTTACTAAACAAATTAGATGAAATATGAAATGAAGCATCTACCTCTCAGATACAAACAAATGTTTTGGCCTTTTGGTACATCTATTCCAACTTTGGGCCATTCAGGAATGACTTACCTGACATTAGATTTGCTTCACAAAGAACAGATTCATTAGAGACCCATGTACATTAATGAGAAAACGTGACTTTCTAAAAGCAGTGATCACTCAATGATTTTTAAAATTTGTTTTTCTGCAGTTCCAAGTGACTAACAAACAAACTCTTTGAACTGCTTGGCAGTGATTGGGTCATGTGTCCAACCAGAGGGTCCAAACTGCAATCATGGTTTCTCTTTTTTTGGCGTAACCAATTGAAACTCAAGTTCAGGCTGTCTGTCATCAGCCCAAGTAAACACCAAATAATCTGTTCATGAGTACGTATCTGATACTGAAAGGGTGGGTCTAAATACTCAGGCTTTAAAGTATCAAAGGTTAATCTATGCAGCAAAAACTGGTGGCTTGATTTGAATCAAAATCGTGACAAACCAGAAGTCTCACTCACAACAAAGTTCCTTCTGATATTCTTTCCATCCTGGACCCAGGAAGATGCTTTTGAAGAGGTGAGTGAATCAGTAGTCAGGACCTTCCTTATCTCTGTCTGAACCATCACTGGAAACATAGAAATGGCTTTGGAGTTCTCAAAAGTCTTGAATATTTTTGTGTTATGTGCCTTGCTGTCTCCTGGAAGCTCCCAATGGTGGAATATTTTTCAGGTTAAAGGGAAGGAAGAAATTTCAACAACTCAGCCTGCACAGATTGTAACTACACAGACTGAAGAAATTGCAACAACTAAATGTACAGAAACTACAACGATGCAACCTGTAGAAATTGCGACAACTCAATCTGCAGAAATGGCAAACATTCAACCTGCTGAAATTGTATCAGCTCTAAGCGTAAAAGCTGAAACAGCTCAAGCCAAAGAAATTGTGAATACTCACCGTACAGAAACTACGGCAATGCAACCTGCAGAAATTGCGCCAACTCAACC
>NC_063361.1:27083034-27091095 GCF_021869965.1 Rhincodon typus | reverse complement strand
ACAGAAACTACGGCAATGCAACCTGCAGAAATTGCGCCAACTCAACCTGCAAAAGATCAAGCCACGGAAATTGCAACAACCATGGGCAAAGTGAGTCAAGTCACTAAAAGTACTGCATTCTTCCAACCTGATGTTAGCTCAGGAGCAGTTGATTATAATTTGGAAAGCGAAGAAGATAAAGTAAAGATTGAATCTCTCAGCTCTGTTTCACCCTTACCTGGAAATGCTACAACCCCAGTACCAGAGGACAAGACATCATCTACCCCAGGTCAGTGATATGTTTCACAAATCTTTCTCTTTCCCACTTTCTGATTCACTTTCTGTATTCTAAATACACAAAGCTATTGGTATGACTGAGTTGAGCAAGAGTTTTGACTTTTCTCAAGATACTGTCAAAAACAGAGCGCGATGTACTTTGTGACATGATTTTATCTCTTAAGTCTCTCCCTACCCTTGCCCCCACCACAATCCTTCCCCACCCCCTCTACTACTCCACCCTCCATGCCTTGTCCTTACACAGGGGGTCACATCCACCCCAGCACCAAATCATCAGACCCTTTGCTGGACGTAGTCTTCTTTATCCAGCTACGCATTTTCCTTCAGCTTCTTACCTTCTGTTGACCTTTGCATCGAAAACTGACGCTGTGACATTAACTTTCCTTTACTCATTTCATCAATCTTCTAAACCTGTTTCTGAGACATCCAGAATTAACAAAGATGTCTCCGTTATACAGAAGAACAGAGCGTAGCTGGATGAAGCCATGTTCCAACTATTTGGCAGCAGCTCTCACCATCCTCTGGTCCTCAGCACAACGTGGCTCAGTTGGTAGCATTGCTATTTCTATGGGGGAAGGTTATGGGTTCAAGCCTCACTCAAGTACAAAATTCAAAGCTAAAACTCCCAGCACCAAGGGAGTATAAGGGGTCAGTTAGCTTATTTGGGTGGATACATGGTTGGCAATGCAGAACGATGCCAGGGTTCAATCCCTGCACCAGCTGAGATTGCTATGAAGGTCTCTCCCTCTCCCCTCACCCGAGGTGTGATGACCCTCAGATTAAGCTACCACCAGTTGCCTCTCTCTCTCTCTCGTTCTCCTTATGGTCCTCTGAGACTATGGTAAATTTACCCCTCACAAGAGGGTGTGCTGCATTATTTTTTGGACAGGGTGTTAAACCAAAGCTTCATCTGTCCTCTCTGGTAAGTGTGTAAGGCACTCTGCCATCATCTTGAGAAAGTTCAGGGGGAATTATTCCCAGTTTCTTGCCCAATATTGGCCAAAAGCAGATCATGTGCTCATTAGCATGGTTTTGGGAGTTTGCAGTGAGCAAATCTACTCTGTTTCCAGCAACACAATAGTGACTACACTTTAAAAGTACTTGTGATGAGATCTGTTTCACGTTGTATTCAATTGTACTGAGGAAGCCAGCAATCTGTGAATCATAACATTCAAAGTACACAAAATTCCAAGAGTTGCTGGGTGCCTCCATTTAATTATGCCTAGTAATAGGGGCTCATCTTATTGCAAGGTTTACAATAAGTCAATCAGGACTCTTCAGGGCTCACTGAAGAGGAATTCAAAGATTACATACAGTGAAGATGCCAGTGAGCATATGAGAGAAATATTGACACCATGTTGATTGGTGCTGTTTTTAACTGTACTGTTGAGAAGGCAAAGGAATTACATACCTTCTGTGAAAAGTTGGATATCTATGTGCTGGGGTTAGGACTTAGGGAGAAGGTACAGGAGTTAGTTGGTAGCTTAGTGATGGAATCATGGTGCTGGAAAGGTCCTGGGAGTGGTGGGAACTCAGAAGGAGCTGTGTGCCACTAATTCCTCAGTCCAGCTGAGAGAGTGGGTTGAACAGCATCCAAGTAGCAGTTGCTTGATGCAATTCAGCAAGATGAAAACTTGGGCCAGAAACAAAACCCAGGGCGATTCTAACCTGGTGAAGGTACCTCTCATTGGAGTTATGCTTGTAAGTGGGTACTGGACTACATTTTCAAGAGAGTCTAAGAGAGTGTAGAGCAAGGAACAGAGGATAATCAAGCAAAATAAGAGCAGTTATTGCGATATTCCATGACAGAGCAGCTCTTGAAAGGAAGTTTCAAGGCCAGATTGGCAAAAGTGAGTGAGGAATCGTGATCCCTTTTGACATTTTGTGAGTTTTACTGAACAACTGTGTCATTAATGTCTCAGAGGAATTGCTACAAAATCAGTGGGATCTGTCTTGATCAAATTTGCTATTTGATTTGGGCGATTGAGTGTTCAATCATAGTCTGTTAGCCATATTTGCCACATGTTAATTCTGGGTGCTGGAATATAAGTTGTGCATATTTTGGAGACTGTTTCAAGAATCTCACACTGTGTAGTAAAATTTATTGCTATTTATTCAAAGGCACAGAATCTTGTGTCTTTGTTCTCTTATTAAGACCTGTCGATCTCACATCTTGTCCACTTTAAAAAGTTACAGATTCCAAACCAGATCATAACATAAATTTGGCATTCTGGTCGGGGATAATAACATGCAAGAACAAGGTCGATATAGCCAGTCATGGTTAAAGGGTGAAAAGCATATGGGAAGAGGGCAGCTTTAGGGTACTCAGTCATGATCATACTGAATCAAGCTTAAAGGATCGAATAGCCTACTCCTGCTCCTATCTATGACACTTTGTTGGCTTTAAAGCACTTGGAGAGGTCTGGTGTTTGTTGTTGCTGCTATAAAGATGCAAGTTTTGCTTTTTCTCCGCTAATGAAAACCAAATTATTTTAATTTTCTTAAGCCACCATACTTCCGTCCTATTCCATCTCAGTCCTGGCAAAAAGTGCAAAAACTCATGGACATTTTTGTCACAAAGATCGAGACAATCCATCAGCTTCAACTCGCTCACATTAATCCACCTGGCCAGGTTACCTTTACTGCTCCCCTTGTTCTAGTCTCGAACTTGCAACTTTCTTGAGATTGTCTCTGAACTTCCCTCGAGGCCTCATTAGCTCATCTTTTCCTGCTCCTTTGACTCTAATTCCACTAAATTGTTGACCATCCAGCCTCTCTTCCTGGCCCCCATGTGAGTTGATGTTGTAAACAGGTCTTCAGGTGCTGTTGCTCTGTCCTTCAAAACTAACACATCGTCACCCCTCTCCTCATAACAAAGCTCCATTTTTCCAAACCACAATCGTAGTTCCAACCTCCCTTTCCTCTCCAAGTCATAAGTCCAAAGTCTACCATTTTAATAAGTCGACAGCAGAACACCATCTCCCTGTCCCTACACTCGTCCTGGGAACATCCAGTCAACAAGGACACCTGCGTTAGACTCCTATTTATTTACTTTAGCTCCGCCTCCAACACCATAATTCCAACCAAACTCATCTCCAAACTCCCAAGACTGACTCCTCACTCTGTAACTGGACCCTCAACTTCCCGACCCACAGGCCGCAATCAGTTAGGATAGGCAACAACACCTCCTCCACCATAATCCACAGATGTCAGGTGACACCAGGTTATAGTTCAACAGGTTTATTTGAAATCACAAGCTTTTGGAGCATTGCCCCTTTGTCAGGTGAAGTGAGAGGGAAGCACACAGGCACAGAATTTATAGGCAGAGAGATCAATAGGACAGAAATCAAAAGATCATGCAAATAGCGTGAGTGAAGTGTTGACAGTCTGAATAATAGGTTTTTGCAGGTGATCATGAGTGTCAGATGGTGTGAGTAAAGTGTTAACAGCTGAATAACAAGTGAAGGGATGACCTATAATCTGATTAAATGAGTCAGAGAGATAATTACAAAAAATTAAATATAAGGTGGTGCTGGAGACAAACCAAACGGCTGGAATAACACGATAGGCATAACAGTCGCATGCCGAGGGTCTAACCAAAGTAACACCTAATCCAAAACTATACAGACTAATTAAGATAGAGAGACCATAACAATTTATCAAGGTGATGGTGTCAAAACAGGACAGGAAGGAAGATTTTACAGATAAAGAACAGTGTGGTGGTGTCACATATAGCGCAACATGAACCCAAGATCATGGTTGAGGCCGTCTTCATGGGTATGGAACTTGGCTATCAGTTTCTGCTCGGTGATTCTGTGCTGTTGTGTATCTCAAAGTCCACCTTGGAGGACGTTTACCAAAGATCAGAGGCTGAATGTCCTTGACCACTGAAGTGTTCCCCGACTGGGAGGGGACATTCCTGTCTGGTGATTTTAATGTGGTGTCCATTTTGAATAATGTGGTGACTGATTTTGAAGAGTATCCCATGGTGAGTCTGATGGTGGGATGAAACTTGTTGATATCGCCATGTGGTCGTTTCAGTGGTTCCTCGGCTTGAGTCCAAAGGAAGAAAATGTTATCAGTAGTGTATGCATGGTCTCACCAATATACCATGTCTCAGGGCATCCTTGCCTGCAGCGTATGAGATGGACAACGTTGGCCGAGTCACATGAGTATCTGCCGTGTACATGGTGGGTGGTGTTCCCACTTGTGATAGTAGTGTCCATGTTGATGATCTGACATGTCTTGCAGTAGTTACCATGGCAGGGCTGTATAGTGTTATGGTCGATGTTGCCCAGAAGGCTGGGTAGTTTGCTGCGAACCATGGTCTGTTTAAGGTTTGTCGATTGTTTGAAGGTGAGAAGTGGAGGCATAGGGATGCTGTCCTCAGTGATGACTTGTTGAGGCTGCGAAGAACATGGCATAGTTTCTCCGCTCTGGGGAAGTACTGGACGATGAAGTGTACTCTATCGGTCATATCTTGTGTCTGTCGTCAGAGGAGGTCATTGAAGTTTCTCGCTGTGACACATCAGAACTGGCAATCGATGAGTTGAGCATCATATCCCATTCTTATGAGGACGTCTTTCAAAATCTTTAGGTGTCCATCGCTTTTCTCCTCATCTGAGCAGATCCTGTGTATGTGCAGTGCTTGTCCGTAGGGGATGGCTTCGTTAACATGTTTAGGGTGGAAGCTAGAGGAATGCAGCATCATGAGGTTATCCGTGGGCTTGCGGTAGTGTGAGGTACTGAAGTATCCATCCATAGTGAAGATGCGTGTGTCTAGGAATGCGACTGATTTTGAAGAGTATCCCATGGTAAGTCTGATGGTGGGATGAAACTTGTTGATATTGCCATGTGGTCGTTTCAGTAGTTCCTCGGCTTGAGTCCAAAGGAAGAAAATGTCATCAATATATCTGGTGTATAGCATCGGTCAGAGGTCCTGCTTCATCTGAAGGCACACCATTGGTTTTCAGACATATGATGACGACATCCAGAAAGTCAGTGAGTACAGGGGCAATAAACACCACTTGCTATGAATTAAGACACAGTGAACTAAGAACAGCTTTACATTAACACAGTTTATAGAGGCTGGAATGAGACACCTGCAGGAATGTACTGGAATAGTCCTGTGTAGAGGTAATGGGGGTCTCCTACAAAGTAAGCAGTTTTTACAAAATTTGACCTTTAGAAAGTTTTGTGAAAGAAAAAAGCTCAGTGACGCTAGAAACCAATCCAGATATTTCCACAAAAGCTGAACTAAATCTATTTTCCACAATCCTTCAAAACAAGTGTCTTCATAACATCTTCTGAAGATGGGTCCCGACCCGAAATGTCAGCTTTTCTGCTGCTCTGATGCTGCCTTGCCGGCTGTGTTCCTCCAGCTCCGCACTGTGTTATCTCAGACTCCAGCATCAGCAGTTCTTACGCTCTCTTCATAACATTTGCAACCTTGAAAACATGATATCTAATTTTTAAATGCATTGTAAAATGCAGACAAAACTATTAAAATGTTAAGAAAAATTTACACACATTTTTAATTTGGTCTTTACATAAATAATTCATTCTGTTACCTTATTACTTAAATAATTCAAACAAAGCAACTGTCATTACATTGCTTTCCCCTGCAATGTGAACATTTTAAAAAGATAAGGCTGTAATAGCAAACTCCATTGATAGAAATAGGCACCTTAGTTTTTGATATTTTCACAAAGCCCAGGGAATTATAATAGTATATATCATTATCTCTCTGTAGCCGTTATGAACACATACTTCAAAATATTTAAGTGCCAGTAGCCATCCCAGGATTTCTTTTTCCATGGGAGAGTTTCTCTTTCAATATTGATTTATCTTGTTAGAAAATATCCTCCTGGATTTGCTGTGTCCAACCCATCTTCTTGTGACAGAACTGTACCCAACCCCAAACTAATTGCATCCATTGCTACCTTGTAGGGTTTAGTGAAATTGGATGAGACCAAAAATTCATTGATCAAAATTGCTGCCAACTTCTCAAAGGATGCCTGGCACTTCCCTGACCAAGCGACTATGGCTTTATTTTGGAACAAATGTATCAGGGAAGCAGCTATAATACTGATAATAATTAAGAGGAGGTGACAGCCTCATGGTATTAACACTGGGCTGTTAATCCAGGCACCCAGATAATGATCTGCAGTCCTGCCATGGCAGATGGTGGAATTTGAGTTCAATAAAAATCTGGAATTAGAGTCTAATGATGTCCATGAATCCATTGTCAATTGTTGGGGGGAGAAAAAAGCCATCTGGTTTGCCAAAGTCCTAGGGAAGGGACCTGCTGTCCTTACATGTGACTCCAGATCTACAGCAATGTAGTTGACTTTCAACGGCCCTCTGGGCAATTAGGGATGGGTGGTAAATACTGACCTAGCCAGTGACACCCTCATTCCATGAATGAGTCAAAATAAAAACCACACACGTCCAAAAATCTCATTATTTCCCATTTTCCCTTCCAAACCGATAACCACTCCCATCTGGAAAGTCAAGGGCAATAGCTAAATGGGGATTCCACTACCTGCAAGTTCCCTTCAAAGCCACTCGCTATACTGACTTGGCAATATATCACCATTTCTTTAGTGGGTCCTGCAAAACCATCGCTATCAGCATTATTGATTTATCTCGTTGTGGATCTATCACATGGATTGTAATAATTCAAGAAGTCAATCCATCACCATCTTCTAAAGGGCAACAAGGGACAGGCAATAAATGCTGGCCCAGTCAGTGACACCCACATCCCAGAAATGAATATACAAAAAGTTTGAGGAGTGGGAAATTTCGCTAATGTTTGTATTTTTGCAGCACCTGTCCTTCTCCTACCATGTACCCGTGGTGGATTATTTGTATCTTTGCAAACACACATCTGGAAATGTTTATCCCCAAATCAATCAATTGTAATTTCCCAAGCTGTAGTTGTTTCAAATGGCCCTTCCAAGTGTCACCATATACAACACATCTTCAAGGTAAACTATACAATTAGGAACAGGGCTACCACTTGATTCCGCAATCTCTGAAAAATTGCTGGAGTCTTTTTAGCTCAAATGGCATCACTTGGCATTGGAAAAAGCTGTCTCATTTGCTAAAGGCCAATGTTTATTTACCAGTGGGTGTTGAAGGAACTTGCCAGTCTCTCAGGGACATTCAAGAGTGTATTGGATGACTGTTTGGATAGAAATGGTGTGCAAGGGTACCATACAGTGTGAAATCTTGATCTGACTGGATCTCAGTGGGTGACCCACAATGAATGAAGAACTTGGTTAACTCTTCTATCACTGTTTTAGGTACCTTAACACAAGGGAGCCAAGTGGTCACGTCTATGACTTTTGGAAACTTTTGGTTTCCTAATTTGGATTAATGATCTAGATGCTTACCTTGAAGGTGCATACAATTATAGACATCTTCACAAGGGGTGAGATTAGCTGGTGAGATCAAAATATTTCAAGATCACCTTCTTGCCTTGTGTTTTATATCAGCATGATGACTAAATCAGGGGAAACATTGTCATTGCCAAATCCCCCTCCAGGTCACACTAACCTGAACACATTGCCTTGTTCGTTCACAGTTTCAGTATCCTGGAACATCATGCCTAACACTATAATGGGAACACCATCACCATAAGAATCACAGTGATTCAAGAAGAAAGCCTATAGCATCCCTTCAGGACATCTCGAGATAAGCAATCAATGTGATCTTTCAGAATCGCCCCCCATCCAATGAAAAGATAATATGATCCAGGTCTATGAAGGATCTCATTAGGTG
>NC_063361.1:27061815-27083024 GCF_021869965.1 Rhincodon typus | reverse complement strand
GAATCCCTGGCACAGGGAGGCAGCAGTGCTAACCACCAAGCTACCGTACCACCCTTGTTAGTAGTTGAAATTAGTTGCTATGGGAGATGAGAGGGCTGGTGATCTGGTGGTTAAGTGAGAATTTATCTAATCAAGAATTTTACCTTGGAATCACTTAGATGGAAGGTGATTAGGGCAGGGATAGGTGGGTATGCAGGAAGGTGGAGTGTCGCTATACAATTAGGTGCATAATAAAGATTTATTGAGGTAGATCAAGTAATCGGTAAACTCAAGGCTGTGTTTTCTTTTCTCATGTCAAACCTCCCAGGATAGTTTCCGATACATTATTGTTTAAATTCAACTTTACCAAAATTAGTCAATCGTTTCTCACTAACACACTTAATTCCTTGTCAGTTTAGATTTTGCTTATTTAAATTTTACTTTTCTTTCTTTATTTAGTCTTAGTTGGTCTCCACTACCAGGGATGAGGAACTTCAGCTATGTGAAAAAACTGGCACATTTGAGTTTGTTGTCCTTAAGAGTACAAAAGGTCAAGAAGATATGCGTAAAGTGTGCAACATCATTTCTTGTGGAGCTCAATAGTTTGACTGATCTGTGCTTGATCATGTTAGGCTGGTAGCTGGTCTTTGTTAACTGTACCTGATTGCTTAAGCTTGTTGATGGAGCTAGAGAGCTAGGAAAACCATGAAAGTTCCAGTCAAGAAAGGAAGCTCTGGCCTATGACCTATGCATATAGAAAATCCTGTAAGTTCTATGATATTTTCATGTATGATAATCAAAGTTTGTTAGTTCAGCATTTTCATCTCTGCATTGTTCTGAAATAAATGTAAAATATGCGACATACAGAATACCGGGGAATGCATAACAGTTTTCATTTCTATAAATAAAGAAAAACTATTTCCACTGGCAGATCCATGAGTAGCCAAAGGATACAGATTTAAGGTGTTTGGCTAAAGAACCAAAGTCAACATGTGAAAGCATTCCCTGATTGAGTGAGTTGTTGTAATCTGAAATTCACTGCCTGAAAGGGAACAGATCCATATTAATTTTCAAAATAGAACTGGAAAATATTTGAAGGCAGAAACTTTTACAGGGCAATAGGTAAATTTTAGGACTGAATTGAGAAGGAACTTCTTCACCCAGAGGGTTGTTAATCTATGGAATTCCTTGCCCAGTGAAGTAGTTGACGCTACTTCAGTAAACGTTTTTAAAGATAAGGTAGATTTTTTTTAAACAATAAAGGAATTAAGGGATACAGTGAGAACGCGGGTAAGTGGATCTGAGTCCACGAAAAGATCAGCCATGATCTTATTGAATGGTGGAGCAGGCTCGAAGGGCCGGACGGCCTACTCCTGCTCCTAGCTCTTATGTTCTTATGTTCTTATGTAAAGAGCAGAGGAATGGGACAAACTGGATAATGCTGCCACAGATCAGGCACAATGGGCTGAATGGCCTCATTCTATAACAGTTGGTTCTATGATTAGATCAACTTAGATTAAACACTGCTTGCCCAAGGATGTCTAGTACCCAAGCATGTTTGTGTAACACAAATGTTTACTGGTTTTATTATACAACGTTGCATTTTACAATTCAAAACTATATTATGGTGTGGTAATTCCCTAGTAGTTCCTGGTTATGAGTCTTCCCCCAGCCAACCTCCTCATGAAGTTGGAAGAGCTGTTGCCTGTTGTGTAAGTGAACGGCTGAAAGAGTTAATGTTGAAGTTCGATCAGCTCCACCCAATTTGATGATATCTCACACAGTACAAACATGACATGAGCTATTGCAGGGAGCAGGCGTATTCTGTACACCTCCCAAGAGCCCTGATGCCTGAGAAGTGAGGTAAACAGTACTTATTGCTGTCATACAAGAAGTAAGTCATCTTGTTCATAAAGACAAATGCTTTTGTTGGGACTCACCAGCAATGGTGCACAAAAATCTAGGAGCTCTTTGCAGTGGTAAAAATACTTAGAGGGAACGTTGTTCACCTGTGATTCTGTTGAAATTGACCAGTGGACTATCTTCCATCACTGACAGCCTAGACACAGTATAGACAAGAGGATTGATTGCAGTGTACCACGTACTGGCTGAGATGGCACATGCCACAAGGCGTCAGTAGTGGCAATCAGGCCAAACACCACACTGTCCATCAGATCTTTGCACATATATTGTGAACTGGACAAAAAAATATCCGTTCCTCACTGGGATCTTGCTGCTCAAAATTCTCCATTGTTGCTGCTTGTGGTTTTCATTTTGATCCATGTTTGAGAACTTGGAACACATGTTTGCATTCCATCTTTATGGCTAAACAAGTCTGTCTTCACAATCAAATTTGTATCGAAATCTGCTGGATGAGACTGTGACAACGTTTCATACAATTTGCAATAGTGTGACATGAATTAAATTCGAATAGTAAAATGAAATGCTTTAATTGTACGATAGGTCACTTAGCATCGAAATGAGAATGATGGGTTGGAAGAAAGGTTTGCATTTATATAGCACCTTTCATGACTGCTAAACACCTTGAAGGACTTTAGTGTAGTCACTGTTGTGATGTAAGAAATGTGGAGATCAATTTGCACACAATAAACTCCCACAAACAGCAATGCGGTGATGATCAGATAATTGTCATTTACTGTTGACAGAGGGATAGATATTGGTCAGGACTCTGGAGATAACACAACTTTCCTTCTGCAAAATGTTGTAATATCCACCAGAGCAGGCAAGTGGAGTCTTGCTTTAATATGCCATTCAAAAGGCAGCATGTTGACAGAGTAGCACTCCCATTGAGTGGGAGCCTTGATTTTTGCTCTCAGCTCCTGGAGTGGGACTTGAACCTGGAACTACATGTCTCTGAAGTAAGACGGTCTACCTCAACTGAGCCAGAGCTGACTCAGTTTAATGTTACCAGTGAAAAGCTTTAATCAGATCTTACTGAGTCAGGCTAGTGAAATCTTTTCCAGAGAACTTGGGATCATTACATATGGTGCAATGTCAAACTGTGGCGGGGATCCAACCTCATAACGCCTTTGATGAGGTGATCTTGCGGCACAATTAGTAGTGGCCATTCCTCTCAGCCAGAATTTCCAAGTTCATCCAGGTTTATCCAATTCTGAGGTTCACCCAGCACCAAGCTGTGGAAGGTGTTTTCATAACATGGATGAACACGTTGAGCATCAGCCTGCAAATCCTTCCAATGCACACCAGTGGCAGGCAGTCAGGGTGGGTGAGATTTCTGGTCAACTGGATGATGGAAAGGAAAGTTGGAGCTTCTACCATCTTCATATATATCTCCAGACTACAACAGGACATGTAAAGTGCCACACAGATTCCCTGATTGAACTGCAACCCAGTACTAGACATTTGATATCATTAAGGAATTGGATTGCTTGCAGAGTAGTGACTGGAATCTAGACAGAGAGATTCCCTTGACCATACAATGTAACTTCTGAAATAAACTTTGAAGAACCAATTTGGAAACAATTCAATTCCTACTTGGATTTTGTTTAGTACTTTAACAAATGAATAGGAAGGTAGGGAAGTAGGAAGAATAACTGAACTTCCTTTTAGAAAATGATAAGCATCGGCTTACAGTGAGTAATGTGAATATGACCTGCAATCTATCATTGCAATGTCAATATTCACCTTCCTGTGTGTGTGTGTGTGTGTGTGTGTGTGTGAACTTATTAAGTGGATTATATACATAACTATGGGTTAAATAAACTCATCGGAGACAGTCTATTTGTAGCCTTACATTCTCTATGACTGTACACTAGCATCAGGCTTCTTAAGAGCAAATGTCTGTGATGCTGTTGGGAGTGAGCCAGGCAGTCATCCTTGACACGTTATCAGGACTTGGGGACGATAACAAAATGTTCAAGAGGCGAATTTGAGTTTGTTGCTGACTTCAGAGCAGATTCCCTGGTATGAGGAGCATGTTGTGAAGAGCAGGTTGACACTGAGTCGTCTGAGTGATCCCAAACAAGTCTCTTTCAAAAGCGGTCACATTTCAGTTTTAAACTCACTCTAGAAGGAGCCTTGACCCTGCTATGCCTCCTTCCTTCTTTGGTCCCCTGGGTTTCTTGCTGCTCTGTGCTCTCTACCATCCAGTAGGATCATGGTGGTGGTTTGAGGGTGATGTTTCGCCAACCACTCAGACAATACAGCAGCCTGAAGTGACAACACCCTCCTGGCCTATAAGAGAAGATGACGTGCAGTTAATTCAAACTTCCGAAAAGACATCTAACGAAAACAATGCTCAAGGTATATAATTATCATTATCTCTTTTGTCAGAATCAGGACTGGAATACTAATCGTGCAGAAGTTGGAAAAAATGGGTGAAACATGATTGTGAATGGTTGGTGTGCTTCCAGGGCTGGCAAAAGCAAAACCAGCCAATGTTTATTGCTGGAAAAAGCATTCTGTGCATGTCCATTGAGAAGAAAGCTAGACTTGGCTGCGATGCTTCTCTAGCTGAATAGTTTCACTTGATATTTACTGACAAGACTCAAACATGCACACAAGTCATTTTGAACAAGAAATGGAGGGATGCTGCTAGTAACTGCATTCACATGGGGGCAAAAAATTAACACAGAGGTAGAAATGTAAGGATTAAACTAGCTTTGTTTTCCTTGTATTCTGTTCTAAGCATATACATGGATATGTAAATTATCTTGTCAGTTTTTCCAACAATAGAGTCAGTTGTATAATCCAATCAGTATTACAATCTCTTTATCCAACTCAAAGATACAATATTGGAGAGTTGAGGGGGCAATAAGTAAAGTAAATCCACTTGCAATTCAATTTTGCTCACGGTTTGAACATTTTTAGAAACTGGCCATTGGCATTAGTTGGCAATTCTCAGTAATTATTTTTGCTTTTTTCTTGGTAGTTGTTTATATGAATCTGAAATGTGTGGGTAGGGTGGAGGGAGGGGGTGGTGGTCGTGCATGGTCAGAGTTGAGGGGGGAGGTGGTAGGGAGCTGCTGGAAGATTACCCAGGTTTTTACCTGCACAAAGTGCAGGGCAGTCAATTGTCGTCTGGGACATTGGCAAACAAGAATCTTCCAACACTGACAATCCATTGTCAGTTTGTGGAAGCTCAGGGTCAGTGTTGTGATGCAGCTTACCACTTCAGACTTGCGTTTGAATCCAGCCTAGACTGGAAGCTGGAAGTGTTGCAAGAAACTAATTATATGGTGTTTCAATCTAGATCCTGGTGGATAACAGCATTTGAACACTCCTGGTTGGGTTGAATATCTGTGAGACACTGCATATTGTTTGATTTTACTCATTTCTTAATTGATTCATAGAGCTAGTGACTAGGATGGGGATACCTGGAGAATATCTTTTCTTCTCTACCCCAGGGAAAATGTAATTAATCACAACAAACTCTTCAGATCCTTTCTGATCTCTCTGTCTTAGCCGCAAACTGGAGAGTTCACCAGCACCGAACCATTGAGGAAGTTGGCAGAATCTTCTTCATGAAAACAGTCATCAACAGAATAAAAATTCTACAAATCAGTATGTTCTTGGAGTTCTAATAATACAACATTGTACCTGAAATGAATCAGTGTCAGAGCAGGGGTTTCCCCTCCAACAATGTCCCCCACCACCCCCCTCCAATTTGCATTTCACAGCGAGCTTATAAAGTTTTTTCAATGTATTTATTCACAGGATGTAAGCATTGCTCACTAGGCCTGTATTTATTGCTCATCCCCAATTACCCATGAGCTGAGAGACTTGCTAGGCCATTTCAGGACATAAATGCAGTGCAGCAGTTCAGAAGAGGTTCATAGATTGATACATGGAATGAGCAGGTTGTCTTATGATGGAATGTTGGATAGGCTGGGTTTTTTTTCTCAGTGGAGTTTAGAAGGCAAGGGCTCACTTGACTGAAGTGTTTCAGACCTTGAATAGTCTTCACAAGGATGTCTTCGCGTATATGTCAGATCGTGTGTTCAAGTGAGGCTTGGACCCTTGAATTTCCAGTTATCAGTTTTCAGGTCTTTAGCTCTCACCCTCAGTCTATTAGTAGCATTGGCAAAGATGTGGAAGTTCTATGTCTAGCATTTGTACAAATTTTTCTTAAAATCAGAAATGCATGTCCTGCAGAGAGAGTTACAGAGGTTTAGGAAATACACGTTGCCATGGTAACCATGAGTGTATCACCCCTTAAACATACAAGTTTCCCTGAGGTCAAGGGAGGTGATGTTGTAAGCTTGCAGCCGGATGTAACTGGATATTGTTCAACTGTGCAGGAGGTGGATTGTTTTAGGAGCTGAGGCTATAGGAAGAATGGTTGATACATCAACTGAGAAAAGTTTATCATCTGACTTCATGCAGAATCTGATATTATGCTCCAAGAGAAGGGCAAAGTAACCAGTTTGCACATAAAAATAGGCTTACCAAGTTCTGGAAATATTGCTCACTGTAAATGGACAGACTATGGGTGGATCTGCACCACATGGTTTACAGTAGTTAGAGATGGCAGCTCACCACCACCTTCTCCATGGTAATTAGGGATGGGCAGCAAATTCTAGCCCAACAGCCACATCCCATAAATGAATAAAATAATATTTAATGAATTCAACAGACTGACTCTCTAAAACTATTTAAGGAACCAAATTCCAAGTGTATGCAAACAATTTCTTTAAACTCAACTGTATATTTATAAATAGCAAGAAGTTAATACTGATTTACTGTGACATAACCCATTTATTTATTTCATTATTAACCCACTGGATTAATTATTTGCACTGTTGAAGAACTGCTAACTGTGATTGTTCATTGTAATATTGTGTGATATCTTTGATAAATGATGAACATAACATCATACACATGAAAATATATATCAGAAGCAGGAGTAGGCCATTTTGTCCCTCAGGCCTGCTCACACTGTTCAATAAGATCATGGCAGATCTGATTATGGCCTCTGTTCTATGGTTCTGTCTATCTCGGATACCATTGGCTCCCTTGATAATCAAGAATGAATCTAATTCACCCTTAAAAATAATCAATGGCCATGCCTTCATTGCTCTCTGGGGAAGAGAATTCACCTAACACCAGCTCCTGGCAAACACCACTAAAACCTTCCTTCACTCCAAAGATACAACTATTAACTGTCAACCAGTTTTGTATCTATGTTGTTATTATCCTTTTTATTCCATGAGTTCTAACTTTGCTCACTAGTCTGTGTGCGGCACTTTATCAAGTCAGGGTTATCTCATCCACTCAATGACTTGTGTGAATCTTGCCAGGAGGTTAGTAAAGCAAACAGTGAAGCTAAGATGATTTGTTGGGCCGGATTTAGAAATCACCATCTCCTAGGAAAGGACTAGATGATTTTATTCTACACTTTCTTCATCTTTTCATACCTCTGGGCCTCACCAGCGTACACTTATAAAAATTAAAACTCAAAGTAACAATAACAGAGGGCAAATAACTCGAAAATAAAACTCCAGAGAAATAGGCGAAGCAGTAAAATTGTATAGCAACTTTTTGAGATAATTAACTGTCCCAAAAGTCTGAAAGAATGCTGGTTAGATTTTTATCTCCAATTTCCTTCCTTTCTTTCCTCTTCTGAAGTCTTTGACTCCCTTCTTGTTGTTGACCTAGTCTTTGATGAAGTATTGATTTGAAGCTTTGTCTGATGCCCCTTGATGAATATTAATATTGATTCCAGTATTGTGTAAGATGCTGAAGAATGAAAGGTGGCCTGTGTTGCGAGTGTTACCTGAGGGATCAATATTGGCGAGGACCCTATATGTTTTACCTGGAAAAGTGCCATTGGATTCTGTCCATCAACCTGAACAGGCAAACAGAGATTCTTTATCGCACATGCAAAAGGCTGCCTTGATTTCAAAAGGAAATTGGTTGGGCATTTGAGGGAAATAAGCTTGCAGGAGAGGGGCTTAAAATGGGCAAAGTGGGACTCAATGGATTGCTTGATAGAGGGCTGGCATCAACCTGATGAACTGGAAAGTCTCCATCTGTGCTGACATGATTGAGTGACAGAAAACTCTCAATCCTGCACTAAAATATCAGCTTAGATTTTGTGTTCAAGTGAGGCTTGAACTCAGAAGCTGGCAGAGATGAAAATGCTGTCACTGAGTGAAGTTGACAGCAAAGAGGGTGGAACATGCGAGCTACATAAAATATGAAAGAATCCCAAAGAAAGAGCAAGCCGGGGAATGGGCATTATTTGAACTCGTTGAGTTATGTTGAACTGTAAAACCATAAGATGTAGGAGGAGAAGCAGGCCAATCAGCCCATGTTCCACCATTCAATGAGATCATGGCTGATCCAAAAATCCTCAAATCCACTTTCCTGCCTTTTCCCCTTATCCCTCATTTTTCTGATGATTAAAAATCCATCTGTCTCAGCCTTGAACAAATGCAAAGTGAAGGTGAAACAACGCTAAGTGTTAACATCTGCAAACCTGTCAAAGCTTTAGCAAGATACATGGTCAATATTTATTTGTCTATTTTATGCATTCTTGAGATGTGAGCGTTACTGGCTAGATTGACATTTTATTGCTGATCCCTAATTGGTGGTGCTGAGTTATTCTTGAACTACTATAAGTCCATCTGATGTAGGAACATCCACAGTGCTGCTAGGAAGGAAGTTCCAGGATTTTGATTGCACAGGATTAAAGGAACAGCGATATATTTCCAAGTCAGGATGGTGGGTGGTTTGGAGGGAATCTGCAGGGGGTGGTGTTCCCATGTATTCACTGCCCATATCCTTCCACCTGATACAGGTTGCCAGTTTGAAAGGTGCAGTAGAAAGAGCCTTGGTGAGTTGCTGCAGTACATCTTGACTATGGTAAACACTGCTGCCATTGTGCGCTGGTGAGAGAGACAATGAATGTTTAAAATGGTGGATTGGATTGTGGTCAAGGGGACTGCTGTGCCCTGAATATTCTTAATCTTCTTGAGTATTATTAGAACTGCACCCATCCAACACTTATCACATATTATATGCAACAAGATATTTGAGTTCCTCAACTGACGCTGATAGTACAGATTTCTCCCAGAAACTTCTGAACAATCATTCATTGGAAGGTTGCTCTGCTGGCTGGGCTGTTATTGTCCATCCCTAGCTGCCCTTGAGGACATAGTGGTGAGCTACCTTCTTGAACTGCTACAGTACCATTTGGTGTAGCTACACTCTCTACGCTCTCTCTGTTGATCGGAACTAAGTTCCAGGATTTTGGAGCCAGCCACCGTAAAGAAACAGTGATATATTTCCAAGTCAGGATGGTAAGAGGCTTGGAGAGGAACTTACAGGGTGTGGTATTCCCGTGTATCTGCTGCCCTTGTCCTTCTAGCTGGAAGCGATCGTGGGTCTAGAAGGTGCTGCCTAGGAGCCTAATGTTTGAGGTTACACAAACAAAAACAGAGAACTACAGATGCCAAAAATCAGAAGCAAAAACAGAAATTGCTGGAGAAGCTCAGCAGGACCGGCAACATCTGTTAAGAGAAAGCAGAGTTAACGTTTTGGATCCAGTGATCCTTCTTCAGAACTGGAACTGAAACGTTAACTCTGCTTTCTCTCCATAGATGCTGCCAGACCTGCTGAGTTATTCCAGCCATTTCTGTTTTGTTACTGCTTAAGGCTACTTGATACTATTGGCAATTCACTGACCTTCGTCCTCCGTAATATTTGGAAGCCACAGTAATAGACTGAGCAGTAATCAGCGCTGGGGTGGCATGGTGGCTCAGTGGTTAACACTGTTGCCTCTCAGCTCCAGGGACCCAGGTTTGATTCCACCCTTGGGTGACTGTCTATGTGGAATTTGCGCATTCTCCCTGTGTCTGTGTGGGTTTCCTCTGGGTGCTCTGGTTTCCTTCCACAATCCAAAGATGTGCAGGCTAGGTGGATTGGCCATGCTAAATTGCCCATACTGTTCAGGGATGTGTAGATTAGGTGGGTTATAGGGGGATGGGTTTGTGTGGGATGCTCTGAGGGTCAGTGTGGACTTGTTGGGCTGAAGGGCCTGCTTCCACACTGTAGGGATTCTATAAAAAAAACATATTTTTATGTCAGTGATGTATTATGCCATATTGAAGATATATAGTTTTCCGATCACAACATAGCTTGCCATTGTTGAGGGATGTTAAGAAAACATAACATATTAAACAGTGAGTCTGGGACCTTGATTCATGATAAATCACATTAGTATGACAAACAAAATAGATTCCAATTGGTTAAAGGTAATATTTTAGCTGAAATCAGGAAACTTGTTTGAAGATGTGTGACTGGCACTCTGGAATAGAATAATGCTGTAGTGGCATTAATTTAACTGGAAGTTGAATGGTCTGATGGGGAAAAGGGAGTAAAGGTGGGAGAGGTGGACCGTAAGGTTTTCCAGATGGATGAGTCAAACTGGGTCGATTGGTTTTCCATCTCAAGATTGATCTTGTTGTCTGAGACATAGAGTCTGGCTCCCTGCCTCGCTTTTGTCTTCATTTCCGTCCTAATCTGTTTAGCCAGACACACTATCTGAAGCTGTTATCAGTTTTGGCCTGTTCTTACACTTTCACCACATGCACTATTATTATGGCTCCTTCAAGAGTCTCTAATGTCAACTACTCGTTATCATGAAATTTCCCCTTGAATTCACTTTTTGTTTCTAACTTACAGACGCCGCTGTGCCCAGATAATCACTCAACTGGTCTGTTGAAAATAATAGTGCTTGAGTCAAGAGCTTTGGGAACCTTCAGGTGGAAAGGCTTGCTTGCAACATTTAATGTAGCGGTTCAGACAAGAACAACTATTTTAACCTGAATGGATACATGCCCTATACAGCTGTCTTTACCAATATGGCATCACGTTTAACCAAGACATGTGACATTGCCCCTTGAAACTGGTCCTCTTTGCCCTAATTTTTCAAATGGAGAAAGGGAGTGAGGACATTTCTTTACTGAGTCAAGCACTAAAATTAGGACAAGATGCCAACTGATAACACACATTTTGTAAATGGAGTTGATAGGCTGGATTATTCTAATAGGCTATCCAGATGTTCCTGAATTCTTTCCTCCAGGAAATTGTAATCTGCCTAGTTCCCGAATCAAATTGATTCTTGAATCTGGATTAACGCGACCACTGTAGTGGAGCGACGTGCAAAGTTAAACCACTTTGTGCCAATGATATTGTTGGAAAGTTAATGCACCCTTAGGTAGGAAAGGACTTCTGGCATATATAGTTGGCAGATACTCTAGAGAATTGCTCCCTAAACTTTCTGCACCTTCCCTTCAAAGTTCTTTGTATTCTGAGGTCAGTTGTACTTTCTAACACATCAGGTTTCTTCTTATGATAAAAGACATTGTTTTGTGTATACAACAGCAAATCGAACATCAAAGGCTGCGATTATCTTGTTACACAAGGTTGTTGGCAGGGATTAGTCATAACACCTCCAGTTCAGTCCAGTCCACTGACTGTGTAATTTACAGAAACCTGACATTTTAAATGCTAAAACTTTATCTACTCCAGAGTGGCATTTACACCTTGTTGAAAAACGTTCTGCCCATATTTGGTCTATGATGTGGAGGTGCCAGTGTTGGTCTGGGGTGGACAAGGTCAGAAATCACACAACATCAGGTTATAGTCCAACAGGTTTATTTGAAAACAATCAATTAAATCAAATGAATCAATTAAAACCTTCTAACTGATTAAAGATTTAACAGCATCTTAGGTTTGTTTAATACGCCCTCATCAGTGGTGTGGCCCTTTGATCTTTTACTTATAAATTCTGTGTCAGATACTATCTCTCTCACTAACACCTGAAGAAGGAGTGAGACTCTGAAAGCTTGTGTTTTCAAATAAACCTGTTGGGCTATAACCTGGTGTCGTGTGATTTCTGACCTTGTCCATACTTGGTCTAGTGAACATGTGACTCCAGTCCCACACCATTTAACAGACTTATGAAGTGGCCACTACAACCAGGAATGGGGATGGGAATAAATATTGCTCTTGCTATTGGGTGGAAGTGGCAGCAGTTACATAGACCGCATAGTCCAGAATATCCTTCTAAACCTCTCTGCATCTCTTCCTCCCTCTTCATAACCTGATTCTTCACCCCAAACTTTTAGTCACCCCTTTAATATCTCCTGATGTGGTGTGATGTCAAAGAGTTCTCTTAAAATGTCTCCGTTAAATTACTACATTAAAGGTGCTTCATAAGTCCAAGTTGTTGTTGTTATTGTCAACAATGCCCCCATACCGGAAAGATATTTTTTGGAAAAGTGATTTGGGTGCATGTTGAGTTCTCTGCAATCTTATTCCATTAATATTTCTTTTCCAAATTGCATAAATCCAGCCTTGGTGTTGTAAGTGCAAAGTAAATCTCTCATATGAGGTGCAAAGTAGAAAAAGACAAGAGAGAAAGTGTACAGTGGGTTTGAAGGGCAGAAATGGCCCAATTGTGTTCATGACCTGTGCAAATAAATAGCCTGCTGGTACTCATTTTCAAAACTTATACCAGGGCCAATAGTCAGTGGATGAACAGAAATAAAAATGTTCACTGAAGGTGCTTTTATATTGAAGTCCCTGATACAGGGGAGCAGGCCTATTAACCAGCTTGAGTGTGGGGTTGGGGGAATAGGGATGAAGGGTAGTGGAGGGACAGGGATGTGTCAAGGGAACAGCTTTGTCGGTTTCCATTTCCAGCAGTCACTGTGGTCAGAAACTGATCCAATGTTACCGGCTGGCAGCTGGCAAGATCAGCACAACATTGGGGTTAGGACAGGAACCAGGTCTGTTAGAGCGATTTACTTTTCTAACAGCAACCAAAAATGAAACAAAGGGGTTTGTCATCACTTGCCTTTGTAAGATCATAAGGTCTTGAGTAAGATTATGAACTTAACAATGTTGGGACTCTCATGATACAGTGTAGTGTCTGTGCCTCTGAGCTAGGAGACCTGGTTCAAATCCCTACCTGCTCCAGAGGTGTGTAATGATATCTTTTATCAAGTAGATTAGGAAATATCCACCTTTAGTAACTTGACCTGGAAGGACTCCAACAAAGACCCGCCAGACTGATACCTGGGATGAGGGAATGGTCCTACAAGGGGTATTTCAGTATTTTAGGCCAAGTGTGCCTAGAATTGAGAGGTGACCTCATTGATACGTAAAATTCTTCAGGCATTTGACATTGTTCATGTTGTGAGGACGTCTCTCCTGTCCATGAAGTCTAAAACCAAGGATCGCAGCCTCAGCTACAGGGGGAGGATGGGTGTGGCCTTTGACGACTGAAGTGAGGAGGAAAAGGCTTAGCTTAAAGATTTATGAAGATCGGATTTTTCTAACTCAACAACTGGGATGCTCAGTTCTTGAGTATATTTAAGATTGGAAATTGATAAATGTTTGGACCCTGAGGAAATTAAAGGATATGGGGAGATAATGTGGATGATTGAGTGAGAAGATGACTTTAAGGATTGGAGTAGGCTCAAGGGGCTGAATGGCATACTTGGGTTACAATTTCTTATGTTCTTCTGTCTGCCCAGAGTTTCTTATCTATAAAATCTAGGAAGAGGGAGGTTAGGAAATTTTTTCTCAAAAAACACAGCAGTCAATGGACAATTTTGTTCTTATACATTGAGCGGTGATAGACAGTATTTATGGAGGTGATGAGGTGACTGGGCAGATCCCTGTGTCTCTCCTCATTTTGAGCAGACTCACTGTATTAAGCGATCCTCTCACGAGGCAAGACACCTTCCCGGGATCAGGAGCCTTCACTAGCTGAGGGCTGCTGGCCAATAAGAAACTGTGCATTACTTGGCAACGCCAACAGGAATGGTGGCAGTTGATGATAATGCCATAGGCACGGAGTCGAGGAGGCATCTCAGCCATTGATGAGTGACAGTGGGGCGATGTTCATGGGGGAGCAGAGGAAGGGAGGTCAGCAGCCAAGGCAGAAGGGAGGCCCTCACTAAGCCCCTGTCCCCACACCTCCCATCTCAGAACTCCTCAGGCAGGTACTGAGTAGCTTTGAACAAGGGAATGGCTCCACCTGGAGTCTGTAAATAACTCAGAGAGGGCTTAGCCGCATGTGAAACTCTTGTATGCCCAATAGCAGCAACGTGATGAGGCTCTGTTCACTAAAGAGCTGCGTACAAGTCATCCACCCCAGTTGTGGTAGTGGCATTGGGTTAGTAATCCAGAATCGTTAACTAATGTTCCAGGAAAATGGATTTAAATCCCACCATGACATGATGAAATTTGATTTCACCTAGAAATCTAGAATTAAAAAGCTAGCCTAATTGTGACCATGGCACCAATGTTTGTAAGAAGTGTTATAAGAGTCAATCTCATTCATTAATGCCCTTTAGGCATCTTTAGCTGGTCTACATGTGACTCCAGGCCTATAGCAATGTGGTTGATTCTTGACTCCATGTTGGACAATGAGGATGGCAATAAATGCTGGTCTAGCCAGTGACATCCACATACTATTAAAGAATTTTAAAACAAACTTAATTGTGGCAGAAGTAGGAAAGTTCAGTTTATACTTTGGATCTGTGCAGAGTTCATTTGTTGCCCATTCATCTATCCAGTTCCACAGGTGTAGGAACTTTATTTACAAAGAGTTCTATGCAATGCTTTAAAATGTCGACTCCATGCTTACAGTTCTGGCTTCCAGCACATTTAGAGCTTACTATTTTTCTAAGTTAGCACCCAGGCTTAACTAACCAAGCACAGTGAGCATCAATAGTAGCAGACTCATATAATCAAACACAGGACAATTGAACACTGCATCTGCCACCCTCTCCCTTTAAGGTGGCACAATGGCTCAGCGATTAGTGGTTAGCACTGCTGCCTCAAAGCACCAGGGACCTAGGTTCGATTCCATCCTCAGCCGACTGTCTGTGTGGAGTTTGCACATTCTCCCCGTGTCTGTGTGGGTTTCCGTCCAAAGATGTGCAGGTTAGATGGATCGGCCATGCTAAATTGCCCTGTGATGTCCAGGCTAACTGGGCCGTGGGAAATGCAGCGTTACAGGGATAGGGTGGGCGGGTGCTCTACAGAGGGTCAGTGTGGACTCATTGGGCTGAATGGCCTGTTTTCACACTGTAGGGATTCTATGACTGATTAAATGCCCACTCCATTGTTCGACTCATTTTGGGATGACAATAAACTGTGCCCTATATGATTCCGATTAAACGCAGAACATTGCATTTGGCATTGGTTGCTTGCTTGCCTTGCCTCTGCTCCTATGATGCTGCTTGGCCTGCTGTGTTCATCCAGCCCTGCACCTTGTTGTCTCAGATTCTCCAGTATCTGCAGTTCCTACTATCTCTTGCCATTTATCTTTCTGCTTTTCCAGTACTGGAGCTGTGCTGTCAGGGGCTATAGGATAAAGCCTGCTTCTTTCCCTCACACATTCACTAAATACGATGTTTATCTTCCAGGTATTGAACTACAGGAGGACATCAATCTGTTCAGTCTGGTTCCTGAAGACTCTCCAGGTGTATCCAAGACAGAAGGGCTGGGTGGGAGAACTGGGTTGAATTTCCACAAAGATTTCACCCCCACACCACGCTTAATTCAAACTGTCTTTCCAGAGCCATTTTACAAGGATTTTGCCATCCTAGTCACACTGAAGCAAACCAATTTGAAGGGTGGGGTGATCTTTGCAGTCGTGGATTCTTCTGGGAAGGTCATTAGCCTCGGAGTTAAGTTATCCCCAGTGGAAGATGGCATGCAACATATCGAACTTTATTACACCCCTCCATATTCTGATGCTTCCAGAAAAGCAACTTCCTTCAAAGTGCCGGCCAGGATCAAAAGGTGGACACATTTTGGGCTCCGTGTTGAAGGAAATTCGGTGACCCTGAACCAGCAATGTCAGAGGCCCCAACGACTTAAATTCAAAAGGTCATGGGAACCTCTAGAGTTTGAACCAGATTCTAAAATACTCGTTGCAAACGCTGAAGAAGCAGACGGGGACAAATACATTGTGAGTACTGCTGGCAGGCATGGGGCTTTAATATCTAGTTTAAAGGCTTTCAGAGCATGAGCTGATTGTGGTTCAGTGGCAATGTCACTGGCCCAGTGATCCAGGTGGTCAGGGTAGTGCTTTGGGGTCATGGGTTCAAATTCCACCCTTGCAGCTTTGCGTCAATGAAGAAAACTCTGAAATGGAAATCTAGTCCCAGTCATGGTGACTATGAAACCATCATCAATTGTTGCTGATACTCTCTAGGGAAGGAAATCCACTTCCTTAGTCTGGTCTACAAAGTACTCCAAACCCACAACGATGTGGTTAACCCTGAAAAGACCTAGAAATTGCTCCTTTTGTGTGGTGATAACTTAGTAGTACTGTCACTGGACAAGTAATCCAGTTACCCAGGTAATGTTCTGGGGACCCATGCTCAAATCCTGCCACGGCAGATGGTAGAATATGAATTCAATGAAAAATCTGGGATTAAGAGCCTAATAAAACCATTGCTGGAAAAATCTCTTTGGTTCACCAGTGTCCCTTAAGGAAGGAAACTGCTGTCCTTATCTGGTCTGGTCTATATGTGACACTAAAGCCACAGCAATAAATGTTACAGAGATAGTAAGAACTGCAGATGCTGGAGAATCTGATATAACAAGGTGTAGAGCTGGACGAACACAGCAGGCCTCTGATGCTGCTTGGCCTGCTGTGTTCATCCAGCTCTACACCTTGTTATCTCAGCAATAAATGTCAGCCTAGCTAGCAACTCCCTATCTGCTGGAAGAATAAAAAAAGGCATTTCTGAAGAAGGGTCTAGGCCCGAAACGTCAGCCTTTCTGCTCCTCTGATGCTGCTTGGCCTGCTGTGTTCATCCAGCTCTACACCATGTTACCCCGCTTCACTCAATATAGTAATCTGTTTGGTATCTGGCGTACTCAGGGAATGGACGGTGGAGGTTTACTTGGATTTTAGTAAAGCCTTTGACATGGTTCTGTTTTGTGGACTAATTAGTAAATTTAGACCACATGGGATTCAGGGTGAGCTTGACAATTGGATACAAAATTAGCTTAATAACAGGAGGCAGAGAGTGGTGGTGGAAGGTTGTTTCTCAGACTGGAGGCCTTTTACCGGCCGTGCTCCACAGGGATCAGTGCTGAGTCCAATTTCATCTGTCATTTATGTCATATGAATGATTTAGATGAGAAAGGAGAGGGCTTGATTAGTAAGTTTGTGGATGACACCAAAATTGGTGGTATAGTGGACAGGAAAGAAGGTTATCTGAGATTACAAAGATATCTTAATCAGTTGGGCCAATGAGCTGAAAGTGGCAGATGGAGTTTAATTTGGATAAATTCAAGGTATTTTGCTAAAACCAACAAGGGCAGAACCTATACAATTAAAAGTAGAGCCTGAGGTAGTGTTGTAGAACAGAGACCTAGGGGTGCAGATGCATAATTCTTTGAAGCTTGCATCACATGTAGACAGGTGGTTAAGAAGGCATTTAGCATGCTTGCCTTCATTGCTCAGACTTTTGAGTATTGGAGTTGGGACACCATGTTGGGGCTATACAGTATGTTGGTGAGGGCTCTTCTGGAGTATTGTGTACAGCTCTGGTTGCCAGGCTATAGGAAGGATATTATGAATTGGAGAGGATTCAGAATGATTTACTAGGATGTTGCCGGGAAGATTTTGAGTTATAAGGAGAGGCTGGACAGGCTGGGACTTTTTTCACTGGAGCATAGGAGGTTGAGGGCTGACCTTGTGAGGTTTATGAAATCACGAGGGGTATAGATAAGGTGAACGGCAGGTGTCATTTCTCTGGGAGGGGATTTCAAGACTGGGGGCATATTTTTAAAATGAGAGGAGTAAGATTTGAAAAAGACGTGAGGGGCAATTCTGTGAGAGTAGTGCATGTGTGGAATGAACTTCCAGAGGAAGTGGTGGATACAGGTAGAGTTGCAACATTTAAAAGACATTTGGATAAGTACATGAATGGGATATCTATGGAGAAATATGTGCCAAGCGCACGCAGGTGGGACTATTTTAGTTTGGGATTATAGTCAGCATGGACTGGTTGGACCAAAGATTCTGTTTCTGCGCTGTATGACCATATGACTCTAGTATAATACTTTTTAATTCTTCCTGCCAAAATGAACAAATTCACATTTAACCATGTTATACTCCAACTGTTGTATCTTTGCTTGCTTACTTTGTGGAAGATGGCTCAGTAAATGTAATGGCACAGGTTCTGGGAGTGGGCCAGACCTGTGCCATGTACAACAACAGAGAAAGTACGTTTTTATTTCAAAATATACTTTATTCATAAAAATCTTTATATACATACATGGTCACTAGAGAAGTTCAATCCTGTACACAGTCTTTACATATGTAGAGCAAACAGATTCAAGGCATTTCTTACTTATGCAATATTACATTTACATGCATTTGAGGCATTGGGAGGGTCCAACAACTGAACAGACCCCTGTTGTACTTCATCAGAAAGACCTCAGATGGTGGTCTTTCCCCACTGCGCCTTGGCGTCAGCTGCCCCAAACTTTAGTCTGTCCCTCAGCCTGTAGTCCTGGACCTTGGAATGTGCCAGTCTGCAATACTTGTTCAGGGCCAACTCCTTGCTCTTGAAGACCGACATGGTTCGAGCAGAACAAAAAGCATTTTTCACTGAGCTGATGGTCCTCCAGGCACAGTCGATGTTTGTTTCGGTGTGCGTCCCGGGAGACAGACCATAGAGCACAGAGTCCTGCATCATGGATCTGCTCAGGACGAATCTTGACAAAAACCAATGCATCTTTCCCCAGATTTCCTTTGCAAAGGCACATTCCAGAAGGAGATGTGTGACAGTTTCTACCCTCCTCTCCCTCCCAACAGCCACTTTGAGGGCAGTGTGCAGTGGTGCAGAGTCTCGGCATATATGAAGGATCTCATAGATAATCCCCTTCTTACCACCATCCAAATGATGTCTTGGTGCTTCTTGGAAAGTTCTGGTGATGAGGTATTCTGCCAAATGACTTTGACAGTCTGCTCCAGGAGCAACCCAACAGGATCCACCCTCTCCTTTTCTCGCAGGGTGTCGAGGAAGCTATGTGCTAACCACTTTCTGATGGACCTGTGGTCAAAGGTGATTTTCTTTGCAAAGTTCTCCACAAAGGACAGGTGATACAGAACAGTCAAACTACTTGGAGCGTTCTGCGACAGCGAGGCCAGTCTCATTCTTTGCAACACCCGGTACAAGTAGAACCTCAGTATGTAGTGACACTTTGTGTCTACACACAGCTAGATGCAGCCACACACAAAGGTGGCCATCAGGTTGAGGACAGCATTGGGCACATTCTTCCCTGCCTTATCCAGAGTTTTGCCTATGGACTCCCTGTGGCTCAGTGTTCAATTTAGATCTCCAGGTGAAGTGAGGTGGGCCAGACCTGCACCACGTATAACTGAGAGAGAGCCTCACACCTGATGACCAGGCTTTTACCCATAATGGAGATGGTACAATGCTCTCAAAAGACCAATTTCTACCTCACCTTGGCAATATGCTCCTTCCAAGTTTTTGCACACATCCTGGCCCTCCAAACCATATTCCCAGCACCTTCAGGTAATCTGTCCTGGCGGTGAAAGGGATAAAGGATTGGTTGACCTAGCTCCCAAAGATCATGGCCTTGCTATTGCCTTGGTTTACCTCCAGTCCCTCACTTCTTTTTAATTTTAAAAATATACTTTATTCATAAAACATATATATATCTATACATACATAGTCACTAAAGCAGTTTGGTTCTGTATGGTAGCATGTGGAGAAAACAAACAAACACTGGAGTTTGACTGTATCCAACAAATAAAATTAAAGACATCTCTTACTTGTACAATACTATGTTTACATGTATTTGAGGCACTAGGAGGCTCCAGTAACTGAACAGATCCCCATTTAACTTCAGCAGAAAGACCTCAGACAGTGGTCTTTCCCCACAGTGCCTTGGCAGCATCTGCCCCAAGCTTAAGTGCTTCCCTCAGCATGTAGTCCTGGACCTTGGAATTTGTCAGTCTGCAACACTCAGTCAAGGTCAACTTCTTGCTCTGGAAGACCCACAAGTTTCAGGCAGACCAAAGACACCCAAGTTGATGGTTTATACCTCACACCTTTTGGGCACTTGCTCACCTCATTACCAAACTGTCCTGAAACTCTGTGGGTAACTTTTGTGTCTATTATGTTGTATCCTATTCTTTTCCATGGATATGGGTAGTGAGGAGATTGGTGAGGTGTGTAACAGGCAGTCAAGTTGAATTTACTTATTTTGTATCATCAGCTAAAGTGAAATGAAACCCATGAGTATTTTGTGACATTTCCATTAGAAACTTTGCAGGTTATTGTACATTTTTGTCTGCTCCTGTTTGGGCTGGTTCTTTCTCAGTGCAAAGTTCAACTTGTTGTGAAACTACTACTTCAAAACCTTGTTGATGCTTTGTAATGTGTCTGTCATAACTGGGTCTGCTGATTGAGAAATTATTTTACAACTTTATGATGGAGGTCTTGCAAATTATGAGGAGAGCTTGAGTAGGTTGACCCTGTCCTCATTGGTATTTAGAAGAATGAGTGGTGACTTTATTGAAACATATCAGATTCTTAGGTACTTGACAGAGTGGGTGCAGAAGGGGTGATTTCCCTTGTGGGAGAACCTAGGACCAGAGGATATCATCTCACAATAAGGGATCATCCATTTAAGACAGAGGTGACTCAGAGTGTAGTGAATCTGTGGAATTCTTTACTGCAGAGGGCTGTCCAGGCTGGGTCATTAAGAATATCCAATGCTGAGATAGACAGATTTTAATTAGCAAGGGAATCAGTATTATAGGGTAAAGGCAGGAACGTTGAGTTGAAGACCACGATCTCACTGGATGACAGAGCAGTGGGCTGGATGGCCTACTCTGATCCTGAAGCTTTTGGTCATTCTAAATTAGTGTTTGTCTTCCTCTAGAACTTTCGAACCTTCAAACTCTCCTTTGCTAAAGCTGAAGTGAAATCTAACATCTATGTGTGATTGTTTCACGCTGAGGTGGAGTGGGTTTGTCCTCCATGAATAGCTTTGTTTCGCAAGGTGTCCCATAAAGTAATTAGGCTTAAAGTTGACAAAACCCATTACACAAAGAGCTGGAGGAATTGATTTGTAAGATGAGGCTGGCTCACGGTAAATGTTGCAGAGTAACTGGGGGAGACAGCAAGGTTAGCATAGCATCTACTACCTGCTTCAATATGAAATAA
>NC_063361.1:27042414-27061805 GCF_021869965.1 Rhincodon typus | reverse complement strand
TCATGACATAAATAGCTGTGGGAATGGAGTGTCAGGCAATACTGAAACTCATATGGAATTGCATAGGAAAGGATATATGGCACAAAGACAGGCCATTTGATTCATTTGAGGTTTCTCTCATCGAAATCTATTTTCAAAATCATCTTCCCTCCTACACTTGTCTAGTTTCCCCTTAAATATCTCTTCACTCAACTATTCTCTGTGGAAGTGCTTTTCACATTCTCCCCCTTCTTTGTACGAAGGCATTTCTTCTAAATTTCCTATTCGATTTTAGGGTGACTATATAATATTATAGTGTCTAGTTACGCTGTTCCCACAAGAAAAAAGAACTGATTGATTATTGCGTTATAACATGAATTTAGTTGGTGACAATGTATAGTAAGGTGATATGAAGAAAAATATACACAGCAAGTGGTTAGGCTTAGTTCGGTTTTACATTGCAATTTTGAAGGTTGAGTGAATGATTCAGTTTGCAAGTCGGCCAGTGGTTGTAACAATAGCAGCTCTCTCCAATACTGTGTTTAAACTCTTCAGAACCTTTTGTTCTGTCAACCTATGGCTTTGCAGACAATACATCCAAATAAAAGGTTTGACTTTCGGAAACTACAACACAGCAAAGAGACAAAAACAAAGGACTTAATAATCTCCATGTTTAGACTTTAGAAGAAAAGGGAAAACAAGCTCTAGGACATATTTAGAATCCCTTGTATTTACTTCATGTCAGGTGGTAAAATTACACTGCTGACATAGTCAAGGTTGGTTCAAACATACAGTGCAAGGTTAAAACTCTTTTTCTTAAAAGTAATCATTCATAGGATTTGGGCATAACTGGTTCGGCCAAAATCTATTGCCCAGAGGACAGTTAAGAGTCAACCACATTGCTGTGGGTCTGGAGTCACATGTAGGCCAGACCAGGTAAGGATGGCAGTTTCCTTCCCTAAAGGACATTAGTGAACCAGATGGGATTTTCCGACAATAGACAATGGTTTCTTGGTCATCATCAGAATGTTAATTCCAGACTTTTTATTACATTCAAATTCCACCATTTACCAAGGCAGGATTTGAACCCTAGTACACAGAGCATTGTCTGGGTCACAGGATTAATACCACTAGGCCATCACCTCCCTAGATTTATTGCCAATTCCCTATTGCCCTTGAAATAAGTAGCTTGCTAGGTTATTTCAGAGGGCTGTACGTAGGTACATGTGACAGTGATAGACATTATCAAATCAAATATGGGTGGCACGGTGGCTCAGTGGTTAGTACTGCTGCGTCACAGTACCAGGGACCTGGGTTCAATTCCACCCTTAGCCAACTGTCTGTGTGGAGTTTGCACATTCTCCCCGTGTCTGCGTGGGTTTCCTCCGGGTGCTCCGGTTTCCTCCCACAGTCCAAAGATGTGCAGGCTAGGTGGACTGGCAATGCTAAATTGCCCATAGTGTTCAGGGATGAGTGGTATAGTGGGATGGGTTCTGGGTGGGATGCTCTGAGGGTCGGTGTGGACTTGGGCCGAAGGGCCTGTTTCCACACTGTAGGGATTCTATGATTCTAAATCAAACCAAACATTGCCATGGATCTGGAGGCACATGTAAGCCAGACCAGGTAAGCTCAGCAGCTTTCCTTCCCAAATGGCCATTAATCAACCAGATGGAATTTTCCAACAATGGTCACCATTAGGCTAGTATTTAATTCCAACGTTTTAAAATTGAATTCAAATTTCACCATCTGCCATGATGGGACTCTCCAGAACATTAGGATCACTGGATTATCAATCTAGTGGCATTCCCACTGCACTACAGCTTCCCTGTAAATTTTCTACAGTGCTATACAACTCAATGAAATATCAGCTCAGCCTCAGAGGTATAGTTTGGAGTTTTTTCCAATGCAGCTATTTTGTTTCTCAACTGGAGGGATGGTGAAATTTGAAGCACAAACGTTTAGCAAGTCCAAATAAAAACCATAACTAAAACTATGCTCCTTAAGAATGGGAATTATTGTTAAGAAACAAATTTCTGAAAGGCAAGTTGTTCACATTTGAAACTCCTTTAGCATTATACCTTGATTTAACTGTACAGGTCTGGTAAAGGCTATGATCCATTTGGCAAGTTCTCGAGCCAGCACTTGTCACACCTTCCGATTTTCCGTCAGGTTCTTATTCAATGTCCCACTTCAATTTGCTGTCACTAATCCCTTTCTGACGGTCCATTTCATAGATAAATGTGTCTTTTTCATTGATGACTTATTAAAGTTCACATTCTGAATTCAGATCTAAGGGACTTGAAGTGCAGACCTTCTGAGGCCAAATATAAAGTTAAGCACAATCTGCATATGCCATCCCTACTTGACTACTTTGCCCCTAATGCCACATCTTTGCTTTTTACCAGGGTGCCATTCAACAATTGACCATCACACCAAACCCTGAGGATGCAGAGAAGCTGGAGTACATGATGTGTGATGATAACTTGGTGATTGAAGGTGATGATGAAGATGACCCAGAGGTATGAACTGCGCAGTTAGAGACTGAGTGGTGCAAAGTGGTTGGGACTTTGCCCTTCTCTGTGTCACACATCAGAGCAAGGGGGTTCACTTTAGGGATGTGAAAGTATTTGTTTTAAAAGAGAGCTTGATCAATAGTTGAAATCTGGCTTTGTCCAGCTACTGGTCTCTCATAGGAAATAGATGCTCAAATGGAAATATGGCTGGGTTTGTATCAGATAGTTGGCAGAACTATTTTTGATCTTGCCACTTTCTCTCCAGAATGGCTCCGGTCCAGTCTCAGCTCCTTAATGATAGATGACACAGAACTGACAATGAAATTAACAGCTGAATAGTTTGGGAAAAGGACAGTTCACTTGGGTACCGCTGTGTAAGAACCATCTGACGTTGGGGTTACAGTTTACTCAAATCGAAGCAGAGCAGAAAGATTGATCCTCAAAATCTATGTTGTTGGCATTCACTGATTTCAATCTATCACGCTAATCAGCACTGAAAAACATTAACTAGCTACTCAAACAAATAACAGCATTTCACAATTGTAGAATGGTATAAAGGGCATTGCAGGATTTTTGACCACAGAACCTTGTATTGGCTTCTGTCTATCAATTCCCCACCACACTACCTTGCCTCTCTACATTGTCTTTCCTTCTCTAAGACATATCTTAAAACTTACCCCTTTGTCTAAACTTTTAGTCATGGATCTTATCAGTCTTGATGTGGTTGGGTGTCATATTTTGTTTTATAATGACCTAGTAAAGCACTTTGGGACTTTTATTTCCTCAAGTCTGCTATTTCAATAGAATTTGCCTCGGCCAAAAACAACTGAGTTTTGAAACAGTCCCCACAGACATGTAAATTCTCACCAAACAAAATGTTAGATAAGGCCAGTAGCATGCAGGTCATTGGCATATCAAAATGGTCAGTTCCTGTTCTCAGGAGGACATGGTGCCAAGACAAACTTCTCAACTGCCAGGGGAAATCAAAGAGAGAGAGAGAGAGAGTCCATCCCTATAATCCTCAGCATTTGTGAGGGCCGGCTCTCAGTTTAGGGAATGCTGGAATGCTGCAGGCAAGGATGCCCCGAGTCTTGTTATATTGGTGAAAACATGCAGACGCTACAACAACAGATGAATGGACACCACGCAATGTTCACCAGACAGGGATGTTCCCTCCCAGTGGGGGAACACTTCAGCAGTCAAGGGCATTCAGCCTCGGATCTTCGGGTAAACGTCCTCCAAGGTGGGCTTCGGGATACACAACACAGAGTCGCCGAGCAGAGGCTGATAGCCAAGTTCGCTACCCATGAGGACGGCCTGAACCGGGATCTTGGGTTCATGTTGCACTACAGGTGACCCCATCACACAATACACTCTCACACACACACACACACACACCGACCCTCCTTCAAACACAGACACTCTCTTACACACACATACAGTCACACACACACACACACACACACACACAAGCACACACACATTCACATGCACACACACACATTCACGCACACACAGAAACACAGACACACACATTCACATGCACACACACACACGCACATTCACATACATACACACACACGCATTCACATGCACGTGCACACAACACACGCATGTGCACACACACGCACGTACACACGCGCGCACACACACACACACACACACACACAAACAAATTCTCTCTCTCTCTCCTTCCCTCACACACACACAGGCACATATAAATCTATGGGGTGAATTTAGATTTGCAGATTAGTAATTGCAGATACATTGTATTTTGTTCAAAAAGCACACAATTTGTAGACAGTCAGTCAATGTGGCATTTTATAAATTCCTACTTTGGAAATGAAACCAGTCTGACTCCAAAGTAAAACAAAGCCAGATTCTAAACAAGGCCTCACACCTAAAATGCACTGTCTGACCTGAGATGTTACCTCCGGTATATTGAGGGAACTGATAAAGACTTTAGTTATCTCAGGACAGCGACTTGAAAGAAATTCTGGGATTTGCATATTAATCAATCAAAACCTGCATCTCTTTTCTAACTGATTAAAGATTTAACAACCATCTTCAGTTTGTTCAATACATTCACATCAGTTCAATGGCCCTTTGATCTTTTGCTTATAAATTCTGTGTCTGATGCCACCTCTCTCACTGCCACCTGAAGAAGGAGCGGGGCTCTGAAAACTAGTGTTTTCAAGTAAATCTGTTGGACTATAGAGATAGTAGGAACTGCCGATGCTGGAGTCTGAGACAACAAGGTGTAGAGCTGCAGAAAATTTTCTGAAGAAGGGTCCGGACCCGAAATGTCAGCCTTCCTGCTCCTCTGATGCTGCCTGGCCTGCTGTGTTCATCCAACTCCACACTTTGTTATCTGTTGGACTATAACCTGGTGTTGTGTGATTTTTGACCTTGTCCACCCCAGTCTAACACCGGCATCTACACGTTAAGGAATGGTGGGACACATTGGGTAATGGACAACCACATGGAGCTGACAGCAAATAAATTCTAAAATAACTTGCTCCCACTTTTATGGGAGCTTCCATGCAATGTTTGCCCTGTTCAACTTGCATAAGTCACCCTCATAACCAAATGTAACAAAATACACACACACAGGTAACCTAAAGAGTAGAAAGCAATTGCTCTGAGCCTGGGAACTGCATTGTTTTATTTGTACATCTTGATGTTTAGTGCAATACTGCAGGACAGTAATATACACTGAATACAGGTATGAGTCCCAGTAAATAAAACTTGTGAAAACACTCGACCTAGAGTCATGACCAGTGTATTTTTCATCAGACAGGATTGTAGAAGCATTATGGCACAGAACAAGGCCATTTGGACCTTTATATCTGTGCTGGCTCTCAAAAGGAGCACCATGACTTAGTGCCGTTCTGCTGCCTTTTCTCCATTGTACAGGAACCTTGTACATTACTTCAGTTCAAATAATCCTTTAATGCCCTCTCAAATGCTTCAATTGCAAACCTGAGCAGGACTTACACAGTTAATGTAAGGGCCCTGGGGAGTGTTGTTGAACAAAGAGACCTAGGGGTGCAGATGCTTGTAAGTTCCTCGAAAGTGGAGTCACAGGTAGACAGGATGGTGTAGAAGATGTTTGGCACTCTTGCCTTCATTGGTCATAACACTGAGTGTAGGACCTGGGGGGTCATGTTGCAGCTGTACAGGATATTGCTTAGGCCACTTTTGGAATACTGAGTTCAATTCTGGTTGATCTTCGATAAGAATGATGTTGTTAAACTTGAGAGAGTGCAAAAAGATGTACAAGGATGCTGCTGGGCCTGGAGGGTTTGAGCATTAGTGAGGGACTGAATAGGCTGGAGCTTTTTTCTCTGACGCATTGGAGACTGAGGGGTGACCTTATAGAGGTTTATAAAATCATGAGAGGCATGGATAAAGTGAATAGTCAATGTTTTTTCCCCAGGGTGGGAGAGTCCAAAACTACATGGCATAAAATTAGGCACCTGGATGGGTATATGAATAGGAAGGTTATGGAGGGATACGGGCCAAATACTGGCAAATGGGACTAGGTCAGATTGGGATGTCTGATCAGATGGGACAAATTGGTCCGAAGGTTCTGTTTCTGTGCTGTATAGCTCTATGACTCTGCTTCCAACACAGTTCCAGATAGTACATTCCATACCCAGTCCACTCGTGCAAAAAATGTTTCTCTCACATCACATTTGCTACTTTTTCAAATCACTTTAAATCTGTGCCCTTTCATTCTTAATGCTTTTAGGAGTGGGAACAATTTCTCTCTATCTACTCTAGCCAGACTGCACTCGATTTTGAAAACTATCAAATCTCCTGTTAGCCATCTTCACTCCAAGGGGAACAGTCCCAAATTCACCAATCTATCTTCGTAACTGAAGTTTCCCATCCATGGAAACATTCTTGTGAATCTTTTCTGCACTCTCTCCAACGCATCCACACCCTTCCTGCAATGTGGCACCCAGAACTGTACACAATACTCCAGCTGAGATCTTGTTGAGACAGTTAGTAGAGGGAATTGTGCAGTTTCTCTTTTGATCAGATTTGATTATTTGGTACCTTTTCCACCAACAGGTTTCTGGTACGATGGAGACTGTGGATCCAAACATTCAGATCACCACATTACAACCGGTAAGTGGAGAATACATAGTATGGCCAACATATTTTAAAGACTTTTTAACCATTATAACTTTTTGAATATCACTTGATAAGACTTGAATGAACATTGCTGTAATTTTAATGTCAGCACGGCTTGAATAATATTTTTTGGCCCTGAATGTTCAGTGGGAAAATGGAGGAACCTACTGGAAAACAGCAGAATATAACTCAGAGAGGGAAAGATGGTGTAGGAAGGGGTTTCCGATGGTAGATCAATTAAAGTCAGGGACGCTTAAGAGCTCACAACCAGTGGTGTACAGATATCTCAGAGGGGTGTAGGCCAGAGAGATGGAGGGACCAGGCCTGGGATGGGTTTAAAATCAAAAATGACAGCTTTAAAAAGCAAATGTCACTTGACTGAGAGTCAGTGTAAGTCAATGAGCACAGGGATGTTCATATTCCATCCGTATTCAAAGTTTTTGGACTTTACGCAGTAGTAACCTCATAAAACAACAATCACACACATGGATTGAAACAGGAAGATTGAAGCTTGACAATTGTACTGCTACACCTGCTGAAATTCTCTGGTTTTCCGATGTCATCTGTGTGGTCTTCCTCCACTTTGATGAGAGTCGGCCAGATAAACACACGTAATGCAAAGCAAGGTTCAGGACCTGGTTCATCTTCCATGCGGGCTGACTCCCAACACTCAGTGCAGCATAAGCGCAAACGACTTGTCCTTTGCACAAACTGGCCCCTGCTGAATGGAAACCAGATGCTCTTAATGACAACTGGAGCATGCACACATACACATTCCATTGAGGCAACATTTGCAACATGAGCTCCAACCCCTTGTGTCAATGGGCTGTTTGATAAAGCAGGGGAAATTCAGAATTAAGCTGAACCCTCCTCTCCCTGACTTCAGTCTAGAGCAACCAGGAATAACAAACACCAGGTTATTTTTCGACAACTAATTTAGGACCACAACAAATTGTTGCAGCAAGCGCAACATTGATGGGCCTTTGAGATTGAAAGTTTACTGGTCTTTAAGACTTAGTTCCTACAGAGGCAGCGCATTAACTCAATGAGTGGAGTAACTGACCATTTAATCATCATAGAGATTACAGTGTGGAAGCAGCCTATTTGGCCCATCAAGTCCACACCCACCCTCCGAAGAGCCTCCTACCCAGAACTACGCCATCCCTGTAACCCCAGTATTTCCCATGGCTAATCCATCCACCTAGCCTACACATCCCTGGACACTATGGGCAATTTAGCATGACCAACCCACCTAACCTCCACATCTTTGGACGATGGGAGGAAACCCACACGGACGTGGAGAGAACGTGCAAACTCCATACAGTCAGTCTTCCGAGGGAGAAATCATATCCAGGTCCCTGGTGCTGTGAGGCAGCAGTGTTAACCACTGAGCCATCATGCCGTCTGTATAGGAATTTGACGGTGTTTGCTCATCTGGCTTTTCTAAATAACTTAGACTATTCCACTGAATTGTGTTAAACATTGATAAGGTATCTGTGTCTGATTACATTCCAACCTTTGTAATTCTACCCATTTGTTCTTGGTTATTAAATGTGGACAAAAAAGCTGATTCCTGGTTACTGTAGCTAATGGTGACATGTCTGCCCTCCCTCCACCTCCTGCCTTCTTCCCAAGTACAAAATACAACAAGTTATCTTTCATTTTGACAAAACTAAACCGCAGAGTTTGTAAATTCATGACAAAGATTGCTTATTATAAAACTTCCAATCAAACCATTTTTTTATTTCTCCTGTGAAGGGCAGCACTTTCAGATTCAAATATCATAAAGCAATCTAGACAGAAATTCAGACAACTTGAACCCATGATTCACACCTGTTTCTGAAAGCATTTGTTGTTTTATTATACTGTGGATTTTCTGAAATCTTAACTGGAATTATGAACCTTCCAAAGGCTAATGGAGTTTCCACTAACATTATAAGAAGGATTAGGAGGATGCCAGTATCCCAGTACCAAAAAAGAAAAAAAGAATATATCAGATAACTGTAGAACAGTCAAACTAATACTGCTTGGGGTAGGTTTCTAAAGGATATAATATGGAACAAAGTTAACACAACCCTACAAAGATATGCATTGATGAAAGTCAACTATTCAGGATTTCTAAAAGGCAAACTGCACCTCAACAAAAGTAATAAATGCCTTAGAGGAAATTGGGAGCAATCTTGATGAATTGAATTGTCTCCTTCTACAGTATAAAGTACAACAATTCCAGAAAATGATATCCATCACCTCATTCTCTGGAAGTGAAGTTTATTCGGGAGGTTAATGGAGTAAGGGACAGGGTGTTTGTTTATTTCCTTCTTGCAATGTGAAGCCAATATTTATTGCTCAGCTTTATTGCACTCAAGTATCTCCTAACCATCCTAAACATTACAACATACCTCAGGAGTAGCTGAGACTTGAGTCTGGACCTCCTGGCTCAGAGGAAGGGACACTTTCACTGCACCACAAGAGGAATTTAATTGCACTAGTGAAGATGGTGGTTATTATCATCTGGTATGGTCTTTTCTGAGACTAGATGGAACTGGGGAGAGGGTGATTGTTTTATGTTAGCTAGGGGGTAAATCTGGTGAGTATTTGACTAGATTTACACATATGAGGAACAGGTAACCAGCATGGTGGGAGTTTTACTGAATGCAAGTAGGCATAATGCCTTGACTAGAAAGGTTAAATCTTGGCTTTCTAATCCTTGACTAGAAAGACATTGGTGTACTCACAATGCTGTTAAGGAATTCCAGGATTTTTGCCCAGCAACAGAAGTGGAAGTATAATAGATTTCCAAATCAAGGAGATGTGTGGCTGAGAGGGGAACTTGTAGGTGGTTGTGTTCCAATGCATCTGCTGTGCTTGTCCCTCGAGATAGTAGAGGGCTTGTGTTTGGAGGACACTTGTAGGAGGGGTTTAGTGAGTCATATTCAAAGCAGTCTGTGCAAGAAACAAGTTATAATAGTTCAATGGCTTTTGCAATGTGTATGGTAAATGTTCCTCAGTTGTAACATATAAATATACACATGACCCAGAGGACAGGGATTAGTTTAATAAGTATGTAACTTATGATTGCACTGCTCAGAATCGCTCAAAACTTTGTCATGCACAATAAATTATTGACATGTGATGAATGAAATGTCAGCAATTCTAATGTTTGCATTTAACAATCTCTTTGTTGTATGTTGAAGTCCCTATTTGCTGTTTCATGAAATTTGTCTTCTACATTTTTTTGTAGAAACTTCCTGACCAACCAGAAGCAACTCCAGACCAGAAATCCATGTTAGGCTCTGGGGAGGAGACTATTACAAGTGCTCCTGTCAAACTGGATATTTTAGGTGAACACCATCCCTGCAATGATTCCAAACAACCTACACTTAAGACATCTCACATGGAATCAAGGCTATATTTTATTATACTTTTTCATAACATTTAGTAGCAGTTCAAAATTGGCATAATGTAAAGTGCAATACAATTTAATGTATTTTGTTGTAGCATGTAGTACATATGTCTTGTGAGGCTGCTCACTTGCAGCATAAATTATCAAAATATATTTTCATGTCAACATTACAACCTGAGCAGTTTTATACGAATTCCAGACCCTCAGTGTGCAGAATTAGGAAGACCTCAGACTGTAGCCTGTCCCCACTGAGCCTCTATGGTGGCTGCCCCAAGCTTTAGTTTCTCCCTAGGCTATAATCTTGGACTTTGGAATGTGCCAGTTTGTAATAATCAATTATCACTAGCTCTTGGCACTCAAAGGCTAACATATTTGAGACAGACCAAAATGTGTCTTTCACTGAGTTGATGGTCCTGCAGCAGTTGATATTTCAAGTCATAGAAAGAGGCCCTTCAGCCCATCATGTTGTGCTGGTCATCAAACATCAATCTATGCAAATCCTATTTGCCAGCATTTGACTCATGGCCTTGTATGCTATCGCATTTCAAGTGCTCGTCTAAACAGTCCCTAAGTGCGTTGAGGTTTCCTGCTTCTCCCATTCTTTTAGGCAGTGAGTTCCAGTTACCTACAACCCTCTGGGTGAAAAAGGAATTCTTCAATTCCCTCCTGAACCTCCTGATCCTCACCTTAAATCTGTTCCACCTGGTTATTAACTCCTCTACTAAGGGGAAAGGTTCTCCCTATTTACCTTGTCAATGCCCCTCAGAATGTTGGACACATCAATTTTACCCCCCCTCAGCCTTCTCTGCGCAAAGACAAAAAACTCAAGCCTAACTAGTCTCTGTTCATAGCTGAATCGCTCCAGCCCAAGCAACATCCTGGTAAATCTCTTCTCCACCCTCTCTAATGTAATTGCATCCTTCCCATAGTGTGGTGACCAGAACTGTGCACAATACTCTGACTGTGACCTATTACCTCCTTGCTCCTTTAACTCATTGTGCGAACAACCAGTAGAGAACAGTCTCCTTGAGCTTTTTGGGATGAATACTGTTGAAACCACTCTTTCTAGACTTTCTTTGAAATGCCATATCCACAAACAACAGTAGTGGTAACAGAAAATGGGAATGAATGTACTAGACCCAAGCAGACTACAGCCTTAGTCCAGAGGAAACCATCTCAAGGTGATACTTAGCTTCCAGGCTATTAGTAGCAGTATATAAAGACTCCATAAGCATGGCCCTTCCTGCTGAGATCCACACAGTTTAACATTCCTGAGGGCATTTCATGTGAATTAGGATACCATCATTCAGAGTTTCTTGTAGTTAGATATGAAGCAGGTTGGAACAGACCAACTTTATTTGAGATGACCTGCTAATTTGTGAATGATCATGGCAGAACCACAGCTGGGTATTTGCTCCATATTGAAAAGCCATCAATTCGTTTTAACCAAAAAACAACAGAACTTGGCTGCCAAGGGGGCCCTGTGACATCAAACGCTTTAATAAATAAAAGCAAAATGCAGCAGCTGCTGAAGATCTGAGATGAAAACAGAAATAGCTGGAGAAACTCAGCTGGTGTGGCAGTGTCTGAGGATAGAGAAACAGAGTTAATGTTTCAAGACCTGGATGACCCTTCATTGGAACTGAAGGACCTTGGTGGAGGGAGGAGACGACTCGTAATGCCACCTGTCACCCCCACCAACCTTCCACTTGTTCTGCGAGGCCCTCCAAAACCTGTGTTTCCTCCACCTACTCCCCCTCCATCCCCTGGGCTCTGGGATCCTTTTCCCTTATAATACCTCAGGACATGTCTTTCTGGGGCAGTCATGATCTTCTTTGGGCTCCTTCCTGCAGTCCTGGCAGTGCCCAATACTGAGCTGTAGTGCCGCTGGCCCATCTGATTGACTGTCTGCTCTTGAGGGCTCCCTCCCTGTGAGGGGCAAAATCCTGTTCACCACCACTTCCGCTCACTGATGAAGCATTATGGTCGTGGGGTAGGACTTGGTGCTGAATTTCTTTCCTGGGATGCAGGGAGGAGAGTGAACTGTTCATTCCCCAACTATAAAATGCAGCCCTTGGACTCGGGGAATAGTCTAAAAATTCGGCCCAGAACCTTTCAGGAGCTAAATGGAGAAACAGTTTGACACACTAAGGGTGGCCGACGATCAAAATTCTCTTCCAAAATAGTGATTGACAGTAGATCAATGTTAATTTTGAATCAGAGATTGATTGAATTTTGCTAATGGATACATTAATTAAGGGACATGGGACAATGGCAGGTCTATGGGGCTGGATCGAGGTGAGCCATGATCTCGTTAAACCATGGAAGACTTGAGAAGCTCCATGGTGGGAAGCAGACGTCAGTCTAACCAGCTCGTGCTTCCAGTTTGTGAAGTGGAGTCTTTTTGCTGCTTGTCAGAGCCAGGAGCAGCTCAGTGTGATTAAAGCCGGTAGATGGGGCATCTCGCAACCAAAGGGACAGGCAGTGTACAGAAGGTCCACCTTCTCCAAAACCATTCACTACGGCTTACACAATGGCACACAACAAAAGAGTTTCAACAAGCAGACATAGCAGAGAGTTCTCCTGGCGACTTGACTAATATCATTAGCCCAATTCTTCAGCCAAATTGGATGTAAATTGATTATTTTTCTCATGAATGTTTGAACTAATTTCCTGAATGCAAAATGCTCAGTCACCCTCTACAAACTAATGGCTGTATTCAAACATGAGTTATTTGACCAAAAGCCATTTAGATAACACGTGAGAACTGGCAATTAGAGGTGGCACTGTGGCTCAGTGGTTAGCACAGCTGCCTCACAGCGCCAGGGACCCGGGTTTGATTCCAGCCTCAGGCGACTGTCTGTGTGGAGTTTGCACATTCTCCCCGTGTCTGCGTGGGTTTCCTCCGGGTGCTCCAGTTTCCTCCCACAGTCCAAAGATGTGCGGGGTAGGTGGACTGGCTATGCTAAATTGTCCATAGTGCCCAGGGAGATTTAGGTTAGGCGGGTTAGACATGGGAAATAAAGGGTCTGGGTGGGATGGTCTTCAGGGGGGTGGTGTGGACTTGTTAGGCTGAATGGCCTGTTTCCAAACTGTACGGATTCTATGACCCAAATCCCCTTCACCCTCAATCCCCTGGCATAGTCTTTGAGTTTTCACACTGTTTGAGTGACATCTGCATTTAGATGGGCTTAAAACCTGCAAAGAGTAATATTGGGAAGCCCAAAGTCGTTGTCATAGAGTCATAGAGATCTACAGCATGGCCCATTGCATCACACTGGTCAAAAACAACTACCTAGCTATTCTAATCCCATTTGGCCAATAGCCTATATACTTTGGCATCTAAAGTGCACATCGGAAAACTTCTTAAATGTTATGAGGGTTTTTGCTTCTACCACCCTTACAGCAGTGTGTTCCAGATTCCCACCACCCTCTGGGTGAAAAGGTTATTCCTCACCTCTTCACTAAACCTTCTGCCCCCGCTTTAAATTGTTCCCCCAGTCATTGACCCCTCCATCAAGGGGAAATGTTTCTTCCTATATACCCTACCTTCGCCCCTTATCATTTTGTGCATCTCAATCATGTCCCCTCTCAATGTCCTCTGCTTGAAGGAAAACAACCCCAGGCTGTCCAATCTCTCTTCATAACTGAAACTCTCTAGCCCAGGCAACATCCTGCTGAATCTCCTCTATACCCTATCCCGTGCAATCACGTCCCTCCTATAATGTGGATTCTAGAACTGCACACAATACTCTAGCTGTGGCCTAGCTAATGTTTTACACAGTTCCAGTACAACCTCCCTACTCTTAAATGGTATGCCTTGATGAATAAAGGCAAGTATACCATATGCCTTCTTAACCACTTTACCCACCTCTTCATTGTAGGTGGTTCCTGCCACAAGATCTGTCCCCTAGTCTTCCTCTACCCAGCCACTATCGAGCACTGAACATTAGTGTGCTTTTTCTCCCTGAGCTGTATGTCCAAGCCCATATCCTCTCCATTGTCAAGCCTTTCCCCTTCCTAACATTTCCCATCTCCATCTCAACCTCATCTGTTGCTGAAACCCTCATTCAAGCTCCTGTCACTTTCAGACTTGACTATTCCAATGCTTATCTGGTTGGTCTCTCACCTACACTATCTATAAGCTTGAACTCATATAAATCTCTTCTGCCCATTAATCTCATCAAGATCCAAACACCCATCACTACCATGCTCAATGACCTAGACAAGATCCCAAGCCAGGAACACTTTGATTTTAAAATTCTCATCTTTGTTGTCAAGCTCCTCTAAGCCCTTGTCCCTCGCCTATATATCCATAACCTTCTTCAGTATCATAACTTTCCAAAATCTCGGTGTTCCTCCCATTCTTTCCTCTTGTGAATCCTCAATTTTCACCGCTCCAGCGTCACTGCACGTTGCAATTTCAGGTGCAAGCTCTTGAATTCTCTTCCTGCACCTTACCATGAAGCTGTTGCGTTTTGGTTTTTTTAAAGAAAAAAATACAGTGAATATCCTTTAGGGAAGCAAACCTGACATCTGTACCTTGACTGGCCTATGTGGGCTCCAGTCACAGACCAACATCGTTGACTCTCAAGCATTCAGTGAAATGGCCTTGCAAGCCACTTGGCAACACTAAAGTGGTATTGGGCTCTGCCTAACAACGTTGTGTGAGAGTATCTTTACTAAACAGAGGGTAATGCTTAAAGAAGTAGACCCACCACTATGACCATTTCTGGGCAATAAATGTCAGCCTGCCCCAGAGATCCCCACAACCCGAGGATCAATTTGCTTTCCTAAAAAAAAGTGTGCTACATGTAATGTTGATTGAGAAAAATTGTGGCATAGCAAACTGAATGTGTGCAAATAGATATCAGTGGATTTAGCTACAAAATTCATGATTAATAATCAAAAGCAAAGGGTTCTAGAAGTGATGTGGTAGTGTCCCTACCTCTGAGCCAGGAGGCCTGTGTTCAGATCTCATCTGCTCCAGAGGTGTCATAACATGTCTGAACAGACTGATGAAAAATATTAAATAATTCAAAAATCGCTAAAATGATTTATTTGATGATAGATGTGAAAGAAGGCATTGACATCAAGCCTGAGATTGAAGAGTCCTGGCCATTGTCAAAAGGAGACAAGGTGAATTAAAGTAGAGAATTGTTCAGAATGTTGTATGTTGGTAAATCTCACCCACCACATTAAACTGTCAATGGGTTAACTTGTTATGTGGTGAAGGGTTCCAATAATTAAAACAAAAACAAAACTTGCTGGAAAAGCTCAGCAGGCTGGCAGCATCTGTGGTGAGAAATCAGAGTTAACATTTCGGGTGAAGTGACCATTCCTCAGAGAAAGGTAGCTCTATTTTCTCTCCATAGATGCTGCTAGTCCTGCTGAGCTTTTCTAGCAATTTTTGTTTTTGTTTCTGATTTGCAGCATCCGCAGTTCTTTCTACTTTTCTTCAACTGATGGATGTTTAATTATAAGAATCTGGTCCCTGTTCTCTGTGTGTGATTAATTAAGCCTGGATATGGTCACTTAGAAAAATTACCTAAACTGCAGGTCAGCTGGTGTAAACGTTGAGCAGAGATTTCAAGCTATTGCAAATAAATCTCTCTCTCTTACACACACACACACACAAACAAACACACAGACACACAAACACACAAATAAACACACACAAACACCCATGCACACAGACACCCACATACACACAAACACCCACACACAAACACCCACAAACACCCACACACACACAAACACCCACACACACTCACACACACTCTCACACACACACACACACAAACACACACACAAACACCCACCCATACACACACACACACACAAACAGACACACACAAACACACACACAGACACTCACACAAACACACACACACAGACACCCACCCACACACAAACACACACACAAACACACACACACACACACACACACACACACAGCCTGGTGATATTTGCATACCTCTGAGGCCTAAAATGTAGCATTGAGTAGAGATCTACTTTCTCCCCCAAAATTCCCAATTTACCCTTCACCATTAGTTTCTTTTGATCATTGATGCCATTCCAGTCGAGACTTCAGACAACGTAAACTAGAAGTGCTACATGGAAATACTCAGCAGTTCTGTCAGTATCTGGGAGAGAAAACCAGAGGTAACAGGGGCTTAAAGAAACAGAGGACAGAATTTTGCCAACCCAGAAGGTGCTGAGAAAGGGAAACAATTGGGCAAGTTGGCACTGGAGAAATATTTGGCCCCTTCTCACCCCCTCAGTTCAGAGTGAGAAGGTCCACTGGGGACTTGCATGACCTGCCACCAATTTACACACTTATTGGCCACTTGAGGGTCTCAACTTGCCATCTCTCCAATCACAGGATCCCTACAGTGTGGAAGCAGGCCCATTGAGTCCATACCAACCCTCTGAAGAGCATCCCACCCAGACCCATCCCCTCTACCCTATCCCTGTAACACTGCCTTTCCCATGGCTAATGCACCTGGCCTGCACATCCCTGGACACTGTATAAGCAATTTAGCATGGTCTAACATAATAATCAGAGCAATGATCCAAGCTGGAATTTGTTAGATTTTTCCTTTCCTTTGAGTTGGCAGAATTCATTTTATCTTGCCCATTTTACCATCAAACTTATGAAAATGACAAATATCAGTGCAGCTTTCACTTGCTAGTGGTGTACTGAATGGATGATCTCTGCCTTCTGAAATTTATTTTCATGCATTCTCTTCCAGGATAAAGTTGATCCTTGTGTCTGTCCTGTGTCCCCTGGACCTCCAGGGCCAAAGGTATGGAAATGATTGAACATTGAACACTATATGGATGAGATTTTGTCAATCGGGATTGGAAGTCAGTGAATGTTAACTTGCAGCATTTTCTCCTGATGCTAACATTTCCAGGACATGTTCTACCCAATACGTCATATTATTCAGGATTCAATCATTTTAAAGTTGTTGTTCACAGGAACTTCTGGTTGGTCACGTTTTTCTTATTTCATCACCCCATTAATATTGCTGTTTGAATTTCTGTAAAAATTGTCAACAGGCTTTGTGGAGTCCTAATGAACCATCAATAGCCAACACAAATACTTGATGATCTGCAATAATGAATTGGCTTCACAACAGTTTCACTTTGTAAAGTGATTATGGTTGACTTACTCAGTACTGGAAGAGCTAATAAATAAAAAGCAGAACAACCGAAAGGACAAGGCAACATGGAGCTACAATGGGTGATGGGAACAATTGCTCAGCCTAGAGTTGTAGTGGTTCACAAGATGCGGGGGTCATTGGCAGGGCTAGTATTTATTATCCATCCTGAATTGCCCTGGAGGAGATGGTGGTGAGTCATCTTCTGGAAGGCAGCTGAGTGGTTTGCTAGATCTCCTCAGTTAAGATTCAACCACATTGTTGTGGGTCTGGAGTCACGTATGGGCCAGGCTGTGTAAGGAAGGCAGATTTCCTACCCTTGCAGATCACAAGCTGAACTGCGACAATCCAATAATTTCAACATTGTCGTTACTGAAACGAGCTTCTTATTCAATCAACCAAATTGAAATTCCTTCAGCTTCCTTGGCGGACTTTTGAGCTCATGTTTTTAGATCACAATTCAGTTATCTGGATTACTACTAACAGAAATGCAATGCCTCCCCACCTATATGGCTAATACTGTTCACTTGACATCTTACAAAGCTTTGCAAATTGGAGAGCCTTTGACTTCAATGTCTGTAACCAGGCTTCAGTGAGATTGGAGAGGGGTGTGAGAGATAAAATATCAGATCAAATTGAAAGAAGCCAGAATAATTTCTACTTTAATCTGTTTAGGAAACATCTATAGCTAAAGAACTGTGAGAACTAAGTGAGAAACATTTTTATTCTGTTAAACTGACATTTTCCAGTCAACAAGAGCCATCTTCAATTTTGCATGTTCTGCGAAGTGGCAGCATTATCCTGGTTTCAAGCCACTGATCTGACATCCAGTTACCTAAAACAAACCAGATTGAAAAACAGCATGTTGTGGATGCTAAAAATCTGAAATTAAAAACTGAAATTGCTGCACACACTTGGCAGGTCAGGCAGAATTTGAAGACAGAGAAATAGAGTTAACGTTTAGAGTCCAATATTACTCCTTCCAAAGAAAATTCATATTTGACTCCAAAGCTTTAGCTCTGTTTCAGGTCCATGGTCTTCCTTCAGATGAAACATCTCTACAGATGCTGCCCTAACATGATGAATATTTCCAGCATTTGTTTATCATCTGAGACGTTGCACTGGGGTTACAGTATAACTCCTATCCAGCTGGAATCCAGGATTCTTATTAAAAAAAACCTCTGTCACTTGGTGTCTCTCTTGAGAATTACCAACTTTTTTTTTGTCAAAGTTTTTAATGTGAGGATGCTCCTGTTTCCTGTTCTTCAATGGCAGACAGAGCAGAGATGTTTCCTGTGAAAGCATATCTGCAGAGATCTTTGTAAACGCAACTTGAATTACGACCAATGGGAAGTATATGAGGCTGCACCTCACTTCCCCTCAGATTAGCAACTTTTAAAAACATAGGAACAGGAGTGGGCCATTCAGCCCCTGGAGCTTGTTTTGCCATTCAATGAGATCACAGCTGATCTGTGGCCTAACTCTGCCGACCTGCCTTTGGCTCATATCCCTTAATACCTTTGCTTAACAAAACTTTATCTGTCTCAGATTTAAAATTAACAACTGATCTAGCATCCACTGCCATTTGTGGAAGAGGGTTCCAAGCATATACCATACTTTGTGTGTGGAATTTCATCAGACAAACAGCTTTGCCTGGGTCTCCTGCATTCCACAAGATAAATTTCATCCAGCAGTGTTGTCCCTTTACTTGATGAATGTATTTTTCCTGCAGGGGGAGCAGGGGATCCCAGGCCAACCCGGGCTATCTGGAAAAGATGGAGCACCAGGTCCCATAGGTCCAGCTGGCCCTGAGGGACCCCCTGGACCAGCAGGATTACTCGGACGACCTGGATTACCTGGGTCACCTGGATTACCTGGACCACCAGGATCGAGTAAAGAAACCAGCTGGTTTGGAAATGCGGTGAGTTCCTTTCATCTTTCTATTACTATGGAGTCATAACATTGCGACAATAGTGTTTGACTAGTGTTTCTACCCTTGTTTACACTGTAATTATGTGGAACACATGGTGTGCTCTGAAAAGTGGGAAACATTTCTACTTTTACACTTGGTACTTCACCAAGCAGCTGTGAAATAGGTGCTGCATGGAGTCACTGAGTCAGGACTGAATCAGGCAGAATCTGAAGACAGAGAAATAGAGTTAACGTTTAGAGTCCAATATTACTCCT
>NC_063361.1:27040587-27042404 GCF_021869965.1 Rhincodon typus | reverse complement strand
TTAAAAAAAACCTCTGTCACTTGGTGTCTCTCTTGAGAATTACCAACATTTTTTTTGTCAAAGTTTTTAATGTGAGGATGCTCCTGTTTCCTGTTCTTCAATGGCAGACAGAGCAGAGCTGTAATGTTGCAGATGTGGAGTTAGCACTGTAATGCAGCAAATAGGGAGTTAGTGCTGCAATGTTGCATATATGGAGTTAGCACTGTAATGCAGCAGATAGGGAGTTAGTGCTGTAATGCAGCAGGTAGGGAGTTAGTGCTGTAATACAGCAGATAGGGAGTTAGTGCTGCAACGTTGCAGATATGGAGTTAGCACTGTAATGTTGCAGATATGGAGTTAGCACTGTAATGCAGCAGATAGGGAGTTAGTGCTGTAATGCAGCAGATAGGGAGTTAGTACTGCAATGGACCAGATAGGGAGTTAGTGCTGTAATGCAGCAGATAAGGAGTTAGTATGCAATGCAGTAGATAGAAAGTAAGTGCTGTAATGCAGCAAATAGGGAGTTAGTACTGTAATGCAACAGATAGGGAGTTAGCGCAGTAATGCAGCAGATAGGGAGTTAGTGCTCTAATTCAGCAGATAGTGAGTTAGTACTGCAATGCAGCAGATAGAAAGTAAGTGCTGTAATGCAGCAGGTAGGGAGTTAGTACTGTAATGCAACTGATAGGGAGTTAGTGCAGGAATGCAGCAGATAGGGAGTTATTGCTATAATGCAGCAGATAGGATGATAGTACTGCAATTCAGCAGATAGGGAGTTAGTGCTGCAATGCAGCAGATAGGGAGTTAGTGCTGTAATGCAGCAGATAGGATGATAGGACTGCAATTCTGCAGATAGGGAGTTAGTGCTGTAATGTTGCAGATATGCAGTTAGCACTGTAATGGAGCAGATAGGGAGTTAGTGCTGTAATGCAGCAGATAGGGAGTTAGTGCTGTAATGTTGCAGATATGGAGTTAGCACTGTAATGCAGCAGATAGGGAGTTAGTGCCGTAATGCAGCAGATAGGGAGTTAGTGCTGTAATGCAGCAGATAGAGAGTTAGTGCTGTAATACAGCAGATAGAGAGTTAGTGCTGCAATGTTGCAGATATGGAGTTAGCACTGTAATGCAGCAGATAGGGAGTTAATGCTGTAATGCAGCAGATAGGGAGTTAGTGCTGTAATACAGCAGATAGGGAGTTAGTGCTATAATGCAGCAGATAGGATGATAGTACTGCAATTCAGCAGATAGGGAGTTAGTGCTGCAATGCAGCAGATAGGGAGTTAGTGCTGCAATGCAGCAGATAGGGAGTTAGTGCTGTAATGCAGCAGTTAGGATGATAGTACTGCAATTCTGCAGATAGGGAGTTAGTGCTATAATGTTGCAGATATGGAGTTAGCACTGTAATGCAGCAGGTAGGGAGTTAGTGCTGTAATGCAGCAGATTGGGAATTAGTACTGTAATGCAGCAAATAGGGAGTTAGTGCTGTAATACATCAGATGGGGAGTTAGTGCTATAATGCAGCAGATAGGGAGTTCGTGCTGTCATGCAGCAGATAGGGAGTTAGTACTGCAATGCAGCAGATAGAACATAAGTGCTGTAATGCAGCAGATAGGGAGTTAGTAGTGTAATGCAACAGAAAGGCAGTTAGCACAGTAATGCATCAGATAGGGAGTTACTACTGCAATGCACCAGATAGGGAGTCAGTACTGTAATGCAGCATATAGGGAGTTAGTGCTGCAGTGCAGCATATGGGGAGTTAGTGCTGCGATGCAGCTGATAGTGAGTCAGTGCTGTAATGCAGCAGGTAGGGAGTTAGTGCTGTAATGCAGCAGATAGGG
>NC_063361.1:27040209-27040487 GCF_021869965.1 Rhincodon typus | reverse complement strand
TTAGTGCTGCAATGGAGTAAATAGGGAGCCAGTGCTGTAATGTAGCAGATAGGGAGTTAGTGCTGCAATGCATCATATAGGGAGTCAGTGCTGTAATGTAGCAGATAGGGAATTAGTGAGTTAATGCAGCAGGTAAGGATTCAGTGCTGTAATGCAGTGGATAGGGAGTCAATGGTGTCATGCAGCAGATAGGGAGTTCGTACTGCAATGCAGCATATAGAGAGTTCGTGCTGTAATGCAGCAGATAGGGAGTCAGTGCTGTAATGGAGCAGATAGGG
>NC_063361.1:27034976-27040199 GCF_021869965.1 Rhincodon typus | reverse complement strand
AATGCAGCAGATAGGGAGTCAGTGCTGTAATGGAGCAGATAGGGAGTCAGTGCTGTAATGGAGCAGATAGGGAGTTAGTGCTGTAATGCAGCAGATAGTGAGTTAGTGCTGCAATGCAGCAGATAGGGAGTCAGTGCTGAAATGCAGCAGATAGGGAGTTAGTGCTGCAATGCATTAGATAGGGAGTCAGTGCTGTAATGTAGCAGATAGGGAGTTAGTGCTGTAATGGAGCATATAGTGAGTTAGTGCTGTAATGCAGCAGATGGGGAGTCAGTGCTGCGATGCAGCAGATAGGGAGTTAGTGCTGCAATGCGGCAGATAGGGAGTCAGTGCTGTAATGTAGCAGATAGAGAGTTAGTGCTGTAATGCAGCAGGTCGGGAGTCAGTGCTGCAATGCAGCAGATAGGGAGTTAGTGCTGCAATGCAGCCGACAGGGAGTTAGTGATGTCATGCAGCAGATGGGGAGTTAGTGCTGTATTGCAGCAGATAGGGACTTAGTGCTGTAATGCAACAGATAGGGAGTCAGTGATGCAACATCTGAGGAGTCCTGAATGGAACATGAACATTGTGCAATCATTCGCAAGCATCTGATTTTATGATCGTAGGACAGCTTTCGATGAAGCAACTGAAGATAGTAATGCCTAGGACACTCCCCTGAGAACCTGCTATAGAGATGTCCTGGAACTGATTGACCTCCAACAACCACATCTATCTTTCATTGTGCTGGGAATGACCCTAACCAGGGGTGAGCTCTGCCCTGATTTCCATCGACTCCAGTTCTGCTGGTGTTGCTTGGTACTACATTCAGTCAAATCCTGCCTTAGTGTCAAAAACAATCACTCTGAACTCACTGTAGAATTCAACTTTTTTGTACATGTTTTGTCTGTGATTGTAACGAGGTGAGGAGCCAAATGGGCCTGGTAGAACCCACACTGGGTGTCACTGAGCACGTTATCCATTTTCAAATGCTGCATTGAGCACTGTCACCTACTGTTTCCATCAGTTTGCTGATGTCAATGGGTAAACTGGTGGGATGATAAGTAGCTGGGTTGGAATTGTCTTGCTTTTTGTGGACATGATATTTCTGGGCAATTTCCCAAATTTCTGTTTCGATGTAAGTGCGGTGGCTGCACTGGAACAGCTTAGCTAATGGTGCAGCTTATTCTGGGCCACAAGTCCAGTGCTATTACCAGAATGTTATCAGGACCCATAACCATTTGCAGTATCCAGTGTCTTCAGCCGTTTTGTGAAAAAATGTGGAGCAAATCGAATTGGCTGAAGATTGGTAGCTGTGTTACTGGGGACCTTTGGAGGAGGCTGAGATGGATCATTCACTCAACACTTCTGGCTGAAGTTAGATGTAAATAATTCAGCCTTATCTTTTGTGGTGATGTGCTGGACTCCCTCATCATTAAGGATGCGAATATTTATGGAGCCCCCTCCTCCTACAATGAGTTGATTAATTGTTCACTATCATTCACAACTGGACGTGACAAGGCTGCAGAAGTTAAATCTGATGCTTTGGTTATGGGATCACTTACTCTGACCACCATTTGCTGCTTATGCTGTTTGTCACACAACTAACCCATGTTGTACCTTATCAGGTTGACACTTCAGCATGGTGCAGTACAGTAGCTCAGTGGTTAGCACCTGCTGCCTCACAGCGCCAGGGACCCAGGTTTGATTCCACCTTTGGGCATCCGTCTGTATGGAGTTTTCACGTTCTCCCCATGTCTGTGTGGGTTTCCTCTCACAGTCCAAAGATGTGCAAGTTAGAAGGATTGGCCATGCTAAATTGCTCATAGGATGTGCAGGCTATGTGGATTAGTCATGGGAAATACAGGGATAGTGTAAGGTGTAGGTCTAGGTGGGATGCCCTTTGGAGAGTCAGTATGGGTCGAGTTGCCTGCTTCCAAAATGTAGGAGTTCTATGAAATTCATTTTTAGGTATGTCCGGCGCTGTTCTTGGCATCTCCTCCTATACCCTTCATTAAACCAGGATTGATCCCTTGGCTTGATGGTGATGGCAGAGGTGGGGACATACTGGGCATGAGTTCTTGAGTTGCTAGATCTGTTTGAATCCATTTAGTACAGTGATAGCTTCACACACAACATGATGGAGAGTCTTCTTAAGGTGAAGATGGGCCTTTGGCCCATGCAGTCGTCACTCCTTCTGATCCTCTCAAAGACAGATGTACCTTCAGCAGGTAGATTGGTGAATGGGAGGTCTAGCAGTTTTCTTTCTCTTTGGTTCCTCCTCCACCATCCATAGACCACGTCCAGCAGCCATCTTCTTTCAGTTTTGACCATCTCAGTCAGTAGCTGTGTTTCCAAGCCACTGTCAACGATGGACATTGAAGTCCCCCACCCAGAGTACATTCTACATCCTTCCCACCCTCAGTGCTTCCTCCATCTGGTGTTCAACAGGCAGGAGTATGGATTTATAGTGTGTGGGGAGGTACATTGTAGTCAGGTCTCCTTTCTCACATTTGACCTGATGCCATGAGACTTCATGGGGTCCAGAGTTGTGGATTCTCAAGATAACTCCCTCCCTATTGTATACCACTGTACCAACACGTCTGGTTAGTCTGCCCTGCCAGTGGGGCAGGACATAGCCAGGGATGGTGCTGCCCTGGGACATTGTTTGTAAGGCATGATTCTGAAAGTGTGACCAATCTCGGCAGCTCCCCCAATGTTGGTACAAATGGCCAAAGGTTAGTAAGGAGGAGTTTCCATAATTAGCAGATGAAGGGTCACTGGACTCAAAATGTTATAACTCGGCTTCTTTCCGTAAAAATGCTGCCAGACCTGTTCAGTTTCTCCAACACTCTCTGCTTGTGTTTGACAAAGCTGAGTTTGCCATTGTTGACTCTAGTACCTAGGTTGATGCCAGGTGGTCTGTCCAGCTTCCTTTGTTTAGTCTTTGTAGTGGTTTGATAGACCTGACAATCTCACTAGGCCATTTCAGATGGCGGATAAGAGTCAACCGCATTGCTGTGTGGTCTGGAGTCATTTGTAAACCAGACTGGGTAAAGACATGAGATTTGGTTTCCTAAAAAGCGCCAGTGAACCAGAAAGATTGTTATGAAAACCAACTATGGTCACGTGTCTGCTATTAGACTAATCTTTCATTCCAGATTTTATTGAATTTAAATTCCATGATCTGCTAAGGTGGCATTTGAATTCTTGTCACCAGCACATTGGTGTGGCCTTCTGAATTACTGCTCCAGTAACATTACCACTACCACTTCCATCCCATGTGAGAAACAAAGCAATAGTTATTTCATGAAGATATACATTGTCAAATTCCTGAGAAACCTCAGACTGAGACATAGAAAGGGAAAGAAAATGTAATTATTTTGAAGACTAAAAGTCAAACATAACTAAAGGCTTATTCAATACTTGGATAACATTTCCAATGGTGTCTGCAATGCTGGTGTTACAAACTTCCATTTCTGGAATGTAATTCTGTTTGAACCATTCTTGTGGTGGGAGAAACAGGAAGTGCAAAGAGGTTTTGTTGTTTAACCTTTCTGATGTATAATAATATCCTTTTTTTCCCTCCAGAGAGAAGCTCCTGGAAGCCCTGGCATTCCTGGGGAATCTGGGATAGATGGACTCCCGGGGCCAAGGGTAAGATTCTGGATCTACGATTTGTAATGAGAAGCAAACTGTATTCAGACAGAGAATAACTAGGTCTCTGAGGAAGTCCCAAAGTGCTTCCCACACACTGAGTTGTTTCTGAATTACAATCTACAGCCAAAAATGGCAGGCATTTGGTGCACAGTCTGAGTTGAGCCACAAGAATGAGTTGAATGTGCAGTGAATCTGTTTTAGCGGTGTTAGGGGCATGGAGGAATGAATGCTAGCCATAACACCGAAAGATATCCTTACTCTTCTTTCACAATGTGCCTCAAAGTCCTTAACAAACACTTGATTGTTTGCTGGCCAGGCAGCATACTCTCTGATCTAAAACCCTACTACAACTACAGCTCTGAAGTGACATTCGGCCCATTGTGTCTGCACTGGCTCTTGGAGTGCTTTGACTTAGTGCCAAGCTCTTGCCTTTCTTCCATACCCTTGCAAGTTGTTTCTGTTTAAACAATCATCCAATACCCTGTTGAATGCCTCAAATGAACCTGCCTCCATCACATTTCCAGCCAGATCATTCCAGACCTAATCCACTCCTGTGTATGAGAAAAGTTTTTCTCACATCACAATTGCATCTTTTGCAAAGTGCAGTAAATCTGTGCCCTCTCAGTCTCAATCCATTAATAAGCAGGTACAGTCTCTCCCTGTCTACCCAGTCCAGAACCTTCCTGATTTTGAAAACTTTGATCAAATTTCCCCTCAGCCTCTCCAAGCAAATTGGAGCCAATCTTTTAAATCTATCATCGCTGAAATTTTTCATCCCTGCAGCCCAATTCTTGTAAACTTAATCTGCCCCGTCTCTGACTCACTCACATCATTCCGAATGTGTGGCGCCCAAATTTTTACACATCTAGCCTCTACAAGTTGGAGTGTAAGTAACCTTGGCCACAAACAGTTTTGATTGCAGTTTATTTTCAGCCTTGATTTTGTCCGAAACATAACAAACAATTTCTCAACAAGTCTGACCTGTCGTACAGTGAACCACATTTCAGGAAATTTGACTTGTATACAGTACACTTGGAAACAGTCATCTGCATTGCCCAATGGTGCCATCTACTGGATTTGGTCAATATCTAGTCCAATGGAAATTCACAGACTTTGAGTACCCCATTTAAATCTCGAGGTCCCGGAATTGCAAATGCAACATTAACCTCCTGATAATTAATGTATCTAAAATTCCCATCTTTGCTGTTTTAGCACCAACATTTAGAGGAGGTCCTTCTTTGTCCCTTGACCCAAACACAGCCCAAGTATAATCTTCCTCTATCTGCTGCAATTAATTCTCTTTCTCTTATTCCAGGGCTTACCGGGTGAGACAGGTTTACCAGGAATTCCAGGACCACGTGGACCAGCAGGGCCTCCGGTCAGTATCACCTGGTATAAGGTTGAAGCAATGTAGACGTTGATGTGTAGACAGTGTTTTCTTATCTCTGACCTCAGTGCAGAAATTAATAAAATTCTCCAAGATCACTCCTGAATCCCAGTCACAGATTCCAACGCAGCATCATACAATTCAATATGTGTTCACACACACCTCACACACACACACACACAAACCTCTCACACACACAC
>NC_063361.1:27034701-27034966 GCF_021869965.1 Rhincodon typus | reverse complement strand
ACACACCTCACACACACACACACACAAACCTCTCACACACACACACAAACCTCTCACACACTCACACACACACAAACCTCACACGCACACCTCACACACACAAACCGCTCACACACGCAAACCGCGCACACACACACCTCTCACACACACACCTCACATGCACACACTTCACACACACCTCACACACACAACTCACACACACACACACACAAACCTCTCACACACACACACACAAACCTCACACACACACCTCACACACACACAC
>NC_063361.1:27034159-27034601 GCF_021869965.1 Rhincodon typus | reverse complement strand
CACACACACACAAACCTCTCACACACACACACAAACCTCTCACACACTCACACACACACAAACCTCACACGCACACCTCACACACACAAACCGCTCACACACGCAAACCGCGCACACACACACCTCTCACACACACACCTCACATGAACACACTTCACACACACCTCACACACACACACACAAACCTCACACACACACACCTCACACACACACACCTCTCACACACACACCTCACACACACACTCATACGCACACACCTCACGCACACACATCTCACACACACACCTCACACGCACACACACAGACACAAACCTCACACACACACACCTCATACACACACACCTGTCACACACACACAAACACCTCACACGCACACACCTCACATACACACACACCTCTCACACATACACCTCACACACACCTCACACGCACACACCTCACA
>NC_063361.1:27028636-27034059 GCF_021869965.1 Rhincodon typus | reverse complement strand
ACACATGCACCTCACACACACATCTCTCACACACACACATCTCTCACACACACACCTCACACACACACATCTCTCACACACACACCTCACACACACGCACACCTCACACACACTCACATACCTCACACACACACCTCACACACACATGCACACCTCACACACACACACCTCACACACACCTCACTCACACACAAACCTCTCACACACACACACACACCCACCTCTCACACACACCCACCTCACACGCACACACAAACCTCACACACGCACACCTCACATACACACACACCTCACACATACGCACACACACATGCACACACACACACACACACACACACACACACACGCACACACATGCACACACACACACACAAACACCTTCTCGCCCTCAGGTTAACACCACCAGTCTTCTCTCTTTCTTTCTCTCTAATGAGGGCAGCCCTATGGTCTAGTATGACTGTTAACTTTATATGAATAAATTTTTGTTGTATAGAATTACGCTGACGAATTCACATTTAACTTATTTTTATAGGGGCAAAAAGGAGACAAAGGGGATAAAGGGCCTAAGGTCAGTATCCACATTCATTCTGAAATAGAAACCATTGAATGTAAAGTTATAAAACGGAAATTGGAATGGTGAACATCAGAAAAAAGTCTCAATAGGTGCAGGTTGTGATAAAATAAATATGAATTACAGAAGTTATTCTCTTGCTCCTCCAGCTGTAGTCTGGCAACTACTGGCACATTTGTTCCTTGTTATGCTTCTGTAAAGCAGACTGGGATGTTTTACCCTGTTTAAGGTGCTATATCAGTGTAATTTGTTGCTGGTAAATTATTTTGAGTTGATGCTGGAGAAGGCACCCCTTGCAATGCAATAACCCCCAGGCCTGGTGGGTCCAAATTATTGCCAAGATGTGACAGTGCCACGTTCTTAAAGGCAGTATTAGCGAACCCCAGACTCAGGTTGGATTTTGGAGCAAACTATCTCTGAACCAGCACAACACTGGCCCCAGCTAAAAGGGAAATGGTCGCTGGCAAATTTGTCTCATTCAGCCCTGTACTTGTGCCAATTCCTGGGGTCAGTTATCCAGCTCTCGAATGTGTGTTCCCTGTCCAACCCGAAAAGATATCTTTTCTATTTAACATCCTATTCCCTCTGTAACACTCAGCTGAATATTACATGCTCCCCTGTCCCAGTTTACAGTTTTGAATCATAGAACCCCTACAGTGTGGAAACAGGCCATTCAGCCCAACAAATCCACATTGCCCCTCTGAAGAGCATCCCACCCGGATTCATTCCCCTCCCCCTGCATTTCCCAAGTCTAACCCACCTAACCTAAACATCCCTAGGCAATATGGGTAATATGGGTAATTTAGCATGGCCAATCCAACTACCCTGCACATCTTTGGACTGTGGGAGGAAACCCACGCAGACACGGGGAGAATGTGCAAACTCCACACAGACAGTCGCCCGAGGGTGGAATCAAACCCGGGTCCCTGGTACTGTGAGGCAACAGTGCTAACCACTGAGCCACCGTGCCACCCCATGGTTTTGGTAGGGGACCTCAGGTAACCAGGAACAAAAAACACACAAGCAACACAAACTGGTCTGACTCATCTAGTGTACATCAGAGTGGAGCTCTGGTGCAGTCAGTGTGTTCGTTTCCAGGTTTTGTTAATGGCTTTTCCCTCTTGAGGATGGGTTCCCAATGCCGACCTGTGACTGAACCTATATAACACAGAGAGTTGTTGCAGCCCATTCACCATCTAGAAATAAATAAGTGAGGATCCATCGATGCCAATATTTAAACAAAGACAGAAAATGCTGGAAAAACTCTGCAGGTCTGGCAGCATCTGTGCAGCAAGAAATAGAGGTAATGTTTTGAGTCTGGAATGCCTTTTCGTCAGGGCTGAAGGACCATTCTGAAGAAAGGTCCCTGGACATGAAATGTTAACTCTGCTTTCTCTCTGCACAGATGCTGCCAGACCTGCTGAACTTCTCCCACAATTTGTGTCTTTGTTTCAGATTTCCAGCTACTGCCGTATTTTGATTTTATTTGATGCCAATATTACCCTGCCCATGATATCACATGTTTGGTGTAGGTCAAGGGTGGGCAACTGTATTTCTTCAAAGTTTTTAAAGCAGGGAGTAGGAAGTGGGTGCTAATTGGAGGGTGTCCTTCCCCAGCTTGGGGACACTCCCCCCACCCCAGGAGACAGTATCCCCCTCCTCTTCCTGCCTGTGGGTGGTTTGAAACCTCCAATCCAATCCACCCCCCCCCCCCCCCCCCTCAGTTGGAAAAAGCCCCCTGCCCAATGCCCCTGATTAACCAGGGCCCTGGGGATCCTGCTGCCTCTGTGGGCAGCTCTTGCACTGCTGAAGGCTGTTAGTTTTCTTACACTGAGGGGCAGAGTCTCGCTCTGCTCTCACTCCACAGCAGCAGTCTATACGTCACAGGGATCTATACACTGCAACGATCTATACGCTGCAGGGATCTGTGTGTTACAGTGATCTATATGCTGCAGGAATCTATACACCATAGTGATCTATATGCTGCAGTGATCTATACATTGCAGTGTTCTATATGCTGCGGTGATCTATACTTTGCAGTGATCTATATACTGCAGGGATCTATACACCATAGTGATCTGTATGTTGCAGTGGCCTATACAATGCAATGATCTATATGCTGCAGCAATCTATATGCTGCAGGGATTTATATACCACAGCGATCTATATGTTATGGTGATCTACCTACTGTAAAACACTGCAGTGATCTATATACTACAGTGATCCATTTCCTGCAGCAATTTTGAGCCACAGCAATTCATTTATTGCAGTTATCTGTAAGCTGCAGTGATCTACGAAATGCCGCGATCTATGCAACTCAGCAATCTATAAGCTGCAGCGATCTTTGCAACGCAGTGATCTATAAGCTGGAGAGGTGGCGGGGGGTAACTTTCTACCCACTGTTAGCTTGTTTCTGGATTTTAAAATGAAGTGAATTGTCTGATCTTTCTGTTTGCCAGGGTGAAGAAGGGCAGCGAGGACTGCCAGGGATTAGCCATCCTGGAACTAAGGTAATGTTGACCGTTCAGAAAGAAAACAGGACCAAATGTTCAAGTGTAATTAGAGAGGAATGTTAGGGATTGGTCTGTTCAGAATCATTGGGTACTGAGGAGTGTAAATATTGGGAACGGTTATACCAATAGCCTTTAGGAGTGATAAGTCTGTGGTTACTCAGGAGTGATTATGCAGAGGAGAGCAGAGAGCACTCATAAAGACAGAATAACAGATGCTCAGTGCTTCTAAAGTAAAGGTAAAAAACTCATACTTTAAAATAAATATACCCTCAGCTGATGAGATTGATGGTATTTCTTCTTGTTAAGGAAAGTCTTTTTGGTTCAGTTCTTTCACTGGATGGCAGGGCCAGTATTTATTGCCCATTCCTAATTGCCCTGGAGAAGTGAGGGTGAGCTGCCTTCTTAGCCCTCAGTCTGTGTAGTGTCAGGTACCAGGGCTAGGGACAGCAATGATGGGCCCTGTTGCTTCTCCTGTTTCTGGGTCCTTTATCACCCCCTTCCCTTTAAATCCCCACAGAATACAACAATGGCCATTCAGCCCATTGGGCCTGCACCAGTTCCTTCCAAGAGAAATCAACCTCTACCAACTTGTCTACCGTCACCCAACATTTCTCTTTTATTTCAAATATTTATCCTATTTTGTTTTGAGTACAGCTTTGAATCTGTATTCACCTCAGTATCAGGGAGGAATTGCATTCCAAATCCAAAACACTCTTTGTGTCAACATTTTCTGTTATATTCTATCTGGTTTGTTTGTCCATTAACTTATAAAGTCAAATCTGGTACATCTGATTGTCAAGCTTCTGCCATTGGAAACATTTTAAAGTTACTTTGTATTTATTTTAAATCTTCATAATTTGATCACCATTAACCCTCCTCAAGCTCTTAAGGACAACAACCCCAGCTTCTCTATAATCCCTCATGGCAAAAACTGTTCTTGTCAATTTCTACTGAAGTCTCTTCACATTCCTTTTGGTGCCCAGAATTAGAAATCCATAGTTACAGTGAGGTCAAAGTATTTTCCATAGGTTTGGCAAAACCCCTTCACATTCAGATCACTTGCCTTTATTTATAAAGATCAGGTTTCAATAGGATGTACTTTACAACTATAGCTTTGTCAGACAATTGCACACAACTTGATTGCTCATATTGTGCGTATAGCATCATTTCTTTGGACCTGGCCCTGTGTCAAATTTGTTTTCGCAAGGGCTCTTAAGATTTTCTTGAGAGAGTTACTTTTTGATTTTCAGGGCTACTTTTTCATTCTCCCTCGCTCAATTATTAGGTGATACGGTCATGTAATAACAATCCCTTCTGTTTTTGTGTTCACATACACAGTACTTGAAATCAAAAAGAGACAGGATTAGAAGAATTCATCAATATCCTCAATTATCAAAACCTCCATTAAAATTTAAGCCACAACTTACAAGGAAAGTATTAATTCATTAGACACCACAATAGTTACAGTGGTATGGGACAATGAACATAAGTTAGCAGCAAAGTTCTTTTCAATATTACTGATGGACACTGGTTTGAGGGATGAGTGTTGTCTAGGACATTGGGTAGAATTGCAGTGCAGTCCTTTGAAATAGCCCCTTAAGATCTTTTACATCTACCTGAGAGAGCAGGCAGAACCTTGGCTTGACATCTGATCTAAAGGACAACACTCTAAAGGCCACAGTACAGCACTCCCTCAGAACCACACTGGAGGCAGTCAGTTTAGATTTGTGCTCACGTTTCTCAGATATAACTGGAAGGCATGGAGACACAGCCTGCTGCTGACTGAGCTGCATTTTGGATTTGCACTGTAGGAAATTATCTGAAGTCTTTTTTTAATGTTAACAGGGTGAAAAAGGTGACATTGGACCTCCAGGTCCAGTACCACTCTGTCAAGATGGTTCACAGTTTCCTTGTCAAGAATACACCGTTAGTGGTGAAAAGGTCAGTACTTTCTTTGAGTAATATTTTCCCACAAGGGAATGTTATTTTGGCCCTCCCTGCTCTCTAGTTCCCTCACCATGGTCAAAATGACAATTTGTCAGTCTCCATCGAAGGCCTATCCAAGCTCTCTGTAACCACCAGCTAGGAGAAACACAAACCCTCTCCGTTGTGTCTTCTCTGTGTATCTTTTCCTTATCCTTTCTTAACTAAAGTGCTCAGTTTCATCTTACTCCAAAAATGTTGGAACTGCTGGTTTAGAGGGCATATCAAACAGAGAGTGGGCAGAACAATCGCACCATCAGTGAGAGAGGCCGGAACAAACTCTGTAATCAAATTCCATGTCAATATCTTTGGAGAGCAGTCAATGTGTGTGTGTGTGTGTGTGTGTGTGTGTTTTT
>NC_063361.1:27028058-27028536 GCF_021869965.1 Rhincodon typus | reverse complement strand
TGTGTGTGTGTGTGTGTGTGTGTGTGTGTGTGTGTGTTTTTGTGTGTGGTGTGTGTGTCTATATATGTGTGTGTTGGTGTTTGTGTGTGTGTGTGTGCGTCTGTGTTTGTGTGTGTGTGTGTGTGTGAGTGAGTGTGTGTTTGTGTGTGTGTGTGAGTACATGTGTGTTTGTGTGTGTGTGTGTCTGTGTGCTTGTGTTTGTGTGTGGGAGAGTTTGTGTGTGGGAGAGTGTGTGTGTGTGTCTGTGTGTGTGTGTATGGTGTGTGTTTGCGTGTATATGTTTGTGCATGTGTGTGTGTGTTTGTGCATGTGTGTATGTTTGTGCATGTGTGTGAGTCTGTGTGTGTGTATGTTTGCATGTATGTGTGATTGTGCATGTGTGTGTATGTGTTTGTGTGTGTGTCTGTGTTTGTGTGTGTGAGAGTATGTGAGTGTGTCTGTGTTTGTGTGTGAGAGTGTGTGTGTATGTGTGAGAGAG
>NC_063361.1:27004424-27023058 GCF_021869965.1 Rhincodon typus | reverse complement strand
GTGTGTGTGTGTGTGTGTGTGTGTGTGTGTGTGTGAGAGAGAGAGAGTGCGTGTGTGTGTGTCTGTGTGCTTGTGTTTGTGTGTGTGAGAGTTTGTGTGTGTGTGTGAGAGAGTGCATGTGTGTTTGTGTGTGTGTGTTTGTGAGTGCATGTGTGTGTGGGCGAGGAGCGGTGGGGGGTGGGGCAGTGGTTGTGGGGATGATCAGTGGAACAGAAAATCCAGCATCTTCACTCCAGAACCAAGCCAGAAGCTGAACCTTACGGTGAGTATGGAGTGGGGTGGGGTGTCCTGGAGAAAGCAGAAAAGGTAACAAAGTCCTTTAAGGGACAAGAGGAATGTGTATGTTCTCCCTGGCCCCGCACAAAGTGAATCAGTGCTCGAAGGCTAACCTTCAGAAGTCCCTTTAATGCACATCCAGTGGTACATGTTCTTATCATTGGTACTTATATATTCAATTGACGGCCTACATAGAACATAGGACCCCACACTATCTATTCAAGTGGGCTCATACCAGTTACAACTGCTCACCAGTTGCCCAGTCTACTCCAAAGTCACAGCAGGCAGAACATTGGCAGGAGGTGGTTAGTAGGATGCCACGTTTTCGGCCCACTGTGCCTTTGCTGTTGCCCAGTAGTTGGTATAACCCCATTTGGCCAGGACAGTGTAATATTGCAGACGGAACCACGTTAGCCACAACATGCTGATTGTTACATTTACATTTGAGGGACATTTTCTCAAAAGATCCTGGTGTCCACGGGCTGTGGGTATTTCTGGTGTGGTCAGCCTATGTTGTCCATCCTTAATTGCACTCGGGACAAACGGTGATGAGCGACCTTCTTGAATCTCTGCAGTCTTTGGGATGTTGGAACACCTTCACGGTGTGTTAGGGAATTTTGACCCAGCCACAATGAATGAACAGTAACATAGAGCCAAGTCAGGATGGTCAGTGGCTTGGAGGCGAACTTGCAGCTGGGGATGCTCTTCCCCTCTCAGTGGTAAAGCTCATGAGTTTGGAGGGTACTGTGAAAGGAGCCTTGGTGAATGCTGTCATTGCCTCTTATCTGTGGCACTCACTGTGTGTTGGTGGTGGAGAGGGTGAATGATTTTTTAAACCATGGCATCGGCAGGCTGATACAAAATTCCTAAGTGTATTCCTCTCTTGTGTGTTACTCATGGGAGTGTGGCTAACATGGAGACTGCACGAGAGTGAACCAAAAACTGTGGAAGAAGTAACTGGAGGACAGAATCTCTTGGGGTTTTTTTTGCAATGAGTCATCGATTACTGGATTGCCAGACAGCAGGAGTCTCTCAATCCGTTGGGTCTGTTAAGTTTGTAACAGCTGCTCTTTTTATTTGGTATTAGGGTGAAAAGGGGAATCCAGGTCTTCAAGGTGAACAGGTAATTTTTCTTTTCTTACTCTTTCAGATTTTTCCCATGGGTGTCGCCTCAGAGTGCAGGAAAGCTTCCTGATTAATCTTCATTTGAGTAGCGCCATTGGATTTGTTCGGTTCACTTGAATGGGCAGATAGGACCTTGGGTTAATGTCCACGAATGGCACCTCTGACAATATTTTCTGACACAGGGGCAACAGTGCTTTCACTGAACTGAGCGACACTTGGTAGCACATGTCAATGAAATACATCAGTTGCTGCCACATGTCAAAACATTTAACTCTCTGACTGATAAATCAAAATCTCCTCTTTCTATCTCTCAACTTTAGGGTTTCCCTGGACCGGCTGGTCCTCCAGGACTTCCAGGCTCTATTGGACTACCAGGGCCCATGGTCAGTATAAAGTTCTCCAGATTTTCATTTTAACTGATTCATGGCTTTATCTTCTAAACTGCTGAGCTCCAATCCAGCCACCTGAATAGCTGGTGCACCAAAAAATAAGTGACAATATTCCTTCAGATTGTGTTTCTTTCTTTCCAGCACACCATCAGAAGTATAATCCTTGTATTTTGAACCATTTGTCAGCCTGGCCTGAAAAGCATTTTGTATAGTATTTTTCACAGCCACCAGACGTCTCAAATTGCTTCACAGGCAATTAAGTATTCTTGAAGGGTAGTTACTGCTGTAATATGGGAAATGCAGCAGCCAATTTACACACAGGAAACTCCCACAAACAGCAATGTGGTGGTATTTAGATAACCACATTTCTTAAACTCAATTGATTATCGGATAATATTAGCCAGGACACCGGGGAGAAATCCCTTGCTCTCCTAATGAATAGCAAATTCTAATCAAGAAGGTGAATAGGATCTTGGTTTAACGTCTCATTCAAAAGCGCAGCACTCCTCGATACTGCACTGGGAATGTCAGTGTAGATTTTTTTGCACACAAACACTGGAGTACAACTTGCCCTCAGAACCTTGTGACTCAGAGACCAAAGTAGAGTCAACTACAACTGACTCTACTGCGCAGCGAGTTCACATCATGAAGACAAAAGCCTAAGTGAGCAGTTTTGGTCTGATTCATAACATGTTACTAATCTGGAGGTCCAGGCTAATGTTCTGGGGATATTGCTTCAAATGCCATCACCACTTCCGCAGTTCATGAAAATAAAATTTAACTAATCAAAATCTGGAATTGACAGCTAGTGTCTATTATCATTGATATAATTTACTCAAATGCATGGGGAGGCAATGGCCTAGTGGTATTATCACTGGACTGTTAATCCAGAGGCTCACATAACTTTTTCGGGATAGTAGCAACTGCAGATGCTGGAGAATCATTTTCTGAAGAAGGGTCTAGGCCCGAAACATCAGCCTTTCTGCTCCTCTGATGCTGCTTGGCCTGCTGTGTTCATCCAGCTCTACACCTTGTTAACTTTTTCGGGACCCAGGTTCGAATCCTGCCATGGCAGATGGTGGAATTTGAATTCAATAAGTATCTGGAATTAAGAATCTAATGACGACCGTGAATTGATTGTCGGAAAAACCCATCTGGTTCACGAATGTCCTTTAGGGAAGGAAACTGCCATCCTTACCTGGTCTGGCTTATGTATGATTGCAGACCCATAGCAATGTGGTTGACTCTTAACTGCCCTCTGGGCAATTAGGGATGGGCAATAAATGCTGCCTGGCCAGTGATACGCTCATCCTGTGAATGAATAAAACAAAAAAATGCCTTGGAGAAGGAAATTGACTCTCCTTACCTGGTCTGGCCTACATGTGATTTCTGATGTGTTGACTATTAACTGCCCTCTGAAATGGCTGAGCAAAGTGCTTTGTTTATGGGTGATTAGGAACACTCAATAAAATGCCAGTCTTGTCAGTCACACCAACATCCCATCAAAGAATAAATTCTAAAGATATTCTTCCATCTCTTACATGAAGTAAATGTGTTTCTTTTTTCTGTTCTTTTCATGATCCATATAACAGGGTGTCTGTGATCAGGAATGTGTCTGCATGCCAGGACCCCAGGGTCCCCCAGGACCCCCTGGACCAGCCAGCTCCCAATTGTTTGACATTTCTTCCAGTCAGGTAAATGATCGCTGACATTTCCTCCAGCTCAGGAATCAGGATTTCTGTGATGGTCCAGGCTTGATTCGAAGCCAATTGGATTGATAGGATAAAAGCTTATTTTTCTCTTTGTAAACATTTACATCAAACAAATTTAAGTTTGAAAGTTTAAGTAAATGCATTTTTGGGGAAGACGATCATAAACTCACTGGGATAGTAATCCAGAGGCCTAGGCTAATGTTCTGGGAACAGAAGTTTGAATCATATCTTGGCAGAAAGTGGAATTTAATTCAGTTCCTATGATCTGGAATTGAAAGCAAGTCACAGTGACAGAACCATGAAACTATCATTGTTTGTTTTAAAAACCCACCTGGTGCACTTTAGGGAAGGAAGTCTACCATCCTTAATCGGTCTGGCCTACACGTGACTCCAGACGATTAACAATGCAGTTTGATTCTGAAGTGGCCAACTAAGTCCCTCAGTTTAAGGGAAAATGGACAACCCAGCGACACCTACATTCTGGGAAACAATAGAGGAAACTTTTAAACAACGTAGGCAATGGAAGTGTTTGTACGGAGTTGTCTATGATTAGCCAGACTCACTAAGAGTCTGCAAGTAAGGAGTGGGAAAATGTTGTAATTGTGCACTCAGAAAATGTTCTTGTGAATTCGGGCACAAAGGTGTAGATTTGAGATAAGAGTTTAGTGAGTTTTAAATTGTCTTTCATTTATGGATTTTTTTTAGGGATAGTGAAATGGAGAGTGTCAAATTACTGACCTTAACCCCCTCCACTTTGGTGTACACATTGAGAAATAAACTTGATTGAAACGCGGTCTTTTTTATTCTATCAAAAAGGACCCCTGAAGTATCCTTAACCCTGAAATATTGAAGGATAAATCAGCACTTAATCAGTGGCTACAAAGTTAATTCAACATTAATGTACTCACAGGTCCAACCTGATAGAACAGTGAGCTACCTCTTTAGACAATTTAAATCCATTTGGAAAATATTGACAGTGTTTTTTTGTTTCTTTTCGGTTTTAACACAGATGCTGGAGAAACTGAGGGGAGAAATTGGCCCACCTGGAAGACCGGTAAGAGAGCCAGTACCCATGCAGTTAACGTCTCCCGTATTCATCTCAAATCCTTAGCTGATAAATTCCTGAAAGAGAGAAACAGCTAGTTTGGTTTACTGCCCTGCTATACAGATGACATAGGATGAAATATAGAATTACATCGGATACACAGGTATAACCAGTCTCTGCCAGTTGTTTTGTTCCACTCTAGCTTCTTCCCAACTCCCTCATCAAAAACTATCCACACAACCCTTTGTTTCCTCCTCCATTGTATTCTTGTTTAGTTTCCCTTTAACCACATGTAAAACATTCACTTCACCCACTCACTTGGTGGTGAGTTTCTGATCCTTACCGTTCACTTTCATAAAGAAGTTTGTTTTAGTTTCTTTAATCACAGGAGAGGTTCCAGAGGTTCAGGAAAATAGCCAATGTGGTTCCTTTGTTTAAGAAGGGCAACAGGGATTATTTGGGGAATTACAGCCAGGTGACCCTTATGTCAATGGTAGGGAAATTATTGGAGAAGATTCTTAGGGATAGGATTTATTCACATTTGGAAAAATATGGATTTATTAGTGATAGGGGAAGGCTTTGTTTGGGAAAGGTCGTATCTCACAAACTTGATTGCGGAAGTGACAAAGATGATTGATGAGGGTGGAGCAGTAGATGTTGTCTATATGGACTTTAACAAGACCTTTGACAAGGTCCCTCATGACAGGCTGATACAAAAATCATGGGATCTGCAGTGAACTGGTAAGCTGGATACGGAACTGGCTTAACATAGTAAGTAGCAGTGGAAGGGTATTTTTCAGATTGGAGATCTGTGACCAGTGGCATTCTACAGGGATCAGTGCTGGGACCCTGTTATTAGCAATATATATAAATGATTTGGAGGAGAATGTAGGTGGTCTGATTAGTAAGTTTGCAGATGCAAGAAAGGTTGGAGGAGCTGCAGATAGTAAGGAGAATTGCCAGAGGATACAGCAAGATACTGATAGGACAGAGACAGGTGGGGAAATAGCAGATAGAGTTTAATCTAGACAAATGCATTTTGGAAAATCTAACGCAGGAGTGAAGAATACAGTTAATGGCAGAATCCTTAGTAGCATCAACATACATAGGGATCTAGGCGTACAGGTCCAAAGTTCCCTGAAAGTGGCCACACAAGTGGATAAGGTGGTCAAAAAGGCATATGGCATGCTTGCCTTCATTGCTGGGGCATAGAATATAAAAATTGGCAATTCAAGTTGCAGCTGCATAGAACTTTAGTTCGGCCACATTTGGAATATTGCGTACAGTTCTGGTCACCACACTACCAGAAGAATGTGGAGGCTTTGGAGAGAGTACAGAAAAGGCTGACCAGGATGTTGCATGGTTTGAAGGGTATTAGCTATGAGAAGAAATTGGACAAACTCAGTTTGTTTTCACTTGAGCATTGATGGATGAAGAACAACCTGATAGACAGTTACAAAATTATGAGAGGTGTGGATAGAATGAATGGTCAGAGTCTTCTTCCCAGGGTAGAAAAGTCAATTATTAGGGGATGCGGGTTTAAGGTAAAGGCGATAAGTCTAAAAGAGGTGTGAGAAGCAGTCTTATTACACAGAGGGTGGTAAGTGCCTGGAATGCGCTGCCAGAACAGGTGGTGGAGGCAGATACAATAGCAACGTTTAAGAGGCATCATAACAGATATTTGAATAAGCATGGAATAGAGGGATAAATCATGTAGAGGCAAAAGAGTTTTAGTTTAGAAAGCCATCATGTGTCAGCACAGTCTTGGTGGGCCGAAGGGCCTGTTCCTGTGCTGTACTGTTCATTCATCTAAATTCCCTTGCCTTTAGTTAAGCAACTCTCCGAAAGAGCAAGGCAGTCATGTAATGGTATTGTCACTGGGCTCGTAATCCAGAGTCCCAGGTTACTATTTTAGGCCACAGGTTCAAATCTCACCAGGGCAGATGGTGAAATTTGAATCCAATTCAAAAATCTGAGATTGGAAAGCTGGCCTAATGGTTCCCATTGTTATAAAAAGCTGTCTGGTTCACTCAAGTGCTTTAAGGAAAGGAATCTGCTGTCCTTAACTGGTTCAGATCCACAGCAAATGTGATTGACTCTTAACTGTCCTTTGAAATAGCCACATAGTTGTATAAAACTGTTACAAAGCCTAATGTAAGAAATGGAACCAGACAGGGCGCTCAGCCTTATCATATCTACCAGAAACAGCAATGGTAAACCTGGCCCTGGAAAGGTCTCCTCACAGATCATAGAGTCATAGAGATATACAGCATGGAAAAAGACCTTTTGGTCCAACTTGTCCATGCTGACCAGTTATCCTAAATTAATCTAGTCCCATTTTCCAGCATTTGGCCCATATCTCTCTAAACCCTTCCTATTCATATACCCATCCAGATGCCTTTTAAATGTTGTAATTGTACCAGCTTCCACCGCTTCCTCTGGCAGCTCATTCCATACACACACCACCCTCTGTGTGAAAAAGTTGCCCCTTAGTTCCCTTTAAAATCTTTCCCCTCTCACCTTAAACCTTTGCCCTCTAGTTTTAGACTCTCCCACCCTGAGAAAAGACCTTGTCTGTTTACCTTGTCCATGTCCCTCATGATTTTATAAACCTCTACCGGGTCACCCCTCGGCATCTGGCACTCCAGGGAAAATAGCCCTAGCCCTTTCAGCCTCTCCCTCTAGCTCAAACCCTCCAAACCAGGCAACATTCTTGTAAATCTTTTCTGACTTTCAAGTTCATATTTCCTGTAGCAGGTAGAGCAGAATTGCATGTACAGCTGCTACATGACCTCCCAACTCCTATACTCAATGCACTGACCAATAAAGGCAAGTTTACCAAATGCCTATCCTGTCTACCTGGCACTCGACTTTCAAGGAAATAAGAATTGCACTCCAAGGTCTCCTTGTTCAGCAACACTCCCCGGGATTTTCCCATTAAGAAGATTAGTGTATAAGTGCATAAGTCCTACACTGATTTGCCTTTCCAAAATGCAGCACCTTACATTTATCTAAATTAAACTCCATCTGCCACTCCTTGGCCCATTGTCCATTTGATCAAGATCCAGTTGTACTCTGAGGTAACCTTCTTCGCTGTCCACTACATCGTCAGTTTTGGTGTCATCTGCAAACTAACCATACCTCCTAAGTTCACATCCAAATCATTTATACAAATGACAAAAAGCAATGGACCCAGCACCAATCCTTGTGGCACATTGCTGGTCACAGGCCTCCAGTCTGAAAAGCAACCCTCCACCACCACCCTCTGTCTTCTACCTTCAAGCTAGTTCTGTATGCAAATGGCTAGTTCTCCCTGTATTCCATGTGATTTAACCTTGCTAACCAATCTACCATGAGGAACCTTGTCAAACGCCTTACTGAAGGCCGTGTGTAGAGACTTCTTCCTACACGGTCCCCAGAGCAGTCAGTGCTGACAAGTCATACTTGATTTACACGATGCACTGTAACAACTCCCCAAGGCTCCCCCGACAGCACCTTCCACAACCACGAACACTCGAATTAGAAAGGACAACGGCAGCAGCAGACACATGGGATACATCATCCCATGGTAAGTCCCAAAGCAAGCACCACATCATCCTAACCTGGAAATATAAGTTCATTCCTTCACAGTTACTGGAATTCCATCCTTAACAGCACTGTGGGCCTGACTGTACCGAATGGACTGCAGTGTTCAAGAAAGCAACTCAACAGCCCCTTCTGAAGGGCAACTAGGGTTGGTCAATGCATGCTGGCCCAGTCAGTGATGCTCATCCATGAATGAGTTAAAAAAAGGAAGCTTTTTGTTTTATTTATTCTTTCATGAGGTGTGGGCCTCAGACCTGGATTTACCTCTGGCTACATTGATGCTAGCAACGGAGTTCAGATGGGATCGGGACAGTAGCTGTTTCCTCAGATTGATGCTATCAGTACTGGAGAGGGATCTTTTGTGATCTGCTCTTGCTCACTCGCTGTTGTACCTCAAAACAAAGAGGCAGTGTTATGATTGGCAGAAACTTCGGGGAGTCAGTGGTAAAGAATGGCAAAGCCAATGGTACACAGCTACCATCTGTGGGAGTACAACTGAATGTCTCTCAGTCAGAATCCCACCTGAACATAACTGTAAAAATACAACCTCCCTTATCAGGGTCCACTCAGCTGTGATACTACCCCCAGCTGGAGCCTTCCTCAATGGGAAAAGCAGTTACCACCATTCCCAGAGGCCTGATTGGTGGGTCATCATCCCGGGATTTTCAGGGGAAGAGCTACGAGATGCCTTGACTGTAGCCACCTGGCAGCCTGATGGTTATGAGATCAACTGGTGGCTTCATAGAAAAAAAGAGCAGGAGTAGGCTATTTGAGCCTGCTCCACCATCCATTATTGTCATGGCTGATCATCCAACTCAGTTCTCTGTTCCTGCTTTGTCCCTTTAATCCTAAGAACTATATCTATCTCCTACAAACATAGAAGCTGAACAGTGTGGAAGCAGCCCATTTGGCTCCTTGAGTCCACAACAATCCTCTGAAAAGCATCCGAATCAGACCCAAACCCTTACCCTAAATTCCCACAGCTAACCCCCTTAGCCTACACATCCCTGGACTCTATGGGCAATTTAGCACATCCCATCCACCTGAACTGCATATTGTTTGTGTGGGAGGAAACGAGAGGACCCAGAGTAAACTCACTCAGATACAGGGAGATTGTGCAAACGCCACACTGACAGTCACCCAAGGGTGGAATTGAACCTCTGTCCCTTGGTGCTGTGAGGTTGTAATGCTAAACACTGAGCCACCTTGCTGCTCCTTCTTGAAAGTATTTAATGTGTTGGCCTCAACCGCTTTGAGTGACAGAGAATTCCATAGGCTCACAACTCTCTGGGAGAAGGAATTTCTCCTAATCTCGGTTTAAAATAGCCTACACCATATTCTCAGACTGTGAGCATGGTTCTAGACACCCCACCATCAGGAACATCCCTCCTGTATTTGTGCTGCCTACTTCTGTTAGAATTTGATAGGTTTCTATGAGATCTCCCCTCATTCTTCAAAACTCCTGTAAATATTACTGTAACCACCTTTCCCAGACCTGCTGAAGCAGGTGTAACCACATCCACTTTTTTTTTGCTCATCAGAGGGCAGTTGAGAGTCAATCACGTTGTTATAGGTTTAGAGTTGTGCATAGACCAGACCAGATAAAAATGACAGATCTCCTTCCCAGAAGTGAACCAGATGGATATTTGACAGTGACTGCCCTTAGGCTAACTTCATATATCCATATTTAAATTTCACTATCTGTTATGGTGGGATTTGAACCCATGTCATGGAGTCATGGAAATATACAGTACCGAAACAGATCCTTTGGTCCAACTCAGCCATCCTAAATTAATCTGGTCCCATTTGCCAGCATTTGGTCCATATCCTTCTAAATCCTTCCTACTCATGTACTCATCCAGATGCCTTTTAAATCGTGCAATTGTACCAGCCTTCACCACTTCCTCTGGCAGTTCATTCCATACACGCACCGTCCTCTGTGCGAAAAAGTTGCCCCTTAGGTCCCTTTCCCCTCTCACCTTAAACCTTTGTCCTCTAGTTTTGGACTCCCCCATCCTGCAGAAAAGACCTTGTCTATTCACCCTATCCATGCCCCTTCATGATTTTATGAACTCCTATAAAATCTCACCTCAGCTTCCGACGCTCCAGGGAAAATAACCCCAGCCTATTCAGCCCCTCCCTATAGTACTAACCTTCCAACCCTGGCAACAGCCTTGTAAATCTTTTCTGAACTCTTTCAAGTTTTGCAACATCTTTCGTACAGCAGGGAGAGACCAGGATTGAATGTGTCAGAACATTAACCTGGGCTTTTGGATTATTAGCCCAGCGGATGTTACCAATTCCTCACCTGCTTCTGCCAGCATGGCACAAAGACCTGGTCTCTGTTTCTCTTTCCACAGAGGCTGCCTGTCGTGCAGAGTATTGGCCGAAATTTCAGTCATTAATCCAGGTTTCTGCAGTATTTTGCTCTTCAGTTTATTTTTCTGACAGTTCTCTCTTCTGTCCTGTCAGGGGCATCCAGGACTGAAAGGAGAGAAGGGAGAGCCGGGTGTTTCAGGAGAACATGGAGCAGCTCCTTGTGTGAGTCAGTGCGCAATAAAGACTGGGGGAAATTTGGCGATAAATCACTTAGATCCTGAAATTTCCATGGGAAATTCAGCTGCGTTTCAAATGTCAGCACCAGGCTCAGCAGCTAGAAAATTTCAATTTCAATTCCCGTGGCCAATGGTCAAAGCGAATTGATGTCAGCATGGAATATGGTCAATGAATCACTGGTGGCACCAGCATGTTGGAATCAGGAAAAGTCCGTCAATATTCCACAGTCAGTCTGTTGTCAATTTCAAAACAAGTCTTTGAGGCCTCAGAGGTTCGTGCAGAAGTGTTATATCATTTGCCTATTAGAGTCGTAGAGTCATACAGCACAGAAACAGACCCTTTGGCCCAATTCGTCCATGCCAACCAATTTCCTAAACTGAACTCGTCCCATTTGCCTGCGTTTGGCCCATATTTGATTTGATTTATTTATTGACAAATGTATCTTGTTACAAAATACAGTGAGAAGTGTGGTATAGTGTCGTCACTCTCTGGCGCCATCTTAAAACTTATAATAATAAACCTAGAATATAAAGGCAGAAAAACAAGGAAATAAAGAGAGTGTCCAACTTTACAGTCCTTCTTGTTAAGTGTTGTGTCATGGGCCTGGTGGCCAGGCACAAGGCCCTACACCACACCACCGCTTGCTGGAACATTCTTTGGCACCATTTTGACTCCACTGATGTAACTGGCGCCATCTTGGTTACAAAACGGGAATAAAAAAACACAGCAGAAATAAAGGAATCAGAGCCAACAGGAATGAGAATCCCTCTAAACCCAAACCTGTTCCTGATATTCGGCACCATGGTGCACCCCATGCCTCACTCACTGTTCTTTATGTATCTGACTTATACCAGACGTAAGCTGGATGGTATTGAGTGTTATCTAATCATGAGGAAGCCAACAATGATTAACTCTCAGTCACTTTGTTGATTTTGAGCTTACAGATTATTTTTTGTCTAAACTATCTTTTTCAAATGTTCCATCGTAGGGACTCCCAGGTACGCCAGGTGTTCCTGGTATTCCAGGACCTCCAGGACCTCCAGGACCTCCAGGAATTCCAGGATCTTTTTATTACAATGTAGGCCCATTCAGTAACTGAATCATTTTAGTTCAGAATTGTCTTTCAGTTTAACTAAGGTTTGCTACTTTATTGTGTTTGCAGAGAATTTTCCCTGTTCCTCCAAGACCTCACTGCAAAATACCTGCAAGTATTTGTTTCTAATTGACATGATTTAAGGTGTCTTTTACTTGAGAGTGATATATCTCGTAGTGAGTGTAAAGGACAAAGGGCTTTCAATGGATACGGAAGGCAAAAAGGCATTGAAATTTTTCCCTGTCTCTCCAATTGATTGACATTGTAGATCTGAGATACCAGAGAGGGTCCAGAAATACAGGCACCAAGTGTGGAGCTAGTCTCACCTCATCAGTGCCAGCACCACCATTTTGAGGGGTGTGGTAAGAGGATGTTCAGGCCTGGAAATTCCATTGGCCAATCTAATTAACCTCAGCAAGACCCGAGCTCAAGGGAGGTAATTCAGATTGATTGGAATGTACCTGCCAGCCTTCAGTTTCCCAATATTATAGCTGGCACAGTGGCTCAGTAGTTAGCACTGCTGCCTCACAGCGACAGGGACCGGGGTTCAATTCCACCCTCGGGCAACTGTCTGTGTGGAGTTTGCACATTCTCCCTGTGTCTGTGTGGGTTTCCTCTGGGAGCTCCAGTTTCCTCCCAATGTGCAGGTTAGATGGATTGGTCATGCTAAATTGTCCCACAGTGTCCAGAGATAGTGCAGACTAGGTAAATGTGGGGTTACAGGGATAGGGTGGGATGCTGTTTTGTGGTGGGTGGGGTCAGCACAATCTTGATGGGCTGAATGGCCTCCTTCTGCACTGTAGGGATTTTACGAACTGCCCAAAAGTAGGCATCAGTCCCCGAACCAGATGGTAACTGATCCAGTGGAAGGCCTAGGGGCCTACCCGGCTTGCCTGCCTGGATAGGAATGCCTCTAAAAGCCATCCTCCAATGGGATTTCCCACTCCACATGCAGCACCTCTTGAAGCACCTTTGAGTTTCTGACCAAATTTATTGGAGACAGAGCTAGCCCTTACATCAAATCAGAGGTTTCCCCTGGTTTCAGGATTCTGGAACACAAGGTCACTGTTTAAGCCTGAGGTCAGGTGGAATTTCTTTAAACAAAGGAACCCTCTGCCCCAGAGAACTGTGGATGCTCAGTCACCCAGTAAATTCAAGCCGAAGTTTGATAGATTTTGGCCACGAAGAGAATTTTGGGAATGATGTGAGAAGGTGAACTTGATTTGAAGTCATATTTTGACCTGCACAAACTGACTATTGCATTTGTAAGGCCTGGGAGTGAGTACGAATTTGATTCTTGATTGGCTAAGCCTGGCTGTTGACGCAGAGCTAAAATAAACAGATGCCACAGAATATACCAGAAGCTTGGATAAGTACGATGAGGGCGTTTTGCGAATGCGGAGATATTTAAATGTCGGTACAGTGTGGAGCTGGAGGAACAGAACAGGTCAGACAGCATCAGAGGAGCAGGAACGTAGACACTTCAGGACTAGACAATTCATCAGGTTTAGGGTCAGCCCTGGAACCCAGTCCTGATGAAGTGTCCCGACCTGAAACGTCGACCCTTGTGCTCCTCTGATGCTGTGTTCCTCTAGCTTCAACTGTACTGACTCTGACTCCAGCATCTGCAGTTCTTTCTATGTCCGAGATATTTAAAAGCACTGGTTGCGAAACCTGTCTCACGTTTAGAAACTAACGTGGGTCCCTGCATCACTATGCAGTTAATCAATCTGACTGAATTCACAGAGGGGGAAGCGATGGCCGAGTGGTATTATTGCTGGACTGTTAATCTAGAGACACAGATAACGTTCTGGGGATCCAGGTTCAAATCTCACCACGGCAGCTGGTGGAATTTAAATTCAATAAATATCTGGAATTAACAATCTAATGATGACCATGAGTTGATAGTTGAAAGTTGAAAAAACCCATCTGGTTCACTAATGTCCTTTAGGGAAGGAAACTGCCGTCCTTACCTGGTCAGGCCTACATGTGACTCCAGATCCACATCCTTACCATGTGACTCCAGACCCACAGCAATGCAGTTGACTCTTGGGCAATAAATGCTGCCTAGCCAGCAACACCCTTGCCTCATGAATGAATAAAGGAAAAAAAAAATCTGCTGGTCTCTCACTTCCTTGATCAGTTGGTGGTCTTGCTTCAGAATAAACAAAAAAATTTATTTCTGGCATGTGTGCATCATTGGCAAGGCCAGTCTTTGTTGCCCATCCCTCTTGGCATGGCATGCTTGTCCATTGTGAGGGCAGTTGGGCATCGGCCACATTGCCCTGGGCCTGGAGTCTCATGTAGGCCAGACCGGGGAATGAATGCAGATTTCTTTTCCGCAAAGGTCATGAACCAACCAGGCAGGTTTTTGCAATAAACTACATGGTCACCCTTATAGGGACTAGCTTTAGATTCCAGATCTTACAAGTTGAATTTAAATTCTGTCACATGCCTTTCTAGGATTTGATCCCTATTAACCTGGGCCTCTGGTGTACTAGTCCAGTGGAATTACCACTATACCATTATCTTCCATTGAACTACAAAACAGCATTTGACTGGGATGCAAGGAGCACCCTATATACATGGAACCATATCTGAAAAAAGACCTTGGGAGATGGACAGTTGGGGAAAGCGTATGGGGTGGGGATGGGGTTTGAGCAGGGCTAGTGAGTACAGGTGGGGGTGGAGTGTAGAATGGGAAGATTTTGGGTGTTAGCTCATTTTCTCTCATGGTGTATTTTTCGTACATTGCTGACTACCAGCTTCGCATCTCGTGTTTTTGTTGCCTTCAATAATTTGACATGTTTCTTTTGGCAGGTGAATCAAGACGTCAGGACCCCAGGTATTCTCACTTGTTGTAGAAACATGTTTGCGCTGAAATTGGAAAATTTGTGACATAGCCCACTTTTTGCCCCAGGTAGACGGGAGTGGGATCAAGTCTGGCCCATCGGCCTACAAAGCAGATCCTGTGTGGTCACTGAGATGGGTGGGCACCAAGGTGGACTGGGTTGAAGACCTGCAGGGTTTCTCTGGGATTTGGTCCTGATCCCTTTAGACCATGGATTCCCAACTACAGGGCATGACCCTCAGTGGGATCACAGCACGAGTATGAGGCTGGTGAACTCTGAGGCAGCTCAGGTGATTTTGAGGCAAAGACTTGGATACGACAGTTCTAGCATCAGCTACAAGACCTCATTAAGTGTGCAAGATGTTATATGCCTGTGGATGAGACCTAATCCACTGAATTTTGAGGTCCATTCACTGACACCAACAGAGCATGCAAAGTATTTGGTGCCTGAGTTGTATTGTTTTTGCGACTGTGTCCATACTGTTTGAATGGCTACCCCACTCAACAACTCTCCCTCTATCCTATCCCAAATTCTCACTCTGGCACTGCACCGTGTGAAACATTAAAATTGACCCACACTAGAAATAAGTTGGGAACCAGTTTTAGATGGCCCTCCAGCACTTACCCCTCACATCTTCTCACCTGTCCTACATATCCCTATGGTCCTTATATCCCCAAGCTAGCTGTGTGCCTACTCATGTCTGCACCCACCTAATTATACTTCCCAGACCGTCTCATAACCCTTTGTCACCTCCACAGCCACTTATCCAGCAATGGGAAGATCTTAGGAGCTATGTGAAGATTAAAAGAAATGAGGTGCTAACAACCTAATACAACTCTAACTCCGACACACTTGATGGTGGAAAAATAAGCTGCCATTCAAAGCTTTTAAATGTCTTCAATTAGTTAATATTTTATAAGAACAGACTTTTCTAATCAGGCCCCACACCAAAGGCAGCTAATCCTTTAACAGCCTCTTTAAACTGACAATCAAACTACAAGCTCAGAACACCCTGTTGAGATAATTGTAGGTTTTGAAACTCAGCGAAGCATTCATAATGTACAGTGTAATAACATCCCTTGGGGAACTTGTAGCAAGGTGGTCTACTGGAATCCTACAGCCAATTGTTAATGTATGTTTCTAACCTATAAGTTTACTTGTCCAGCCAAACTCTCAGGGAGGGAGTTTTTTTTCAACACTCAATGATATTTTAAGACTATTTTATTCAAGTTTAATGAGTTGCGGAATTTAAAGAACTTCAGATCATGACACATAAACAGACCTTTTGAGTTGAATATTTACATTTATCCCACTGACTCATGACTCTGTCCTCTGAATTCCGTCTCCTACAGCAGTCAAAATGGGATCCATTTAAAATCAGGACTCAGTTTAAATGCTGAGTTCCGGTTTCCCTACTGTGTGAAGCACCACCCCCCCCAATACCCCCAGCAGCAAAAACTCTAATTTGTCTTACAGGAGGATAGGCCTTCAGAATCTGGCTCCTGCCTTTCATTTCTAAAGCTTGATACTGTCTTCCTGACTCTGCAAAAATCTGGCCCTGTTCAAAGTGAATAGCAATTTTCTGCTATTTTAGGAGCCTTTCTTTTCTAGTTAATTGAAACTTCAGTCCTGTAATGTCGCTTTCGCAGAAAAATTGAAACAAACCCAATAAAATAAGTTCTCGGAGCAGTTAGCAGTTTTCAACCTGTCTAACCTTTTATGTCTTTTGTTTTTTACTTCGTCCCTTGTTCAAGGAAATCTGTCACTGGCGAAGTGTAATCCCAATCTGTAGTGCTTCTCCTGGGCAGCAAACATTAACAAGAAATGCTGGAAGAAGTTTTAATGGAAGCTCCTGAATAAAGGGTCTTTTCTCATTGAAGAGACATTAGGAACTGAAAATGATGCACAGAATCTTACACTGGTGGAAGCAGGCCATTCGGCCTACACCAACCCTCCAAAGTGCATCCCATCCAGCCCAAATTTCCCATGGCTAATCCACCCAGCCTGCACATCATGGGCAATTTAGCATGGCCAATCCACCCTAACCTGGACATCTTTGGACTGTGGGAGGAAACCCACACAGACAGAGGATGGAATTGAACCCAGGCCCCTGGCACTGTGAGGTAGCAGTGCTAACCACTGAGCCACCATGCTGCTCCTAATTGTCAGGTCTCACTGCAGAGAACAGTTAATTATGTAATTCATAATAATAATGTTTTAGTTAAGAAAACCATTTGCAGCCTTATGGTTGAATTCTATAAGAAATAGGTACAGAACCTGGCCATTCGACTCCTCAAGCTGCCCTCTCGCTCAACAGAAACATGGCCGTCCTGCCCCAAGTGGTCAATTCCATTTTTGTGCCAGCTCACCATAATTGTCAATCCCTGATTGTTTTTTAAAAAAAAAGGTCTATCATTTCTTTTAATACTTCCAGTGATCTCCACGACTCTCTGCAGCAGAGATTTCCAGAGCTTCACTACCCTCTGGAGGAACAATTCCCTTTCCATCTCGGTTTTAAATGAATGTCCCCGTATTTTTGTAACTGTGTCCCCTAGTTTGAGATTCCCCCACTTGTGAAAGCATCCTCTCAACATCTACCCAGCCAGACCCACTTAAAATCTTGTATGTTTCAATAAGATCACCCCTCATTCTTCCAAACTCTAATATCTAAAGGACTAGCCTCTTTAGCCCTTCATAATAAGTGAAACCCCTTGTCCCAGGAATCTGTCTAGTGAGTCTCTTTCAAACTGCCTGCAGTGAGCAGCCCAGTGAAACCCCCATGATCCAGATCCCAAGCATTTGGAATTTTCATGCAATCAGTATTCAAGATTCAAAAGGGAAATTCTGGAAGGTCAGAATCTGGATAACTTTCCTGGTGTTAGCAATTGGAAAGGAATAATGGTTCAAATGCTTTATTAAACTTGGTTCAATAAAGGCAGAATCACCCACCATAGCCAGATATACTGCTATTTATAAATAGCCCTGGCTGTTCATTTTTAAAATGCACATTCATTTTGTGGCAGTGATGAGACTACCTGTCCCAGCTACCACGAGTATGTCTCATGCAACCTGTAGATTCAATGAACACCCACCCCCACCAGCAAGTCTCAGTAATTGTCATAAAGACCTGTCTTGTTTAACAATTGTTCTTTACAATAGGAGATAATACTTTAGCAAGTCAGTAAGTGACTGGCATGGACACAATGGACGGAAGGGCCTCTTTTTGTGCTGTAAAATCTTAATGACTCTATGATGGTTCAGCACCCATGGGACTGGTCAAAGCCTGTAGTGCATAGGATCCAACTGGTTCTGACTGAAATAACTCCAGAGAGAGACCGGTATCCCGTCATCAAATCCCCTTTTGTTTACACATAAAAGGCCCTTGACTCTGCCTCTGCTGCGTCAGAGCCAGCTCCCAGAGCATCAGTATTCCTGACACTCCTCTTTTTATCTGTCAGCCAGGGCTCCCTGATTGGACCAGATTAACAGCCTCAATCAAGGAACTCATATTCTATGAGGTAGAGCTGGCTGATCTCATTACAAATCACCACAGTGATGTAAAATCCGTATTTGAATTCCGTCCATGTATTATTTTATGTATTACATATTACTTTTCATGTAGAAAGAGCCTGTTGCCTGAACCTGGCAGATGCTTTGAACATCTGACAGCAGGTCCCTTTTGAAATAGAGCCAACCCACATCGCTGGTGTTATTGGGGTGGGAAGGTGGCTGCTGGAGGCTGTTAGCAACAGCAACAACAACAACTTGCACTTATGTAGTGCCTGTATGGTGTTCCAGGATGCTTCACAGGGGCATTTGAGCACAGAATTTGACACTGATCCAAATAAATAATTACTAGGGCAGGTGACCAAAATCTTGGGCAACAAGATAGGTTTTAAGAAGCAAAGAGACGTTCAGGAAGGGAATTCCAGAACTTGGGGGAACAGCTGAATGCAGTCACAATTCACACCACTGACTATGTCTCAGAAATAAAATCCCAA
>NC_063361.1:26999897-27003924 GCF_021869965.1 Rhincodon typus | reverse complement strand
TACTGAAAATTCTCCGAATCCAAGTTAGTAAGGTGTCAGTGCCAACATATGATCCCCAGGTACCTGTGCAGGCCATCATCTGCAGAGAGAGAGAGATGGAGAGCATCTCCTACCCATGTGCTTTTACCTGCGTTTGACTAGGCCTGAGGACCTGTTCCTCACTCACTGGGCGGGAGACTAAAATTCAGATGAACTTTAGCAGTTCAGTTCTTGGAACTTTAATGGGGGCAGGGGAGCGTCAAATACCTCTTGCGTGTATTTGCATCTCTCACACACTGCCAAATAAAAAGTCCAGATTTTTTTTTAGTTACTCATGGGATGTGGGTGTCATTAGCTGGGCCCAGCATTTATTGCCCATCCTTAGATGCCCCTTGAGAAGGTGAGGGTGAGCTGCCTTCTTGAACTGCTGAAGCCCACCAGCTTCCCTAAAGGACATTAGCTTACATTAAATGACTGTGGTTATATGGCTGCCATTAGACCATGTTTTTAAGTTTGAATTAATAGTTTAATGACCTGTTTTGTACCATTAACTATTTTGCAGATCTCTATAAATTTATCTGTCACCTTCTATCCAGGTTGAGAAGCCCATTTCTTGTCATGCTTTTGATTGAACCCAAACTCCTGGCAGGGAAGTCTAGTCCTTTGCCACTTTCTATATAAATCCTGTTTTTTGTGTCTTGCTGTGTTTCTAACCAGTATCAGTTCCGTAGATTCCATATGAAGCTATTTTTGGCAGATCTCTCACAGCCTAAGTATCTGTTCCTCAAAGTCTGGCTAAGACGGCTTGCTGGTTAATGTTGGTATGCCCAATTTCAAACTTCTCATTCTCGTCGTCCAATCCCTGCACTGCCTCGCCTCTCCCTATCTCTGTTATCTCTTCTGGGGCAACTTCACGGAATCACAGAGTTATTGGAGTGCTGAGGGTGGCCATTCAGCTGACTGGGCCTGTACTGGCTCTTCAAGCAAGCATCATAATGCAGCACCAATCTCCTGCATTCTCCCCATGCCCTTGCTCACTATTAACCATCCAATGCCTCCGTGAATGCCTCTTGTGCAATTCTGATTGGTGACTGGGGGCCTTCAGCCACCAAAACCCCGACTTATGGAATTTCCCCCTTTAAACCACTCCACCCCTCAAGGCTCCCCCTCCATCCTTAAGAGACTCATGAAAAGGTATGCATTTGCCCTAATACCTTCTTGTGATGTTTGGTGTTCAAATTTCTTTGATCCTGCTGTGAAGCGCCTTGAGCTATTTTTGCTTTGTAAAAGGTGCTATATAAATGCAAGTAGTTGTTGGCAGTTTTAATGTAAGATTGCCTGTCTGTTGCCCACACTACAGAGTAGAAATTGATTGCCTCGTGGTGTAATGCGCAGTTGCTTGTGTTTTGTGTGTACAGTGACAATCAGTTGTAGAAGTGCTAAAGTCTGTCATGTTTAACCTAGCAGGAGGCTGGTGATGCATTGTCCCATATCGGGTGATCTAGAAGAGAATTTTGGATGTCGAGAAACATTCAGGACAAGCTAGAGGAAAGATGAGGCTTTTAACAGAGACAAATGGAGCAAATCAACAGAGGGCTTTGTGGAATAGAGAAAGTGTAGGGGTAAGTTTAAGAAATCTATTAGGAGAGCAAGGAGGGGACATGCAAAAACATTGGCGGGTGAGATGAGGGAGAATCCCAAGGTATTCTGTCAGTATACCAAGGAGAAGAGGATAACCAGGGATAGAGTAGGGACCAAAGGGATAATCTGTGCGTGCAGCCAGAGGACATTAGTCGGGTGTTCAAAGAGTACTTCTCTTCTGTCTTCACTCGGGAGAAGGAGGATATGGGTACGGAATTTGGGAAGGGGAGGATGCTGTGAGGTTCATGTGCAGACATCAGAAGCGAGGGAGATTTTGCCTGGTTTAAAATCCCCAGGTCCGGATGAGTGGTGTCCCAAGGGAGGACATTATACAGGCTCTGATCCAGATTTTTAAATAATTCCTGACCACAGGGTTGGTGCCAGAGGGATAGATGACTGTTAATGTGGTTCCACTTCTCAAGAAGAGTAGTAAGCAGAAACGAGAGAATTACGGTTCATGGCCAGGGAACAATTGGAGACAATTCTGAAGGAAAGTGTTCATCTCCACTTGGAAAGGCAAGGTTTCATCAGCATGGCTTTGTCAGAGGGGGCAATGTGTAACAAATTTGGTTGAATCTTTCCAGGAGGTGATCAGGTATGTAGCCAAGGGTGGTACAGTTGATGTCGTTTTATGTGGATTTCAGCAAAGCCTTTGACCAGGTCCCACATGGGACACTGATAAAGAAGGTAAACACTCCACGAGATCCAGGGTAACTTGGCAAGTTTGGATCTAAAATTGGCTTAGTGACAGGAGAGAGAGGGTGATGCTATAATGCTGATGGTCTGTCCATCCAGAATGCACCAGTGGCCCATGCCGCAGACCATCCCCAGTGATGCAGTGCCCCACAATCTGAGCCGTCTCAGGGATATTCTGCCGGTGCCCTTTCGGGTGGCACTATCATGTGTGGGCTGATGCTGCACACTATCTCCACAGTTTCACCTTCGCCTGTCTCCCTCGGCATGATGTTGGAGATCATCACTGGAGGGCCCTCTATGAAGGGATCCTCCCCTCTTCCATCCGGGATCTGGGGTGCAGAGTGCTGCGCATGGTGCTCCAGTGCAACCAGTGACTGAGCAAGTTCACTGGGTGCCAGACCACACGCACGTTCTGTGGGCCCAGAGGAGACCGTGTTTCGTGTTTATGTTGATTGTGTTTGTTTGCAGCTCCTGTTTAGTGATTTGAAGGGACTGCTGCTTAAATTTTGGTTGCACTTAAGCCCCAAGTTCCTGATCTACGGGCGCCCAGTGTGACCGGACAAGTCTGCGAGCCTTCTCATGGCCCTGCTCTTGGGCTTGGCCAAGGTGAGCATTAACAGGTCCCCAGGCAGTGGGCCCAGGAGGGACTCGTTGTTCCTGGCTGTCTGCTCCTCACTCATGGTTATGTCTGCGCTCGGGTGCCCCTGGAGTGGGAGCGCATGGTGCTCACTGGTACAGTGAGGGCTTTTTGTGACCAATGGGTGCTGTGGGCACTGGAATGCATCATCAGGTTGAGTAGCGATATTTTGATTTAGTAGCGTAAGTTTCTATTTGGCTTCTTAAGTTTGTGTTTGTTCTTGGTTTTGTGCCCAGAAAAGGGCTGGGGATTTTGTTTTTGTATTGATTTTTGGACTCCTTGGAAGAGCCAAAAGAGAGCTTTTATTTAAAGCTCATACTGTCCCTGTCCCAGATGCGCTCGATGGGGTTGGTGTGGGAAGGATTTCAGTTTGAGTTGAAATGAGTGAGGAACTTTCCTTTGGAATCTGAAACCCTTGTTGTCCCTGTCTCGGGAGCATTTGATGGGGATGGAACAGAGGGCATTTTCTTTTAAACTTTCCTTTGGTTTCGAATGAGGTATGGAATGTTTATTTTACAACTCAACCCCTTGTTGTCCTTACTCCTGGAGTGGTTGGTGGGGACAGAGTCAAACTGGGGGGGGGGGGGGGGGAGAAAGCACCTTTTTTTATATATATATGTTGATTTTTGTTCTTCCAGAATCGAAGGTATTTAACCTTTTTGTTTTGAGAGTCGAGGAAACTTTCCCTCCTGGTGCTGTCTCTACCTCAGCAGCATCTGAAGGGGGTGGTTTCGGGGAAGGTCTTCACTATTTTGTTTCTGTCCTTTGTTTAAAAGAGTAGAAGGCTGTTTGCATGACTGGACGCTGGTGTCCAGTGACATACGATAAGGATCAGTGCTGGGTCCCTTACTGTTCATGCTATTCATAAAGGATATAGAAGAAAACTTGGGTGGGTGGGGTGAGGTGCAAGGGTGAATGGGGGGGAGGTGTTGTGGTGCTGTGGTGCAGGGGTGACTTGGGGGGGTGGTGTGGTGCAGGGTGAATGGGGGGGGTGGTGAGATGCGAGGGTGAATGGGGAGGGTGGTGAGATGCGCGGGTGAATGGGGAGGGTGGTGAGATGCAGGGGTGAATGGG
>NC_063361.1:26988990-26999887 GCF_021869965.1 Rhincodon typus | reverse complement strand
GGGTGAATGGGGAGGGTGGTGAGATGCAGGGGTGAATGGGGAGGGTGGTGAGATGCACAGGTGAATGATAAATAAATTTGTGGATGACACAAGGGCTGGGTGATTGACAGTGAGAAGGAAGATGTTAGTTGGTATCAGGGTTCAAACAGAGTTGTCAGATGGGCAGATGAAATTGAACCCTGATAATTGTGAGGTGATGCACTTTGGAAGAAGTAACAAGACCAGGGAGCACTAGATGAATGGCAGGACAGTAGGATGCTCAGAGGAACAGAGTGGATCTTGGGGTGCTCGTCCACAGATCCCTGAAGGTGGCAAGGCAGGTTAATAGAATAGTTATTTCTTAGAATTTCATATAATCCCTACAGTGTGGAAACAGGCCCAACAAGCCCACACTGACCCTCAGAACACCCACCCAAACCCATCCCCTTATAACCCACCTAATCTACACCTCCCTGAACATTATGGGCAATTTAGCATGGCCAATCCACCTAGCCTGCACATCTTTAGACTGTGGGAGGAAACTGGAGCACCCAGAGGAAACCCACACAGACGCGGGGAGAACATGCAAACTCGACACAGACAGTCGTGAGGCAGCAGTGCTAGCCACTGTGCTGTCCCTTAAGAGTGGAATACAGGACAGTTGCCTTTATAGTCGTGACATAGTTAATAAGAGCAGGGTGGTTATGTTGGAGTTACACAGGACTTTGGTTAGGCCGTAGCTGGAGTACTCTGTGCAGTTCTGGTCACCACACTGTAGAAAGGATGTGATTGCCCTGGAGGGGGTGTAGAGGAGATTCATCAGATATTGTCTGGGATGGAACGTTTTAACTATGAAGAGAGGCTGGCAAAGCTCGGGCTGTTTTTATTAGAGCAGAGAAGGCCGAGGGGGACCTGACTGAGGTTATAAGATTATAAGCAGCAGGGACAGGGTGGATAGAAAGCAGCCATTCACCTAATTGAAGGGTCAGTCATGAGGGGACATAATTTTAAGGTGAAAGGCAGGAGCTTTAGAAGGAATTTGTGGGAAAAGCCTTTCACCCAGAAGCTAGTGGGGTTTTGTCCTGGGATGCCGATTGAGGCGAGAAGCCTCAGCATTTTTAAAAAGTACTTGGATGAGCACTCGAAGTATCATAACATTCAAGGAAATGGGCTAAGTGCTGGAAAGTGGGACTAGTGTAGATTTAGATTAAAAAAGTCAATGAACCGCAGATGCTGGAAGTCAGAAACACAAACAGAAGTTGCTGGAAAATCTCAGCATCTGTGAAGAGAACGGGAGGACTGTTCTGAGGAAGGGTCACTGGACCTGAAACGTTAATTCTGCTTCTCTACAGATACTGCCAGACCTGCTCAGTTCTTCCAGTAATTTCTGTTTTTGTAAAAAACTGAAAGTACTGCAGATGCTGTAAACCAGAGACAAAAATAAAATAGCTGGAATAGCTCAGCAGGTCTGGCAGGATCTGTGGCAAGAAATCAGAGTTAGTGTTTCGGGCCAAGTGACCCTTCACCTCTCCACAGATGCTGCCAGACCTGCTGAGCTGTTCCAGCAATTTCTATTTTTACTTCTGTTTTTGTTGCAGATTTAGAGGAGTTTTTTGTTGGTGCAGAATTGATGGATTGAAGGGCCTTTTCTGTACTGAATGATCTGCAACTCTTTTGGCTTTGTGAAGGATTTGAAGGCAGTTCCTGTGCTTATCTTAGCAGATTGGAGTTGGTGGTGTAGTGGTAATGTCATTGAACTAGTAACCCAAAGGTTCATTCTGTGGGAATGTAGGTTCAAATCGCGTTATGACAACTAGTGGGATTTAAATTCCATTTATAAATTTGGAAAGTAATGATGACCATTACTATTGTTGTTATCAAACCTATTTGGTTTACCAATGTCGCTTTAGCAAAGAAGCCTCAGCAACGAGATTAGCAGAATAGATACAGCAACTGATACTTCTGAGGTGTGATCTTTTGTTTTTTGTCAGTCTTTTAACTTTCATTTTTGTCATTTAAAGCCTGATTTTCACTGCCTCGAATATATTATTCTTATCTTTATAGAGGTACCAATGGATCATTAAGATCATTTGGCCTTTTGCCCTACTTTGAAATTCAATACCTCAAAAGGTATTAAAATTCAAGATTTCCTGGTTCTGCATTTCCCACAATTGCCACCACATGATATATAATTGCTCCGTCATAACTCAAACACTTCCGAAACCCGCATGCAGAAGTTGCACATTTCAGCTCTTTTCTCGCACGGTGTCATGTGCACTACATTTTACGATAGCTATCTGTTGTTTCTGTATGCCACTGCACAACTCATTGTAGGTTACGTGTGATTCTATCAGCTTTCATCTTTCACAGAAACGGACTCACAGAAATACAAGTGTCAGCTGTGGCTCATTGGTAATAGTACCCTCAGCCTTGGAGTTATGACATTCTGAGTTCTAGTTCCCCCCGCAAGAGCTTTAACACCGGCCTCTACACTGATACTCCAGTGCAGAACTGAAGCTGTGCTGCGCTGTTTGAGGTGTAACTTTTCAGATGATAAGTTAAGCTGAAGCTCACCTGCCTGCTCAGCTAGCTGTAAGAGGCACTATTTTGAAGAAAAACAGAGCAGTAATCCCTGGTGTCCTAATTAAACTTCATGCCTGAATCAGCATCACCAGAGACAGATTACCTGCCGATTATCATATAACCGTTGGTGGGTGTTTGTTGCACAAATTGGATGCTGACCCAACAGAAGTGAGAAAACACTGGCCCGAATACTACCCAGAAAATTTCAAATGTTATCCTTTTATTCTCCGGGAATTCCGACTGGAGGGTTTGAGTTACAGGGAGACGCTGACTAGGCTGGGGCTGTTTTCCCTGGAGCGTCGGAGGCTGAGGGTTGACTTTATAGAGGTTTATAAAATCATGAGGGGACGTGGATTGGGTGAATAGCCAAGGTCTTTTTCTCAGGGTAGGGGAGTCCAAAACTAGAGAGAATAGGCTTAAGGTGAGAGGAGAAAGATTTAAAAGTGACCTGAGGGGTAACATTTTCGTGCAGAGAGTGGTGCGTATATGGAACGAGCTGCCAGAGGAAGTGGTGCAGGCTGGTACAATTACAACAATTAAAAGGTACCTGGATAGATATATGAATAGGAAAGGTTTAGGTGGATATGGGCCAAATGCCGGCAAGTGGGACTAGGTCAGATTGTAATGTCTAGTTGGCGTGGGTAAGTTCGATCGAAAGGTTGTTTCTGAGCTGCATGACTCTGTGGTGCTAAATGATGATATCTTGAAAGTACTTTTTTGGCCGATTGTTATGAAAGGCACCACATAAATGCAAGTTTTTCTTTCTTGCTTCAGTCCTGTAACCTAATGGAAGAAAGGAATTTAACCTATTTTGTCAACTTGAAGCAGGAACCTGAGACATCGTCCTGAAATTAAAGCTATTTTCCCATTGGCCAAAGTTCTTTGTATTGCCAGCTTTATTTTTAGTGTGCGTCAACTTCTTTATCCGGCAGCTTTTCTCTAAGCAACCAATTGATGTTAAGTAGATTTGTATAAAATTGCTCTTTCAGCTATTATCACAGAGTTGTGAGAGCACGTGCTATGTTAAAATAGCAGAGAGAGAAAAACCTCCTACAAACTCATTGGGATCCTAAACACATCTGCCAATTTCTTCCTTTAAATTCCACTCGATCTTCCTCCTCTCCCACTCCCCTCGAATTTCTGCCATTAATTTCTCCTTGAACCCAGCTCCTTGCTTTCACAGTTTCTCGTTGTTTCTGTTCCTTTGTCTCTGTGCCTCTTGCTCTCTGTTCCTCTTTGAGTTAAAAGTTTCTAAACAAAGGCAGGAGTCCATCTGCCAAGCTGTCCCCTGTTACTGAAACCAAGTTCTGAAACTTCAAAAGGGACTGAAAGGAAAACAGGCTGCTCTCAAACAAGAGGGAGTGTCCGCAGAGAGAGAGAGATCAGCCTGGGAAATTATGTGGATGTGGCTGCAGGATGTGGTGTCTTAGTCCAGGCTGGGGTAAAGTACCGACAGAGAAGAATTAAGAATGGTGTTACTTGTAACCTTGTGATGCTGCGACTCCTACTTTGTGGACATTGATTCACATAATGAGCTGCTCGAAAGAATGCTACCCGTCCCCACCCACAAATACATCTGCTGCTTTTGTTCTCCGTAGATTTTTAGGTTCCATTTGAATTAGCTTTATTGTCACGTGTACTCGAATGAGTCAAATATGCCACTTCCATCAAATTCCAGATCTGGAATAAAAGCCAAATACTGCGGATGCTGGAGATCTGAAATAAGAAGGAATGCCAAAATAAAATGGAGAACTGCGGATGTTGGAAATCCGAAACAAAAGCAGAAAGTGCTGGAGAAACTCAGCAAGTGTGACAGCATCTGTGGAGAGAGAACAGTGTTAATGTTTTGGGTCCAGTTCTGAAGAACGATCATTGGACCTGACAAGTAAATGCCATCCTTGGCTGGTCTGGCCTACATGTGACTCCAGACCCACAGCAATCTGGTTGACTCAGGTGGTTAAAAAGGCATTTAGCACGCTTGCCTTCATTGCTCAGTCCTTTGAGTATAGGAGTTGGGAAGTCATGTTGAGGTTGTAGAGGGCATTGGTGAGGCCTCTCCTGGAGTGCTGTGTCCAGTTCTGGTTGCCCAGTTATAGGAAGGATATTATTAAGCTGGAGAGGGTTCAGAAGAGATAACACAGTGTGGAGCTGGAGGTACACAGCAGGCCAGGCAGCATCAGAGGAGCAGGAGAGTTGACATTTCGGGTTGGGACCCTTCTTCTGAAACGTCAGCTTTCCTGCTCCTCCGATGCTGTCTGGCCTGCTGTGTTCCTCCAGCTCCACACTGTGTTATCTCTCACTCCAGCATCGGCAGTCCTTACTATCTCTGAGGTTTCAGAAGAGATTTATCAGGATGTTGCCAGGTATGGAAGGTTCAAGTTATAAAGAGAGGCTGGATAGGCCGGAACTCTTTTCTCTGGAACATAGGAGGTTGAGCTGTGACCTTATAGAGGTTTATAAAATCATGAGGGGTATGGATATGGTTAATGGTAGGTATCTTTTCCCTAGGGTGGGGTATTTCAAGACTGGAGGCATATTTTTAAGTGAAAGGAAAGAGATTTAAAAAAGACATGGGGGCAAATGGTCTACACAGGGGGTGGTTTGTACGTGGAGTGAACTTCCTCAGGAAGTGGTGGATTTGGACACAGTTACAACATTTAAAAGACACTTAGGTAAGTACATGAATACAAAAAGTTTAGAGGGATATGGGCCAGGAGCAAGCAAGCAGGAATATTTGGGATTATGTTCGGTGTGGACTAGTTGGACCAAAGGGTCTGTTTCCATGCTGTCTGAGTCTATGACTCCTAACTGCCCTCAGGGTGCTTAGCGACGGAAGATAAATGTAGCACAGCCAGCAAACCTGGAATTCCATAAACGAATAAATAAACAAAAACATAGAGTGCTGGAGAAACTCGGCAAATCTGGCAACATCTGTGGAGAGAGAAACAGGGTTAATGTTTTTGAGTTGGACATGACTTCCTCAGGAAGGATTCTGAAGAAGAGTCACTTTTGACTCCAAATGTTAACTCATGCTTTCTTTCCATAGTTGCTTCTAAAAGTGGACAGTGTATAATCTGGTATGTGCAGGAGTGAATATGCTTTCAATTTAATTAAAGTTTGTTTTAACTGACCCTGGGTGAGTGTCAAATATTAACAGTCAACCTTGTCCTTTAACAAAGCCAAACTAAATAATTTTCTCCGTCAGATAAACCCTGTTGTTTTGAGGAGATAAATTACACATGTCAGACTCTTGTGAAAATGTTTCTCATGTCCAAACATTCCCCGCCCAGCTCAGCGCTAGCCTGGCCTTCGTGGTCGATAATCTCAACAGCAATGAACCTTTTCATTCGAGTAAATGTTTGAGTTTTTCTGTGTTGATGCTCTCTGGAAATGCTTCGTTTGGTTTAGAAAGTGTGAGCCTGGAGAGCGAACAGTTGGAGCTATCTGAATGCTTCCGTGTTGAATGTCTGATCAGAATTACAACGTTCTCCCTAAGGTTACAGCCAAACACAAACCATAGGTCTGCCAACCTTAGCACTGCAGCTTTGACTAAATAATTATGTCAGTATCTGATTTTTTTTTAGGCTATCATTTTTTTGGCTGTGCATTTAAAGTTTGTGATTGTTTACCTCTATTGAATTTGCGGGATTTTTGGGCAGAATCGTATCTCAGGGAGATCAGAGTTGTGAGAGATCAGAAAATAGTTACTCCACAAAAGGAGGCCATTCATTCCATAGTGTCTGTGCTGGCTCTCTGCACATTAGGGATAGCCTCCATTGTGTCGTGTGGCACTGTCAGTGTGTTACATGGGATAGGCATCAAAAAGGAGGCCGTTCATCCCATAGTGGCCATACTGGCTCTCTGCACAATAGGGATAGCCTCCATTGTGTCATGTGGCACTTAGCTGTGTGTTAAATGAGATAGGTATCAAACTGGAGCAATTTAAAACCAGGGTTCCATCATGTGCAGTGGGCCATCATTCACAGCAGAATTGTATTTAACTACAGTCTGTAACCTCATGGCCCAGCACATCCCCCACTCTACTGTCATCATCAAACTGGGAGCTGCTTCAGTGAAGAGTGCATGTAGACTTGCAAGGAACAGGCCCAGGCATATCTATAAATGTGGTATCAACCCTGGTGAATCTCCAACCTAGGACTAGTTATGTGCCAGACAGTGTAAGCAAGAGGCAATAAATAGGTCTAGTGATCTCACATCCCAATGGATCAGATCTCAGCTGTGCAGTCCTGCCTCATGCAGTTGTGAATGGTGATGGACAGTTAAACAACTCATTGGAGGAGGAGGCTCCACAAATATCCCCATCCTCACTGATGGGGAGCCCAGCACATCAGCACAAAAGACAGGGCTGAAGCAATTCAATTCACTGCATGTGATATCAAGAAATGGCAGAGACACAGGATACCACAAAGGCTCTGGGCCCTGACAATGTTCTGGTGGTAGTACTGGAAACTTGAGCTCCAGAACTAAATTCACCCTCGTCAGGCTGTTAAAGTATAGGTACAACACTGGCATCCAGCAGACAATGTGGAAAATTGTCCAGGTATGTCCTGTACACAAAACCAAACAAAGCCTAGCCAATCACTGCCCCAATCTCAATCATCAGCAAAGTAATGGAAGGGACCCTCAATTGTGTTTTCAGGTGTCACTTACAAATGAATAACTTGCCCACTGACACTCAATTTGTGTTCAGGACCACTTCAGTTCCTGACCTAATTACAGCCTTGGTCCAAATGTGAACAAAAGAACTGAATTCTAGAGGGGGAGGTGAGATTGACTGTCCTTGTCTTCGAGCACCTCCCCAGTGGACTAGATTTTCACATCTAGGTTTTAAAATTCTTGCCCTTGTTTTCTAGTCCCTGAGTTGGCCTTGCTCCTCCCTATCTCGATAATCTCCTGTGGCTGCACAATCCTTGGAGATATCTGCACTGCTGTAATTCTGACCTTGTGCGTTTTCACTGCTGCACCTTTGGTCGCTATAGCTTTAGTTACCTTGCACCGTTCTCTGGAATCCCCTGCCTCCACCTTTCTGTGTCAGTACCTCACTTTCTCTTTTAAGGCACTCTTTTACACAAAACTGCCTCTTTGACCAAGCATTTGGTCATTTGATTTAGTATCTCCCTCTTTATTGACTCTGTCATATTTTGTTCCATTTTGCTCCTCTGAAGCAGCTTGGGACATTGAATTGCATTCAAGGTGCTATATAAATGTAAGCTGTAGTTGTTGGGTCAGGGTTCTGGCTCCAGGAGCAGCTGCAATGTGGTAACCCCCTGATTCTGACCTATTGGACATGATCACTTGCTGCAGAAACTCCCACAACACATGAACAAATGGCCAACTCCAGGTTTCCCAACTGAGAAACAAAGAAGATAGGAGCAGGAGGAGGCCATTCAGCCCTTCGAGCCTGCTTTGCCATTCATCACGATTATGGCTGACTCTCCAACTCAACAGCCTAATCCTGCTTTCTCCCCATAACCTTTGATCCCATTCGCCCCAAATGCTATATCTAGTCGCCTCTTGAATACATTCAATGTTTTGGAATCAACTGCTTCCTGTGGTAATGAATTCCACAGGCTCACCACTCTTTGGGTGAAGAAATGCCTTCTCAACTCTGTCCTAAATGATCTACCCCGACTCCTCATACTGTGACCCCTGCTTCTGGACACATCCACCATCGGGAACATCCTCCCTGCATCTACCCTATGTAGTCCTCTTAGAATTTTATAAGTCTCTGTGAGATCCCCCCCTCATTCATCTGAACTCTAACGAAACAATCCCAACCTAGTCAATCTCTCCTCATACGTCAGACCTGCCATCCCTGAAATCAGCCTGGTAAACCTTCGCTGCACTCCCTCGAGAGCAAGAGCGTCCTCCCTCAGAAAAGGAGACCAAAACTGCACACACTATTCCAGGTGTGGTCTCACCAAGCCCCTGTATAACTGCAACAACACGTCCCCTGCTCCTGTACTCTAGACCTCTCGAGCTGCCTCCCCCACATCACTACCTGCCCTAACAGTTTGGCTGAGACATCCCCCTATAGATCACTGCAGCCTTTTCCTCTGGGCCTTTCGCCTATTGTATCATGCGTTTGGATTGCAGATACAGACAGGGCAGAAGCAGCACCAAAACAAACATAAAGGATAAAACAGTTGAAGAGTCAGGGAACGGTTACAGCACAGAAGGAGCCCAATCAGGTGGTCATGTCCCTACTGATAGAGTAATTCATTGAGCCTCACTCCCCTGTCTTTTCCCCGTAGCCTTGCAAATTGTTCCTCTTCAGAGGATGATCTTATTTGAATTATTGGGGAAAACTAGCCATGAGGGACTATTCTGTAAACACGCAATTGTGGCTCAGATGTGAAGCGTGACAGTTTTAGTAAGGCTCTCGGGAACACCAATGGAACCCGTTTGCAGCAAGAGAGTGCTTGATCAGGGCTAAGGGTCTTTATTCTTAACGGGATGAGGGCGTCGCTGACCGGGCAGCATTTATTGCCCATCCCTAATTGCCCAGAGGGCAGTTCAGAGTCAACCACATTGTTGTGGGTCTGGAGTCATATGTAGGCCAGACCAGGTGAGGTGGGAAGTTTCCTTCCCTAAAGGACATTAGTGAACCATTAGTGATGGTGTAGAATGGATAGTGAATCAAGCAGCTGGGTTTACAGCCCTCTCCATTTCATTTCCACACTCGCCAGCAGCTGTACTATTGCTACCTCCCTGTTTTATGCCAGTGCTCAGAGTCACAATCTCTCCCAGTGTTGGCAGTGAGGAGTGGGGATTGTTATTTTATTCATTTATGAGCTGTGGGCCACATCTATTGCACAGAAAGTGGTTAAAAGTCAACCTTGTTGCTGTTGCTCTGGAGTGGTAAGTAGGCTAGACTAGGTAAGATAAGAACATAAGACTAGGCCATTCAGTCCCTCGTGTCTGTCCCTGAAATTCGACAAGACCATGGCTAAAACACCCGAGGCCTCAACTCCTCTTTCATGCCAACAACTTCCTGATGGTTCAAAAAATGACCTCCTTAAATACTTTCATTTATCTAGCCTCCACAACTCTCTGAGGTAAAGATTTCCAAACATTCATCAACCTTGGAAGAAGACATTTCTTTGTCTCTCAGTTTTAAATGAGTGCCCCCTTATTCTGTAACTATGCTGAAACCCCCAGTGGTGTAAAAAATGAAACATCTTCTCAATATCTGCCCCTCAGCATCTTGTATATTTCAAGAAGACCACCCCTCAGTCTTTTAAACGCTAATGAATAAAGGCCTGCCCTGTTTAACTGTTCTTAATAAGTTAACCTCTTAATCCCAAGTCTCACGCTAGTGGATCTCTTTTGGACTGCCTTCAATGCTAGGACATCTTTGCTTAAATACGGGGACCAAAACTGCACACAGTACTTCAGGTGCAGCCTGATCAATGCCTTGTGCAGTTGTAGCAAAATTTCACCAAACATTGCTGGAGAAACTCAGCAGGTCTGGCAGCACCTGTGGAGACAGAAACAGAATTAACATTTTGGGTCCTCTGACCCTTCTTCAGAACTTCACATTTTCCTACATTAAACTCCATCTGTCAAATTTTTGTCTTCTCACTCAACCTATTTCTAATCCCCTTGCAGATTCTTTATGGCCTCACCACAACATGCCCTCCCACCTATTTTTGTATCAGCTGCAAATACGGATACAATACATTCTGAACCTTCCTCCAAGTCATTAATGTAGGTAGTAAGTGAGTGAGTGAGGCCTTAGAACTGATCCCTGTGGCGCTCCACTAGCTACATTATTCCAACCTGAAAGAAGATTCATTAATCCTGACTCCCTGTGTGTTAACCAAACCTCAATCCATGCTAATCCATTACCCATACTGTGAATTCCTAACTTGTGCAATAATATTTTATGTGGCACCTTTTCAAATACCTCCTGGAAATCCACATACAGTACATCTACTGGTCTCCCTTTATCAACTCTGCTTGTTATATCCTCAAACGCCTCTAGAAAATTTGTCAGACATGTTTCCTTTCACTAAAACCTGTTGACTCTGTTTAATTGTGGAAATCTTTCCCAAATATCCTGCTATGCCTTCCCTAAGAATGGACTACCAATGACCGACATTAGGCTAACTGGCCCATACTTTCTTGCTTCAGAGATAGTAGGAACTGCAGATGCTGGAGAATCTTAGATAACAAGTTGTAGAGCTGGATGAACACCGCAGGCCAAGCAGCATCAGAGGAGCAGGAAGGCTGATGCTTCGGGCCTAGACCCTTCTTCAGACAATGTCTGAAGAAGGGTCTAGGCCCAAAACGTCAGCCTTCCTGTTCCTCT
>NC_063361.1:26956638-26978990 GCF_021869965.1 Rhincodon typus | reverse complement strand
TCTATCCATCTTCTATCCGCCTCCCCCTCTCTCCCTATTTATTTCAGAACGCCCTTCCCCTCCCCCATTTCTGAAGAAGGGTCTAGGCCCGAAACGTCAGCCTTCCTGCTCCTCTGATGCTGCTTGGCCTGCTGTGTTCATCCAGCTCTACACCTTGTTATCTCAGATTCTCCAGCATCTGCAGTTCCTACTATCTCTGCTTCAATGCTGTTTGGTTAGTGGATAGTTCATTGGATAGTTTGCTGTGAGGTATACATCTTCTACATACAGTCAGACACAGCGGCATTGCTGTCATCTCAATGTTGGCACATCAGACAGCACAGCACTTCCAAAATCCTTCAGTTCTTATGCAGCAGCAAGTTTAAATTTCTGCCTTTGGGTGAGCACTTTGCAGATCCGTGGGAATAATCTTTCTCTGCTCGTGTCAAAACTTTAAACATCACCTTTTGATCTCCAGTTAACTTTCTCGGTCATAGTAACCTCTCCTCCTAATTCATGCCTCTCATTTCTGGTACCATCAGAATAAATCTCTCCCATACCCTCTAAGTGGCCTTTGTACACCAATGCAGTCCAATCCAGGTTTAGCTTTATATCTTTGTCTTTTGTGCTCTAGGATCTTAATAGTTCTGTTGCAGCTTCATAACGTGCTTGCTCACATTTTGAAAGGAACAACACTTTGTGCGGATTTCCTCTTCCTGTTGATATGAATTACCATTAAGCAGGATTTTGCTGATTTAGAAACTCTGGGGTCTGTGGCTAATACTCTCTGGGCACTTCCAATCCTTTTGCACCTCACATGAAACTTCAAGACAGCCAAAGTCAACTTGTGTCATGACCTCCCAGCCCCACGCTGCCACCTTATGAGGGAATGTCACAGATTGATGATCAGGAGCAGGGAGCTTGATGGTCTGTTCCTGCACCAAATCAGCCGGTGATGGGGGAGCCATTGTCATGCTCCTGTTCTGGCTCAGATCAGCTTGTGTAGACCTGGCTTAGACTCTGGTATCTCATTGCCAGCTGAGATCAACAGAGGAACAGGAGTAGGCCATTCAGCCCCTTGAGCTTGTTCTGTCATTCGTCGATTCTGTGGCTTATCTGTGACCTAACAGCATGGTCCCACCAACCTCATCTCATCTGGGGACACCCCCCACACATGGTGCCTAATTTTACCTCCCTCCCCAAAATCCCCAAACACGACAGACCCATTGTTTCTGCCTGTTCCTGCCCCTAAGAAAGTATTAAAAAAACACAGCATCCACAGTTATTTGTTTTGTATTACCATGTTCCTACCTTTGCCCCATATCCCTTAAGGGAATATTGATCTCTTCACTTCAGGAGGAAATCATTTACCCTGGAGGCAGTTCAGAGAAGATTCACTCGGCTAACTCTGGGGAGAAATGGGTTTGAATTATGAGGAAGAGTTGAGCAGGTTGGGCCTATACCCATTGGAATTTAGGAGAATGAGAGATGATCTTATTGAAACATATAAAATTGTGAGGGGGTTCGACAGGTTGGATACGGGCAGGACAATCCCCTTAAAGAAGCGATCTATAACCAGAGGATGTAGTTTTAGAATAAGGCATCTCCTATTTAAGATGGAGATGAGGAGGAATCTCTTCACTCAGAGGCTCATCAGTGTTAAGAATTCCCCAGAAAGCAGTGGAGGCTGGGTCCTTGCATATATTTGAGGTTGAGTTAGACAGGTTATTGATTGACCATGGAGTCAAGGGTTATAGGGTAGAGATGGTAAAAGTGGGTCAACTGTGATCTTATCAATTGGTGGAACAGGCTCTAGGGCTTGATTCCTGTTCCTGTTCCTCACCTTCTTATGGATATTGAGCCAGCTTCTTTGGGACTTATTTTCAAATGGAATTGGTTGTTTGAGAGGAGGTCACAGTTGGCGAGGATGCTGGTTAATGTCTGAGAATGTCGTTCATTTTGTGACATGCCTTCCTTTTGTAAACACATGCAGGGACAGCCACAGCACTGATAGATTGGCAGTAGTCTGATATAAGTCGCCCTGCGCGCTGCCAAAGGGAGCTCATGTTTTTTGTTTATCTCTCTCTTTATATCATAGGAACGACTGCTTGAGATTCAGGCCATACTGGCTGGCATTTACCAGAAACAGGAAACTCTAAAATCCAAGATTATCCAGGAGGAGCTCAGTCACAATGTGGCTGAGGTCCATGAATTACAGGTGACCTTTTCTTCTGCAATCTCGCAATGTAAAATACTTACCTGGTGCCACAGAACCTTACTCTCTCTCACGTTGGTTAAACCACTGGTTTACTGTTAGATGTGATCTTGTGATTGGGCAGCGCTGCTGAACAATTCCAAGTACACTAATAGCTACACTGTTTGCCAGTTTAAGTTAAACAGTTGAGTTTGTAACATGGCTCGTTTATCTATGTTCCAAATGGCATATACGCAGGGATCCGTTCTCTGCAAACAAAAGCAAATGTGTTCCAACCTTGCGCCAATTTTTGGAAATACCTAGGGGCTTGGGGACCCTGTCATTCCTCGTTGCTTTTACCTTTGCAACCTGGAAAACAATCAGGGTTGACTCGCCGACCAATCAGTGCCGATTTCTCTGGCAGTATAAATTGTTGCGATCACTTGAGATTTGGCATTCTTGCCATTGTCCAGACAAGTGCAAGACGAAACATTTTGACCAAATAGCCCTTTTTCTCAGAATGATAGACATGTGTGAGGATTAGCTCCAGTTGTATCCTTCATCAACTGGCCTTCTGGGGAGGAGGTGACAACATCAAGCCCCCATGATGATGCTGTGCCTATGCTCTGCAATACAAAGACTGTATTCTGCACGTTTATTTCTTTTGCCTTTAGCCTGATTGTTTTTGTTTTACCTTAACTCTCTCTCTCTCTTTCACTCGCTCTCTCTCACTCTCTCTCCTTCCTTCGGAACCTCACAGCTAGAACTGGAGAAGGTCACCACAGAACAGCTCTCGCTGATGCAGGAGCAGAACGACCTCATCAAGAAGCAGAAACGTAGCGATAAATATTTCTCGGCAAAGGCTCGCAGCCTGTCCCTGCTTGGGATGCAGCCCGTGGAAGAGGAGGATGGCGGGATGTCAGAAGGAAGTGGCGACGGTAAGTTATCCTTCCTCAATATTGCCCTTTCAGCCCTTTGGACACTGCGGCGGAACATTTCTGACAAAGCCATCTTTGAGCTGGGGGAGCTCTGGAACCTCCGAGGGCTCTGCCACAGTTTAACAAGAAACAGGCTCATGGCCTGCTATACCTCACACTGAGCCAGCTGTTTGATTGCAGATCAGCAGCTGAAGAAATTCCTCCTCATCTCACTTCCCTTCACTCTGAGGCTGTGCCCTCACATCCTAGTCTCTCCTACTAGTGGAAACATCTTCCCCGTGTCCACTCAATCCAGGCCTGTCAGTATTCTGTAAGTTTCAATCAGATCCCCCTCATCCTTCTAACTCCGTCAAGTACAGACCCAGAGACCTCAACTGCTCCTCGTATGACAAACCCTTCATCCCCAGGATCATTCTTGTAAACTTCCTCTGTACCCCCTCCAATGCCAGCACATTCTTTCTTAAAAACAAGAACTGCTCACAATATTCCAAACGTGGACTGCCTACAGCATTATATATCCTTAGCAATACATTTCTGCTATTGTATTCTAGCCCTCTTAAAATGAATGCTAACACTGTATCTGCCTTCCTAACTGCTAACTGAATCTGCATGTTAACCCTAACAGAGTACTGAACCACTTCTCCCAAGTACCTTTGTCGTTCAGATTCCTGAAAATTTTCCCCGTTTCAAAAATAGTCTACGCCTCTATTCTTCCTACCTCATACTTTCACACGTTCCCATGTTGTATTCCATCTGACACTTCTTTGCCCACTCTCCTAGCTTGTCCAAGTTCTTCTGCAGCCTCCCCACCTCCTCAATACTACTTGTCTATCTACGTATCTTTATATCGTCTGCAAACTTAGCAATAATGCCTTCAGTTCCATTGTCCAGAGTATTAATGTATAAATGAATAGTTGTGGTCCCAACATGGATCCTTTCAGTATCCGGCTGCAAAAGACCCCTTTAACCCCACTCTCTGTCATCTGCCAGTCAGCCAATCCTCTATCTATGCCAGTACCTTGCTCCTAACTCCATGGGATTTATCTTATTTAGCAGCCTCCTGTACGGCATTTTGTTAAAGGCCATCTGGAAAAGCAAATAGATCACATCCACTCCCCTCTTTTTTCTTACTTGCTCATTACCCACCATAGAATGCAAACAGAATTGTCAGGAATGACCTCTCCCTGATGAGGCTGTGCTGACTCAGCCCTATTTTACCATGCCCTTCCAAGTACTCAGCAATCTCATCCTTCATAATGGACTCTAAAATCTTACCAACAATCGAGGTCAGGCTAACCGGCCTATAACTTCCCATCTACTCCTTCCCTCCTTTCTTAAACAGGAGTGTTGCTTTAGCCATTTTCTAGTCCTCTTGGACCCAAGATAACCACTAATGCCTATTTAATCTCCTAGGCAATCTCCTTCAGAATTCTGGGCTTTGGCTGATTTTCCATCTTCAAATGTTTTAGCTTCCCTTGTACCTTTTCCTTACTGATGGCCACTGATTCTGCCCCCTGATTCTGTTGAAGTCCAGCTTTGGTTTCTTGTCAACACTGAAAGACAGCAGCTGTGACAATGCAGCCCTCCCTCAGTACTGTATTGCCACAATAGACTATGTGTTTGAAATGGAACTTGAATTCGACATTAATAAATCATTTCCTAGAACGACAAAGACTGCATTGGGGTGAGCTGTGAACGTTACTCTAGTGTGGAGTGCAGGTGTTGCTGTGGAAGCTAAATGCCAATGGGTGACTCTTATCGTAGTGCCTACTGATGGTTTAATAAAACAGTGAGGAAAATAGAACCTTATTATGGAAGAAAATTGGTTTTGTTTTTGGTCTATTCTGATCAAAAAGCATGCTTATTGTCTCAGTTAGAATGGGAAGAGAGGCCCAACATGGGGTTAATCCAATTGTCAATGTTTCAAAGATGGGGCCACATGGACCCCATTGGCTCAGATAGTGAGAAGGGAAGTGAGAAACTCTGAGGACTGCACTCTGGCACCTGGCTTTCTGCTACCTGGTGGTGAGCAGGTCCTGCATCCTCCCAATTCTGCTAACACTGGTTGTTGGTGTTTAAGTTGACAGGCAAAAGTCACAAGGCCCCTGCCTTCCAGCTGCTCTATAATTGGACCCACTGCACTCTCTCTTTCTGTAGCCGGGTGGTCTGGGGCGTGGCTCCCCTCCCCCCATCACCAACCTTCATGACTGATTGACAGGAGGTGTACAACAATAACTTGCATTGATGTAGTGCCTTTGACAGAGCAAATCACTGCAAGGTGCAGATCACAACTGTTTTAGCAAAGCAAACCTGCCAGGTTGGCATAATCCTGCCAGGTTTTAAGCTTTCCCAGAAGTTCACCCTCAGTCAACTGATATGTATGGTAATGGATGTCCTCTTGAATAATTAGGGTCTAGGAAGGGGCATTAACTTTGAGCCCCTGCCCCTTTTTCACGTAGCACAGTTTTGGATGTCTGATGACTGGATTAGGCAGTGATTCCTCTGCAGTTGACTATCCAGTGAGTAATCAATCTAAGTGTTATATTTGCCACTCCTGATGTGGAGCCTTGCCCACTGCCATGCTTTAATCCAGGTTAGTTCCCCAATTTCTTAATGGGCATAAAATTGCCACAGCGGCAGCCTCCAGGTGCTCAGTAGTTGGGGAATATGTGCCTGGGAGCTTGCATTCGTTCACGCTATAGGAAGGATATTATTAAATTGGAGTGGGGTCAGAAAAGGTTTACCAGGGTGTTGCCAGGAATGGAGGGTTTGAGCTATAAGGAGAGGCTAGATAGGCTGCGACCTTTTTTATTGGAGCGTAGGAGGTTGAGATGTGACCTTCTAGAGATTTATAAAATCATGAGGAGTACAGATAAGGTGAATGGCCAAAGCCTTTTCCCTAAGCTGAGGGATTTCAAAACACCAGGGGGCAGATTTTTAAGGTGAGAGGAGAAAAAAATTGAAAGGGACTTGAGGGACAACTTTTTCACACAGAGGGTGGTTCGTATGTGGAATGTACTGCCAGAGGAATTGGTAGATTCAGGTACAGTTACGAAATTTGGACAGGTACATGGATAGGACAGGTTTAGAGAGATATGGGTCAAATGCAGACAAGTGGGACTAGTTTAGTTTGGGAAACTTGGTGTGAACGAGTTGGACTGAAGGGTCTGTTTCCATGCTGTATGACTCTATGACGTACTCCATGATTTACTCCGTGAGTATTGGAGCTCAGCATTTGGACAAAACTCCCATGCCAGTTGGAACCTCTATTGGAACCTCATCCCCTTTAAGGAAAGTCAATTTTCTCGGGTGTGAGAATGTTGTTGGAGTAAGCTGGCGTTTGCAATGAACAGTGTTTGGGGCTGTCTGCACTTGAACACTCAATAAGACACGACTTTCACATTCCCGTGAATGCGTGTAAACTAGAGAGCTCAGTAACCGGCCAAGGTCTCTCCTACTATTGACCTCAGTAGCTTCTGCCCCCCTCTGTTCTGTACCTGATCCCGCGTGACTTGCTACTTGTTGATCAAGGTCAGTTTGTGGGTGAAATAAAGTTTAATAAGTGCCGAGCAACTTGGCAGTCCTTTCCCTCTACATGGTCGCTGACAGGGTGATAATTAATGGAGGTGGATTGAGGTTCTCTCCCTGATGAGAGGCGAGCATTACTGTTTTGGAGAAGGATAATCATACATGCACCTAAGTGGCCAATGACAGGTTTTCTCTGTGATGGACGACTGTGGGATTTGAGCTCCCAGCAATCGGGGTTTCTGTCCATTTGATACCCACACAGGACCTGGAGCCACTGCTGGATGGAGCTGAGTAATGTTGGCAGGTTGGGGTGCTCCTGAGTTGGAGTTCGGAAACAAGAGCATGGGGTGCCTCTTGGTGACACCCTTCCCATTCCTGCAGCGCACAATCTGTGAACAATATCCCCCTGCCAGAGTCAAAATCCTGGAACTCGCTCCCTTACAGCATTGTGGGTCTACCTACACCAAACAGACCACAGCAGTTCAGGGAAGGCAACTCACCACCACCTTCTCAAGGGCAACTAGGGACGGGCAGTGAATGCGACAGCCACATCTTTGTTTTTATTCACTCATGGGACATGGAAGTTGCTGACTGGGCCAGCATTTATTGCCCATCCCTAGTTGCCCCTTCAGAAGGTGGTGGTGAGCTGCCTTCTTAAACCGCTGCAGTCCCCCTGCTGTGGGTTGACCCACGATGCCCTTAGGGAGGGAATTCCAGAATTTTGACCCAGCGACAGTGAAGGAACACTGATATATTTCCAAGTCAGGACGGTGAGTGGCTGGGAGGGGAACTTGAAGGTGGTGGTGTTCCCATCTATTTGCTGCTCTTGTCCTTCTAGATAGAAGTGATCTTGGAAGGTGAATCCTTGGTGAATTTCTGCAGTGTTTCTTGTAGATAGTACACACTGCTGCTATGGAATGTTTTTGGTGAAGGGAATAGATGCTTGTGGATGTAGTGCCAATCAAGCGGGCTGCTTTGTCCTGGATGGTGTCAAACTTCTTGAGTGTTGTTGGAGCTGCACTCATCCAGGCAAGTGGGGAGTATTCCATCACAGTCCTAACTTGTCCTCTGGACGATTTTGAAAAAAGGAACCCACCAGCTGTCCTTCATGGGTTTGCTTGTTGTGCTCACAATGTGGTAATCCTCCCACTGGGTTATACCAGTGACATGACGTAGGCCACTGACTTAATAAGCAGAGGTAGGAAGGTGGTGACGTGTCCATCCACCACCCCTATTGGTAAATACCCCACCCCCTCACCCACCCACCACCAAACTCTCTACAGAGGAAGGCCATCAAATTCCTTCCACTGTGTGCTTGCCCCACCTACTGGTTTTGTTGAGAACTGACAAAACGTTCCTGTCTGGCTGAGTGAGGGCAAAGGTTAGTGAGGGACAGACTGAATCTCATTTTGCTTTCCTCCTTGTTCTTCTGCCAATTACATTTAAGTCAGCTGGCAATCCTCTGGTCCCTGGATTCACAGGTCATTTATACTTACAGACTGATATACTTCAGCTTGCAGCAGGTTTTGCAGAGAGAGTGAGAAATCCAGGTTTGGATGCCGGGTCTGGTTGTTCTAAGGCCAGGAAATGGCATCAAAAGCAACAGGGGTTGCAGGGATATGAGGTCTTAAAAGTCTGTTAAATAAGAATATGGCCTGACTTGTCCAGCAAAGCCTTTCATCTCGTGGGGGAAAAAAACGGTTTCCCTCAAAGAGCTACTTATCATAAATTATATAATACAGAAAAGGCCTTTTAGCCTATTGAGTCTCTACTGTCAAAATGATTAAATCTACAATAGTTCCATTTTCCGGCACAACGCCCATAACCTTCAATGTTATGATACTTTTTACTCCTCTAAGAACTTTTTAGAGGTTGTGAGGTTTCGTGCCTCATCTTTCCCCCAGGCACTGATTTCCAGACCCTCACCATCCTCTGGGTGACAGTGTTTTTCTTCAAATTCCCTCTCAACCTTCTGCCTTTCACCCTACAATAATGTCCCTTGTTACTGATCCTCCAACTAAGGGGAACAGGTCCTTTCTGTTCACTCTGGCCATTGGCCGTCTTAATCTTAAACACCTCAATCAGGTCTCCCCTCAACCTTCTCTGCTCCAAAGAAAACAACCCGAGCTTATCCAGCTTCTCTTTGTAACTAAGATGCTCCATCCCAGACAACATCCTGGTGAATATTCTCTGCACCCCCTCCAGTTTTAATCACAAAATAGACTAGTCCCACCTGTCTGCTCCTGGCCCATATCCCTCCAAACCTTTCCTATTCGTGGACTTTTCCAAACGTCTTTTAAATGTTGTAACTGTACCCACATCCACCACTTCCTCAGGAAGTTCATTCCACATGCGAACCATCCTCTGTGTAACAAATTTCCTCACTCTCTCTGCAAAACCTGCTGCAAGCTGAAGTATATCAGTCTGTAAGTGTAAATGTTCTGTGAATCCAGGGACCAGAGGATTGCCAGCTGACTTAAATGTAATTGGCAGAAGAACAAGGAGGAAAGTGAAATGAGATTCAATCTGTCCCTCACTAACCTTTGCCCTCACCCAGCCAGACAGGGTAGCCAGTACTGCACACAGTACTCCAACTATAGGCTAACCCAAGCTCTGTAGAGCTTGATCTTCAATGACTTCAGTGTAATTCAGAATAAAACCGACAATGTGGGTTCAATTCCAATTCTGGCTGACGTAGACTTGTTACTTGCCTCATCACCCTGTCCCTGACATTGAAAGATAACAGCAAACCAAAAGCATTGACAACAACTACCGAGAGAAACAATTTGAAATGAAGCGTCTCACTTACCTTCATTGCTCAGTCCTTTGAGTATAGGCGTTGGGAAGTCAAGTTGAGTTTGTACAGGACATTGGTGAGACCTCTTCTGGAATACTGTGTCCAGTCCTGGTCGCCCAGATATAGGAAGGATATTATTAAGCTGGACAAGGTTCAGAAGAGATTTACCAGGATGTTGCCGGGTGTGGAAGGTTTGAGTTATAAAGAAAGGCTAGATAGGCTAAGACTATTTTCACTGGAGTGTAAGAGGTTAAGCAGCGACCAGATACCAGTTTATAAAACAATGAGGCGTATCTATAGAGTTAATGGTAATTGTCTTTTCCCTAGGATGGGGGATTTCAAGACTGGCGGGACACATCATCAAGGTGAAAGGAGAGACATTTGAAAAAGACATGAGAGGCAAAAATTTTTACACAAAGGGTGGTTCGCGTGTGGAATGAACTTCCTGAGGAAGTGGTGGATGTGGGTACAGTTACAACATTTGAAAGACGTTTGGATAAATACATGAATAAGAAAGGTTTGGAGGGATATGGGCCAGGAGCGGGCAGGTGGGACTAGTCTCTTTTGGGATTATATTCGGCGTGGACTGGTTAGACTGAAGGGTCTGTTTCTGTACTGTATGACTCTACGTCTCTATCAGCGGACAGTGGGGCAATTCCCTGCCTATCAGCATTGCACGCGTGATGTGTCTATGTGTACACAACCAGCCACCTCTCATTCGTTGTCATGTGAGTGGCAAATTATTATTAAGTGAAAACAGCCGTGTTGTAGGAAACCATACCGTGTCTGTTTCATACATTGAACATGAACATGTACTCCTGCTGGTGTCATTTTTCTAAAGTTGTCCTTCTGATACAGATGCGTCTGAGGATATGACTTCAAACTCCAGTCTCGCACCATCTCCGTGCCCCTCCGACATTCCCAGTACGTTCAGACCCTGCCAGAGCAAAACAAAGCAGATGATTCAGTTGGCACTGATTGATGAGGGACTTCGGGTGGCACAGCAACATGCCTCACCCAGTACTGAAGAGGGCGAGAGGATCAGTCCCAGAATCAAACAGGAGGCTTTTTCTGGTAAATACTCTATACACCACAGAGATTTGTGTATTGTAAGTCTTACAGAGATGAGGAGGAATCTCTTCTCGGACGGTAGTGAATCCGTGGAATTCTTCACCCCAGAGACCTGTCGAGGCTCGGTCATTAAGTATATTCAAGACTGAGATAGACAGATTTTTAATCAGTAAGGGAATCGAGGGTTATGGGGAAAAGGCAGGAAACTGGTGTTGAGAATTACAGATCAGCTGTGATCTTGTTGAATGGTGGAGCAGAATCAGCTGAATGGCCCTACTTTTGCTGAAAAGAGACAAGCTATCGAAGCCTCATATGGGAGCTGCAAGAATGCCAAATTTCAAAGGGAGCAACAGTTTATACCGCACGAGAGAAAGATGCGTGAGCCAACTCTGATCGGTCAGCCTCTTCCAGTGTCACAACAACGTCACCCGGAAACTGGAGGAACAGCACCTCATATTTCGCCTCAGGAACCTACAGCCCAATGGCCTCAACATGGATTTCACCAGTTTCAAAATCTCCCCATCCCCGGCCTCATCCCATGACCCACCCTCCCTCTCATCCCCACCTCCTTGACCTGACACAACCTGTCCATCTTCTCTCCCACCTATATGCCCCTCTCACCTCACTGACCAATCCCCACCACTTCCTACCTGCACTCACCTATCACTATCCCACCCACCTTCCCCAGCCCCATCCCTCCTCTCTATTTATTTTCCAGCTCCCTTCCCCCTCCCCATTTCTGAAGAAGGGTCTTGACTTACATCAGCTTTCCTGCTCCTCTGATGCTGCCTGGCCTGCTGTGTTCCTCCAGCTCTGCACTGTGTTATCTCTGATTGGAAAAGGCCTTTTTCGAATTGAACAGGAGTGTAATGGACCAGTAGTTTCCTGTTGCATTCCCTATGGAATGCTTTGAACAATCAGAGTCAAATTGCCAATCCATCTTTTTCTCATGCGGTACGAACCCGTGTTCCCTTTGAAGTTTTATATGCTTTCATCTGTCCTGATTTAGAGCAAGGCAACAGCATATCCCTTTTTTACAACAGGAGTGTAGGTCTGTATTGTTTCCTCTTTCTGAGGTCGTAGACTAGAATGTGGGGTCAGATGTATTGGATGAATAGTATTTAAGGCAATGACATTTCTTCTCGGGAGCCAGCTATTTCTTTATCATGGTTACGTTTTGTAAATTCTCTCTCTTCCTATCCTAAGGCCATTCTTGATTCCTGGGATTTGATTCTGTTCACTAGCAGCTCTACAGTATGTTGGCGGAACACTTGGGAATCTGGTCTGAAGCATTGGTTGTTCACCAGGCCCACTCATATTTCCCCCTCATCATTTATCCATGGGCTATTTCCAATGGAAATCATTGGAAAGAGATTGACACTGAGCATCCTGACTGCTTCCCCCAACTCCCTCCGTCATCCCCATCTACCCCATTTACAATTTTAATCCAGGTGATGAGAAATCTAATATCATCCCACCCAGAACCCAATTAAATTGAGCACCTCTATAGGGAGAGGCTGAATAAGCTGGGACTTTTTCCTCTGGAGCTTCGGAGGCTGAGGGGTCACCTTACAGAGGTTTATAAAATCATGAGGGGCATGGATAGGTCAAATAGCCAAGATCTTTGTCCCAGGATAGGGGCGTGCAAAGCTAGAAGGCATAGGTTTACAGTGAGAGGGGAAAGATTTAAAAGGGACCAAAGGAGCAACTTTTTCACGCAGAGGGTGGCGCGTGTATGGAATGAGCTGCCAGAGGAAGTGGTGGAAGCAAGTATAATTACAACATTTAAAAGGCATCTGAACAAGTGCATGAATAGGAAAGGTTTAGAGGGTTATAAGTCAAATGCTGGCAAATGGGATTAGGTTAATTTAGGATATCTGGTTGGCATAGACGAGTTGGACCAAAGGGTCTGCACAGCTTTCTGACTCTAAAACCTTCCAGTCAGTATTCCACACCAGATTGCGCCTTTACCCAACTGGGAGAGTTGCAGGAAAATGCACTAATTTTCTTCTGATGAGGTGCATCTTGTCCAGATCTGTCACATGGCCTAATAACGAGAATGATTAAACATTCACTCTCTGCTGATCACAGGGGAGCTGAGGGATGGGAGTAAAGACCTATTAAAATATCATGTGTGATAACAAGGTGTAGAGCTGAATGAACACAGCAGGCCAAGCAGCATCAGAGGAGCAGGAAGGCTGATGTTTCAGGCCTAGACCCTTCTTCAGAAAATGCCTTCAGAAAAGTTCCTACTATCTCTGAAAAAATAACATGTGTGCAGGGTTAGGAGGACTGACATTGACCAACAGCATAGAAAAGCTCAGCTAAAAGCTCAAAAGAACAGTTCTTCGCACAGATAACCCATATAAACTTTGGCTTCAGCTTAACCTTCAACAATGATGTTGGGTAGGCCATTTAGGACTGAGTTTAAGAGAAATTTCTTCACCCTAGGGCTGAAAGGAATCAAAGGGTATGGGAAGAGTGTGGAAACAGGGTGCTGAGTTGAATGATGGGCCATGATCCTGTTGGATGATGGAGCAGGCTTGAAGGGCTGAATGGCCTACTCCTGCTCCTAGTTCCCATGTTTCTAAAGCTACAAGTTTGAGTCTAAGTGCTGCCTGCGACTGCAATCTCCTTTGACACCTTTGAGCTGAGCCAGGCTAGTACTGGGGAAATCTTGTTTTCAGCTCAAAAAGCCAGAGGTTATCCCTGATGGGACTGTTTGGTGCCAAGGCCCTGTTGTAGCTACCCAGTTAGATCGGTTGGTAGGTGCTTGCTGCCCTGAGTTCTGGGACCTGCGACCCTGAGAATGTGCCACCTCTTGACCATCTTCACCAACATGTGGTAAGACCGGGTCTCCACAAAAGGAAGTGTGAGGGATGGAGAAACCTATTGCTGTCCAGTAGGTGTTCCCATCGGATTGGCACATTTGTCCCACTCAGCCCTGACTGGGATCAGGAATTTTGTAGATGAAAATCAGTACTCCAAAATGAACTTCCCATGTGGATTATGAGTTCAATCCGACCACTACGTCACGACTGATATGTTTCTCAATCCCTTCTCCTGCCTTCTACCTAACTTGCATTGCCCTGGCAACTTCGACACAGTGAAAGACGGTGGGGTGCCTTTACAATCTGGGGAACAGGAGTTCGGGGGCAAAGGTGTGAATGAAGATTTGAGGTGTCCTTTCAAGAGTAGAAAGACTGGGAGAGGTTTAAGAAGAAAATACCACACTGCAATGCCAGACACTCCTTAACTAATATAACCAATGAACCATAGAACAATATAGAAGACAGGACATTGGGTGCTGTAGTATGAAATGAGGGAATGAGACAGTGGTTAAGGGTAATCCTACATTTTAAAAGACATCACAAAACTCTACAGAAAGGTAACGCCACATGATGTAGAAAAGCAGAGAGATGTGGGGAAGGTGAATATTCTGATGTTGTTTTGTGGATCAGTGTGTATTTATTACAGAGCTTTTAAGTCTCTGATATGGTAGTGTTTATGTGATCAGAGAAATGAATGAACTTCATGGTCCCATTTCTTTCTTTTTAATGCCGATATTATATTTCTTTCTCTCTTGCTGCAGAAGATGAAGAGAATTACAAGGAAGAGTCTGATGTTACATCAAATCGCAACTCATGAACTTTTGTTTAGTGACTAGACATTTTTAAAAGCGCAATGGATTAGGTTTCTTTTTTAATTCATTCAGGTACAAAAGTATTTATTCATTTTTTTCTAATTAATAAACATCTTTTTTTTATTGTGTAACTTTGAGTGTCTTTTTGGAGTATTTTGAAATTATTTCTGTATATACTGACGTTTGCTAAACCAGCAATCGAACAGTTAGAAACAGTTCCTTTTTTATTACACACAGATTCAGGAATTACAGTATTGTTTTTGCGTTTTTTTTAGTTTCTGTCACTGTAAGTCTATGTCATTCTGCAATTGTCTGGTTTCAGACAGCAATAACACAATAAATATTTACTGCTTTGTGAAATTTGCCACTTGATGTGTGTCTTATTATCATTCTCTGTGGTTCTTCCTGGGACTATCCTCTATCAACTTACTCATTGAAGAAGTGGGCAGTTCCCACTCCTGTGTTTTCTGGATTTCCCCTCCAGATTTCCACTCTGCCTTTAAGGAAACCTGTATAAGAATATAAGAAATAGGAGCAGGAGTTGGCTACCTGGCCCCTCGAGCCCGCTCCACCATTGGATAAGATCATGGCTGATCTTTTCGTAGGGTCAGCTCCACTTATCCGCTCACCATAACCCTTAATTCCTTTACTGTACATAAATCTATCTATCTTTGCCTTAAAAACATGCAACAGGGAATTCCACAGATTCACAACCCTTTGGGTGAAGAAGTTCCTCCACAACTCAGTCCTAAATCTTATTTTGAGGCTATGCCCCTAGTTCTAGTTTGACCCTCCAGGGGAAACAACCTCCCTGCTTCTATTTTATCTATTCTCTTCATAATTTTAAATGTTTCTATAAGATTCCCCCCTCATTCTTGTAAATTCCAATGAGTGTAGCCCCAGTCTACTCAATCTTTCCTCATAAGCCAACTCACTCAATTGCGGTTGAGAGTTTACCCAGATAATAGTAGCACACATGGGAATTTTGACCCTTAGAGACAACCCTTTCCCAGTCTGCATCTGGCATCTACATACATGTACTTCTGGAGAGGATTCAGGAACAAGAATCCTGCATCTGTCTACGATTAGGGAGAGTGAACTCCATCTCTCTGTCTGAGCTGACTTGAACCCAGAGTTGAGAATGTGGTATATCCTATCTCCTACATACCAAGGAGCAGAATAAAGAATTACAAGAATTAGCTTTATTGTCACATGAATTCACATGAGTACAGTGAAAAGTTTACTCACAGCATTGTCTTCTGTACCTAGGTACAGATTCTTAAGTATAAACTCTCTTAGGGGAAAAAAATTAGAAAAATAAAGAAATAGAAGTCCAGGAACAAATTAGAAAAATAGAGAAATAAGAGTTCAGGATAACAGGCCTTAGAACCCAGACCGGGCCAAGCTTTAGCCAGGAGTTGGGGGTCCGTGCTGAGGCTGGCCATCATACCACTTTAGAAACAACTACGCTAAAACAAAGAGACTTTGTTTTAAGTCTAGACAACTGGTGAGTTTGTGCCAGATGGAAAAGATCTGCCTCCCGTCTCACCCCTCCAGCCTCTGGTTTTACCAAAGTCAGGACACGTGGGGAAGATGACAACTAGCCCACTCTTTGAAGGTGAGTTGGCAGTTCATGTAGTATGAGGGATGTGAGTGCCTGATGTTTACCCAGCCTTTCTGGCTGGCTGTATTTCCCATGTCATGAGGAAACATGCCAGCTAAGAGGACAGAGGGTCTGCTGAAGGCAGGAGACATCTTTTGACTCTCACTAGATTAGGGGTGAGCTGTCTTACCTAACCTTTTTGCCTTTGAAATGAGTATTTCTGTAAGCACAGATATTTGCGGAATGTACTGCCTGGAAATATGGTGGAAGAAGGTTCAATTGGGGCATTCAAGTGGGCGTTCAGTGATTATTTGAATAAAATGGATGTGCAAGGTTATAGTGAAAAAGCAAGTAACTGACACTAAGTAATGACACTCAATGAGCTGGCGCAAATATGATGGGCTGAATGGTCCCCTTCTGCATTGTAACATTTCTGTGATTCTTTAACAGCTGCGCTGGAAGTGGCAATGGCTGTATTCCAAGGGATTTTTGAATTAATGTCTGGGATTATTTTTCTTTACTAGATATTTTAATATTGTTTTCTTTAATATACTTTCATCTTGTCTCTGTATCTATTCAACTTAATGTTAAAAGGACTTGAGAAATAAAAGTACACTTAAAAATAACGAACAAAATTGGCTCAGACACATCTGTGCAGTATTGAGCTTTGCTGTAGAGCCTCCTGGTTATATAGCCACTGTTTCAACATACTGTCAACATTTTATATTGGTAATGCTATTCAATATTTCTTTAAGTAATAACTTCAGAATGAGATTCTGAAATCCATTTTGCCTTGAGAACTTGTTCAAACAAAAATTGTAATTGTTCCAATTTTATTCCTCTCCTCTTTGTCTCCATGGACACTTTCTGTGGATAAGACCATAAGAGATAGGAGCAAAAGTAGGCCGTTCAGCCCAGTCAGTATGCTCTGCCATTCAATGAGTTCATGGCTGGTTTGATAATCCTTAACTCCACTTTCCTGCCATTTCTCTATAACCCTTGATTCTCTAAATGATTAAAAATCAGTCTGTCCCAGCCTTGAATATGCTTAACGACCTGGCCTCAGTAGCCTCCTGAGAAGAAATTCAATCCTCTGAGAAGAAATTCATCCTCATCTGTCTTAAATGTGCGATGGTTATTCTGAGATTACCTATCTGGTCCCACAAGGGGAAACAACCTTACTGCGAAGGCTCTGAATATTCTTATATGTTTCAATAAATTTGCCACTCATTCTTCTAAACAGGCCCTGCCAGCAACTGTTTGAGGTCTAGTTCAAGTGACATAGGAACAAGACTGAAAAGCAAAAGTACACCATTTGGACCTTTAAGCCAGCTCCATCACTCAATAAGATGCATGGTTGGTCTCACTGGGCAATACGGTGGCTCAGTGGTTAGCACTGCACCAAGGAACGGGTTCGATTTCCAACCCTTGAGCGACTGTCTGTGTGGAGTTTGCACATTCTCCCCGTGTCTGCGTGGGTTTCCTCTGGGTGCTCCTGTTTCCTCCCACAGTCCAAAGATGTGCAGGTTAGGTTGATTGGCCATGCTAAATTGCCTGTAGTGTCCGGGGATGTGTAGGGCACAGGAAATGCAGGGATTCAAGGATTGGGTAGGGGGTTAGGTCTAGGTGGCATGCCCTTTGGAGGGTCAATGTGGACTTGATGGGCTGAATGGCCTGTGTCCTTACTGTAGGGATTCTATGATGATTCCAATTTCCAGTCTGCCCCCGATAACCCTCCATGTCAAATCCAGTGTTCGAACCTGGTCAGTGAGCATTCACAAACCATTTGAGCGTCAAAGGATCTTTATCACAAAAGGCATCTTCTAGAACAGATCCACAGACAGGAGCAAAGAAACCAGTTGTTGGGGCCTTTGGCTTCCATTCCCACTGCCATCAATTAAACCTGTGGTGGTCTGAACACTGCGTGATTCCCACCACACTGCACAGCTGTCAAGGAACACATCAAGAGACTAAGAGCAGCTTCTAAAATATCACATTGTCAAGGTTCCTACTGAGATGTATCATTGAATCCTAAAACAGTTACAATGTGGAGTAGGCCAGTCAGCCTGTGTGTCTGGACTGGACATTTCCAAAACCGCCTCACTGGTACCACTCTCCAGCCTCCTTTCCCATAGCCCGGCAATTTTTATCTGTTCAGTTTCTTTTTGAAGACAATTATGGAACCTGCGTCCACCACACTCTCAGGCAGTACATTGCAAATCCTAACCACTCACTGTGTTCATCTTACTTCACGTTACCTTTGGGTTCATTTGCCTTTCATGTAAAACCGCTGTCTCTATTCCGTGAATGGGAACAGTTTCTCCCTGACTATCCTGCCAAGAACCTCATGATTTTGAAAACTTTGCAGATGGCGTTAAAATTGGAAGTGTGGAGGACTGCGAAAAAGGTTACCTCAGAGTACAACGGGACCTTGATCAGATGGGGCAAGGAATGGCAGATGGAGTTTCACTTAGATAAATGTGAGGCGCTGCATTTTCATAGGGCAAATCAGGTCAGGACTTGTACACTTAATGGGAAGATCCTGGGGAGTGTTGCTGAACAAAGGGACCTTGGAGTGCAGGTTCATAGTTCCTTGAAAGTGAAGTCACAGGTAGATAGGAGAGTGAAGAAGGCTTTTGGTATGCTTGCCTTTATTGTTCAGTGCATTGAGTACAGAAGTTGGGAGGTCATGTTGCATCTGTACAGGACATTGGTTAGGCTGCTTTTGGAATACAGCGTTCAATTCTGGTCTCCCTGCTCTGGAAAAGATATGAAACTTGGAAGGGTTTAGAAAAAAATTACAAGGATGTTGCCAGGGTTGGAGGGTTTGAGCTGTAGGGAGAGGCTGAATAGACTGGGGCTATTTTCCCTGGAGTGTCGGAGGCTGAGGGGCAATCTTATAGAAGTTTTTAAAAAATCACAAGGGTCATGGATAGGATAAATAGTCAAGGTCGTTTCCCCAAGGTGGGGGAGTCCAAAACTAGAGGGCATAGGTTTAAGGTAAGAGGGGACAGATTTAAAAGGGACCTAAGCAGCAACTTTTTCACGCAAAAGGTGGTGCATGTATGAAATGAACTGCCAGAGGAAGTGGTGGAGGTTTGTACAATTACAACATTTAAACAGCATCAGGATGGGAATATGAATAGGAAGGGTTTAGAGGGATATAGGCCAAATGCTGGCAAATGGGGCTAGATTAATTTAGTACATCTGGACAGCATGGATGAGTTGGACTTGAAGGGTCTGTTTCCATGCTGTACATCTCTATGAGTCTAAATCTGCTTTTAATTTTCTCCGTTCCATCCAAAGACTAAAGCTTCTCTTCCTCACAATGACTCTCATCAATTGTTCCTGCAGCCCCTCTAAAACTTTCCTAACCTTGTCCAGAATTAGACATGACGTGCCAGTTGAGTCCCAATGTTTACAGAAGCTCCAAATTTTCAAGGTTACAAGAACAAATAGTACATTTTGTAAATAAAGGCTGTGGTTAGATAGGATTTCAAAATTGACGCATTGGGAGCTGAGGGAGATTTGTGCAGTCTGGGTAAATGAGCAAGATTCAATGCTGGTATTGATTGGGACAATAGGGGTTTCAGACCAGTTGTGTTGGCAGAAAGTTTGAGATTCACATGGAGAATGCTCGATTCTTTCTAGGGATGTGGGCATCATTGGGAAGGCAGTCATTTGTTACAAATCTCTAGTTGCTTTTCAACTGAGTGGGTCACTGGACTTTGAGCGTTAACCTCATTACAGTGTCTGGAGTTGAGTCAACCAAACTCAGTAAGGATGATAGGTCTTCTTCTCTAAGATGCAGTAATGAACAGGATGAGTTTTTATACAATGATCCAATAGTTTCACAGTCTTCACAGTCATCATGTTGAGACTAGCTTCAATTTATCAATTTACCATCAGCTCTTGTGGGATTTGAACCCATGGCCCAACATCATTAGTCAATGCCTGTTCAGCCAGAAGTGGAGTGACGTTAAAAATACGCCACTGTCATCTCCAAAGGTTTTAGCACCAGTGTCAGGCAGAGAGGCTTAAAATATTTGCAGAGGGCTGTTGTGGCTGAGTTGTTCAGTATATTCAAGACTGAGGTAGATATTTCATCAGTAAAGGAATCAAGGGTTATGAGGAAATGGTAGGAAAGTGGAGTTGAGGATTATCAGATTACCCGTGATCTCATTGAGTGGCAGAACAGACTTAATGGGTTGAATGGCATACTTCTGATCCTACTACTACTTAGGTATGGTGATATGAGAAACCATTGCTGAGGATGTGTTAATATGGTTTCATAAATGTGAATTTTGAAACTCAACCTCAGGATCAAACAGGATAACAACATTATGCACAAATATATCATTATTCCTTCACTGTCGCTGGGTCAAAATCCTGGAATTCCCTCCCTAATGGCAATGTGGATCAACCTACAACAGGTGGACTGCAGCAGTTCAAGAAGGCAGCTCACCACCACCTTGTCAAGGGCAACTAGGGACGGGCAATAAATGCTGGCCCAGCCAGCGATGCCCACATCCCACAAATGAATGATGAAAAAAAAATTCCAAATGATTGAGAAACAGAAAGTGCTGGAAATACCCAGCCAGTTTGGCAGCAGCTATAAGACAGAGAAACAAGGTTAACCTTACAGGTCAAGGACCTTATGTTAGGTGTGCCAGCAATCTGTAGCGCCACAAAAACCGCTATACTTCAGATTTCCAGCATGTACAACATTTTGTTCATTGTATCAGTGTGAATGAATTTGCCACGGAGGAGCCTAAAGGTAAAATATGGAGACAAGAATGGGGGGTCAAGTTGGGTTACTCTTGTTGTGCCAGTATTGAAATAAATTCTTGTTTATCTAGTGTGGTTGTGGTTGTAGAGAATGTGGGAAGTGTATGTAAGTTGGCAGCTGCTGGTAAATTCCCTGCTCCTGCTCTCAGGGAAAGAGCAGGTTCTATCTCTAGTTTACTTTGGAATGTAATAAGCCACAAAAGTGTAAACAGTATTAAGTACTTGAACAGGAAAAATGCAAAACTTGCTGCAGAGTTAGGAATGCCAGTAGCGTATTAAAAGATCATACCACAGATCATAAATGGACACCAAATAACAATTAGGGAGGAATTACGGGATGTCACCAAATGAGAAGGGGGAACTTTTTGAAGGTGCAAGAGGTGTCAAGAATCTAGGAAGAGAATTCCCAGTCACAGATCTCACCGTACGCTGTTGAGCAATGGGAGAGCAATGTTGCCATCCAGAATGGTAAAAATGCCAATTTGAAAACTGGGAATGGAAGACAGCACTGATACTGGATGGAAGAGGACACATATTGGATGTAGGAAGGTGCTGATATGGGATGGAATGGATGAGATGGGGGTGTTGTAAGGGTGAGATATGTTAATGAGGATTGAAAGCCTGTCCGATTTGCCGAGCAAGTGACAAAACTTTGGACAAGTCAACAGCTCGGAGCTAAGATCTCAGTGAGTAAAGTATAGGAAGAGTTGAGACAAGAGACACAAAAGATTTTAGGAGCAGTTGCTGTGAGGTAGGGACAGAAGTGGAAATAGGTGATCCAGATAGGGGACAGGTGATACCCAAAATGATATTTCTGCATTCTCAGATGCCTACTGATTAACATCTGTCCTTACTTTCTCTTGCTTTTGTGGGGGGGATACACATTGGTATTTTCTTGCCTAGTAAAAACATACCTAAACTTGTACACTTTGGATCAGAGATAGTAGGATCTGCAGATGCTGGAGAATCTGAGACAAGGTGCAGGGCTGGATGAACACAGCAGGCCAAGCAGCATCATAGGAGGAGCTCAAACAGTTCATCCACTTCACTAACACCTTCCACCCCAACCTTAAGTTTACCCGGACCGTCTCTAACACCTCTCTCCCCTTCCTGGACCTCTCTGTCTCCATATCGGGCAACCACCTAGAAACCTATATTCATTTCAAGCCCACTGACTCCCACAGCTACCTAGAATACTCCTCCTCCCACCCACCTTCCTGCAAAAATGCTATCCCCTATTCCCAATTCCTTCGCCTCCGCCGCATCTGCTCCCAGGATGAGGCATTCCACTCCCGTACATCTCAGTTGTCCTCGTTTTTCAAGGACCGTAACTTCCCCCCCTCAGTGGTCAAGAACGCCCTCAACCGTGTCTCCCACATCTCCCACAACTCATCCCTCACACCCCGTCCACGCAATAAGAACCAAAAAAGAATCCCCCTCGTCCTCACGTACCACCCCACCAACCTCCGGATCCAACGCATCATCCTCCGACACTTCCGCCATCTGCAATCCGACCCCACCACCAAAGACATCTTTCCCTCCCCACCCTTATCTGCTTTCCGGAGGGACCACTCTCTCCGTGACTCCCTTGTCCGCTCCACACTCCCCTCCAGCTCCACCACACCCGGCACTTTTCCCTGCAACCGCAGGAAGTGCTACACCTGCCCCCATACCTCCTCCCTCACCCCCATCCCAGGCCCCAAGAAGACTTTCCACATCAAGCAGATGTTCACCTGCACATCTGCCAATGTGGTATACTGCATCCGCTGTACCCGGTGTGGCTTCCTCTACATCGGGGAAACCAAGCGGAG
>NC_063361.1:26951382-26951638 GCF_021869965.1 Rhincodon typus | reverse complement strand
CACCCTGAGGGAGGGTACACCCTGAGGGAGGGTACACCCTGAGGGAGATTCACCCTGAGGGAGGGTACACCCTGAAGGAGAGTCACTCTGAGGGAGGGTACACCCTGAGGGAGGGTACACCCTGAGGAAGAGTCACTCTGAGGGAGAGTCACTCTGAGGGAGGGTACACCCTGACGGAGGGTACACCCTGACGGAGGGTACACCCTGACGGAGGGTACACCCTGAGGAAGAGTCACTCTGAGGGAGGGTACACCCT
>NC_063361.1:26887464-26951372 GCF_021869965.1 Rhincodon typus | reverse complement strand
GGTACACCCTGAGGAAGAGTCACTCTGAGGGAGGGTACACCCTGAGGGAGAGTCACTCTGAGGGAGAGTCACTCTGAGGGAGAGTCACTCTGAGGGAGGGTACACCCTGAGGGAGGGTACACCCTGAGGGAGGGTACACCCTGAGGGAGATTCACCCTGAGGGAGGGTACACCCTGAGGGAGAGTCATTCTGAGGGAGGGTACACTCTGAGGGAGGGTACACTCTGAGGGAGGGTACACCCTGAGGGAGAGTCACTCTGAGGGAGGGTACACCCTGAGGGAGGGTTCTCTCTCGGTTTGTGTCTCTCTGTGGCCCGGTTACGCGCACGTTCCCTACCTCTCGCCCTCGTGTCGGGGCCGCGCACCGTGCCAGTGTGTCGGGGCCGCGCGGGTTAGTTTCGGTTTCGGTTTGGAGTCTTGCTGTGTCCGGCGGGTGGTTATTGATCCGGAGCTGGGCTCGTTGCGAGGTGGAATCTTGCGCCTGGTGAGTGCGGAGCGGAATCCGCTAGCGCTCAGCAAAATGCTGCGCTATCAGAGCGGAGCGCTATCTCCCAACACATCCCTCATTGTTCTGTATCCCACAGGGAATCGGGAGAGACCCTGCCTTCTTCACTCATTTACTGCCTGTGTCTCTTTTCAAATGCACATAACTGGCGCTGCTTACCAAGCCGAATAGCTCCCCGTTGAATTAAAAGTTGCAGAAAATTGTATTTGTGGGCAAAACAAGCTCCTGATGAATCTACAGCGGGAACAGCTGGAAAGACTTAGCCTGAAGAAGTTACCCCCCACCATCCTTCGCAGATCCTGCAGCATCTGTGGAGAGAGAAACATGAGTTAACCCCTTAACATTCATGATCTTCCAGCAGCGCTCAGTGCATTCGGATAGCGCCTTCCACGACCTCCTTTGATGTGATTTATTATTGTCACATGTACCGAGAGACGATTAAAAGTGAAACGTAGATAACAAGGTGTAGAGCTGTTATTCAGAAAGGGTCTAGGCCCGAAACGTCAGCCTTCCTGCTCCTGTGATGCTGCTTGGCTTCATCCAGCCCTACACCTTGTTATCTCAGATTCTCCAGCATCTGCAGCTCCTACTATCTGCAAAAGTGAAACGTGTTGTTTTGTGTGCTATCCCAAGGCAATTCATGCCTTACAGAAATGCATCAGGGTTTTAGAACAGAAAGCAGATTAGTGTTACAGCTACAGAGGAGGTGCAGAGGAAGATCAATTCTAATATATGAGGGGTCTGTTCACAAGTCTGATATACCAATAGAAGCTGTTATATTGGTACATATTTTTAAACTTTTGTACCTTCTGCCTGAGGGAAGAGGGTGGAAGAGAGTATAACTGGAGTGGGTGGGGTCTTTGATTATGTTGGCTTCTTTCGGAGACAGCGGGAGTAAACGAATGGAGTCAGTGGAAGGGAGGCTGGTTTGTGTGATGGACTGGGCTGTGTTCACAACTCTCTCATTTCTTGTGGTCTTGAGCACAGCAGTTTCCATACCATGTTGTGATGCAGTTGGATAGAATGCTGTCTACGGTGCATCTATAAAAATAGCTAAGAGTCACTGTGGACCTGCTGAATTTCCTTGGCTTCCTGAGGAAGTAGAGGTGTTGCTGTGTTTTCTCGACTGTACTGTTGACGTGGATGGACCAGGACAGATTGTTGGTGATATTTACTTTAGAAACTTAAATTCTCAACCACCCCCACCTCAGCACCATTGATACAGACAGTGGCATGTCCTTCACTCCGCTTCCTGAAGGCGATGACCAACTCCTTCGTTTTGCTGACATTGAGCGAGACGTTTACAACACAACACTAAGTTGTCTACCTCTTTCCTGTACTCTGTCTCCGACCCACTACAGCGGTATCATCATCAAATTTGTAAGTGGAGGTAGAGCTGATTTTGGCCACACAGTTGTGAGTGTGTAAGGAGTACAGTAAGGGGCTGAGTGTGCTGTCTTATGGGGCACTGGTATTGAGGATTATCGTGGAGGAGGTGTTGTTGCCAAACCTTACTGATCGGGGTGTACGGGTCAGGAAGTCGAGGATCCAGTTGCAGAGAGGGGAGCAGAGTCCAAGTTCTTGGAGTTTGGAGATGAGTTTTGTTGGAATTATGGTAATCAAGACAGAACTAAAGTCAATAAAATAGAAGTCTAACATGGGTGTCCTTGTTATCCAGATGTCCCAGGGATGAGTGTAGAGCCAGTGAGATAGCATTCTGCCGTGGAGCTATGTGATGGTAGGCGAATTGTAGTGAATCAAGGCAGTCTGGGAGTCTGGAGTTGATGTGAGCCATTATTAACCTATCGAAGCACTTCATAACGATGGATGTCAGAGCCACTGGGGGTGGTCATTAAGGTACACTTCCTGATTTTTCTTTGGCACCAGGATGACAGTGGGAAGCTCAGATTGGAGTAAGGAGAAAGTGTCGCAGAAGAAAGTGTCCGGGTTCCCAGGAATATAAAATCCTTAGTGGAAGTACAGAAGTCTGAAAACACACCCGCTAGCTGGCCCACGCAGGATCTGAGTGCACGACCAGCGACTCTATCTGGGCCAGTCACTTTCTCTGGGTTCACCCTCAGGAAGGCTGATCTGACGTCTGTGGCAGTGACTATGGGTACAAGAGTACCCGAGGCTTTTGGGGCAGGGTGACATCATTTCACTGACCTTCTGTTTAGGGCCTTCACCGAGCTAATCCTATTGTAAAGTAGGAAACATGGGAGCCAATTTGCACACAGTAAGCTCCCACAAACACCAGTATGTTAGTATATAGTTACTGGGCCAGCTCTTCTGCTGGATGGTGTACCAATGGTCAACACAGGCTCTGACCACCAGTGAGAGCAGGAGACGGTGGCTGATAAGGGGCAGCACAATCCACACCTGCCCTTTTTCTCAAAACCTAGCTTGCTGTATTCAGGCATGTTTTGAAAGGTCTGAATCTTTTAGCGAATGAGTGAGCAAATGGGTGAGAGAATGGTGCAGTGGGAGTGGCTAGCCAGGTCAGCTATGATCAAGGAGGTGGGGGTCAGGTTGACTCCTGTTGGGAGGAAATTGGTAGATGAGGAGTGCATGGTTTTGTCAAGTTAAAATGGTTGCCTGGTCAGAGAGGTACTCACAATGGGGGACGGGAGAGGTGTTGGTGATAGTGTTTTGAAGGGGGCACAGTTGGTAATTGGGTGATCTTGGTGGGAGGGCTGGAGTCAGATCAGGTCAGGGTCTGGCTGGTTGGATCGAAGGGGTAATTGGCTCAGGAGGTACTCGGCTGACAGGGGTTAGTTGGGTTAGCCAGGTAAGGTGGGAGTCGGGGAGCATAACACGGTCAGGGGGTAGTCAGGGTTTGGGGAGTCAGGGTGGGGGCGAGTCAGGTCAGGATTGGAGGGGAGTAGTTGGGGGAAGTCAGTGTGGGGAGAACGTTGAGGAGAGTCAGGTCAGTATGGGGGGCAGTAGTTGGGGGGGGAGTCAGGATGGTGGTGGAGTAGTTGGGGGCAAGAGTTGGGGGTGTCAGGTCAGGATGGGGGGAATATTAAGGGGGTCAGGGTGGGGGGGTGGGAGTTGAGGGCAGTCAAAGTGGAGAGGGAGTAGTTGAGGGAGAATCAAGTCAGATCTGGGGGTGTAAGCAGGTCAGTGGGTACTCAAGTTAGTTGGCATAGTCCAGGGGTTAGGAAGAGCATTGGACAGGTATGGTTGGATTAGATATGTAACTGGGGATGGGTAGGTGAGTGGTGGATTAATTGACACTGTTAACCTCTGTGTTACACCTGAGATCAAACTGATGAGCAATTCTCCTGTAAGTATCAATAAATAGCACCAAGTCTCTAACACTGAAATCATTTTAAGAGACATTTGCACAGTGTCTCAGACAGCTGAACCCTCCTGGATGCTCACAGTACACGTGCAGATGTTGGCACCTGAAGTACAACAACAATGAGTTCAGTCCATCACTGCTCCCCATCCCAGGGAATCTGGCCCAATCCATCTTATTCATTGACACATTCTGGCCAGGACGCAGGCATGGTGTGGGGTGAGAGCCGCCCCCACTCTTATTTGAATTAATGCCGTGGGGTGTTTTATGTGGAAAAGAGGAGGCAGTCAGGCTTTAGTTGACACAATAAGCATTTTAATGCTGCTCCTGTGAACCCCAACAATAAGTTTGTGATCAGCTGGAGTGAGAAACAATTTCGAGTCACAGAGTCGCAGAATCATACAGCACGGAAATGGACCCTTCGGTCCAACCAGTCTGTGCCGACCATAATCTCAGACTAAACTAGTCCCACCTGCTTGCCCTTGGCCCATATCTCTCCAAACCTTTCGTTTTCATGAACTTATCCAAATGTCTTTTAAACATTGTATCTGTCCCTGCATCCACCACTTTCTCTAGCAGTTCATTCCACACATGAACCACTCTCTGTTTAAAAAAGCTGCCCCTCACGTCCTTTTTAAATTTTTCTTCTCTCACCTTAAAAATATGCCCCCTAGTTTTGAACTTGCCCACCCTAGGGAAAAGACACTTAGCTATTCACCTTATCTATGCCGCTCATGATTTTATAAACCTCAATAAAGTCACCACTCAACCTCCTACGCTCCAGTGCAAAAAAGTCCCAGTCTTTCCAGTCTATTTTTATATCTTAAACCCTTAGTTCTCCCAAGTTGATGCTATATATCTGAATAACGAAAGAAGAGACCTCAATCTGATCTAGTGTGGCTGAACTCTAAATTGGGGTTCCTCAACTAAGGCTGTGCACCCACCCACGGGCCTGTGAGAAGGCTACAAGCAGATTATCTAAACATATCATCAGACGATAACCAAGATTACCAGAAATACTTTAAAACATGAAACTGAATGAACACATCTTGAGCAGGTGCCTCTTTTAGATTTTAGATTTAGGTTTTATTGTCACGTACACTCAAGTACAGGAATACAGTGAAAAAGTGTGTAATGTCATCACACACGACACCATCTTAGGTGCAAAGGTACCTAGGTACAAAATAAATTAGGTTCAAAGCAGTAAAAGAGACAAAGTTGAAAACGTTAAGCATTACTTTCAGAGAATAAGTAGAAAAATAAAGAACTAAGGTAATAGTTAACATAAACAACTTTTGCTAAACTCTGTAAACCTGGCCCTTCAAGTGGTGGTCAATGGCCATTGCTGACCACCGAGGAGCTCCCTCGAAGGTCATACCTGCTGTCACAGAGAGGGAAATTTCCCACTGAGGAGATTTTGAAGAAATGGATTAGCTGGACAGCCTGATTAATCGGTGACAGTGGATTGCAGGAACATTGTTTAGCCAGGGATCTGGGGGAATAGCAGAGCAAGACCCTGAGAGAAATGGAGAGTAAGCTTGAAAGAATTCAACAGAATTTAAATTTTATTGACAAGAAGCTTTCAGAATTGAAGAAAGAGATCGAGTTAAGAAATGGGCTGCTATTTGTGAAGGTGAGAGATTATGTGGAATTCAGGGGTAATTAAGGATGGACAGTAAATGCTAGCCTTGACAGCGAAGGTTACATTGGCAAGTGAATTTTTAAAAATGTTGTGGATCAGTGGAATTTTTCACAGTTGCAAACTAACTGGCAAAATGTTTGAAAAAGAATATAGCATTTACTGAACAACTCACAGCTGATTTAAAGCAGTGGTTTTGCCTGGTTTTGCGTGCTTGCTGAATATCATGGACCTAACAAACATTGCTGAATCCTGCAAATACAAACAACCCCAACAATGACATGCTTTCAAATAACGCCTCTGAACGTAGTAAAAAGAAATCTCAAAGGCACTTTTCAGGAATGTTATCAAATAAAACTTTTCATACTGTGTCACACAGGGAAATATTTGAAGGGGTAACCAGGTGGTAGAAGTTAGGTACGTTCTTAGGCTTGAAGAGATCAAAGGCTATGGGAGAAGCTGGAAGAGGGGCCTGAGTTGGATGATCAATCATGATCATATTGAATGGCAGAACAGCTCGAAGGGCTGAACGGCCTACTCCTCCTCCTGTTTTCTTTGTTTCTATCATTAGTCTGTGGAATTCTCTTGACCAAAGAGCTGTGGAGGCAGGGTCAATGAATATTTTTAAGGCTGATTTAGATAGATTCTTGATTAACAAGGTAATCAAAGGGTATTGGGGGTAGATGGGTGACTAGAGGTTCTGTACTTACTAAATGGGGGAGCAGATTTGAGGGGCAGAATAGCCTAATTCATCCATATGTTCTTATTAATTGAAGAGATAGGTTTTAAAGGAGTTGAGAGAGGTAGAGAAGTGGGGAGATATTTGGACCTGACAGCTAAAGGCAGCGGCACCAGTGATAGAGTGTTAAAACTCAGAACACATGAGAGGCCAGAATTTGAGGAGGATAGAGAACTCGGAGGGTTGTATGGGCTGGAGGAGGCTCTTGATACAGGAAGGGGGTGTGGTGACAGAATTTGAAAAGACACACCAGCAACAACATTTGCATTAAGTGAGTAATATGTTAATAAGTATAAATATTTGTCGAATTGTGCAACTAATTTTTATGCCAAAGAAACATTATTTGTACCACAGGAGATTCATGGAAGTTTTGTAAATTGGAACGTGGGGACTCGGAAGCAAAACATTTAAGAAATCCTGCACAAATCACAAGGTGCTCACAAGGTTGAAGCTTAACCCAATAATAATTATGCAATTGTTGTTGCAGCTGTACATTGTCTGGCTGCCTTTTTAGATATACCGTCTCATTGAGTAGAATTGTTGTTTGTAACAGCTGCTAATAGACATAAGGTACTCGCTAAGTTATGGTTCACAGCCTCACTCTACCCTTGAGTAATCCTGTAAACTGTTGCACATGGTTTGCCAACAGACCTGCAGCAATGGAAGGTTACATCATGGTTAGGTATTTTCTCTGGCATGCATTTCAGGTAAAGGCAAGAAATATGCAACTTTGACAGAGACCCAGTGCTCTTAAAGACGCCTTTGAAGATATCCATTTCTACATTGCATGGTTTATTGAGAATAACAGGCACCGTAATTAATGCTGCCCTGTGTCCTTTATAAAGAACAGCTGGGGAGATATCCCTCAATCAATATCATAAAAGCAGGTTATCTGATCATTATTACATTGCTGTTATGGGAGCTTACTGTGTATATACACTGGTTGCTACATTTCTTATATTATTACTCTTGAACGTTGTGGCTCAGCTGGTGGCATTCTTCCCTCAGAGTCACAGGGTCCAGCTTCCAAATGTCAAAAGCAGGGCTAAAAGCACAAAAGGGTGATGCACAAGATCAAGCATCATGGACCCACTCTCCCATGAGAGAGAGAGACAACAGGTGGTGACTTTAACCTAAAGGTGACCACGCCTCAGGTGAGGGGAGAGATTGAGAACGGGGGATCTTTATGGTAACCTCAGCCAGCATGGGAATCAAACTCATCTTGTTGCTATCACTCTGCATCACAAGCCAGGCGACTGAGCTAACCAATCTCCTACTGAGCCCATACTACCCCTGCAGATACTGATGTTTGGATGAGACAATGAACTGGGTTCCCAGTCACCTGTTTGGGCCAATGTCGAGACCCTGGGGCACTATTTCAGAAAGGAGCAGGGACGTTTTCCCTGGTGTCCTGGCCAATGCTTATCCCTCAGTGAACGGCACAGTAACAGATTTACTTGGACTGAGCTCCCTCTTGTCCTCTGTGGGTCAATGAACAGTGAGACTCCCTGATCCATGTTAATCTCCTTTGCTGCTGTCCAGGTAGTGTCCCACTCCTGAAGGTCCCCCATAGATGAACTTTGACAGGTCTGCTTTGGCTGGTACATTTTCCATTTTGATGATACCCATTTACCTGGCACCCTGTCGGATGTACATGGCAATGGGGCGTTATGTGTCATGCCAGTCTCAAGGTTGTCTCCCTGTCACAATGCCCTTTGACCAGCTCTGTGTAGCCCTTCTTCATTGGTAATGTTGTCCCTTTAAGTGGTGACCAGGATTTCACATCGGCAGTGCCAGTGGAAGACAATCAACTAACATGACAAGGACAGATCATGGGGTCATTATCACGTTACTGTTGTGGGAGCTTACTGTCTGCAAATGAGCTGCCACATTTCCTACGGCACAACAGTGACTACACTTTGAAAGTTCTGTGAGCTGCTTTGAAAGTAGATTGAGTTTGTGAAAAGCTCCAAGGAAATGCATGACTTTTTTATAAACTTGAGTTAAATTTTGCTTATTGACTATGACTCTTAATTAAAAAAAAAGTTCGTGCGTTTTTGTCGTTATTCTGTATGCTGCTGTATTGAACTGTATGGAAATGAGAAATCTGTATAAATATGTAAGAGAGGAAAGCTGCATACTTGACAGGTTTCATCAGATACTGACTGGATTTAGAAAGTGATGCCAAATGGAAAGCCCCTGCTAAATCTTGACCGTCTGTGAGCTGGTCTTAATTTAACAGCAAAGTGCTTTCAGAACGGATTCTTTCTTTTTTGCGGTGAAGTAAATCTGGAACCAAAATCCTTGTTCGAACTCACTGGTTATAATTATCAGAAGTGTCAGGCCAGAGAATTGTATCTCCCCGTTGAAATATCTGCCAGACGTCCAGAGGTGAGTGCCCACTATAAATAGTTCACATTCAGTAAAATGCAAGTCTAAATTTAAAAACTGCAGCTTCAGAGTAGATCTTGACAACCTCTAAAAGAAGAAAATGGTCAATGAGTTAGAGTAATTCATTTTCAATTATTGGCTATCTGTCTTTTCTCCTTGTTCTGAGGGTTGGGTTATGGACTTCCATTGGACTGACCCACTCTCATGAGCAAATTACTGCAGTTTTTCCTATCCTTCTGCAGTTTGGCCAATCAGGAGATTCTGCTTTACTTGCTGCCTGTCATCAGGTTGATTGAAGGCTATCAATCAACTTGTGTGACTGTATTATGAGTGCATCTTCCATGTCACCATGTTCTGGCGTGGGACTTTTTCATTTGTTCACTCATGGGATATGGGTGTTGCTGGCTTGTCTTGAACTCAGGGCTTCTGACTCAGAGATAGGGACAGTACCCACTGCTCCACAGGACCTTTTCCTTTTCAACTTTATTCCAACCTGAATATTTTAAAGGCAGAGGTAGATAGATTCTTGGAGAAGCTCAGCAGGCCTGGCAGCATCTGTGGAGAGAGAAACAAGCGTTAACGTCTTGAATCTGATATGACTCTTATTCAGTTCAGCTGCTATGATGGATCCACGGATGCTGCAGTTTGTCTGGTATTTACTTTTTCAAATTTCAGATTTCCAGCATCCATGTTATGTTGTTGTAATTTGTCAATAAATTCCTGTTAGGCAAGAGAAACAAAGGTTATCGGGGATAAATGAGAATGTGAAATATGGAAGACTCAAATCAGAAACGGTTTTATTGAACGATGGGACAGGTTCAAGTGGCCAAATCGCTTGCTTTTACACCTAATTGGTATGTTTGTATGTAACATTAATATAATGTTCTCTGCTGCGTTTGTAAACTTTCCATTTTCCACTCTCCAGCTTTTCTTCTCAACTGTCTGCCTGAATGTTCAGACTTATGGAAGATTTGGCTTGTGGTTACCAATCTGACAACAGTCAACTTGATCCAAGATTCCATTCAATTCAGACACACCAAGCCTATCTCTTTAACCATTTACATAATATTTAGATGGTCCTTATGTAGCAATTGACATCTCATTTGGATCTAACTTTACTTCTTCATTAAACAGGAGGTCTCTAGGTTACAAAGGGGTTCCATTCCTGAGTATGTTTGTAAGTCGATTTGTACACAAGTCAGAACACCGTACAGTACAGTATAAAATGTCCATTTGTAAATATGAATGAACGTTCACATGTTGTATCCTTAAAATTGATAGTAGTATTGGATCTTGTTCAGAGGTATGAGTGTTTGTAAGGCATATGGTGGTAAATTGGGGCCCCCCCTGTAGCCATTCCTATTCTTTTGGTTGCTGTACTAGGAAACACTCTTGTTATTTAACGGAGAGCATGGCCTCCAACCCTATCCCAAAGTGCCTCCTTTGTTCTTTCTGCCCCTCCCCCACTTCCACCGGCTTAAAAATTCTTCCACCCAATTTCGCTTCAGTTCTGATGAAAGCTCCACTGATCTGAAACTTCACTCTCTTCCTCTCTCCACAGACCTGCCAAACCTTCCATCCATTTGCTGTTCTTATTTCAGACTTCCAGCGTCTTTTGTGTTACATTTACAGGGATGTTGCCAAGTGATTTGTTTTGTATCTTTGTTCTTTGAAGAACAGTGAAACAGCGGCGACTTCCAGCGATGTTGATTCAGTGTTCTGCATAACCATTAACCTTTAATTGCTTCAAACCAGAATCTGGATGCATGGAACCATAGAAACTAGGAGCAGAAGCAGATTATTCAGCCACTTGAGCCTGTTCTGTCAATCAGTGGGGGATCATGGATGATCGTCTATCTGATGCCACATTCTCACTTTCTCCCTATACCCCTCGATACCTTTAAAATCTCAACAATCATCTCTCTTTTTTAAATATATTCAGTGACTTGGCCTCTGCAGACTTCTGTGGTAAAGAATTCCACAGGTTCACATCCTCTGAATGAAGACATTTTCCTCATCTCAGTCCGAAATAGTCTACCCCGTAGCCAGAGACTGTGCCCCTCGTTCTAGACTTGCCCAACTGGGACATCTTCCTTCGTGCATCGAACCCCTAGCCCTGTTAGAGTTCTATATGCTTCAATCAGATCCTCTCTCTCATTCTTCTAAACTCTAGTGAATAGATTCGAAACAATCAAAGTAATCCCTGCTTGTGAAATGGCCCAGCCATTCACTCTGTCAAGGCTTGAGTTGCTGTGTAAAAACCAGATCAAAACATAAATACTGGAGAAATTCAGCATCTGTGGAGAGAAAAAGAGAGTGAAAGTTTCTTGTCAGAAATATCTCTACCACAGAGTTTTGCTTTTATTTGAGGACTGTTGATTATTCAATGGTTTCTGCCGTTCACCACCCAAATCCGCTCCATTTCATTTGCTGGAGTGGTCTCACTGCCAACAGTCTCACCCAATCACAAATCTCTCCTCAAGCTTGTAGAGTCCCAGATAAAAACCAAAAGAACTGCGGGTGCTGTAAATCAGAGGCCGAAGCAGAAGTTGCTGGAAAAGCTCAATGGATCCGGCAGCATCTGTGGAGAGAAATCGGAGTTAATATTTCAGGTCAAGTGACCCTTCCTCAGATTCTCTCCACAGATGCTGCCAGACCTGTTGAGCTTTACCAGCAACTTCTGTTTTTGTTGTAGAGTCCCAGCAGTGACCAAGTTTATGATGTTCTGAAGAAGAGTCCTATTGGACTTACAACATTAACTCTCTACAGATATTGTCAGACCTGCTGAGTTTCTCCAGCATTCTCTGTGTTTGTTTCAGATTTCCAGCATCTGCAGTATTTTGCTTTTCTTTCTCCTGTTTATGATGTTGGCTGTTAAATTGGTGGCTGTTCTCTTGTGAACGTTGTTCTGTGACCGGATGTCCCTCGCTGTATTTGCATATGCCAGAGCTCTGCCTCCTAAGAGAGCTGCAGATGTCAAAACTGGCAGTGTTTTTAACATTGAGCAGCTAACCACACACAGGAAACCTGTGTGTTCAGCCTTCACACAAACAGCTTGTGACACCTGCTTGTAGGTTGCTGTGCACACTCTGTTATTCCAGGACAGTTTGAAAACTCCCTACACCTCTCTCTCTCTCCAGCTCACTCTCCTCCTTCGACACGCTCCCTAAAACCTTCCTGTTTGTCTGAACATTCGCTAGTCTGACCTCGTGCTTTCTCACATGGTTTGATGTCATGCTCTGTTTTGTAATACTCCACTGAAGCATCCTGGGACATTTCATCACACTCAAGGCTCTGTGTAAGTTTTATTTTACTTTCTTGTCTTCAGTCTTGGGACTTGGGCATCTCTGGCTGGGTCAGTGTTTATTTCGGTCTGCAGTTACAGAAGGTGTTGGTCAGATGTCTTCTTGAACTGTTACAATCCATATGCTATAGGTAGACCCACAATGCCATTATGGAAGGAATTCCAGGATTTTGACCCAGCAGCAGTGAAGGAATGGTGATATATTTCCAAGTCAGGATAGTGAGTGGCTTGAAGGGGACCTTGAAGGTGACGGTGTTCCCATATGTCTGATGCCCTTGTCCTTCTAGATGGAAATAGTCGTGGGTTTGGAAGGTGCTGTCTGAGTATCATGGGTGAATTTCTGCAGTGCATCTTGTGGATAGTACACACTGCTGCTACTGAGTATCGCTGGTGGAGGGAATGGATGTTTGTAGATATGATGCCAATCAAGTGTGCTGCTTTGTCCTGGATGGTGTATAGCTTTTTAAGTGTTTTTGGAGCTGCACCCATCAAGCTTTGGGGTGAGTTACTCTGCAACATTCCTAGCCTCTGGCCTGCTCTTGTAGCCACAGTATTTCTATAGCTAGTCTAGTTCAGTTTCTGGTCAAAGGTAACCCCCCCACCAGGTTATTGAGAGTGGGGGATTCAGTGATAGTAATGTCACTGATGGGTAGATTGGTCATTGCCTGGCATTTGTGTGGCACGAATGTTACTTGCCACTTTCCAGCCCAAGCCTGGATATTGTCCAGATTTTGTTGCATTTGAACATGGACTACTTCAGTGTCTGAGGAGGCACGAATGGTGCTGAACATTTTGCAATCGTCAGCGAACATCCCCACTTCTGACCTGACAATGGAGGGAAAGTCACTGATGAAGCAGCTGAAGATGGTTGGGCCGAGGACACAACCCTGAGGAACTCCTGCAGAGATGTCCTGGAGCTGAGATGAATGACCTCGAACAACCACGGCCATCTCCTGTGTGCCAGGTATGACTCCAACCACCGGAGAGGGTTCTCCCGATTCCCACTGATTCCAGTTTTGCTAGGGCTCCTTGATGCCATGCTCGGTCATGTGCAGCATTAATGTCAAGGGCTGTCACTCTGACCTCGCCTCTAGAATTCAGCCCTTTTGTCCATGTTTGAACCAAGGCTGTAATGAGGCCAGGAGCTGAGTAGTCCTGGCAGAACCCAAACTGGACGTCACTGAGCAGGTTATTGCTGAGCAGGTGCTGCTTGATAGCACTGTTGATGACACCTTCCATCACTTTACTGATCAAGATGGGGCAGTAATTGGCCAGGTTGGATTTGTCCTGCTTTTTGTTTACAGGACATACTTGGGCAATTTTCCACATTGTCAGGTAGATGTCAATGTTGTAACTGTACTGGAAAAGCTTGGCTAGGGGAGCGGCAAGTTCTGGAGGACAAGTCTTCAGTCATATTGCACGAATGTTGTCAGGGCTGGTAGCCTTTACAGTATCCAGTGTCTCCAACTGTTTCTTGATATCACATGGAATTAATCAATTTGGCTGAAGACTGGTATTTGTAATGCTGGGGACCACTGGAGGAGGTTGAGATGGATCATCCACTTGGCACTTCTGGCTGAAGATTGCTGCAAGTGCTTCAGCCTTATCTTTTGCACTGATGTGCTGGGCTCTTCCATCATTGAGGATAGGGATATTTGTGGACCCTCCTCATCCAGTGAATTGTTTAATTGTCCACCACTATTTATGATGGATGTAGCAGGACTGCAGAGCTTAGATCTGATCCGTTGGTTGTGAGATCACTTAGCTCTGTCTATCACTTGCATGCAAGTAGTCCTGTTTGGTGGCTTCACCAGGTTGACATCTCATTTTACCTGGCATGCTCTCCTGCACTCTCCATTGAACCAGGGTTGATTCCTGGCCTGATGGTAATGGTTGAGTGGGGGATGTGCCGGGCCATGAGGTTACAGATTGTGCTGGAGTACAATTCTACTGCTGTTGATGGCCCACAGCACCTCATGAAAGCTCAGTCTTGAATTGCTAGATCTGTTCAAAGTCTTCCCTATTTAGCACAGTGATAATGCCACACAACACAATGTAGAATATTCTCAACGTAAAGGCAGGGCTTCACCTCTACAAGGACCGTGCAGTGGTCCCTCTTACTGATACAGTCATGGACAGATGCATCTGCAGCCAGCAGATTGATAAGGATGAAGTCAAGTATGTTTTTCCCTCTTGTTGGTTCCCTCACCACCTGCTGCAGACCCAGTCTAGCAGCTATGTCCTTTAGGACTGGACCAGCTCGATCAGTAATATTGCTGCCGAGCCACTCTTGGTGGTGGACATTGAAATCCCCCATCCAGAGTACATTTTGTGCCCTTGCTACAATCAGTGCTTCCTCCAAGTGTTGTTCAACATGGAGGAGTACTGAGAGGGTGGTACGTGGTAACCAGCAGGAGATTTCCTTGCTCGTGTTTAACCTGAAGCCATAAGACTTCATGAGGTTCAGAGTCAATATTGGGGACTCCCAGGGCAGCTCCTTCCTGACTGTATACCACTGTGTCACCCCCGTCTGCTGGTTCTGCCCTGCCGGTGGGACAGGACATGTCCAGGAATGGTGATGATGGTGTCAGGGGCATTGTCTGTAAGGTATGATGACGTGAGTGTGACTATGTCAGGTTGTTGCTTGACTAATCTGTGAGTCTGCTCTCCCAGTTTTGGCGCTAACCCCCAGATGTAAGGAGGACTTTGCAGGGTTGACAGGGCTGTTTTTGCCGTTGTCGTTTCTGGTGCCGAGATCAGTGCCAGGTGCTCCATTTATATTCATTCCTGTCTTGAGACTTTCTAGTGAGCAGTACAACTGAGTGACTAAGCCTCTTCAGAGAGCATTTGCGAGTCAACCACATTGCTGTGGGTCTGGAGTCATGTATAGATCAGACCATGTAAGGACAGTAGTTGTCATTTCTGAAGGACGGTAGTGAACCAGATGGGTTTTTCTAACAATCTACAATGGTCATCATTGTACTTTTAATTCCAGAATAACTTTTATTGAATTCAGATTCCACTATCTGCCTTAGCAGGATTTAAACCCATTAAACATTACCTGGGTGTCTGGATTAATAGTCTAGTGAAAATACTACTAGGCCATCGCCTCCCCATCATTGTTGTTGCTTGGAATAAGTCATGTTCCAATTTATGTTTTATTCTGATTCAGTAGTTAAAGAGGATGTTGAGATGTGACATTAAACCAAGGCTCTGTCTGCATCTCGGGATGTCAAACATCTCATGGCACTATTTTAAAGAACAGTGGAGCTACCCCTTCCATCCATCAATCAGCATCACAAAAGTGATCACGTTACTGACTATCGGAGCTCACTTTGTACAAACGGGCTGCTGTGTTTGCTACATTACAACAGTAGCTGTACTTTGTTGGCTTTAAAAACACTTTGTGGCATCCAGTGGTCATGTAAGGCACTATATAAATTCAAGTCTTTCTTATATTGGGGATAATGGCATAGAAAATCATGTCATCAAATTTACTGATGACACAAAGTTAGGCGGTATTGTAGAGAGTGTTGACGATAGGATAAAATTACAAAGGGATATTGATAGACTAAGTGAATGGGTAAAACTGCAGCAGATAGATTTCACTATGAATGTGAAGGGTATCCATTTTAATCTGAAAAAGCACAGGTCTAGATGGTAAGAAGTTAAATACTGTGGATGTCCAAAGAGACATAGAGTTCAGGTATATAGATTGTTAAAATGTCATGAACAGGTGCAGGAAACAATCAAAAAGGCTGATGGAGTGCCGGTCTTTATTTCTAGAGGGCTGGAGTATAAGGTTGTAGAGGTTATGCTGTAGTTATACAAAACCCTTGGTGTACTGTGAGCGGGTCTGGGCCTTGGAGGGAGTGCAACATAGGTTTACAAGAAAGATACCTGGGGTTAAGTTATTAGAAGAGATGATGCAAATAAGACCTGTTTTCTCCAGAGTTTAGAATGTTAAGGAGTGATCTGATAGAAAATATGAACAGGAAAAGACAGGGTAGATAGAGATAACCTATTTCCTCTAGTTGGGGATTCTAGAATTAGGGGCACAGTCTGAGAATTAGGACCAGACTATTCGGGAGAGATGTTAGGAAGCACACAAAGGATAGTAGAAGTTTGGAACTCTCTTCCACAAACAGCAGTTGATGCTGGATTAGTTGTTAACTTTTAATCTGAGATAGCTAATTTTTTTTTGTTAAGCTATAGTGTTAAGGGATATGGGCCAAAGACAGGTATATTGGGTTAGGCCACAAATCAACCATGATCTCACTGAATGGTGGAACAGGTTTGAGGGGCTGAATGGCCTACTCCTGTTCCTAATCCGATTAAAATTTCAAACATCTGGTGGCATTTCCGTGAGAGATCACTGCTGAAACTCTGAAACAAACACAGAATGCTAGAGAAAACTCAGCAGGTCTGGCAACATCTGTGTGGAGAGAGAAACAGAGTTAATGCCCAGTATGACTTTACTTCAGAGCAGTTCTTATGAAAAGTCTGACTGGACTTGAAACATTAATCCTTTTTCTTTCTGCACAGATGCTGCCGGGCCTGTTGAATTTCTCCAGCTGTCTCTCTGTTTGTTTCAGAATTTCCAGCATCCACTGTGTTTTGCTTTCACCGCTGAAATTCTGTTTCCTTCCAGGAGGTTCTTTCTTTGCTGTTCTAACTTGGTTTTTGTTTGTTTTATAGATTAGAAAAGTAACGACGATGGGCGCGAAACACTCTAAGGTCATTGGTAACTTCCCATTCCTTAATGACAATGGCACCATCGAGACAATTAAGGAAGCCCACACCCTCTTCGTTCTACGTGGTCTGCCAGGCAGTGGCAAGTCAATCCTTGGCAAAGCAATCAAAGAAAAGTACCCGCAGTCCTTGGCTTGCGCTTCCAAGTTTCCTCCTGTGGCGGATGAGGCCGAGACTGACTGTGATCGGTACGCCCAGGTGGACGAGGGTCTCGAATGGGGCTTCAAGGAGATCAAAAATGTCATAGTGGTCGATGACAACCATCTTGCTGCAAAACGGCTGGACCACCTCACCAGCCTGGCCAGAGACAACGACTACATTGTCCTCATTGTCAGCCCAAAAACCGAGTGGAGAAATGACTGCGAGAAGCTTGCGACTCAGAGCCAGTGGAAACTAACTGTGGAACAACTGAACAGCATGAAGCAAAGCTATCAGGAGTACATCATACCCTATTTCTTTGGCTGGTTCTTGCTGAGGAGGAGTGCCCAGGAGATGCGCAAGAATGCAGAGGATTTTCTGAAGCAGCTGAGCGAAATGGAGGTGTTTTTAAAAGAGTTTGTTGGCTGTACGTGACGTTATCTGTCAGGTTTTAGCGGGGAGCAGTGCCACACAAATAAGAATTGCCTGTCTAACTTGGCAATTCCAGTTTTCTGCTGCCAACCTTCTCCGCTGAAGATGGCAGGTTAGGTCCTAGAGGTGCTGGCACTTTATAAAATTGCCTGTGCTTCTTGATTCAGCGAGCTATTTGACTGCGGAGGCCGTCACAACAGTGCGTAGTTCAGTCTGCATCAGACCCTCCACAAAGCAGGGCACAGGATTCCACTTCTGCGAGATGGAGTTGGGATTTAAAAGAAGTAGAAGTCAAAATGATAAGATAGTCCCTATTGAACCTAATAATGAATTTGAGAGGCACTTTTTTTTAACTTAGAGACTGGTTAGAATGTGGAGCTTAATTCTACAAGGAGTAGTTGAGGCTAGTGGCTTCGTGCATTTGAAGGAGGGCTCTTTGTGGCACAGTGGTAGTGTCCCTCCCTCTGGACAGAGGTGCCTGGGTTTAAGTCTCACCTGCTGCAGAGGTGTGAAGGGAGGTTTTTGAATAGGTTGATTAGAACATATCTAATGCAGTTAAAGGGATAAGGGAGAGAAAGCTACACCGTTGGGCATGAAAACATAAGGGCATAATAACTAAGAGCAGGTCATACAGTGTTCCTTGATTCTGAGCCTGCTCCACCATTTAATAACATTGAGTTTGATCACTGTTCTCCATTTCCACTTTCCTGCCCAGTAGCCATGTCCCTCCCTCCACAACCCAGTCCAGACCATCTCTAATCAAAGGACAACCTTTTTGCATCAGGAACTAGGAGACAGCAAGGATGGCAGATGCTTGATGCTAGAGTCAATAAATGTGGAGCTGGAAAAGCACAGCTGGTCAGACAGCATCTGAGGAGGAGGATTGACTTCCCTGCTTTCTCACCTCAGGAACTAACTTAGTGAACTTTTCAAAGTAATGATATTCTGTCTTAGGTTTGAAGACCAAAAGAGCGTGAAATACTCCAGAGATGGTCTCACCAATGCCCTTTACAAATATGACTTTTAAAATATACTCCTCTTCTCTATTGTTAGTACCAAAATGAATAACTTTACATGAATATGGGGAGTACATTATCCTCCAGCTGCCACCTTATTACCCTCTCACTTGTCTACATCTCTTTGAAGTCTCTTTGCGTTCTCCTCACAGCCCCATCTAGCTTTAGGTCATTAGCAAACCCAGACGCATGACTCACAGTACCTTCATTAGTAAATTCCTGAGGCCCCAAAACTAATATTGGCAGCACACCACCACACACAGCCTGCCAACTTCTCATTTTTTTCTATTTTTAATCAACTCTCCATCAATGCTAATATATTTCCCCCAACCCAATGAAGCCTTGTCTTGTGTTATATCCTGTTATTTGGCACCTTTGAGAAATTCATCAGTACCAATGTATACTACATCTACTGGTTCTCCTTTAACTATCCTGTGAGCTACCACCTCAAAAGACTGACACATTTGTTTGACGTGATGTGCCTTTCTGAAATCAAAGCTTAATCATTTCGTGATTTTCTAAGTACCTTGTTAACATCTCCTTAATATACTTACTTTTTTATACAGTATCTCTTAGTCAGAGATGACTTGGTTCCACACTCCACATTAAAAAAAGAGTTCTCAGGTGACTGAAGAGTTCACTACACAATCTACAGTCTCTGTCCCAGGAGGAGCAGACAGTGGTTGGGGGAGTAGAGGGTGGGATGCACAGAATGCTCTCTCGGTTGAAGCTTGTCATTGGTGATAAGGTTCAAGTTGGACACATCCTTCTCAGCTGCTTTCCCTTCACCTCAGGTGGACTTGGCTAGAGTTTCTCGGGTCTTAACGGGGATGTTGTACTTTTCCAAGGAAGGTTTGAGGTTGCTTTTGAAGCTTTTCCTCTGTCCTCCTGGGGCTCGCTTGCAGTGTCATAGGACTGTAATATTTTATTCACTCACTGGCTGAGACAGCATTTTATTGCCTGTCCCTAGTTGCCCCTTGAGAAGGCGGTGGTGAGCTGCCTTCTTGAACCACTGCAGTTGATTTGCTGTAGTTAGACTGAGAATGTATCTCCCATTGTGCCAGGTATGAGTTCAACCAGAAGACAGTCTTCCCCCTCCCACCCCAAATCCAACTGACCCCAGTCTTGCTAGGGCTCCTTGAAACCACACTTGATCAAATGTGGCCTTGAGGTCAAGGGCTGTCACTCTCGCCTCACCTCGGAACTCAGCTCTTTGTCCACGTTTGAACTAAGGCTGTAATGAGGTCTGGAGCTGAGTGGCCCTGGCAGAACCCAAACTGGGTGTCAACGAGCTGGTAAATTGCTGAGCAGGTACTGTTTGATAGCACTGTTGATGACACATTCTGTAGTTACACAAAGGAAAGCAAAGAAGTTAAACAGACAGAGTGGAGGGTGAGGTTATATTTTCCATTGGCCCTCTCAGAGGGAACAGATCTTAAAGGAGCATAGTTCCAATAAAATCAGGACATTACCCAAACTACGTATTGTGTAGGTATTGTGCAGATCAAGAAGCCCTGAGATTCAATTGCTGGCCTATTCCACAATAGAAATGCAGTTGTAATTCAAAAGAAAACTTGCATTTATATTGTGCCTTTCACGCTGCCTGGATGGCTCAACCCACTTTGCACCCAGTTCAGTACTTTTGACCCTGATTAGATGTCGGAAATATGGTAACAGATTTGTCTCACCAAGAGCCCACAACTGGCAATGTGACCCGATCCTCTCATCTCATGACATTGATAATTATCGGCCATCATTGATAATTATCGGCCAGTGCCCTGCGGATACTCCCCTTGTTTGAGATAGTGCCCTGGGATCTTTCACACCCGGTCTAGCACTCTGACCGGGCCTCCGTGCGGTGTCTCATCTGAGTGATAGCACCATCGACCATGCAGTACTCCCTCTAAGGGGGAGTTAGCTGGGGAGTCGGCCTTGTGTGTTCAACGACATTTAAAAGCCATCTGGATGGGTACATGAATAGGAAGGGTTTAGAGGGATATGGGCCAAATGCTGGCCAAAGGGACTAGATTTATGTAGGATATCTGGTCAGCATGGACGGGTTGGACCAAAGAGCCTGTTTCCATGTCATAACATCATAGAACCCCTACAGTGTGGAAACAGGCCATTCAGCCCAACAAATCCACACTGCCCCTCTGAAGAGCATCCCACCCAGATCCATTATTGCTTCACTGATTTCCGATGTCTAACCCACCTAACCTAAACATCCCTGGGCCCTTTAGGCAATTTAGCATGGCCAATCCACCTACACCGCACAGATTTGGACTGTGGGAGGAAACCACAGCATCCAAAGGAAACCCACACAGACACAGGGAGAATGTGCAAACTCCACACAGACAGTCGCCCGAGGCTGGAATCAAACCCGGCTCCCTGGCGCTGTGAGGCAGCAGTGCTAACCACTGAGCCACCGTGCCACCCTAAAAGTCCTGGAATGAGACTTGCTACAAGTTGACTGTGGCCCTGACTGAGAGAGGGGAACAGTGAGGATGTTATGATTACTCCTGATCGCTGTCCAGTGCCCTGTTGGAAAGGACACAACTTGTGTGTACATGTTCATCCTAGATGAGAATAGGATCAAGTTCCAGTTCAAATAGCTCTGTGCATTTGGGACATTGGGACAAACGGTAGAGATTTGCAGAGTGAATGAACATTGGAGTAAGGCAGCAGCATCACTCAGATGAGACACTGCACGGAGGCCGGGTCGGCGTGTTAGACCGGGTGTGAAAGATCCCAGGGCACTATCTCAAACAAGGGGGGTATCCACAGGGCTCTGGCCAAGAATTATCAATGTCACAAGGTTAGAGGATCGGGTCACATTGCCATTTGTGGACTCTTCGTGAGAAGAAACTCGATCACCGTATTTCCTACATCTAATCAGGGTCAAAAGTACTGATCTGGGTGCAAAGTGGGTTGAGCCATCCAGGCAGCGTGAGGTGCTATATAAATGCATGCTTTTTCTTATGAATTACAACTGCATTTTTACTGTGGAATAGGCCAGCAATCAAATCTCAGAGCTTCTTGATCTGCACAATACCTACACAATACATAGTTTGGGTAATGTCCTGATTTTATCAGAATCACGCTCCTTTAAGGTGTGTTCCCTCCGAGAGGACTAGTGGAAAATATAACCTCACCCTCCACTCAAAAGTGTGTAAGAATTGCTGGAATACACGGTCTGTTTAACCTCCTTGCTTCCCTTTGTCTAACTATGGGATGTGTCATCAAACTAAAGATGAGAAACTGAGCTGTGCAGTAAATGTAACTTTGTTCACACTAGGTGTGGAATGGCATTCAGAAGAGAAATTCAACCTCCAGGAATACTTCCAGAAAAAGCCGAGAACGCTGCACTGTACGACAAAATTCTGTAACTACGGAGAAGTTCCTGTTTGCAGAGCCTATGCTGAGAGTAAGGTTGGTAGTTGGCTGGCAGACAGTCTTTCATCCCTCAGTCGAAGTGATGCTTGTGAATTCTTAACATTGGCAGGAGCCACTTCTATATCAGGTTTAACGCTAGAATGAAGCCTCTGTGAAAGGGAGGTGGGGGGCATTTTCATTACCAGGCTGATTCCTGGGATGGCACAGCTGATAAAAACCAAAAGAACTGCGGATGCTGTAAATCAGGAACAAAAACAGAAGTTGCTGGAAAAGCTCAGCAGGTATGGCAGCATCTGTGAAGGGAAAAAACAGAGTTAACATTTCGGGTCCGGTGCCCCTTTCTCAGAACCCTCATAAATAACAAGACAGCAATCTCCCATTGTGAACAGGTTACGTTCTGGGATCCATTGGAATTTGATTTACACACAAGTTGGAACATGATGCAGATTAGTATAAAGTAGCTCAAAAACAAGTTGTTGTTGGCACAGCTGATGTATGAAGAGAGACTGCATCAGTTAGGACAAGATTCACTGGAGTTTAGAAAAATGAGGGAGGATCTGATAGGAAGTTGGGACCAGACAGAGTAAATGCAGGAAACATATTCCCAACGAACAGAGAGCCCAGAACCACAGGTCATGGTCGAAAGGTATGGGCTGGGCCATCTAGGACTGAGCTGAGGAGAAATCTCTTCAGCCAGAGAGTGGGGAACCTGTGGAATTCTCTGCCACAGAAAGCAGTTGAGGTCGAAACATTGGGAAGGAGTTAGATATTGTTTTTAGGGCTAAAGGAATCAAGGTATGGGGAGAAAGCAGGAGCAGGTACTGAGTTGGATGAACAGCCGTGGTCATATTGAATGGCAGAGCAGGCTCAAGGATGAACTGCCGATGCTGGAGAATCTGAGATAACAAGGTGTAGAGCTGGAGGAACACAGCAGGCCAAGCAGCATCAGAGGGGCAGGAAAGCTGACGTTTCGGGCCTAGACCCTTCTTCAGAACCCTTTTCTGAAGAAAGCATTTCTGAAGAAGGGACCAGAGCCGAAATGTCAGCCTTCCTGCTCCTCTGATGCTGCCTGGCCTGCTGTGTTTATCCAGCTCTACACCTTGTTATATCAAGGGATGAATAGCCTATTTTCTATGTTTCTACTACAGAACTGGCCAGGGGAATGCCATACAAACATGTTAATCGTTGGCATCAGTAATTTCAAGATCAATACTTCTTCAGGCTTCCCTTTAAACTCTCCAGGTTTTCATCCCCAGTTTGGGTTATCAGCATTGCTGCTGCCAATTTGAACCAAACGAAAGGCCATTTGATGGACTCAAGTTCATTGACAAACACCCACAGGGCTCCAGGGAAGGAGCAGGGGAGTGATATGAATGAAATAGCTTTACTAGAGAGAGCTGGCACATCCATTATGGGCCAAATGCTCGCTATCATTTTACGATTTGCAAATTCCTGCAACAGCTGGTCTCTAAGGAAATGAAATAATCGATTGGTCCACTTAAGTGGCTGAACTAACCAGAAAATACCCGAAACACTACCTAGGTAGTGTCTCCCACCCATCTTGCTCCTTTAACCAAAAAAACAGGTTCTGAGCGCTGATTTGGTAAGGCTACTAGTATTTTTTTTTTAATTTGTCTGTTTGGGAATTCAGAACAGTGGGAATGGATGTTAGGGCAGTTGTATGCTCCTCCTGTAGAATGTGGGAGGTAAGGGTCACCACTAGTGTCCCCACTGACTTCATCTGCGGGAAGTGCACTCAACTCCAGCTCCTCGGAAACCGCGTTAGGGAACTGGAGCAGGAGCTGGATGAACTTCGGATCATTTGGGAGGCTGAGGGGGTAATTGAGAGGAGTTACGGGGAGGTAGTCACACCTCAGGTACAGGAAAAAAGTAGATGGGTTACAGTCAGGGGACGGAAAGGGAACAGGCAGACAGTGCAGGGAACCCCTGTGGCCATTCCCCTCAAAAACAAGTATACCGTTTTAGATACTGTTGGGGGGGGGGACTTACCAGGGGTAAGCCATGGGGTACAGGTCTCTGGCACAGACTCTGTCCCTGTTGCTCAGAAGGGAAGGGGGGAGAGGAGGAGAGCATTAGTCATTGGGGACTCCATAGTTAGGGGGACAGATAGGAGATTCTGTGGGAACGAGAGAGACTCGCGGTTGGTGTGTTGCCTCCCAGGTGCCAGGGTCCGTGATGTCTCGGATCGTGTTTTCGGGATCCTTAAGGGGGAGGGGGAGCAGCCCCAAGTCGTGGTCCACATAGGCACCAATGACATAGGTAGGAAAAGGGATGGGGACGTAAGGCAGAAATTCAAGGAGCTAGGGTGGAAGCTTAGAGCTAGAACAAACAGAGTTGTTATCTCTGGTTTGTTACCCGTGCCACGTGCTAGCGAGGCGAGGAATAGGGAGAGAGAGCAGTTGAACACGTGGCTACAGGGATGGTGCAGGAGGGAGGGATTCAGATACCTGGATAATTGGGGCTCATTCTGGGGTAGGTGGGACCTCTACAAACGGGATGGTCTACACCTGAACCAGAGGGGTACCAATATCCTGGGGGGGAAATTTGCTAATGCTCTTCGGGAGGGTTTAAACTAATTCAACAGGGGGGTGGGAACCTGAATTGTGGCTCCAGTGTACAGGAGGTTGAGAGTAGTGAGGTCATAAATAAGGTTTCAACCCTATCGCAGGAGTGTACCAGCAGGCAGGAAGGTGGTTTGAAGTGTGTCTACTTCAATGCCAGGAGCATCCGGAATAAGGTGGGTGAACTTGCAGCATGGGTTGGTACCTGGGACTTCGATGTTGTGGCCATTTCGGATACATGGATAGAGCAGGGACAGGAAAAGGTTGTTGCAGGTTCCGGGGTTTAGATGTTTCAGTAAGATCAGGGAAGGTGGTAAAAGAGGGGGAGGTGTGGCATTGTTAGTCAAGGACAGTATTACGGTGGCAGAAAGGACGTTTGATGACAACTCGTCTACTGAGGTAGTATGGGCTGAGGTTAGAACCAGGAAAGGAGAGGTCACCCTGTTGGGAGTTTTCTGTAGGCCTCCGAAAAGTTCCAGAGATGTAGAGGAAAAGATTGCAAAGATGATTCTGGATAGGAGCGAAAGTAACAGGGTAGTTGTTATGGGGGACTTTAACTTTCCAAATATTGACTGGAAATGCTATAGTTCGAGTACTTCAGATGGGTCAGTTTTTGTCCAATGTGTGCAGGAGGGTTTCCTGACACGGTATGTAGATAGGCCAACAAGAGGCGAGGCCACATTGGCTTTGGTACTGGGTAATGAACCAGGCCAGGTGTTAGATTTGGAGGTAGGAGAGCACTTTGGTGATAGTGACCACAATTCGGTTACGTTTACTTTAGCGATAGAAAGGGATCGGTATATAAAGCAGGGCAAGACTTATAGCTGGGGGAAAGGCAATTATGAGGCGATGAGGCAAGATTTAGGATGCATAGGATGGAGAAAGAAACTGCAGGGGCTGGGCACAATTGAAATGTGGAGCTTGTTCAAGGAACAGCTACTGCGTGTCCTTGAGAAGTATGTACCTGTCAGGCAGGGAGGAAGTGGTCGAGCGAGGGAACCGTGGTTTACTAAAGAAGTTGAATCTCTTGTCAAGAGGAAGAAGGAGGCTTATGTAGAGATGAGGCGTGAAGGCTCAGTGAGGGCGCTTGAGAGTTACAAGTTAGCCAGGAAGGACCTAAAGAGAGAGCTAAGAAGAGCCAGGAGGGGACATGAGAAGTCTTTAGCAGGTAGGATCAAGGAAAACCCTAAAGCTTTCTATAGGTATGTCAGGAATAAAAGAATGACTAGAGTAAGATTGGGGCCGGTCAAGGACAGTAGTGGGAAGTTGTGCGTGGAGTCCGAAGAGATAGGAGAGGTGCTAAATGAATATTTTTCGTCAGTATTCACACAGGAAAAAGACAATGTTGTCGAGGAGAATACTGAGATACAGGCTATTAGACTAGATGGGATTGAGGTTCATAAGGAGGAGGTGTTAGCAATTCTGGAAGGTGTGAAAATCCTAGGATTCTCTGGGAAGCTAGAGAGGAGATTGCAGAGCCTTTGGCTTTGATCTTTATGTTGTCATTGTCTACAGGAATAGTGCCAGAAGACTGGATACTAGCAAATGTTGTCCCCTTGTTCAAGAAGGGGAGTAGAGACAACCCTGGTAATTATAGACCAGTGAGCCTTACTTCGGTTGTGGGTAAAGTGTTGGAAAGGATTATAAGAGATAGGATTTATAATCCTCGAGAAAGGAATAATTTGATTAGGGATAGTCAACACGGTTTTGTGAAGGGTAGGTTGTGCCTCACAAACCTTATTGAGTTCTTCGAGAAGGTGACCAAACAGGTGGATGAGGGTAAAGCGGTTGATGTGGTGTATTTGGATTTCAGTAAAGCGTTTGATAAGGTTCCCCACGGTAGGCTATTGCAGAAAATACGGAGGCATGGGATTGAGGGTGATTTAGCGGTTTGGATCAGAAATTGGCTAGCTGTAAGAAGACAGAGGGTGGTGGTTGATGGGAAATGTTCATCCTGGAGTTCAGTTACTAGTGGTGTACCTCAAGGATCTGTTTTGGGGCCACTGCTGTTTGTCATTTTTATAAATGACCTGGATGAGGGCGTAGAAGGATGGGTTAGTAAATTTGCGGATGACACCAAAGTCGGTGGAGTTGTGGATAGTGCGGAAGGATGTTGTAGGTTACAGAGGGACATAGATAAGCTGCAGAGCTGGGCTGAGAGGTGGCAAATGGAGTTTAATGCGGAAAAATGTGAGGTGATTCACTTTGGAAGGAGTAACAGGAATACAGAGTACTGGGCTAATGGTAAGATTCTTGGTAGTGTGGATGAGCAGAAAGATCTCGGTGTCCATGTGCATAGATCACTGAAAGTTGCCACCCAGGTTGATAGCGTTGTTAAGAAGGCGTACAGTATGTTAGGTTTTATTGGTAGAGGGATTGAGTTTCGGAGCCATGAGGTCATGTTGCAGCTGTACAAAACTCTGGTGCGGCCGCACTTGGAGTATTGCGTACAGTTCTGGTCACCGCATTATAGGAAGGATGTGGAAGCATTGGAAAGGGTGCAGAGGAGATTTACCAGGATGTGGCAACATGGTATGGAGGGAAGGTCTTATGAGGAAAGGCTGAGGGTTTTGAGGCTGTTTTCATTAGAGAGAAGAAGGTTAAGAGGTGACTTGATAGAGACATACAAGATGATCAGAGGATTAGATAGGGTGGACAGTGGGAGCCTTTTTCCTCGGATGGTGATGGCTAGCACGAGGGGACATAGCTTTAAATTGAGGGGTGATAGATATAAGACAGATGTCAGAGGTAGGTTCTTTACTCAGAGAGTAGTAAGGGCGTGGAATGCCCTGCCTGCAAAAATAGTAGATTCGCCCACTTTAAGGGCATTTAAATGGTCATTGGATAAACATATGGATGATAATGGAATAGTTTAGGTTAGATGGGCTTCAGATTGGTTTCACAGGTCGGCGCAACATCGAGGGCCGAAGGGCCTGTACTGCGCTGTAATGTTCTATGTTCTATGTTCTATGTTCTATGTTCTAATACACATTGGGTAACTGCAACTGAGATAAACATCCAGTTAGCCTTTTCTGTTTCAGTGGTGTGTTGTTTGAGGGATGAATGTTGGCCGAGTCAACAGGAAAACTTCCAAATAAAAGCCGAAAGAACTGCAGATGCTGTAAATCAGGAACAAAAACAAAGTTGCTAGAAAAACTCAGCAGGTCTGGCAGCATCTGTGAAGGAGTAAACAGAGTTAACGTTTAGGGTCCGGTGAGCCTTCCTCAGAACGCAAAGTTGCAAGTTGGAACGCAAGTTGGAAAACTTACGACTCTTTTTAAATGCTTCAAAGGTAAATTTTTAACGTGCTAAATGGCTGTTAGTACAGCACTGCCACCAGTTGGTGAATATTGGGACTGCAAGTACTCACTCAGAGCATGAGAATACATCTCTTCTTCTCCCCCATCGTTTCTGTTGCATTTTAGAGGAAGTGAAAAGAACAGTGAGGGAGGAAAGGAACAGGTGGTTAAGTTCATGGGGTTGGATGAAGAAGGGTGTGAGGAGATTTGTGTGGAGTGTAAACATCTATAATATATGATCTTTGTAATCACTGTATGTATTTAGTGTGGTGCAATACCAGACCTGGCCACTGAGTTGATGTCATGATTGGACTAGGGACCGGTAAGTTTTATTCTGAAGATCTGGGGGCATAACAAGAGAATGAAGCCTCAAAATCCCACAATTTTGAATAAGTGACAAGACAGCAGTCTCCCATTGTGAACAGGTTAATTTCTGGCGTCCACTGGAATTTGATTCATACACAAGTTGGAACATGATGCAGAACAGTATAAAATAGCTCAAAAACAAATTGTTGGGAAAGCTGAGCAGGTCTGGCAGCATCCACGGAGAGAAATCAGAGTTAATGTTTCAGATCCAGTGACCCTTCCTCAGAACTACTGTCAGTTAGGGAAATGTTGGTGTTTATGCAGAAGATAGAGTGGGGGAAGGGGTTAGGGAGTAAACTATAGGTGAGGATAGAACCAAAAGAGAGAGAAGAACATTTGGACAGACAAAGTAAAAACCGAAAGAACAAAAACAAAGTTGCTGGAAAAGCTCAGCAGGTCTAGCAGCATCTGTGGAGGAGAAAACAGAGTTAACGTTTTGGGTCCGGTGACCCTTCCTCAGAACTGCTGGTGGCTGGGAAAACGTCAGTTTATCTGCAGAAAATAGGGAGGTGAGTGTGGTAGGAAGTAAACGATGGGATAGAGCCCGAAGAGAGAGAAAGACAGTTGGACAGACAAAGGAGTTGCTAACGATCAGGCTGGGAGGGTGAGAAGTTGTTAATGGGGACTGTTAGTGACTAACAACAGGGGGTGTGTAATGGCAGGCTATGTGGTAACAAGGCCTGGTGTGTGGGATGGGGGGCTGGGACATGGGAGAGTTTAGGCCCTAAAATTATTGAACTCAGTATTGAGTCCAGAGGGCTGTAGGGTCCCCAAACGGAAAATGAGGTGTTGTTCCTCCAGCTTGCGTTAGGCTTCACTGGAACACTGCAGCAAGCCGGAGACAGAGATGTTGGCCAGGGAGCAAGGTGGTGCATTGAAGTGGCAGGCAACAGGTAGTTCAGGGTCTTTTTTGCGAGTAGAACGTAGATGTTCTGCGAAGCAGTCGCCAAGTCTATGCTTCATTTCCCCAATGTAGAGGAGACCATATTGTGAGCAGCGAATGCAGTAGACTAGATTCTGGGAAGTGCAGGTGAAGTGTTGCTTCACCTGAAAGGTATGTTTGGGCCCTTGGATACTGGGGAGGGAGGAGGTAAATGGGCAGGTGTTGCACCTTCGCCGGTTACAGGGGAAGGTGCCGTAGGGCTGTGGGGAGGTGTTGGGGGTGAAGGAAGTGTGGACCAGGGTGTCCCGGAGGGAACGGTCCCTGCGGAAGGTGGACAAGGGAGGGGAGGGGATTATGTGTCTGGTGGTGGCATCTTGCTGGAGGTGGCGGTAATGGTGTCTGATGATTTGGTTTTTAAAAACCGAAAGAACTGCTGATGCTGTAAATCAGGAACAAAAACAGTTGCTGTAAAAACTCAGCAGGTCTGGCAGCATCTGTGAAGGAAAAAACAGAGTTAATGTTTCGGGTCCGGTGACCCTTCCTCAGAACTGTGTGTGTGGACAGACAAAGGAATGGATAACGATCAGGCTAGGAGAGTGAATAGCTGTTAATGGAGGCTGTTAGTGATCGTTATCATTCCTTTGTCTGTCCAAATGTTCTTCTCTCTCTTTCGGTTCTATCTCACCTATTGTTTACTCCCTACCCCCTTCCTCCACCCACTCTATCTTCTGCATAAAAACCAACATTTTCCTAGCTACCATCAGTTCTGGGGAAGGATCACGGGACCTAAAATGTTAACTCTGATTTCTCTCTGCGGATGCTGCCAGAACTGCTGAGCTTTTCCAGCAATTTCTGTTTATGTTTCTGGTTTCCAGCATTCACAGTCCTTTCAGTTTTTATTTAATATAAAATAGCTGGTCATAAGTACAAGGAAACATTTGAATGTCAGATGTTTAACATTGCATCCCTGTATGAGATCATGTTCATAATTATAAGCATTTGTAAAATGGGGACCCCTGCAAACTTTACTATACAATGTTTAGAAAAGAAATACAGGACAGTGGTGTTGCTGTTCTCGGAAATAGCACCTGGCAATCTTTTGCATCCACCCAAACAAGCAGAAGGTGTCTTATTTTATCTCACATGAAAGACAGCATATGCAACAATACAGCACTCCCTCCATATTGTATTCGATTATCAGCCTTGATGTTTGCGCTTCAGTCCTGGAGTGGCACTTGAAATTGGAATCTTGTGACTCAGAAGCAAGAGGGCTACCAACAGAGCCACAACTGAAGCCTAAAACAAAAGCCAAACACTGCAGTTGCTTGAGATCTGAAATGAACACTCAAAGTGCTAGAGGAACCCAGCAATTTTGGCATCATCTGTGGACAGGAAAAAGGAGGTTCATGTTTCACGTCCAATTTGACTGTTGTTTGGATTCTGAAGAAGTCACATGGACTTGAAATGGCAACCGTGCTTCTCTCTGCACAGATAGAACAAAGAACAAAGAAAATTACAGCACAGGAACAGGCCCTTCGGCCCTCCAAGTCTGCGCCGATCCAGATACTCTATCTAAACCTGTTGCCTATTTTCCAAGGATCTGTATCCCTCTGCTTCCTGCCCATTCATGTATCTGTCTAGATACATCTTAAATGACGCTATCATGCCCACCTCTACCACCTCCGCTGGCAACGCGTTCCAGGCACCCACCACCCTCTGCGTAAAGAGCTTTCCACACATATCTCCCTTAAACTTTTCCCCTCTCACCTTGAAATCGTGACCCCTAGTAATGGAGTCCCCCACTCTGGGAAAAAGCTTCTTGCTATCCACCCTGTCTATACCTCTCATGATTTTGTAGACCTCAATCAGGTCCCCCCTCAACCTCCGTCTTTCTAATGTAAATAATCCTAATCTACTCAACCTCTCTTCATAGCTAGCGCCCTCCATACCAGGCAACATCCTGGTGAACCTCCTCTGCACCCTCTCCAAAGCATCCATGTCCTTTTGGTAATGTGGCGACCAGAACTGTACGCAGTATTCCAAATGTGGTCGAACCAAAGTCCTATACAACTGTAACATGACCTGCCAACTCTTGTACTCAATACCCTGTCCGATGAATGAAAGCGTGCCCTATGCCTTCTTGACCACTCTATCGACCTGCGTTGCCACCTTCAGGGTACAATGGACCTGAACACCAAGATCTCTCTGTGCATCAGTTTTCCCCAGGACTTTTCCATTTACCACATAGTTCGCTCTTGAATTGGATCTTCCAAAATCCAAGATGCTACTGAGTTCGATCTAACAGGACAGCCATTTATTCTCCACAGTGACGGCCTTGCTAAGTCTTACTAACGCTGCACTCTTTTTATATTTCCCCAATTTAGGTTGTTGAAGATAATTATTCAAAGGCCTTCACTCTGCAGGTGGTGGCCCTGTTTGTCACCCCCAGAACGGTGGGAGCCCGTGTCCTCCTGAACAAAAATCAGGAACTGCTGTGGCCGAAGGAACAAGAAGGAGACGATGGTGGGGATGGCAAGGAGAAGGCTGATCTGCCCTTTGGTAGCAGGGCCCACATCACCTTGGCTTGTGCTCCTCGAGTGAAGGCAGTCCAGACTGGATTGGACTTGCTCCACATCTTAAAGCTTGAGGAGGGTAAACAGCCCACGCACGAGGTGGATGTAGAGAAAGGCCAGCTCTGCTGCTATGATGAGGGGCAGTGGATTCTCAACCTGACCAAGCCAATTGAAGTGAAAACCCTTTTTTCCGGTTTTTACCCCAAAAAAACAGAGCCCATCACTGAATCAGTGGGCTGCTAGAGAACCAGATGGTCAGATATGAAAAGTTTTAATTTGAATGAGGAGTAAAAGTTAAAATAGATGGTACTCTACTGTGTAGCAATGACCACATACAAACATATGGAGGTCGTAGTTTAATCAAAGCAAATTGATACGGCAGTTTCCTGTCTTTCTTTATAGTGTTTATGATTATTCACGTAGGATTTTGTTTTAATACCTCTGCCTGTAATAGTAACCGTTTGCCTAATGTTGAATGTTAACTGGTGTGCATTATCTGATGAAGTCAGTCAGTTTTGGAATCGGGGTTAAGGTTACTGCAGTGGGTAGGTGCCACCAATGTGCTTTGTGCCAGGTTGTTTGTGTGATCACACAGAGTTAGTGGATAGGCTGTGAGGGTGCTGCTGCCTATTGTGGCAGGGGGGAATCCAACCGAACAACCGAGGGTTCTGCTTGTAAGAACGAAACCTCAAGATCTACTCCAAATCAATTGGGAAGCGATCTGTTAAGTATCAAAAAGGCTGGCTTCCCTTATGTAGGCAGTATTTTGGTGTAATCAAGTGACTTGTATCACGACATTGCTTTCTCTTAAAATTCATAACTGCACAAATGTTTCAATAAAGGAAATGGAACCATAAATTTTCTTTGGGCATGCTTTAACTTTGTTCCATGACAGCTACTTAACAATTGTACAGCTGTAGTCAAGGTGCTTTTAGCATAGCGGTAGTGTACCCGAGTCAGGGAGACCTGGGTTCAATCCTCTCTGCTCTAGAGGTATGTCATGATACATCTGAACAGGTTGATTAGGAAAAGTCAAATGCTGCAGTCTTAACTGCTCTCAAGGTAAAATCATAGAATCCCTACAGTGTGAAAACAGGCCATTCGGCCCAACAAGTCCACACCGCCTCTCTGAAGAGCATCCCACCCAGACCCATTCCCCTACCCCTGCATTTCCCATGTCGAACCCACCTAACCTAAACATCTAAATCAAGAGTAGGATGGACACTCGGGGCAATTTAGCATGGTCAATCCACCTAACCTGCACATCTTTGGACTGTGGGAGGAAGCCGGAGCACCAAGAGGAAATCCACACAGATGCAGGGAGACCGTGCAACTCCACACAGACAGTCACCAGAGGGTGGAATCGAACCCAGGTCCCTGGTGCTGTGAAGCAGCAGCGCTAACCACTGAGCCACCGTGCTATCCTGTGTCATAACATCTCTGAAGAAGTTATTTATAAATCAGCATTGAGTGCAACTATCAGGCTGTGGAAATTTTGAAACTGTCCCATTAATTGCTTACTTGATACTTAATCCAAAATGTTCTCCTTGGTTTATTGCTAAATTCACAACACTATCCCCTGGAGGTCTCTGTCTTACCTACCTGCATCACAACCTCCATCACTGGGTCAGGCAAGAAGGCAGATCCCTATTTCACCCCAGTCAGATCAGACATCGAACCTCATACCAATCTGATCCTCTAACTAACTGAGCCCCGAGTCTGGGTTGCTGTGGTACACTCCTACCTGCAGTTTGTAGCCTAGAACTGTGGATTCCAGCTTTCTTTCCAATCCCATTGGTGACCAGAAATCTTTCCCTTCATTGGCTCGGAGCTGGAAAGATTTACAAGTTGATAGTAACCCAGCTAAACAGGTTGGCTAACAGCTATCCCTTGGCCGTCAAGTCCTGGGCTGGGACTTGAATCTGGAGCTTCCACCTCAGAGGCAGGAATGCTACCCACCATGCTATTGAACTTCTTTCCATATTCCTTTATAATGCTGGCAATTAGTTCTTTAGTTTCTCCACTGAGAAAAGATACAAGAGAATTCTTTTTGCAAGTCTGTCATTTCTTTATTACTTTTGCCCCATGTCATTTACAGACTTCATGTAAGAGCAGAATAAGCTAATGGTATGGGTGTGTACTTTAACATCGCTTATTACAGAGATTGCCAAACTGGATCAATTATACCTGAGCTAAAAAAGAATAATTGGATGTACTTAACTGAGCAATGCCATTTCTTTATCTTTATTTAACATTCACTTTGTACATGAATACTGTACAGAGTGTACATTTTGTACAGCAGTAAAACATTGAGAAATCATACAAACAGAACAAAGTATGTGCAGCTTAATGTACATCACAAGGTTTACGAGAGAACTACATTACACAAACTAGGAAACATATTTAAAACCCTTCATGAGTCTACCATCCAAACACCAGAAGCACAAAATAGCTACTTAGAATTAAATTCGGAAAATTCTTGGATATCCAGGAGTGATAATATTGTGCAAAAACATCAGTGGGAGGAGTTGTGGAACCACAGTACTGGAAGCCAAAATTCCCAGGACTATGTAGGTGTCACTATTCTGGCCCTTAACACTTAATGTTATATCTGGTTTAACACTCTCAGCAACATCTCTAGGCCGGTTCCCCAAAGATTTCATACAAACGAAAAAAAATCTACAGAATTATGCACTCATGTCAACAACCTGATTTTTTTTCTTTGCTTTTTTTTTTGGGAGGAAAAAAAGGAAGAAATTTCCCTTTTTATTTGCTTTTTTTTTGTGTTAAACAAACAGCAGTCTGACAATCTGTATTTGGCAATTTTCAGCGTGAAAGCAGGCACAAAACTAAAAGTAGTCAGTGGCAAACAGCAATTAGACTTCAGTTTGTAAATTGAGCATAATGCGCAGTATAAATGTGTCCATTACATTCCCCCCACCCACCCACAATAACAATTGGCCTTTCAGTAAAACAAGAATTGCAAATGATTTTCAATCAGGCAATGCAAATGGTTTGCAAATACACATCTGACAAACCTGGTTAATATTTTGGGTGTAGATTATTTGAACAATTCTGAAGCACCTCCACCTGATGTATGCCAGTCTCACGTTTTTCCTTCTTTCAGATTTTCGGCACATCTTTTTAACCCAGTGTTTCCTGTACACACGTCCTTCTGTTATTTGGAGTATTAATTAAAGTACCCCCCCCAATTCCCTGAAGGAATGTAGGAAAACAGATCAAACCACTAGACGTTGCTTTATGTTTATTTGTAGACTCTCAGTAGAATCTCAAGTAATATCCTTTAATTTTTAAAAATCTTTTAGTGTTGCAATGAACTAAACAGACCAGAGGTCCTTAAATGCAGTCTTTATTGAATTCACTGCTTACACACTAATGCTGCCTTCAGCTTTCCAGAAAAATGGAAGATGGCAAAAAAAAGGCCCGGAATGACTCTCATCATTTCGATGGTCCCTATTGGGAATGCACATAGGTGAACATTGGGTGGAAGATTAGGATGGAACATGGCATTAACAGACAGTTGGATGAAGTATTAAAATGACACTGACACCTGTGGAGCTGTATCCTTAGATGAATCACTGATTGTGGCCTGACTTGTTTAGGATGGGGAGGGATGGGTAACAAAAGATTGAGGGGAGTGGGGCAGAATTCTTCATGTTTTAACCTTACATTAAGATGTACTTTGTTTATTGGACAGGTTGACAATATATAGCAAAGCTTCAAAACATCAGATCAAGGAGCTTATGAATTCCACTTTCCCCTTGTCCATTTCTTAGACATGAAACACTGCCAGCTCAGGGATTCTTAAACATGTAAAAAAAAATCAGATTTACGTTTTCTCTGAAGCCATTTTCTACTGAACTGTTTCCACAAACATTCTGTGAAGAAAAATGCTTTGGTTTCCAGGTGGGGCATGAAAGCCCCTTTAGTGCCTCTCAAGGAAGAAAATGAGTACATCTTTAAGAATATTCAAAAGTAATCCGCATCTTTAACAAAAAAAAAGTGCTACAAACGTCGATTAAGAAACATCATTTGCTCATGTGTTAAGTTACTCATTAATACCATAACAGGAGCTAATGCTGTCCAGGAATCTTTTCTGCCTATTCCTCTTCACCTCTCCTCTCCCAATGTTGCTTTAACTAAGTTACAATGATATGGTTTGTTAAGTTAAAAAATATATATTTTAAATGATATTGCCTCTCTGCCCAAAACAAGCAGTGCAGGAAACCTCTGTAAAAAGCCAGATTTACACCCAAAATAAACATAAAAGTGCAACGACAGGCTAAGCTGACCTACTTTCTGGAGCTGGCAAGAATATTTTCAATGTCTTAAATGCACATATTCAAATATTTGCTTCAATGCCATTGAGAACATTTTAAAAGCCATCTCTGAATATTCAATAAGACCTAACCTTTTTTAAAAAACAAATGAGTAGCACCCTAAATTTAAAAGTGGAACAGCTGACTTACTAGTTTGTTTTTCCCCAGAAAGCCAAATCAAAAGCTACTAACATTTTGCACAAATATGCTGGCCAATCATAAAAGATAGGTTTCACCGTCATGCCTGGCATTCTTTTGCACAGAATGCTGCAAGAAATTCACAGTTCTGCAGAGAACATCATCAGCTTTAAGTGCCTTTTTAATGAATACAGAAAATCCAGATGGCACATATCCACTCGCAAATTTAACCAAATGAAAGTAACCAGCCTAATGCCTAAAACAAATCAAACCATTTGATACTTATGAGAAGGGCATCATTTGTAAGTAAAAGGAATTTTGAAGTGGGATGGACATGCAATTTATTAATGCACTATGTCTAAATTTATGAATTGTACAAAAGGCACATCTCCAGAAATGCCTGCATTTTATGGAGTCAAACCACAAGAGTGAATTGCAACGGAATGCCACTAAACTTCGTTAAATAAAGTCAACAACAGTTTAATTTCTTTCTGAATAAAAGCAATACAGCCAAATCTGGTGAAGTGAGTACCGTGCATAGCACTAAAGAAATGTGAGGTTTGTGAACTTGATGCTTCCTGAACACGAGTTACTGGATGGTGGGGAGATTCGATGTACAGCCATCCCTTCCGTTTCTCCACTCTGTAGTCCCAATGATCAGGATTTTAACACAAGGAGGTCACGTTTTTGTGTCTTATTCTATAATGGTGAATATTTTTGGTGTTTATTTTAAATGAAAAAGGGCTAAATTTAAATAGACAGGTAAACTCCACTTTCCCTGTGGACATTAGTTCAATTGTTAAAAACCATTGACTGTGCAATACGTATGGAGGTAAATATTTTACTCTGAAGTAGCTTTCCCTCCTTCCTATTCCCACATCACCAAATTACATGTACAGACCAGAAGATGCCTCAATGAACTGCATAAAAACAGAAAAGATAGAATAGGGCTATAACCAGAATTGTACAATTTTAAATGTAATGTCCTCTTTTAATCCCATCTCATTAAATCTCTTTGCCTCAGATACATGACTAAAGGTTTGGCCAATTTGTGAGCAGCAATTAGAAACTGCAGAGCTGGTGGCAACTTGCCTCTCCCCTCACAAAGTCCACCTGCCTCCTATATTGCAGTCTGTTGACAACCAGTTAAGACTCCTCGGGTACTGGGGACTGTTTACTAGGTGAAGTGCTCAGTTGGCTGGATACTGGTTTGCAATGCAGAGTGACACCAACAGCACTGGCTTGAGGTTGCCACAAAGAACTCTCATTTAATCTCTCCCCTCGTCTGAGGTGTGGTTCATCTTTCTCTAATGAGAGCGTAGCTCTCTGGTTTGCTGAGACTATAGTGACTTTACCTTAATTGTTTACCAAATGGTGTCCTTGGCTCAAAAGGTTTGTGGACATCATCAAACTGCTACCTCCACGACGGAAACAGATTAGCATCAGGTACAAGTCACCCAAACTGGCAATGGTATGAGCATGATGGGAAATTCCCAAGCACGCCCGATGGGAACACATGGAAGATCTTGGCGATGAATCACATCAATGTGATTTATTTTGGGCAAATTAACATGACGTTTGTGGGATGCCATACCTAACATTCAGCTACACTGAGGGATTTCATGTTTCCTTTCATGGTAATTTTACTTCTGCACTTGTAGCTCACAATGTGAAGACATCCACTAAGCACATGCAGGTAGAATAGTTACATCATAAATACAAATTACTTCCTCAAAGTGGAAACTGAGCACTGCAAGGCTTTCAGAACTGAAGATATTTTATTCAGAAGACCTTTATGAAACGTAATTATATTGGTTCAGAGAATTCCTAAACTGCTGAGTTTAAATCAGTGGCAAGGTTCTTGCAAGTCCAAAGCTAAACTGCAACAGAACTTGCCTTTAACCACATCGCTTTTGTCTCTCTCTTTTCCCTGTCCCTATCAGCAGCGAGTTTATGCTAGCACCTGTAACTGTCAGTAGCAAATGTTCCTTTCTCCAACAAGGTTGATAACTAGAAAGGACATAAAAATTGGACTATGCAGAGAGGGTGATGCAGAGAGCCACTCTACCAGTCATTTAAAAATTCGTAATTCTGCTGAACAGTAGCACAGAAAAATCCACTGCTTCAAATGCTAGGTCTGTTTTTGTTTGAATAAAATGTGGATTTTCCTGCATTGTGAGGAAATACTCTCATCTACATAAAAGCTCAAATGCCTTTATTTACACAACTGAAGATCATTAGCGTGAGGGACTGCATACTTCAAAATGAGGTAATCCTTTTTATTTTTAATTAATATGATTATAAAAACAAAGCATTAAGGTCAGCTTCACATTCTGTGATGACGGCTTCTTTTTCAACAAAAACATAGAATTACATGAATACAAGAAGTATTCAACTGAAACATGAAAGTTTTTCCTCTAAATAGATTAAACACAGGGAAACAGGGGTATTTATTTTATTTTTGCTCGAGTTACACCCAGTGACATTGAACAGAAGGTTGTGCATTAGCCAAATTGGAAGAAAAAATTCCCAGGACCAGAAGCTGAAAAAAGAAAAAAAAAAGATCTATTAACATCTGCAACCAATCTTTAAACAGCTACAAACGTACTCCATTTGAACAGCAATTTCCATTTGGTTAAAGGTAGGTCAACACAGTTGGAGCGAATCTTCCCTCGATAAGAGAAGCCTTTCGGACACAAGTTAGGTTGCAAAGAGCTGCAATTGATAGCATGTCAGTTCTATTTTTAAGCAACTTAAAACTGTCATATGTTTAATACATTATTGGAAGGTTTCTCAAGTATAATCGGACACTGTACCTTGGTAAGTTATTCCAATATTACTTGGAGGCAGGGGTCAGTAACTCAGGGACTAATACTACAGAAGGTTCAAGTCCTAACACTTGTCCACACTGAACCTAAGACTTGACCATCTCTATTCGAAAGGCAATTGGGTCAGAATACTGGAAGAACGAACGTTCGCTTTCATCTGTTTGAAAATAATGTCAGTAGTCTTTCTTGGAAAATGCTGAATTGGTAGTTTGTGGTTTTATGGGGAAATCATCTATGTTTTGCACATGAGCTGGGACAGTAAATGTTGTTAAACTGTCTATTCTTGCTGGACATGGTTAATCTAATCCCAATTGTTAATACCAGACAAGAGCATTTTCTCATTTCAGTGCAATGGAAGCCTTGCGTCTGCTCACTCAGCAACTGGTTTAAGTGGGAGAACTCTTACAATATAATTTTTTTTTTTTAAGTTAAAAGCACACCATTACACATTTTGGGTTTATCAAATGCTCTAAAAACTTAAAACCCACCTTCAAAACTGAAGCCACCCGGGCTACCGAAAAATGCCTTGAAAATATTATTAGCATCGAAATCTGTAACAAAAATAAATGACATTAACAAAATAATTAAAAACAATTTGCAGGAAAAGCAAACTAAGCTTATTTTGCAAGTTTTCCCTTTGGCTGACTTTGACCTGAAAGAGAGTCAGAGTCATACAGCATGGAAACAAACCCTCCGGTCCAACCAGTCCATGCCGATCACAATCCCAACCTAGACTGCGCTTGGCCCATATTCCTCCAAACATTCCGAGATAGCAAGAAAGCAAGAACTCCAGATGCTGGAGTTGAAGTCAATACAGTGTGGAGCTTGAGGAACACAGCAGGTCAAGCAGCACCAGAGGAGCAGGAGAGTTGACGTTTTGGGCCCAGAACACTCCTGATGAAGGGTCTAGGCCCAAAACGTCAATTGTCCTGCTCCTGTGATGCTGCCTGACCTGCTGTGTTCCTCAAGCTCCATACTGTATTGACTCTCTCCAAACATTTCTTATTCGTATATTTATCTAAATGTCTTTTAAACATTGTAACCGTACCCACATCCACCACTTCCTCGGCTCATTCCACACAAACCACTCTGCGTAAAAGAATTGCCCCTCATGTCTTTTTTTTAAATCTTTCTTCTGATTTCTGATCTAGGTACTTAGGGCACTCAGGTGGTGCACATATAAGCACAAGAGCTACTGGAACCAAATTTGCCTATCACGTCACACGTGAAAATAAAACAAAACACTTTACTGTAATCATGGGCTCTGCACAGTGTGAGCCAGTCCGAGTGGCAATTGGGTGAATGCAAGAAGCTACTTCCTATAGACCTGACAGTATTGATATAGTTGCCTCTCAAATGAGCCTTTGTGGTAAAGATCCCAGGCAGAGCCTTTATGCAACAAGTCATCAGCTTACAAGTGACCTTAAACGGAGGTATAAATCTGCAGACTGAAAACCTGTGTAGAATACTATGTTAAAACCTGGAGAGAAATGTCGCTGGCTATCGCGCTGAACATGAGATAGTTTTATCAGCACTTACCACCAGAGTTCATGCCATCATCATCCACATCTTGACCACTATCATAACGTGCTTTCTTTTTTGGATCTGAGAGGATACTAAAAGCTTCTCCTACTTCCTTAAATTTCTTTTCTTCTTCTTTCTGTACCTCTGGACTGGCACTACTATGTCGATCTGTGCAGAAGTGTAAAGTGATCAGTTAGCACTGAAGTGTGTTTCTTGTTGCAATTTTAATATGAAACTTTCAAATGTATAATCTTCATACAGGCACAGAAATCACTGAACAGTTAGGTATATATTCACAATTATATTTCATGGACGTAGACAGAGAATGCCTGATTTATGAACTTCTGACTTATTAATGATCATACTTACAAACACGATCCTTTACAGTGATTTAATTTTAAAAAACCCAAAATACTTCCGATCCTTATGACAAGCTGCTTAGCATTGTCCTGCATCGTGTTCTGACTTGCGTACAAATCGTCTTGCAAGCAGACTCCAGAATAGAACCTGTTCGCAACCTGGGGACTGTTTGTATATTCACAAATATCGTTTACGAAGCCATGGCTGTTTTGATTGCATAGCTCTAGCAGGAAAATTTCACTGATAAATCTAGATTCCTGGATTATCACTCTGCTTGTGATCAATGGAGAGTTAGAATAGGAGGGCTAGATCTACTTATTAGTTTGTAATTCATCCTGATCTGTTATTCTGCACCATCAGTGGAACAGTAGCAATGAAATTTTGATGCAAAGTAAACCCCATTTTTTGCAAGTAGCATTTTGCAGAAACACAGTATCCACAGATACTGCATGACCACTTTTGAAAATTCAATATGATAAAACAATATTGAACAGATAATTCTCAGCTCTGGGTGGAAAGTTCCAAATCAGCAGCATCAAACTGCAGGCTTTGGCAGCATATTGTGTGCAGTAAACAGATTTATTACTGTGTTCATTGCTATATTTTTTACCACTGGATGGTGCTTGAACATGGGAAAGTTTCTGAATGATATACATTTGGTAAAATGGAGGAAGACAGCCACAGCAATGAATGAAGAAAAGCTCACTTTGGACAATGCACTGAGGACTAAAAGAATTAGGACGTACATACATTTTAAAAAAATCATTAGTCTGTAACTGAAACATAGTTTTTTGCTGTTTGTTGACCTATTCTGAACGTACTAGGACATTTTTCAAATACATGAAGTGGCAGTTTACTTCAGAGTCAATTTCTGCAATACATGAACTAGTCTCAGGCCATGAAGCAATTTGGCCAGAAAAAATGTTGGACAACAGTGCTGCCAATTTTTTCAAAGTATGACAACTGACACTGAGGAGCTCTTTGCTTTCTATTCATACAAATAGTTTGTATATAGTCACAAAAGGAATTATGCAGATGATACCAAATGAGGTGTCAATACAAACTGTTGAATAGAAAGCAGCTGGTTCATACTAGTTAACAGAGTGGGCCATTACGCGGCAGAAGCAGTTCATTGCAGAGAAATGTGATATAATCTATTTTGGGGAGATAGTAGTAAAATAAAATATAACCAAACTGATACAATTCTCAGAATACGGAAAGAAAGGAGTCTAGACAATACAGATGCACTGGTCTTTAAACATGGAAATGCAGATTCATTGCCACTTTGTCAAGGATAATGTCAACTCAGAGTTCAGAGTTTCTGCCTTAGACCCTTATGCAACTTCACAGGCAGATTCTCAACCTATAGATATTTGGAAAAACAGGACAGAATGCCCCATGAAGTAGTGGGATCCAGAATATGCTTTGGGTTCTATCCTTCTCTGCTGACACTCCACCTCATCATTAAGACACTGTGGTTGAAAGTGTGATGCTGATGAGCGGACAAGTTCCACCATTTTGAACAACTGGTCACAAGCTCCTCTTAGTCATTAATTGCAAAGTGGCCAGCTTCAAGGGGAGCCTCAGAGTATCTCTGAAGTGTGACAAGTTGTTTCCTTTATCTTCCTTTCAATTCTTTACTGTTCTTTGCTTTTGACCTAAGGTTGCTTGCACACCAATGTTTTATTGCATTCACTGGCTTAGAATTTGTCCTTTCGTAGTCTTTGAACTTGCTTCACTCCTCCTTCAACAGGGCTTCGAGGAGAAAAGTGAGTGGAAGTGAGCTTGCTCTTACTGGAGATTTTCTGGTACCTTCATATAGTTTTTTAAAATCTTTCTTTTTGCAAGTTGGATGATTCTTACACTGGCCCCACGTAAGCCATGTTTACCTGGTCAGAAATCATTAAAAAGTTGTCAAGCAGTTGTCTATGAATTTGGAATCAATTAGTTCTGGTGTCTGGTTCTGCTCTTACTGTTCCGGGGAAAATGCAACATGATGTACCACACAAACGTGATCCAATAAACGTGACTTTTTTAAACTGTACTCATGTCTTTGCAGAGTCTCCTTGGCTTAAAACAGATCATTTATTTTTTAGTCTACAGTCCACAAAATAAAAGCAGATAAAAAGATAGGACCTTTTCATTCCAGCAGCAGCCCGAATAGAATGAGGGTCATTAAAAGGTACAATGACACAAAAACTTCTCATAAAATACCCTAAATTTATAGATAAATATAGCAGTACTATCTTATTTTCTACTTCGAAATGAAATTCTTAAGTAAATTTTTTTTTCAGATACCATTAATTTCAACCGCACGAGGGATCAGACCCAGCTTTGGCAAGCAGTTTGCAAGGTGCATGCTCTTGTATCAGGCTAACAAACTGAAACCCATCATACCTGGATGATGCATCAGTGCTCGCTTCCTATAAGCTTTCTTAATTTCATCTTCTGAAGCACTTTTATCAACGCCAAGAATTTTGTAGTAATCTTTTCGTTTGCTTTTCTTCAATTCCAGTTGTGCATTCTTAAGAAGCTGTTTGTGCTCTTGACAACAGGAAGCATAAAAAATAAAGAACCTAAATGTTATGGGCTGATGGAAGGAGTAATAACAAAGCAAGTTTAAGTTACAACAAATTCAAGTACTTTACTTATCTTTGTGTTTAAGGACTTTGCTCATTTACAGATTCCAATCTTGTATTTAGCTGTTTACAGGTAATTCAAAAGGAATATGAACAGCTTAAACCAGAGAAATGCCTGATGGTCTTAAAGATTCAATTGTGGAACTTGATAAAAACATTCAGCTCCGAGTGGGAGATGGCGATTCAGCCGACTAAACCACTGCCTATAAAACCCACACGTAATGTTAACTGCAAATTTGTTCTCCGTCACCTGCTGATTTATACTTGAGGGAACACCAAGTTCAATTCTTGACCTCTCAATAAATTAGAAATGAGCAGTGTAAACTAACTAAATTTAGAAAACATACTTTGGTGAAACAGCATAGGTTCATACCCTCAAATTCATTGACAGTGGGACACACCATCTTACATGCAATCGGGTAAATGTCATTGCTGCACTGATACAACGAAAATTCACTGGGCAAATCCAGCAGTATGCCAGAACGCCACTGCCACCGTCACCAGAAGCAGCCTCCAAAGGATCACAAAGCAAGGTACAGGTTATTAGCTGTCACACAATACCATGTGCACTTAATGCTGCATACCACCAAAAGAATGCAGACTGTCAGATATAACCAATGAACAATTTCAACAAATAAATCAAACAGGTTCTGTTCATTTCGCTGAATAAATGTTTTGAGATATTTTAAATATTTTGATCTCCTCCACAGATGCTGCCAGACCTGCTGAGCTTTTCCAGCAACTTTGTTTTTGTTCCTGACTTACAGCATCCGCAGTTCTTTCGGTTTTTAAATATTTTGAGATATTTTGTTTCATTTAAAGATTTAGATCAACAAAGCCTGTAAAGAAACATCTCCTCGCAGGCTTACCTTTCGTTTTTTCTGTCTGGTAAATCTTCTCATAATCTCTTACAGCCTCCTCATATTGTTCTGTATCCATATAACTGGGGGTAAATAAATACATAAAATGCAAAGGATTGGCTTAAGTAACTTTGCCAGCCACGTAACAATGTACTGAGGTCCTGAAGAATTCAATCTTCACATTCACCTCACCAGCCAATTTCAGCCACTTTCATGTGAACTTGGACAGTCAGAAGTGGTTTTGTCTTTTAACTCAGGAGGGAATGGGTTCAAGGCCCACTTCAGGGCCTAGAAGAATCTAAGATGTAATCTCTTTTAATGAGATCAGATGGATGTCAAAGATCCAGCAAAGCTGGAGTAGCAGAGAGTGTGTCCTCATCATGATGCACTGCATTGCATCATAGAATCCCTACAGTATGGAAGCAGGCCATTTAGCCCATTGAGTCCACACTGACCCTCTGAAGAGAATCCCACCCAGACCAACCCCCCACCCTATCCCTGTAACACTGCATTTCCTATGGCTGCTCCATCTAGCCTGTACATCCCTGGACACTATGGGCAATTTAGCGTGGCCAATCCACCTAACCTGCACATCTTTGAAGGAAACTGAAGCACCCGGAGGAAACCCACGCAGACACAGGGAGAATGTGTAAACTCAACGTAGACAGTTGCCCGAGGGTGGAATCGAGCCTGGGTCCCAGGCGCTGTGAGGCAGCAGTGCTAACCACTGAGTCACTGTGCCACTCCACTGCAAAGCTGGATGCAATGTATTTTATAACACCCTAAGAGCATGATAAGGTATTATATAAAACAAGATTTTTCTTTCCATTTTCAGCGTTAGCCAAAGTTTGGTAAGGAATTGACACTGCCTTTCATGGAATATACACTACATGCCAAAAAACTACAAACAGGGCTCAGTAATATAGTGCATTTTTCAAGTTAAAAATATGCAATTGTACTCAGTGATAGCAATCTGAATCAATTTCCATAAAGATTTTAAAAAAAGATACAAACTCAATCATAGTAACAGGTTTATGGTGGTATAATAGAGCTCAGATCAAGATTAGAATCCAAAATTTTATTTGGAGGCAGAGGGCATTGCTCAGGTACTAAATGAGCACTTGCCTTTGTCAGCTACAAAGAGGACACTGCTAATGTCACTCTAAAGGAAGAGGTGGGAGAGAAGCTGAATAAGATAGAACAGAAACAAAGAGAAGAGCACTAAACAGCTAGCAACGCTCGAAGTAGAGAAGATACTAGGTCCAAAAGGAATAAATCCTAGAAGACCAAGGAAGTAAGGGTGATTCAGTGAAGACTTTGGTCACAACTTTAAACTGTCCTTCAATACTGGAGCTGTACCAGATGACCGAAGAGCACAGGGATAAAAGAGGTACTTATTGTTCAGCCAGCCCAACACCTACAGTGTGAAAATATCTACAGACCATAACCTAGGACAAAATGATTAGTCTTTGGAAGAACGTGGATTAACAAGTGACGGCCAAGCAAATATAATGGTAATCTGTTCTGAGTCAATTTGCAACCATGGCTCTTTTCAATATACAGCAGTGACTAAGTCTTGGGTATATGGCAGATGTTCAAAGGGTGCAAAAGGCAAGGAACTTTGAGATATTATTAATAAACAACAAGGAAGATATAGGCAATTTGGTGAAATGGACAGATTTTTAGAAAATGAAATTTAATTCAGAGACGAGTTAAGTGCTGCATTTGGAGAATAACTGGAATAAAGGGCTTTGCTCATCTTTTGTTTAGCCATGTGCAGGTAATGAAGGCATTTAACAGGCTATTCCAAACATTTAGGTATTTTAATAGATTAGCCAAAGCGAAACCGATTCCACAGGTAGGAGGGGGGGTTAGTAATCAGAGACCATAGCTTTAAAGTAGATTATTAAAAATCTGGGGCAGCGGACAGATGCAATTACAATAATTGTCCACAGAATTAACTGTGATCAGAATGTACTACCGACAAGAGCAGCATGGTGGCACAGTGCTTAGTGCTGTTCCCTCACAATGCTAGGAACCCCGTTCAATTCTAGTCTTGGGTGACTATGTAGAGTTTCATGTTCTCCCAGCATCTGCATGGGTTTCCTCCCACAGTCCAGGGATATACAGGTTAGGTGGGTTAGCCATGGTAAAAACCCTATGTGGGGTTATGGGGATGGGAGGAGGTGGGTGGGTCTGGGTTGGATGCACTTTGGTGGGTCAAACTTGATCGGCCAAATGGTCTCTTTCTGCACCGTAGGGATTCTATGGCAGTGGAAGCAGATTTAATAGCAAATTTCAAAAAGAAAGTGTATACATACCTGAAAGGGGAAATTTGCAAGGCTCTGGGGAAAGATCAGGGAAGTGGAACTAAGTGTTTTCAAAGAGCCAGCACAACATGAGGGGCTGAATGGGCTGATTTTTCCTGCTTGATAATATGATTGGTAGTTTCCTCCAATAAAACAAACCCCCACTGTGTTGAATCTGACTGTCTTGGTGGTTAAGATTTGTTTTTTCACTTTTCACATCCAAATTATTATAGCTTAATACTAGTATATAGAGTAGTTTGTGACCTTTGAAACCAAGTCCAAATATCAATGGATGCAACAGTTCAATTGCTAGAATTCAGTGCAACAAAGCATCACTCACCACTGTGCCCGCCTCATGTAAGCCTTGATATACGTATCATCAAGTTTTATTGCATTCGTGCAGTCTTCTATTGCTTGTTGCATCTTGTTGAGCTGTAAAATATTTTCCAAACAACTAGTCAACTTAGTATTCATTAATCGTGCTCAATAATGTAAGCTTTAAGGTTACATTTTATTTGCTGTGACATTACGTTAAAACATAATACCACAGCTAGACTACTGCATTTTCCAATGTTTTTTAAAAAAAAGTGTTTAAATATTCTCAAATGGGGATGCCAGTTTAGAAAGCATTCAGTACATTTTATAATTGGAATTTCTTTACTGATCATATAGGAAATTGAATATATGCTTCAATCATGCGTGATGATTTCACTTCAGTTATAGATATAATACCTTCATAGTTAAGGCACCAATATGAAAGCATGCCAGGAGGCTTGCAAAATGCAGCACATCTAAATTTATAGAGACTATAAAGAAATTTATTTGTACCAATCTGTTATCATTTTGGTTGAACTGTTTTCTTCCTTGATTTTTCTCCTATACACATTCATTCTTTGGTGGTTTGAATTGTTACGATTCCTACTATTCACAGGAGCTGGGGCTCCACATCATGACTAGGCATGTGATGAGACAACATGGCGCAGCAATTTGGCATTAACTTCTCCTATCTACCTCAACCAGAGAGCTGAGGACAATTGTAGCACTGGTAGGTGATAACATCACCTAACACTCAGCTGAAACAAGTGCTCACATATGAGAATTCCTTGGTGTGTATGACTTAGCAAATCACTGATAAACCGGATGAGTCAGCAGGAACATCAAGGATTACACCAACATATTGATTCTTACGATTGCTATAATAGCATTTACGTGAATGAACTACAAAAATTACAAGCAACTTACCTTCGAGCCCACCGTCCCTCGATTACAGTACAATTTAGCATTAGTTTTGATGTTATTTGGATCTATTTTCAGAGCTTCTGAATAAAGTTCAAATGCCTCATCAAAGGACCCTTCTTTGAAAGCTCTGTTCCCCTCTTCCTTCTTTGCTCGTAAAGCTTTAGCATTCTATTTGCAAAAAGAGACCACACTGTTGTTTCAGTTCAAACATGTCACAAAGTAACAGCAGAAACTTGTGCTTAACCGCTTTGATTTTACATTACATTGATGAAGAAAATCTTAAATTTAAAGTAAACCACCATTTTAGGGTTTTCATGCACAATTACCTCACCAAAATGATCCATTTTCAATCTATTCTCAAGCTTCTGAAAAACAAACAACCTTAGGCTTTAAAGTACAACTGCTCAAGAGAATGGATACAGCAGAGATTCCCAACATAGGGATGGGATTCCACATGGAGTCGCAGACTGAGATTTTGGAATCCTGAACTTTAATTGAGTTTAAACAACCCCTGCTCTCTCAGCTCCCGCACCATCCATCCTGGTGTCCCTGCACCCACTGTGTCCCCAATAATTCCCCCACTCTCACGGGTCTCTCTCCCCTGTCTGATTTCCAGGTCTCACTCAGATCTCAGTGAGAGATTATGACAATTTTCAAAGCTCAAAACAAAGTTTGGGAAGCACTATGATTGACAAATGATGAAGGACCCCACACAAAATTTTGCTCTCTATCAGGTTCTGGCTGACCTGCTGTGCATTTCTCATTTTTATTTCAGCTGCTCAAATAATTCATATGAAATGTACATTAAAAGCTAGATATCTTGAAATTATACCCGCTTTGGTGAGGAGAAACCAGGACAGCACCAATGCAACTACAATTTGTGGACTGACCTGCTCGGCCCAATATTGCAGTTTCACAAGTTATTGTAGCTGAACACAACTACAGAAATTAATGGATAATTGCTAATAAAACTGATACATATGCAAGGGTATTTTACAGTGTGCCAATTATGATTTAAGAAAAGCAGAGTCTGTTGACACTGTGAGATAAGTGCACATGCTCACTCGGAAATATGCATGCACTTCGTTTCAGATGCTCTATGTTGTTGCGCCTTGCACAAAGCCTGCGCACAGAACAAAGGCAGCCTTCAAGAAAAATAATCATCTTGTTTAGCTGTTTGAAGTGTTCCTTTTTTGGTATCTTTCTCATCACCATTAAAAATAGGCCTCAGCTGGTTGTATTTCCTGCTTTTATGATGATGTGATGCTACAGACTCATGTTGAACCACCTCAACAACCATGGTGAAATTACTCAAAATTGTTTTCAGAAAATGCAAAAGCAACAATGGTTTTCCATTCACTTTGCCTGGAAACAGGGATAATTTGTGCCTTGCTTTTAAACAAAATAATCAGTCACAATGAAGTTCTTGGCTGATGTAAAAATCAATTGCATTTTGAAAAGACATTTTCTGGGAACTGAAACTTTAAACTAGGGAGAGATACTTGGGTTAGGGCTGACCATTTTAATTTATTTACAACTCTGATTTACTAAAAATACACACAGAGACCACCATCTATGCATATGTTGTGGCTATGTGTGTTGTGCTTCTCATGTATGGTGTCCCAATGTTTGATCCATTGCAGTCTGCAGCAAGGTTTTTTTTAAAGAAAACATTATTATCTATAAAGAGACTTGACCAATAGACATCGACTGTCAAACTTTCTGATACAAATCTCTGTAGACAAGTTAAATATGGAAATATTTCAAACCCTTGACTGTGCTTAAAACTTTGCCACATTGCTTCAAACATTCATTCAACATAGTAGCAGCTTACTACAATATACATACTTCAAAGATGGTTATCATAGGAAAGCAGAGAATACTATGATTTAATACAATTATCTTTCATCTGGTTCACAGAAATACATTCCAATATCTGTTTATCCAAACACTATATTCAATGCATCACAGCTGATTATACTATGCTTCGATATGAAACAACTCATAGCTTAGAGACTTTTGGTTATAATTTTGCTTGCACTCTGAGTAATAATGTATCCTAAGCTGAACACAGAATAAGCAGATTGCATTGCTTCTCTAACTGAACTGACCGAATTGTGCTCCCTTTACATAAATGGAAGGATAAGCATGGAATCTTCTCTACCAAATTCCCCACTTAATAATAAAGAGAAACCAATACAGATGAGGAAATCTGTAAGAAAAAAAGTGTGCTGGAAAAAACTCAGCTGGTCTGGGAGCATCTGTTGAGAGAGAAGCAGAGTTAATGTTTTGAGTCAAAAACATATCTGCTTCAGGGAAATCTGCTTCTTTAACTAATATACCAGAAAATGAGTTGTGGGAAGAGGCTTGAGGAGGACTGAAACAAGGAATTCTCCTACAAAAAGGGACACAACGAAGACCTTTGAGGGTATCCCCAGTAACATATTTGTAGCAGTGAAATAAGTTAAAGGAGAAATTGTTCAATGAGAGAACAGCTTTTCCAAAGCAAAGTTCTGACTAAGAGCCATTTTCATTCAATACTCAAGGCTCTGTTTTTCCCTCCACAGATACTGCCAGACCTGCTGAGACTTTCAACACTTTGTTTAGGTCCCCACTGGCAAAACTAACTCTCATGCATCTGAATGGGATATTTCAAAACTCAATGATATTTTAGGCACAATACTTCACTGCTATAAAAAGAACTGCAAATTGAAAATAAACTTGAATACAGCATTTATTTAGAATTTTTTGAAAAAGATTTTGAGTTGGCTTCCTCATTTCAAAACGGCTGGAGCCAAGTCAAGCCCACTCATGAGCAAAACAAACCAAAAAAATTTTTTCTGAAGAAGGGTCTAGGCCCGAAACGTCAGCCTTCCTGCTCCTCTGATGCTGCTTGGCCTGCTGTGTTCATCCAGCTCTAGACCTTGTTATCTCAAAAAAAAATCCAACTTCGCATTTTCCCTCCACACTTCCTGCTTGATTGATTTCATTCTCTCCCCTCTCGTTCTAACTTTGGGGGCTGACCTTAGTCTAAATTTCACAAGAATAAAGGAATTTATTGCCCAGGTGCACACAAGTGAAATAGACAGCACATCCAACTAGTGAATGATATTTCAAAGATTTTCAAATCACTGTAAGCAATTCAAAATATAACTAAGTTGGAAAAGAAAACCTCTTTTACCAAAATCAATTACTACAGGAAGATAGTATACTTTCACGATCTGGATTCCCCCCTCTACCACCTCTCCAAAAAGGGTCATCAGTACCTACCCTACAAGCAAGTCGTGCCTTTTCGTGATCAGGTGCCATTCTTAAAGCCTGGACAAAGAACTGGACAGCCTTTTCAATGCAGTCCTCATAGTAAAGGCAAAGCCCCCTCACATACAGGGCATCAGCATTAGTTGAATCCATACGCAGAATGTCACTGGAAGAAAAGCAAGCAGAAATTAAGGATTAATGCAGATAGATAAGAGAAGCTGAGATTGTTCTCTTTGGAGTATAGAAGGTTAGAATATTATTATTAGAAACATTCAAAATTTTGAGGGTTTTAATACAGTACACAAGTATTTAGAATGCACTGTTCGAAACAGTATTGGAAACAGGTTCAATGGTAGCTTTCAGAAAGACATTGGATAAACAGCAAAGGGAGAAAAAAATGACAAGCAATGAGGACAGACTACAGGAGTGAGACTAAGTGTATATTCTTCCACAGGACAGAACCAATGGGCCGAATGACTTATTTCTACTCTGTAAGATTCTACAATTCTGCTTAAAATTAACAGTTTAGCTAGCAGAATTGCAAAATTTACACTTATCAACAACGTATAAAATTACAGATTCCTTACCAATTTTATCCATTCTAACCTTGAAAATACTGATTTATGTTGCAAGATGGTCCCATGGTACCTCTACCCACGAGGTAGAACAGAGCGCCCCTTGGTAGCCAAGTCTAATACAGTTGTCAAGCAATGTCAACATGTGTGCATTTTCTAGCAGCGGTCACTAATCAGGATGACCTTATTTTAACTTTCTTCCTTACTCCAGCCTCTCTCTTTAGCATTGGGACAATGAAATGAACTGTTTACTGTAACCAATGTTACTAATGAGATTAGTTAACTTTAAACACACAGGAAGTTGATGTTGGGACATTTTGATCTGTATAACTATGTTTTACAAAGTGGAATGTTTTACCTATCCAGCCTTTACATACTCAGCTGCATCACTTGGTCATCAGTAAAATACTATATCACTTTACAACAGGCTTTCTTACTATTGCACATCAGTTAATACCATCTTCAATTATTAGTTCATGATGTCCACAGGATGAATTTTACAAAAAGCTGCTCTAATGCTTGATGAGGAGAAAGCTCATATTGGTGCAATATATGTTACTTCTTTGACACTGGCTGGAGCAAAGGGAGACAGGATGAAATTTTACTCCCTCACTGGATTATAAATGACTGGGAATACTTGATATTAACTCCGAGTATTCAATACAATAATTGAATCATTCCTCAGAACTAATATCCCTCACCACAACGAGAACAATTAAAAATTACAAAATTACATAGAATTCCATAAAGCTACAGTACTCAAAGGAATGAATATTTCTACCTTGCTACTGATTGTGCATCAGGGTAACGGCCAAGAAGGGCTAAGCATTCAGCTTTAAGGATTTTGAAGCGGTGACAGGCAGGAGCAAATTCGAGGGCACGATCCATATAGTATACAACCTTAGAGAAGATTTCAGAGATAAAAAATGATGACAGGACGTTAGACAATTAGTTCCTTAATTCCATTCAATTTTGAGGGAAATTAGAACTGCTCGATTATTTTAATATGAATACTTCCATCAACTTCATTGGCCAACTAGACATAATGAATTGATTAGTACAAATAAGTTTTTTAAAAAAGTATAATTCCTTGTAATTGCACAATTTTTTAAAAAGTGATTCTGATGGACGGATGAGAATTTTCTTTTAGGCAGGATCAAATGAGGATGCAGGTTTAGAAACACAGAAAATAGGAGGAGTAGGCCATTCAGTCCTTCGAGCCTGCTCTGCTACTCAATATGGTCATGGCTGATCATCAAATTCAGTACCCTGTTCCTGCTTTCTCCCCATGGCTTTTGATCCCTTTAGCCCTAAGAACTCTATCCGACTCCTTCTTGAAAACATTCAATGTGTTGGCCTCAACAACCTTTTGTGGCAGAGCCATCCACAGGCTCACACTCTCTGGCTGGAGAAATTTCTCCTCATCGGAGTCTTATATGGCTGAGCCCATATCCTTAAATTCTGATCCCTGGTTCTGAACTCACTGGACATTTGGTACATCTCTCCACTGTTTACTCTATCTGGTCCTGTTAGAATTTTCTAGGTTTCTATGAGACCACCCCCTCATTCTTCTAAACTCGAGTAAAATAGTTTTAATCGCTCCAGTCTCTCTTAATTATTCAGTCTGCCACCCTAGGATTCAGACTGGCAGAAATGCGTTGCACTTTCACAATTGCCAGAATATTCTTCCTCAGATAACGAGACCAGAACTACACACAATACTCCAGATGTGGTCTCACCAAGGCCCTGTACGACTGCAGCAAGACATCCCTGCTCCTGTACTCAAATCCTCTCACTATGAAAGCCAACTTACCATTTGCATTCATAATGATTCACAAGTTCTCAACTTGTGAAATATTATTATGGGGAGACCTTCAATGAAGACACAGTGCAGCTTTGTATCAACTTGTTGCATAATAACTATATATGAAGCAGTATTATTAAATGCCACAGAAGACCAGTTCCTGCTTTTCGAAGAGAATCAAGGGGGGAAAGAAAAGACTGTAAAAAGGGGTCAAAGAATTAAAATCAAGAATCATAACATGTTGGTAGTATGCAAACTTCTCATAACAGTTTGCAAAGTCAGACTATTTTACTTTATTCTGCATAAATTTGTAGATTTTCTAACTTGAAACTCAGCCAGTCATGCACTTCCTGAATGTTTACATGAAACAACTTTTAAAAACAAATTTATACTTTTTCAATTAATTAAATCATAATACATTCCAAATAATATACATATGATGGTCAAATTACCTTTCTGAAATCTCTTTTGACATAGCCAAGTTCAGCTATTCTTTCGTACTCCAGCACTGCTTCTGCATTCTTCAGCTACAGAAATAACAGGGATATCTAAATAACAGACTCCAAACAAGGTCAACTTCCTAAAGTAACTGTGTTCATACTTGGATAGGATCTACCTTATTGAATTAAGAAAAACACAATCCTGATTTTGCCTGGTTGTCAATGTCACGTTAACTTGCTTTGCATTTTGTGTGATCATAAAAGGCAAAAGATTGGTGCAAGTGATTAAAGTGAGAGAGATGTTTCACTGTGGATATTCAGTGATTTGCACAATATAATTTGTCTATGATTAAAATACACATGATAATACATAATTAATGCAAACTTAAAAACATCTTTCTTCTGGGAATAATCCCATCTCATTTATGAAGTCCATGATCCGCTCTGTTTAATTCCTCAGAACTTCTGAAAATTCGATTATCAGTAGTCCTTTGTTGTTGACATCAATTTCTGCATTTTTTGAATGGTCTCTCATTTATTCAAAGCAACAAATCACCCACCAGTCAGCTCCTCAAATCTGTTCCCCCATTCAATAAGATCACAGCTGATCCGATTGTAATCTCAAATCCACATTCCCAAATTGCCTATGATAACTTCCCACCCGCTGGCTAAAGGATATATCCACTTCTGCCTTGAAAATAGTTGAGGGTTCTGCCTCCACCACCTTTTCAGGAAGAGTTTCAAACTCTCTCAGTCCTCAGAGAAAATAAATTTGATTCAAGTTTTAAACAGGTGACTCACGATTTTTAAACATGCTTCAGCAGTGGGAGTCCGGGAGAAAGTGCGAGGGCAGCCTGGGAAGGTAAGCTTTTTGATTATAAAAGTCTTACCTCGCGTGATTGCGACCTTTCAGTTGTTTCAGCAGCGGGAGTCCGGGAGAAAGCGCGAGGGCAGCCTGAGAAAGTAAGCTTCCACCCAATAAATTTGGGAGTTAACTAATACCCGAGACACTACACGCATAGTGTCTCCCACCCTTCCACCTCCTCTAACTTAATAATAACGACTAAGTGTGGTGAGCAGGTAAGCTATTTGCATTTTTTTTTTCTCATCTCTTTGTTATCTTCTGGGGTGGTCACCTAGATGCCAAATCCTCTGGGAGCAGGTTGGAAGGCAAAGCTGGAGTCTGTTTGAGTATATAACAGAGTAAACTTACTGGTGCAGAGAACACTGTAAAACTTAAAAAAAACTAATTAATTTTAAATAATTAACTAAGTAGAGATGGCAGGCTAGGTGATGTGTTGTAGCTGTATGATGTGGGAGCTAGCTGATCCCATTGAGAACGGCAGTGACCACATCTGCAGCAAGTGTTGGCTGCTTGAGGAGCTCGGGCTCAAAGTTGCTGAGCTGGAATCCGAGCTCCAAACGCTGCGGCACATCCGGGATGGGGAGAAATACCTGGATGCTGTGTTCCAGGACGCAGTCACACCTGGTAGATTAACTAATGTTAATTCGTTCGGTGGGCAGGGACAGCAGTGTGTGACTGCGAGTGAGGCAGGTAGATGGACCCTGCAGACAGGAACACAGGAGATGCAGCCCTTGACATTGGCCCACAGGTATGAGGCACTTGCTCCCTGCGTGGATGAGGAACAGGGCTGCAGGAAGGATGCGTCAACTGACCATGGCACCATGGTCCAGGAGGCCATTCAAGAGGGGGGAGCAAAAAGACAGATTGTAGTTGTAGGGGATTCCGTCATCAGGGGGATAGACAGTATCCTCTGCGAGCAGGATAGAGAATCCCGCATGGTGTGTTGCCTACCCGGTGCCAGGGTGCGAGACATCTCTGACCGGCTTGAGAGGATACTAGAGAGGGAGGGGGAGGATCCAGTTGTTGTGGTCCACGTAGGTACCAACAACACAGGCAGGACTGGGAAAAAAGACCTGTTTCGGGATTATGAAAAGCTAAGAACAAAATTAAAAAACAGGTCTTCAAGCGTCATAATCTCTGGATTGCTGCCCGAGCCACGTGCAAATTGGCATAGGGAGGCGAGGATCAGGGAAGTAAACACGCGGTTAAAGGAGTGGTGTGGGGAAGAGGGTTTCCTTTTCATGGGGCACTGGTATCAGTTCTGGGACAGGAGGGATCTATACCGCTGGGATGGACTCCACCTGAACAGGGCCGGGTCCAGTGTTCTGGAGAAAAGGGTAAATAGGGTGGTTAATAGGACTTTAAACTAGTAAGTAGGGGGTAAGGGAGAAGTGAGCGTAGAGGGAGAATAACAATTAATGTAAGGCAAAGCAGCAGGTTAGCAGGTGATGAGGAAGCTTCAACTCCATTGAAAATTAGGAAAAAAGTTAAAGGGAAGGAGAACTCAAGAGCTGTTAGTAATGGAGGTAATAGGACCCAAAAAGAAGGTGCAAAAACTGGCATAAGGGCACTTTATCTGAATGCTCGGAGCATTCAAAACAAGGTGGATGAGTTGATGGTGCAAATCATGGCAAATGGGTATGACTTGGTGGCCATTACAGAGACATGGTTACAGGATGGTCATGACTGGGAGTTAAATATCCAGGGGTATCAAACTGTTCGGAAGGACAGACAGGAAGGTAAGGGAGGTGGTGTTGCTATGATTTTTAAGGATGATACAGGTTCTACTGAACAAAACGTTGAATCCATTTGGATGGAAATTAGGAATAGCAGGGAGAAGTCGTCACTGATAGGTGTGGTCTATAGGCCACCAAATAATGACATCGCGGTGGGGCGGGCAATAAACATAGAAATAGCTAATGCATGTAAAAATAGTACAGTAATTATCATGGGGGATTTTAATCTACATTTCGATTGGTCAAACCAGGTCGGTCATGGCAGCCTTGAGGAGGGGTTCATAGAATGTATCCGCGATAATTTCCTTTAACAATATGTAATGGAACCTATGAGGGAGCAAGCTATCCCAGATCTAGTCCTGTGTAACGAGACAGGAATAATTAACGATCTCACAGTTAGGGATCCTCTCGGAAGGAGCGATCACAGTATGATCGAATTTAAAATACAGATGGAGCGTGAGAAGGTTAAATCCAGTACCTATGTCCTGTGCTTAAACAAAGGAGACTATGAAGGAATGAGGGAGGAGTTAGCTGAGGTAGAATGGGAGCAAAAGCTTTATGGTGGGTCAATTGAGGAACAGTGGAGGACTTTCAAAATGATTTTTCAGTGCTCAGCAGAAGTATATTCCAGTGATAAGGAAAAACTGTAGGAAGAGAGAGCCAGCCATGGATGTCTAAGGAAATAAAGGAAAGTATCAGATTGAAAAAAAAAACACATACAAAGAGTAGTGGGAAATTAGTAGACTGGGAAATCTTTAAAGGCCAACAGAAAGCCACAAAAAAAGTTATAAAGAAAAGTAAGATAGATTATGAGAGTAAACTAGCTCAGAATATAAAAACAGGCAGCAAAAGTTTCTATAAATATGTAAATCGTAAAAGAGTGGCGAAGGTAAACATTGGTCCTTTAGAGGATGAGAAGGCCAAGTTAATAGTTGGGAATGAGACATTAAACAGTTATTTCGTGTCGGTCTTCACAGTGGAAGACACAAATAACATGCCGAAAACTAATGGCAAGAAGGTTATAGCAGGTGAGGACCTAGAAACTATCATTATCACTAAGGAGGCAGTGCTGGGCAAGCTAATGGGGCTAAAGGTAGACAAGTCTCCTGGCCCTGATGAAATGCATCCCAGAGTACTAAAAGAGGTGATGGGGAAATAGCAAATGCACTAGTAATTATTTACCAAAATTCACTGGACTCTGGGCTGGTTCCCGCAGATTGGGAAACAGCCAATGTGACGCCACTGTTTAAAAAAGGAAGTAGACAAAAAGCAGGTAACTGTAGGCCAGTTAGCTTAACTTCGGTAGTGGGGAAAATGCTTGAATCTATCATTAAGGAAGAAATAGCAAGAAATCTGGATATAAATTGTCCCATTGGAAACACCCTGCATGGGTTCATGAAGGGTAGGTCATGTTTAACTAATTTGGTGGAATTCTTTGAGGACATTATTTGCATGGTGGACAATGGGGAACCTGTGGATGTGGTGTATCTGGATTTCCAGAAGGCATTTGACAAGGTGCCACATAAGATAAAGTTGCACGGTATTACAGGTAATGTTTTGGCATGGATAGAGGATTGGTTGACCAGTAGAAAGCAAGAGTAGGGGTAAATGGGTGTTTTTCAGGTTGGCGGTCAGTGGCTAGTGGGGTGCCTCAGGGATCAGTGTTGGGACCGAAATTGTTTACAATTTACATAGATGATTTGGAGTTGGGGACGAAGTGTGGTGTGTCAAAATTTGCAGATGACACTAAGGTGAGTGGTAGAGCAAAGTGTGCAGAAGACACTGAAAGTCTGCAGAGGGATACAGATAGTCTAAGTGAGTGGGCAAAGGTCTGGCAGATGGAGTACAATGTTGCTAAGTGTGAGGTTATCCATTTTGGTAGGAATAACTGCAAAATGGACTATGTTTTAAATGGTAAAAAATTGCAGCACGCTGCTGTGCAAAGGGACTTGGGTGTCCTTGTGCATGAATCGCTAAAAGTAGGATTGCAGGTGCAGCAGGTAATTAAAAAGGCAAATGGAATTTTGTCTGTCATTGCTAGAGGGATGGAGTTTAAAAACAGGGAGGCTATGCTGCAGCTGTATAGGGTCCTGGTGAGGCCACATCTGGAGTACGGTGTGCAGTTTTGGTCTCCTTACTTGAGAAGAGATACACTAGCACTGGAGGGGGTGCAGAGGAGATTCACTCGGTTGATTCCAGAGTCGAGAGGGTTGGATTATGAGGAGAGACTGAGTAGACTGGGATTATACTCATTGGAATTCAGAAGAATGAGGAGAGATCTTATAGAAACATATAAGGTTATGAAGGGAATAGATAAGGTGGAAGCAGGGAGGTTGTTTCCACAACAGGTGAAACTAGCACTAGAGGGCATAGCCTCAAAATAAAGGGAAGCAGATGTAGGACGGAGGTAAGGAGGAACTTCTTCACCCAAAGGGTTGTGAATCTGTGGAATTCCCTGCCCAGTGAAGCGGTTGAAGCTACCTCGCTGAATGTTTTTAAGGCAAGGCTAGATAAATTTTTGAACAGTAAAGGAATTAAGGGTTATGGTGAGTGGGCGGGTAAGTGGAGCTGAGTCTCAAAAAGATCAGCCTTGATCTTATTAAATGGCGGTGCAGGCTCGAGGGGCCAGATGACCTACTCCTGCCCCTAGTTCTTATGTTCTTATCACTAGTTCTGGAATCTCCCATAAAAGGAACCATCCTCTCCACATTCACCTTGTCAAGACCTCATAGATATTTTTAATCAACCTGTTCAAACAGGTTTTGACACACCAATCAAGTCACCACTTATCCTTCTAAACTCTAGCCTATCCTGTCCAAACTTTCATTGTAAACTTATTTCCCCCATTTCAGGTATTAGTCTAGTAAACCTCCTCTGAATTATTTCCAACTCATTTACACCCTTCCTTAAATAATGTGACCAATACTGTGTACAATGTAGTATCTCAGCTTCAGCACAGAGATTGTTCTTTTCAATTATTAACATCTATGACTACTTCACTATCTTTTCTTGTTATTTTTAATATTTCTATCACCTTTCTTTCCTCCACATGGAGACGTTTCAATGCAGATCAATCATTTATGGGAATGTTATTGCAGTATATTAGCATCTGGAAGGAACCTAGAATGGAGTGATTAACCAGATTGAGCAATATATCTTCCTCCTCAGTCTCTCCTGAAGACAATATTATCCTGGCTTTTTCTTTTGATTCTATGTACTAATAACAGATGGTTTCTCCTCCAAACTTGCACCATCACCTCTTTCTCCATCTTCAACCCATCTTGCTTTTCTCGTATTTTCCACTGCTTTATGATCTTATGAAAGCACTAAATTCAGTTCCCTTCATCTGTTGATGACATCCAGCCATCCTTTTTGCCCCCTCTGATTTGAAAGTTCTTCCTTTACACTTTCATTGCTTAAAGTTGGATATGCAATCTGTTCCTATCCTCCTATCAGCAGTGTGATCCCAATGTAGACTCCCTTTTCCCTTTTTTCATCCAGGGGATGTGGATGTTTATTGCCCTGCTCTAAGTGCCCTTGAGAAGGTGGTGGTGAGCTGCACTCTTGAATCAATTTGATGTAGGTATTGTTAGGAGGGTGTTCCAGGATTCTGACCCAGCAACACTTAAGGAACAGCGATATATTTCTAAGTCAGATGTGAGTGGCTTGGAAAAGAACTTGCGGGTGATGTGTTCCCATATGTCTGCTGCCTTTGTCCTTCTAGATGATAGTGGTCATAGATTTGGAAGGCACTAAGCAGCCTTTGTGAATTTCTGCAGTATATCTTGTAGACAGTACACACTGCTGCTACTGAGCATTGGTGATGTAGTCAATGTCTGTGGAGGTGGTGCCAATCGAGTGGACTGCTTTGTCCCGAATAGCATCAAGCTTGAGTGTAGTTGGAGCTGCCCTCAACCAAGCAGGTAGTGAATATTCCATCACACTCCTGACTTGCACCTTGAAGATGGTGGACAAACTTTTGCACAGTCAACAGCCGAGTTACTAGCCACAGGATTCCTAGCCTCTGACCTATGCTTTTAACCACAGTGTTTCCTCCCTCCTCATCCAAAAAAACTAGTCATTGGACAAGTGGCAGTGCAGTTAAATGAAAATATGATTCTAATAGTTGGTCACAGCAAACAGCACAAGTGCTCTAAACATTTGTAATGAAGTTTAGAAACAATGCTCTTAGACATTAGAATCTAGTACAACCGGTAAGTTGCTTTGGTAAATCAAATTCTGGCAATCTCTACAACAAGTGTGCTGCATACCTCGGTAAGTGCCTGGGAGCTATGGGGTTCCAGTTCCAGGACTTTTTGGAAACACCGGCCAGCTGCCATAGCATTCCCTAAAGATAGATGGCATTTTCCCTCTCGCAGGTGACCCTGAAATTAAAAGAGAATGGCATCAATTAGTGGCATTTTTTAATGTGCGCCATAAAAGTGCACAGTTGTAGCACCTGGACAAAAATAGGGGTTTGCTTTCACTTCAACTATTGATGCAGTCTTTGATTAGAAAAGGAACAGATTAGAACATAGAACAGTACAGCATAGTACAGGCCCTACGGCCCACAATGTTGTGCTGAACTTTTACCCTGAACCTAAGGTCTATCTAACCTCCACCCCTACCTTATATTATCATCCATATGCCTATCTAATAGCCGCTTAAATGCCCCTAATGAGGCCGACTCCACTACCGTCTCCGGCAATGCATTCCACGCCCCTACCACTCTCGGAGTAAAGAACCTACCTCTGATGTCTCCCCTATAGCTACCTCCACTCACTTTAAAACTACGCCCCCTTGTAATAGCTACATCTACCCTAGGAAAAAGTCTCTGACTGTCCAATTTATCTATACCTCTGACCATTTTGTACACCTCTATCAAGTCACCTCTCATCCTTCGTCGTTCTAAAGAGAAAAGCCCTAGCTCTCTCAACCTTTTCTCGTAAGACTTTCCCTCCATTCCAGGCAACATCCTGGTAAATCTCCTCGGCATCTTTTCCAATGCTTCCACAGCTTTCCTGTAATGAGGCGACCAGAACTGGACACAATGCTCCAGATGTGGCCGAACCAGGCTTTTGTATAGCTGGAGAATAACTTCACAGCTCCTGAACTCAATCCATCTACTAATGAAAGCTAACACACCATACGCCTTCTTAATAACTCTATCCACCTGGGTGGCAGCTTTCAGGGAATTGTGGACATGAACCCCAAGATCCCTCTGCTCCGCCACACTGCCAAGAATCTTTCCCTTAACCCTGTATTCTGCTTTCAAGTTTGTCCTTCCAAAATGAACCACCTCACACTTTTCAGGGTTAAACTCCATCTGCCACTTCTCAGCCTAGCTCTGCATCCTATCAATGTCCCTTTGTAACCTGGAACAACCCTCCGTACTATCCACAACTCGACCCACCTTGGTATCGTCCGCGAACTTACTAATCCACCCTTCCACTCCTTCATCCAAATCATTTATAAAAATCACAAACAGAAGAGGACCCAGAACAGAGCCTTGTGGTACACCACTCGTAACTGAGCACCATGTTGAATATTTTACATCCACTACCACCCTTTGTCTTCTAAGGGTCAGCCAATTCTGAATCCAATCTGCCACATTTACCCCTGTCCCATGCCTCCTTACCTTCTGCATGAGCCTGCCATGGGGAACCTTATCAAACGCCTGTTTACCACATCCACTGCTCTACCTTCATCCACGTGTTTGGTCACCTCTTCAAAGAATTCAATAAGGTTTGTGAGGCATGATCTACCCCTCACAAATCCATGCTGACTAGCACGAATCAAACTGTGTCTATCCAAGTGATCATAAATCCTATCTCTCAGAGCCCTTTCCAATAATTTGCCCACCACTGACGCAAGACTAACTTCCAGGGTTTCCAGGGTTATCTCTATTCCCTTTTTTGAACAAGGGAATGACGTTTGCCTCTCTCTAATCTTCCGGCACTATAGCCGTGGACAGTGAGGATGAAAAGATCATCGCCAAAGGACCTGTGATCTCTTACCTCGCTTCCCACAGAATCCTTGGATAAATCCCATCAGACCCAGGGGACTTATCTATCTTCAAGTTCCTCAGAATTCCTAGTACATCTTCCTTGCTAACATCGACCTCCTCTAACCTACCAGCCTGCTTCACACTGTCCTCCTCTACAACTACGTCCCTCTCAGTTGTGAATATCGAAGAAAAGTATTCATTAAGGACCTCTCCTATCTCTTTAGGCTCCGTGCACAAATTCCCTTTACAATCCTTGATCGGCCCTACCCTTTCTCTGGTCATTCTCTTATTCCTCACGTATGTGTAAAAAGCCTTGGAGTTTTCCTTGATCCTATCTGCCAAGGTTTTCTCATGCCCCCTTATAGCTCTCCTAAGCCCTCTCTTCAGCTCCTTCCTGGCTAACTTGTATCCCTCTACAGCCTTTTCCGATCCTTGTTTCCTAAACCTTATGTAAGAGTCCTTGTTCATCTTAGCCATTCATTCGACCACTCTTGAGAACCAAGGCTCCCTCACTCAACCGCATCTTCCCTGCCTGCTAGGGACAAACATATCAAGCACACACAGTATGCATTCCTTAAATAATCTCCACATTTCAATAGCGCTCTTCCCAGACAGCATCTGTTCCCATTTTACGTTACCCAGTTCTTGCCTAACAGAATTATAATTACCCTTCCTCCAATTATAAACCTTACCCTGTTGTATGTACCTATCCTAGCCATGACTTTTGTAAAAGTAACAGAGTTATGATCACTACCACCAAAATGCTCTCCTACCAACAGATTATCAATGCCTTTATTCTGCAGTGAACCACAGAAAATCACGGGGAGAAAGAACTACATAAGTTGGCATAAAAAATGCAGCCACAGCAACAGCTATTTGTTGGTACGAGTCAGTATTAACAGAAATACAACAAATATGAAACTTCATGTCATATATGTACAAAACACCCATCAGTACAATTAAAATTTTTATTCTTTTAAACTTGAGTTGTGAACAACAGGCCTAATAAAAAAACTAGGGTAAAGTACTTGTGGCAGGGAGAAAAATAGGAATCATTTTATGATCAATTAACAGTATCGCACATTCATTCCACAGAATGTTATGATCGTTTATGTTTGTGTAGTAGGCTTGTTTCTGCATATGTGTGACAACAGATATGTTTGTGAATTTAGAGTTGACAGGAAGTCTCAAAGAAAAGTTTAAAGCAATTTGGATACATAGTTTAGAAAATTACATCTTTGATACTTCTTTCTTTCTGGCTGGGCTGTTTCCAAATTTTCGGGGAAGCTACGTAAAGGCCAAAAATACGAGAGCACACTGTTGGCTTGTACTGATGAGCTGAGGGGCCAGCTCACCTGTAGCCAGGTCCAAGATGTTTGATGTTATTTATGTACTGCTGGAGGCAGTTGTTTACATTTGCATCACTGGCATACAGAAATCAGAGGCATGTGGCAAAATTTAGTCCCAGGGCATCTTGGGGACTTCAGTGGCACTGTTGCTACTTTGCTTACTTTACAAAATTGGCAACAAGAAGTGCACCATTGGAGGCAACCCTGTAAAGTAAATGGGGAATTATTGAGTTATATTCTATGGGCTATTGGCATGTCTAAGCTTAACAGGCCCACTGACAACCCTAGACAACAAGGTGCAGGGCTGGATGAACACAGCAGGCCA
>NC_063361.1:26878924-26887064 GCF_021869965.1 Rhincodon typus | reverse complement strand
CTTGTTGTCTCGGATTCTCCAGCATCTGCAGTTCCTACTACCACTGACAACCCTACTAATTTTCAGTTCATTCCAGAAGCTAATTCACAGATCAAGCTAACAAGTGTGCAAATTTACTAAAACATATTTAAATATTTAAAATCTACTTCTCTTGAATTATCTCAAAAGGTACAATTTACCACTGTATACATTAGAGTTTTACCTACATGATAACTTTTGTTTTAAAGTGAGTCAATACACTTCATGAAGAAAATAAAGCATTCACGATGATGTGAAGTGAATGCGAGTACATTCATCAGCCATAGAGGGGAAAAGACAAAAGTGAACAAAATTTCAGAGATTGAGGTTAGCAACAATTCAATGAGGATAGTGGAGAATGAAATGAAAAACATAAAAGAGAATTCTGTCATCTATTATACAATAACAAAAAAGACACAGAAATTCACTAATACCCTATACTACAAATCAATATATCCATGACATACCCTCACAAAAGCGTCATCCAGCCTCACAGCCTGCTGTGCATCTTCAAGAGCCTCCTGGAACTTACCAATCATCATAAGAGTTGCTGCTCGGTTGCCATAGTAACTGGCATTTTTAGGACAGATATCTGGGAAAACAAATGTACATTTGCTAGGAGTTGTTGAACAGATCGGAGAAATGGCAAATGCTGAACTATTACTTTGCATTAACAATCAGACACACATTTGTAATTATACCTCCTATGTCTTTAAAAGGAGAAAGTAAACTCTATAGTCAACGTCAGCCACTGATGAGTAGTTACCTATAAATCTCCTTCAGGAGCTTAAACAAGTCTTTTATAATGTTCCATCCCCTAATTTGAAGATATCTGAATGGTCTACTGACCAGGAATCAACTTTATACTGCTTTATTTTCCAATGCTCATTGAAATGACAGCCAACCCTTTTTTGTTTAGTAAGATGTTTTCTCAAGCTCTACAGGTAAACAGACAATTCTTCTGTGGAAGAAACAGTCCAAAGGTTGATTCCTTTGGTTTATGTTAAACAAGTAAACAGTTCAGGGTTACTCTGGTTTTGTCGATGGCTTTAAGTTCTTACCTGTCATTAAGCTTTTGCTGTCTAGTGAAAAGGAAATTATTTTCTCAACCTCAGAGTGTGGAATTCAGTTACAAAAATTTGATTCAGAATATTGCCATGTTGCCGAACATAAAGCAACATATAAGCTGCCTTTCACAAGTTATGATTGGAAGGACTGCCAGTAAAATATCCCTTTATATTAGGAAAACGGTAACAAAACTTGTGGAGCAATCCTGTGAAATCCTACTCTACCTTTATCCTTTTAACCGTGATAATTAAAAAAAAACAATATTTAACAATTCTTTAAAGTTAAAAGAGCTCTGGTTCTGAAAAGAACTACAGATTAAAATTAACATTGTGCCAAGATTACTTATAACTTTTAAAGGCACTTGTACCATATTTTCACCTTTGCTCCAATTTTCTCTAGCTTAAAAGAATGGCATTTGAATCCTCAACCGTTAGCAACTCTCTAGTACCTCATATCTGTATCATTCTTTGATGCATGAGCCCCTTGACAGAGACCATTTAAGCACAAGTTAAGCTGGATTCCATTTCACTCCAGCTTCCTTGAACAGAGCTGATAAAATCTACATAAAAACTGAAAGAACTGCGGATGCTGTAAATCAGGAACAAAAACAGAACTGAGGAAGGGTCACTAGACCCAAAACTTTAACTCTGATTTTTTCTTCAGATGCTGCCAGACCTGCTGAGCTTTTCCAGCAACTGCTGTCTTTGTTCCCGATAAAACTCAAGCCAATCCTAGCATCCTAATGGGTGAAGTTACTTTGCTCTATTCTTAATATTACACTGTACTAGAAAGATCATCATTTTCAATCTGCACAAACTGAACATAGCAATTCAACAGAAAATGTCAATCTGATATTCTTTCCTTGCCAAATAAATTAACAGGACATTTTTGCACCACACATCTTATTCACCTTCTGTCCAGTCAGAATCAATAAATGTAGCTGCTATTTGTTAGATTAATTTTTTGATTGGGTTTTATGGAGGACTCAACACTTGACGTGCTGACATTAGAAGTACAGCATTAAGCATCATTTAACCAGGTATGATGCCAGTTAGAGACACAACTGATTCCTTGTACTCTGCCCTGACAATCACAGTAGTGCAAACTCTGCCACTTTCCAAATCAAGTCATGGTAAATAAAAGTAAAATAACATGGGTGCTGAAGAGCTGAAATAAAAACAGGAAGTGTTGGAAAAATTCAGAAGATCTGGCAGTATCCATGTTGAGAGAAACCGGAGATTCGAATCCAATGACTGTTCTCCAGAACAGGTGGACTTGAAATGTCGTCGCTGCTTCTCTCTCCACATATTCAGCCTGACTTCACAAGTTACACCAACACTCCTTGTTTTTATATTAGAAATCACCACAATTTTGGGGACAGTTTTATACAGTGGCCCACAGCCACCAAAATGAGGTTTGGAACTACCAAATTTTATGTTTGTGTTTGCAGAAGCAAAGAAATATCGCTTTAGTTGTGTCAGTCAAGTGTGCTTGCAATTATGCTCAGAGATGTTGAGTGATCCATATCTTGTTTGATAACAGTTTTGGGAAAATTCTCTGGAAAGAAATGGCAGTAAGTCATTTTAATTGAATTCAAGCATTTAAGATAGGGCAGAACTGTTACATAATTTTCAAAGTTTTATAACAAAATTCACAAACTCCCTAAGGGAACTGCATCAGGAGGTGGCTTAAAACAAATACTTACCTATTGCTTTTGTGTAGTAATTAAATGCTTCGTTGTAGTCCTTCTTTGCGTAAAATGCATTGCCTTGTTCTTTAAATAATTCAGCCTCTCTGTGAAATTAAAACACAGCTTTAACCGTATGTATTTATTAGAGGATTGCAATTCTTTTCCCAGTTGTAAGCTACTTCATTATTCCCTCAATTCTTCTCAAAAAAATGTTAAAACATCTTGAGGTTTCAATCATTTGACAAAGCGTCTTGAAGTGCAGTGCCTAACATTTTTGTAAATTTTCTATGTTTCTTAACTTAGACTATGCAAGTAACCTCTCTCATAGGGTTTCCCAATTTGTTGATGAAATTTAGGGGCTATTATCAACCTGAAATGGTGGCCAAGGAGTGCAGAAGGGTCTAGGAGAGTGGTTGGTAAAAGTGCTAAACATCAGGAGAGGGCTCATCGGCGAAGTACTCTGTCAATCAAGATGGTCAGTACCCAAAGTTGCCAATCTGGTGCAGATAATCCCCATTTTTTTTTTTTACTATATTAGCCTGTCAAAGAACTGAGAATATGTGGGACTGGGACAGGGAATGCACAGTGAATACAGTACACAGTCAACAGAGAGAGACAAAAATGCTTGGTAAGGTGCCAATGAGAAGTATAAATGGTTGAAAGTGGCTGGCTGTGCTAGGAGCAACCTATACAGATCAGAATGTGGAGTATGGGGGGAGGGTAGCGAACATACAGGATGGTAGCAAACATGCAGGAGGGTGTTCACATTATGTAATTGTTAAACTCAATATTGAGTTCTGAAGGCTGTGAGGTACCTGGGTGCTTCAGCTTACAATGAGCCTCAGTGAAGCACTGCAGCATGCCTGAGGTGGAAATGTTGGCCAGGGAACACTGGAATGTACTGAAGTGGCAGGCAACCAAAAGCGCAGGGTCATTTTTGCAGACCATAGTTATACAGCAAAGCTGCCACCCAGCCTGCGTTTTGTTTCCCCAAATTAGAGACCACATTGTGAACAGCGAATATAGTAGACCTAATTGGACAAGGTGCAGGTAAATCACTTTTGATTATCCAAACATGGTCACAGGGCAAAAGGGTGAGTGGGCAGTATTCCATCATGCTCCCAACGTATGCCTTGTAGATGGTCGACAGGCTTTGGGGAATAGGGCAGGAGAATTACTGGCTGCAGGATTCCTTATCCCCGACATACTCTTGTAGCCACTGCATTCATATGGCTAGTCTAGTTTAAATTTGGGTGAATGGTAACCCCAAGATTTTGATAGTAGGGGGTTCAGTGATGGTAATGCCATTGAATGTCAAAGAGTGATGGTTCAATTCTCTCTAGTTGGAGATGGTCATTGCCTAGCACTTATTTGATCTTAATGTTATTTAATGAAATAGTTTATTCTGGCAAAACACAATTGTTACTAATAATGCTCAAAGGAAAGTTATGCAGCCTTAATGATTGATCTGTTAAAGACTGAAATTTTATTACGAGTTGACACCAATAACAGAACCAATGTGCACAGCCTAAAAATAAAGTAAACTCTCCAGGTTGACATTACATCAGCAGACATGGGATATAGGATGCTCTAGTTAATAGAAATACTTAAGTGACGTTCTACATGTAATGTCAATGAAAATTAGAAAATCTCATGCTTGTGCATTTTTCACATTTTAATTCAATTTTTTCTTAACAAATGTGAAATTTAGCATTGAATAACTAACAAACAGTGCATTAAAATGAGGAACATTTTTGGCAAAAAAAAAGAAAACACTGAAAACTTTTCAGAAAGGAACTTTTCAAAGGTGAACTCTTAGCAAAATAAAAAAAAATTAGCTTTTAGCAAGTTGTAACACGTAAGGAATGAAATATTGTTTCCTGCAGATAATTTCTATTTGATAATTTGAAAGCAATTGGGGAAGGTAACTGGTTGGAGGAGACAAGAAATATAATGGAGTGATCAGACTGAATACTAGGCAAACTATAGTTGGAAATGAACATCGTACGAACATGGAATACAGTAAGTCACTCTGCCCTTTGAGCCTGCTCTGCTGTTCAATAAGATTGAGGCTGACCTGATTTTAATCACAAATTTACATTTCTGCATATGTCCAATAATTCTTCATTTCTGCATGGTACTCAAGAATATATCTACCACTGCATTAAAAAATATTTAAAGATTTGGCGTACACTGCCTTTTGAGGAAAAGAATTTGAAAGACTCAACCCTTCATCTCTATCTTAAATGGGTGATCCCTTATTTTTAAACTATAACCCTAGTGTCTCCCTTCTCAAGAGGAAACATCCTTTCAACAGTCAGCTGATCAAGTCCCCTCAGGATCAAATAGCTAGGAAGTATAGATCATACTCAAGTCTAACAGATTATTGAACAACTACAGAATGTAGCATGGCTTGGGCAGAATTAAGGAACCAGCAAATTTAGAGAAGAATTATTTTTAAAATGTAGAGATAACTTCATGCACAAAACAAATATTTTTTCAATTTCAACAAATTATAATTCCATTCCTTCACTAGTTCTGTACTTCTCTCATTGCCTTTTGAACTGGTTGGAGATTGCATCAAACTCCAGACTCCTCTACATAAATTGCTAGTTCAACACAAAGTGCAATAGCTTGAACAGGTAAACAAGTTGCAAAGAATAGATATCAGGAGAAATTCTAAATGGGATAATAGATGGAGGCACAGGTAGTGCTGAGGTAGCAGGGAGGCTGCAGAAGGACCTGGACAGGCTAGCAGTGGGCAAAGAAGTGGCTTATGAATACAATGTGGAACAGGTGAAGTTATGTACTTTGGCAGAAAGAATAGAAGTGTAGACTATTTTCTAAACAGGGAAAGGCTTTGGAAATCTGAAGCACAAAAGGACTTAGGAGTCCTAGTTCAGGAATCTCTGAAGATTACCATGCAGATTCAGGTGGCAGTTCAAAAGGCAAATGCAATGTTAGCATTTATTTCAAGAAGGCTGGAGTATAAAGGGCAAGGATGCATTGCTGAGGCTGTGTAAGGCTCTGGTCAGACCACATTTATAATACTGTGAGCAGTTTTGGGCTTTGTTTTAATAAGGGGGGCATCTGATTGAAACTTACAGAATACTGAGAGGCCTGGATAGAGTGACTGTGGAGAAGATGCTTCTGCTAGGAGATACCAGGACTTGAGGGCACAGCCTCAGAATAAGGGACAACCTTTCAGAAGTGAGATGAGGACGAATTTCTTCAGCCAGAGGCTGGTTATTCTGTGGAAGTTATTGCTGCAGAAGGATTTGGAGGCCAATTCATTGAGTGTATTTAAGACAGAGATAGGGAGGTTTTTGATTATTAAGGAGATCAACGTTTATGGGAAGAAGGCGGGAGAATGGGGTTGAGAAACCATCAGTCATGGTCGAATGGCAGTGCAGGCTTGATGGGCCCAACAGCCTGACTGTGCTCCTGTATCTGATGGCCGAATATCCTACATGACCTTCACCAGAAAGGAGGGCAGGATGCATTGGAACTTCATCACCTCCAAGTCAAGCACTGTTCCAAATTGTACATGGAGTAGAAGGTTTCCAAAGACACCTCAACACGGCCTTCCCAAGATGTTTTTAGATGAGCCAAAATGTTGGGATTGTCACAGCTCTCACTTTGTGAAAATGAATGACACAACTAATTTTGTGATTTTACTTTTTAAGAACAAAGTTTGAACAGTTATATATTACAGAAAACAGAAGCATCAACGTTCATGATGCAACCAAGTCTGATGTGGGAATAATCCATAACCAATTCTCATGCACTAACACATTCAGCAAAGTCACAGAATCCTAACAGTGCAGATAGGGGCCATTTGGCCCATCGAGTCTGCACTGACCCTCCAAACAGCATTCCATCTAGACTCACAGCCCCATCTCCATAAACCCCTACATTTACCATGGCTAATCCACCTAGTCTGCACATCCCTGGACATTACGGGACAATTTAGCATGGCCAATCCACCTGACCCACACACCTTTGGAGTATGGGAGGACACTGAAGCACCTGGTGGAAACTCATGCAAACAAGGGGAAAATTTGTAAACTCCACACAGACAGTCACCCAAGGTTAGTCCATTCTTCTTCAATTTGGAACACAGCAGAAATAGGACTTCAAGAAACCGACAGCAAGCAGAATATGTTGTTTACCCTATTAAAACTCTGTAGTCCACTGGCTAAGTTTACTCATTCAACCAGGTCACTAATAAGTATGTTCATCTGACAAAACAGCTTGATGTTTTTAAACCAGGATTTTTAGTAAACAGCCATATATTTTAAGATTTTTCCACCATCAAACTGGATGATAGTAGCTAAGAGAAGGAAGAATGAAGGTTGGTAAAAGAATGATGTCAGATTCATAGAATAATTTTTGATAAAAAGAGATAGAGAAAGGTGGTACGTTAGTTAAAAAAGCAAAGGACAAAATAATAGAAGGCAAGGGTTTTAAGGCACAGTACAGAAATAAGAGGCACCAAAACTTTGTATTTATTTAAAATGGTGTGGTTTAGAATCTACTAATTTAAACACTGCAATAATAAAGCAGCTCTTAATATTGGAGTAGAAAAGAACACGCAAAATTGCCTCCTTTCTGAAGTTGTTTTGTTTTGCATTTCAGTCCTAGCTAGTACAGGATGAAAAGCTCAAGGCTTCTACCTCAGTTTAGCAATAATTTACTTGTTTAGCCTTAGAGTTGCTTAATTCAAATTAACTGCTAATTTAAAATGAAATCAAGCAAAAATTGCCTCCTGTGCTGTTTCATTAAACTTGCTTAATTTTCAATTACTGGATAATTTGATTTCTTAAGGAAAAGTGACTTTGAATTAACAGTAGATAGCAATAGTATTCTAATGGTAGCACCACAAATGAAAGCAGGAATTTCTGGATGACGCCAGCAATCTGAAACAAGTGCCACCCAATTTAAAAATTAATTGGCGACCTAAGTAAGGGTGGAGAAAATGGAAATACTATAGCAAACATTTCCTTGACAAAACAAAACAATTGGAGGATGTGATTAACATTTATGGAATTGCTCCCATGAGCAACTCATTAATACCAAACTTCAAAAAAAACTAATAGCTTGCTCTTCGCACATAACGCAATTATTTTAAATGGATATTGGGTTAGGAAGTGGCTAATATTTGAATTCCGAAACCTCAGCTGAAAATAGGTGAAAAAGAAATGTTACTCTGCAGCAATTGCTCCAAGTTCAAAGACCAAATCTAGTGCTACTTTCTGAATAAAATAGATTTTAATTAAATTTATCCTTTTTTATGGTTTCAAAATCTACCTTTTTAAAAATGTGCAGATGCTAAATACAGAATTAGACTAATGCTCAAAATTC
>NC_063361.1:26837596-26878424 GCF_021869965.1 Rhincodon typus | reverse complement strand
CTGGTAAATCTCCTCTGCACCCTCTCTAAAGCTTCCACATCCGTCCTATAATGAGGTGACCAGAACTGAACACAATATTCCAAGTGTGGTCTAACCAGCGTTTTATAGAGCTGCAGCATAACCTTGCGGCTCTTAAACTCAATTCCCCTGCCAATTCCTGTGGTGTTGTGTGACTTCTGACCTTTATGCTTTAGCAATGCTGACCAAAAGGTTGTGCTGAGAGCTGACTGGGACAGAGGGAATGTCCTTTTCCCTCTGGATAGCAACAAGAGGACATCCCGGCCAATGAAGAAGTTGCAGAGGTCGGTGCCTGTGGGCAGTTCATGAGAACCTGGCTGCAATGCAACAAGGGGATGGATGATCTGCTGCACTTTGTCAGGGTATGTACCACTATCTACGTAATGTTTCGTGCTCCTGTAAGTGTGAGCTAGCATTGTGACATTGTCACTACAAATGACTGTGACACAGGCAGTTTGGTGCTGGGCATCCACATCAGAAAGCTCATGTGCAATCAATGTCTGTCACTTTATTGTACTGACCAATGCAATCCTCCTGGCGCCACATTGGTACTGCCTCTCTCCTATCTGGCAGGGTTCACACTTAAAACATTAAAGGAGCTACAACACTCAGCAGCTCACTCGCTGTCAGCTCTCTGACATTTCATCTTAGCTTAGAGAATGCACACGTCCAATACTTTCTCACCAACGGTTCGCATGGCACAAGGACCCAAACACAAAAGATGGCATTTTAGGTTGAGCCCCATTTAGAGTTCAGCCCTTATTGCCTGCTCTGGTCAGGCTTGCTGGAATGGATTTTTCTGGCCGAGTCAGGTTCCATTCCTAACATTGTAAGAGTTTAGCAGCAACAAACCAGACCTGCATATGACACAGACTTATCCTGGAAGATTAAGGTCTAACACTGTAAAAGTTTGCGCAAGAAATCCCTGGTCATAGAGTCATAGAGATGTACAGCAAGGAAACAAACTCTTTAGTCCAACTCATCCATACTGACCAGATGTCCTAAATAAATCTAGTCCCATTTTCTAGCATTTGGCCCGTATCCTTCTAAACCCTTTCTATTCCTATACTCATCTAGATGCCTTTTAAATGTTGTAATTGTACCAGCCTCCACCACTTCCTCTGGCAGTTTGTTCCACACATGCACCATCCCCTGCGTGAAAAAGTTGCCCCTTAGGTCCCTATTAAATCTTTCCCCTCTCAACTTAAACCTATGCCCCCTGGTTTTGGACTCCCTCACCCCAGGAGAAAGACTTTGTCTATTTACCCTATCCATGCCCCACATGATTTTATAAGCCTCTATAAGGTCACCCCTCAGCCTCCGATGCTCCAGGGAAAATAGCCCCAGCCTATACAGTCTCTCCCGATAGCTCAAACCCTCAGCCCTGGCAACATCCTTGTAAATTTTTTCTGAATTTCAAGTTTCACAATATCCTTCATACAGCTGGGAGCCCAGAATTGAACACAGTATTCCAAAAGTGGCCTAACCAATGTTTCTGTGCAGCTGCAACATGACCTCCCAACTCTTATATGCAATGCACTGACCAACAAAGGCAAGCATACCAAATGCCTTCTTCACTATCCTATCTACCTGTGACTTCACTGAACCTGCACCCCAAGGTTTCTTTGTTCAACAACATCCCCAGGACCTTCCCATTAAGTGTATAAGTCCTGACCTGATTTGTCTTCCCAAAATGCAGCACCTCACATTTATCTAAATTGAACTCCATCTGCCACTTCTCGGCCCATTGGCCCATCTGATCAAGATCATGTTGTACTCTGAAGTAAACTTCTTTGCTGTCCATTACACCTGTAATTTTAGTGTCATCTGCAAACTTAGTAACCATACCTCCTAAGGTCACATCCAAATCATTTAAAAAAAAAGACAAAAAGTAGTGGACCCAGCACTGATCCTCGTGGCACTTTGTTGGTTACCTATCTTCAGTCTGAAAGGCAACCCTCCACCACCACCCTCTGCCTTCTACCTTCAAGCTAGTTCTGTATCCAAATGGCCAGTTCTCCTTGTATTCCATGTGATCTAACCTTGCTAACCAGTCTACCATGAGGAACCTTGTTGAACGCCTTACTGAAGTCCATATAGCTCTACCCTCAACAATCCGCTTTGTTACTTCTTCAAAAAACTCAACCAAGTTAGTGAGACATGATTTCCCATGCACAAAGCCATGCTGACTGGCCCTAGTCAGTCCTAGCCTTTCCAAATGCATGTAACTCCTGTCCTTCAGGATTTCCTCCAACAACTTGCCCATCACTGATGTCAGGCTCACCGGTCTATAGTTCCCTGGCTTTTCCTTACCCCCTTTCTTAAATAGTGGCACCGCGTTAGCTAACCTCCAGTCTTCCAGCACCCCACCTGTGGCTGTCGGTGATAAAAATATTTCAGCAAGGGGCCCAGCAATGACTTGCCTAGCTTTCCACTAAGGTGTAGGGTACACCTGTTCAGGTCCTGGGGATTTATCCACCTTTATACAGTACGTCCAGCACCTCCTCCTCTGTAATATGGACATTTTTCAAGATGTCGCTATTTATTTCCCCATGTTCTCTCTCTTCTCCACAGTAAACACTGATGCAAAATACTTGTTTAATATTTCCCCATCTCCTACAGTTCCACACATAGGTGGCCTTGCTGATCTTTAAGGAGCCCTGTTCTTCTGAAGGAGCCAAGGTAGTGAAGAGGTTTGTACTCACAAGGGCTACCTTGCCTGTGTATCATCAGGTTTTGTGCAAAGATATGTCTCCCGATTTTACTGAAGAAGATTGCATCCCTGGATGTGATGTTAGTGAGTATCTTCCTGCCTACCTTCCAGGATCTGAGAACTTGACAGTAAAATTTTAACCCACCATCGGTGAAGAAAAGTATTACCTCCCACCCAAATATGTTCCCCTGTCCACCCTTCGAAACACTCCAGCCAGGTTAGAAAACTCTACCCTTAGAAAATCACATGTTTCTTTCAGTCTTTCACCTTTCAAGTGACCTTTAAATTCTCTTCTTTGTTCTCACCCGTATTTTCTATTAGTTTCTGGGATGTAGGTGTTTCTGGGCAGACCAGTGTGTATTGTCCATCCCTAACTTTTATTTTCCTTTATTCATTCACGAGATGAGGGCATCACTGGCTAGGCAGCATTTATTGCCCATCCCTAATTGCCCAGAGGGCAATTTTAATACCAGGCGGGAAAACACAACAGCGCTTCATCGGTGGCTGCACAGATGATGTTACCCAGCATGGTAATGAAACGTCTGTGGAACAACGAACCAGCTCAGTGAGCCAACCAACCTCAACATCCACAACCCGAGCTACAAATCTACTCTAGGACCTTAGTGCCCAAAGGGCAGTTAAGAGTCAACTGCATTGCTGTGGGTCTGGAGTCACATGTAGGCCAAACCAGGTAAGGATGGCTGTTTCCTTCCCAAAAGGACATTAGCGAACCAGACGGGTAAATGTAAAGACTGCCCTTGCAATGTTTATAAGAAAGCACAGGGTTCAGTGTTGAGAGAGCTTTACTTTCAATTTAAAAAAGAGTAGAGGGAGTTTAACTCTGTATCTAATCCCGTGCTGTATGTGTTTGATGGGGACAGTATAGAGTCATAGAGTCATACAGCACAGACACAGACCTTTCGGTCCAACCAGTCCATGCTGAACACAATCCCAAACTAAACTAGTCCCACCTGCCTGCTCCTAGTCCATATGTGTCCAAACCTTTCCTATTCATGTACTTATCCAAATGTCTTTCAAATGTTGTAAATGTACCCACATCCACCACTTCCTCGGGAAGTTCATTCCACACACAAACCACCCTCTGTGTAAAAAAATTGCCCATCATGTCTTTTTCAAATCTCTCACCTTAAAAATGTGCCCCTGTCTTGAAATCCCCCATCCTTGGGAAAAGACAACTACCATTAAGTCCATCTCTACCCCTCATTATTTTATAAACTTCTATAAAGTCACCTCTCAACCTCCAATCCTGCAGTGAAAACAGTCCCAGCCTTTCTTTATAACTCAAATCTTCCATACTCGGCAACAATTTGTGACTTCTGTTAAAGGGTAGAAAAAAGCACAGAGTGCTTTTAGAGTGTGGCCATAGTGTACATAGATAGTTATTATCATATTTTTGTAAGTATGGAGCTAGCTGCACACAAATTGGCTGATGTGTTTTGTCTATTACAGAAACTATCCTTCACAAAGGACTTCATTGATTGTAAAGTTATGACATTTTTCTTATCCTTGTTACATCAAAGCTGAAATTTGATTACCATCTATATGACCCTTACAGAAAAGTTTTTGTTATAATACTCATTTGAAAAGTGCACTAGATGCAAACACTTCATTCATGTGTAAATAAGTCAATACAGTTACTATTTTGTCTCAGTTCTTTCATTCTCAGGTCAGCCAAAAAAATTTTTTTTCTAGCGGCAACCACTGATGCTAGACAGAATCTGATACATCACATATCCTTTTTGGCGACAACAATAACACACGTATTTTAAAATGTCTGTAACAATGTAAAACACCACAAGGTGCTTCACAGGAGTATTATTAAACATGATTTGACACTGCTAGAAGGCAATATTAACTCAGGTGACCAAAGGCTTGGTCACAGAGGTCAGTTTTAAGGAGCATCTCAAAGGTGGGAGAGATCTGGGTTTGATTACAGAAATCAGAAAGATTCAGGGATGGCTTCTTTATCAATGTCTTGTGAGCTAGATGGTAAGGGATCAACAGTTGTCCTCAGTACCCAAGGAGGGAGACTGTACCGTAGACCCAAGTCAAATTGGAATCCCAAGCCGATCTGGTGATAAGCATAGGGTTTGAGATTAATTGATCTATTTTTAGATGACTTTTTTTTAAACATTCATTGAAAGGATGAGGCCGTTACTGGCTAGGCCAGCATTTACTGCCCATCCCTAATTGTCCAAGGGACATTTAAGAGTCAACCATATTGCTGTGGGTTTAGAGTCACACGTAGACCAAACCGGGTATGGACAGGAGTTTCAGAGATAGTAGGAACTGCAGATACTGGAGAATCCGAGACAACAAGGTGCAGGGCTGGATGAACACAGCAGGCCAAGCAGCATCATAGGAGCAGAAAGGCTGACGTTTCGGGCCTAGACCCTTCATCTGATGAAAGGACAGGAGTTTCGTTCCCTAAAGGACATTAGTGAACCCGAATGTCTTTTCTCCCAACAATCAGCAATGGATTAATGGTCATCATTAGAATCTTAATCCCACAACAGGATTTGAATATTACCTGGGTCTCTGGATTAACTGTCCAGTGATAATACCACTAGGCCATCACCTTCCCTATTGCAAATACGATCATAAACAGAATCATATAGCACAGGAGAGGGACATGCAGCCTATCAGATATGCGTCTTTGAAAGTGTTTTCTAATTAGCCCCATTCCCCAACTCTTCAACATAACCCTATAGTTTGTTTTCCTTTTCAAGTATATGCATGCAGATTCGATTTCAGATTTAAGTTGGTAGCGTGTAAAATCATTTGGGGTGGCACAGTGGTTAGCACTGCTGCCTCACAGTGCCAGGGACCTGGGTTTGATTCCACCCTTGGCTGCCTGTCTGTGTGGAGTTTGCACGTTCTCCCTGTGTCTGCATGGGTTTCCTCCGGGTGCTCCGGTTTCACCCCATAGTCCAAAGATGCGCAGGTTAGGGTGGATTGGCCTTGCTAAATTTCCCATAGTGTTCAGGGATGTGTAGATTAGGTGGGTTACAGGGGGATGGGTCTGGGCAGGATGCTCTGAGGGTTGGTGTGGACTTGTTGGGCCAAAGGGCTTGTTTCCACACTGTAGGAATTCTGTGATCTGTGATATCATTGTCTTGTCAATTGTATAAAGATACCAAACTGATCACACCTTGCTTCACCAGCAAGGCAAACATTGCCCCTTTCAGTGACACTATATTCGATAGAGTAAAAAACAACTTATTTAAAACCCTCACTTCCCTGCTGGAAGTTGTCTGTCTGTAGATGTTGAGCAACAATAGGTTTAGAGCTTAACCGTAATGTTGTTGACACTCAAAAATAGCCATCTAACATTCCCCCGAACTCATGCAGTAAAAAAATCAACCTGAAGCTATATGCTAAACCTTTATAAAATACTGATTAAACCTTTATCAAACACTGGTCAGTACTGCTCAAGAGTGCAAGAGGTGATTTACTAAGATGGTACAGTACCCACGATGAAAGTCTCCATAAGGAGAGGTGATGGCCTCCTGATATTATTGCTGACTGTTAATCCAGAGACCCAGATAATGTTCTGAGGACCTGTGTTCGAATCCCACCACAGCAGATGGTGGAATTTGAATTCAATAAACATCTGGAATTAAGAGTCTAATGATGACTGTGAATCCATTGTTGATTGTTGGAAAAGCCTATCTGGTTCACTAATGTCCCTTAGGGAAGGAAACTGCCATCTTTACCTGGTCTGGCCTACATGTGACTCCAGACCCACAGCAATGTGGTTGACTCTTAATTGTCCTCTGGGCAATTAGGGATGGGCAATAAATGCTGCCTAGCCAGTGATGTCCTTATCCCGTGAATGCATTTTAAAAAAGTTAAATGGAGAAAATGGTGATGTTCCCCTTAGAATAGAGAGGACTCTGGGAAATGAGATTGGGATATTTAGAATCTAGAAGGATATCTAGGGATTGGGTTAAGAAGGTGAAATTGCTTCCAGTGACTGAAGCTACATCAACAAGAAAACTTCATTCAGTGATTTGTGAGCTGCAGTACACTGACTGTAAGAGCAGTGGAAATTAACGAAGTTGGTCTCTGAAATAATTCCACAGAGGTCAGTATCTGGTCACCAAGTCACCCTTTATTTACACATGCATGGTACTTGACACTGGTCCGACTTCCTCGGAGCCAGCTCTCAGAGTGGGCAGAATCTCTGACACTCCTGTTTATATCTGTCAGCCAGGGCTCCCTGATTGGACCAAATTAACAGCCTCAATCAGTGAACTCATATTCTGTGATGACCACCTGGCTGACCTGGGTTACAATCACGACAGTGACACCGTGGTGAAATCACTGGACTAGTAATGCAGGACCCCAAGCTAATGCTTTGGGGACCTGGGTTCAAATCCCACCATGGCAGATGAAGAAATTTGAATTCAATCAAAAAATAAATGGAGTAGTAGCCTGCCTAATGGTGACCATGTGACCACTGTCAATTATTGTAAATCTGGTTCACTTGTGTCCTTTAGCAAAGGAAATCTGCTGTTCTTACCTGGTGCAGCCTACATGTGACTCCAAACCCCAGCAATGCAGTTGACTCTTAACTGCCCTCTGAAAACAGCCCAGCAAATCAGTTCAAGGGCAATTTGAAATTGGCAATGACTCCCCCATACACACATCTCATGAACTATTAGCAAAAAAGATTCAGGGATAACATTTAAAAGGGAACATTTCAATAAGAAACTCAAGGCTAGAGGGAAGGAACAGGAAAGTGGGACTTTTTGAACAGCTTTTAAAGATGGGCTGAATGGCCTGTTTCTGTACCCTATGGTTCTGTCAGATATGCGAAGCATGCTCCTGTAGAAGCCCCCTGTGGTGTTGTAAACTTGCGGTCAGGAAAAGGAAGGAAGAGAAAATGTTTTTTCAAAAATGTAGTGAATGTGTCTTTGTGCAGAATGTGATGCCCAGTTGACAGCCTTATACTCCCATAGTTTGAAGAAACTGGTTTATTCGATGACTTCTCTCATTGAGAGATGGACACTGGGCTCTCAGCAGCGAGATGCCAGTGCTTTGTAGGGGAGGGGTAAGGCCCAGAGAGGGCTACGGTGTATCATGTGGGTGTGATGGGGGCAGGAACAGGGAGGCGAAAGCCCACTATCCTCCACCCCAACCCTACGCCCCCGGTAATGGAAGATATTTAAAGCTTCCCTTGGGTGCTAATGCACAGGAAAAGCTCAGTGACCTCCCCGTAATGAGTAATCCTCACCCATCAATACATCCTGTGCTGATCAGCCTACTCTCTCCCTCAACTAAACTTACAACGAGACCGTGCTACTGTCAGCTGTACAGTCAGGGGGAAGCAGGAGTGCTGACCCAAGCATGATTCACAGATGAGAAGTATTTAACTCTGCTCACACAAGACTTTCTGTTAATGGGGAGGCCGACAGCCAGTCGGGGTCTGTTATGTAAGAGACTGGGATAGTCTGCGACCATAAACAGTACACCACCGAATCTTCAACATTTGTTAAAAAAATATAACTGCTATTTGTTCTTTAAATATCATCGTGTCTCACAGGGTGTACACAAATTCTGTTTTTGTTCTTTCAAAACAACTTCTTTCTTCCCCCATGCCTCAGGAGGTGTTTGTGGTATGGTACTTGCCACACTCTCAGTGCCCACACCCAAGTCACTATTTTTCATAGATGTACCTAGGCAGTAAGGAAGCTGTTTGACTGTGCACTCCATCACAGAGAGCTCAACCCCATCCTCACCCAATGTTTGCTCATGTATCAGGGTTCAGTGCAACAGTCAGGAGTGGGATCACTCACTAATTTCCAACTAAATCTTAGCCCTGAGGTTTTTGAAGTTAAAAATTGTAGCAACTTCCTACAGCTTTGACTGAGATCAGCTCACATGGCCCAGACCTTTAAGTGAGACTTATAGAACAGAAACAACACAGAATGGGAGGCCAGTAACTCAACTAGTCGCACTCCCCCATCTTTTCCATGCAGCCCTACAAACTTCTTTTGAATTGTCAGATAATTATTCAAGTCCCTTTGGAAGACACAATTGAATGTGCCTCCACCACACTCTTAGGCACATCCTAACTCCCTTCTAAGTAAAGAATAAATTGCCATACGGCCTTTGTTTTTATTTGCCATTCATCTTAAAGCAGTACCCCCTGTTCAATGATTCGCTGCCAGGGAATGAGTCATAAATTGATCCATAAAGTCAGTAACAGGAAATGATAATATTAACAACAGGGAAGCCAAGGCCAATACAGTCTGCTGAGACCTACTGACTTGAACTTAGATTGAGCTACAGATTATCACTGAAACTATACAGAAAGAAATCTGAATGATACCATTTGACATACTTCTCTTTCATGAACATAAAAATATAATAGAAACTTGAATAGGCCACGCACCCACTGAGAGGGGAGTTCATGTATGGAAACATCATCAACCACAAGTTCCCCTCCAAGCCACACACTATCCTGACTTGGAAATATATCGCTGTTCCTTTATTGTCATTGAGTCAGAATCTTGGAATCCCTCCCTAACGACATTGTGCGTCTACCTGCAGCAAATGGATTGTAGCAGTTCAAGACAGCAGCTCCTCAGACAGCACCTTCCAAACCCATGACGACTACCTTCTTGAAGGACAAGGGCAGCAGATATATGGGAAGACCACACCCTGCAAGTTCCCCTCCAAGCCATTCACCATCCTACCTGGAAATATATCTCCGTTCCTTCATTGTTGCTGGGATCAAAAATTCTGGAACTCCAAAAAAAAGGTTGGTTTGTCAGAATGAACAACATTACTCACGTTTCAACGTTAATCTATTTAAGTAAAAACAGATTGCACGTAACTGCTCTTCAACCCGAAATCAAGGGATGGGCAGTACGTGCTTACCCAGCTTTCAAGCTCACATCCCATGAATGAATTTTAAAAAATACATAAATCTGGAATTAAATGCTAGTCCCATTAACAATGATCACAAAATTACTTGGTTATCATGAAAAATTGAACTAGTTCACTAATGCCCTTTCAGAAATCCAATCTGCATTCTTATCTGATTTGGACAACAAGCAACTCCAGGTTCAAAGCAATGTCATTGAGTTTTACCTCCCCTCTAAAAAGGCCTCGCAATCATTCAGTTGTATCAGACTGCTACAGAAAACAAGCACCGTGGGTGTATTTATACCACATGGACTACATGGTTCAAGAAGGTGGCTCAGCAACAAGGCATAGTAAGAAATTCTAGCCCAGCCAGCAATACTCACATGCCAAAAAATGAATTTAAAAAATTCATTCTATTCCAATTAAATGAAAAAGCTTACAAGAGTTTTGTTCCAAATCCAAAACTTGTAAGATGTGACAACTGGAGAGTAATTGTGATCTTGAATATGAGCTAATTTCTCTTCTATCATCATTTGTAGAGTCATAAACAAAAACAGAAATTGCTGGAGAAACTCATCAGGCCTGGTGGCATCAGTGGAGAGAAAACAGGGTTAATGTTTTGGGTCCAGTGACCCTTCTTCAGATTTGCAGAGTCATACCTGGAATAAAAGCAGATGGTTATGGTTGCTGGAGGTCAGTTATCTCAGCTCCACAACATCTTAGAGTCATACAGCGTGGAAACAGACCCTTCCGTCCAACCAGTCCATGCCGACCACATGCCCAAACCAAACTAGTGCCACCTGCATGCATTTGGCCCATGTCCCTCCAAACATTTCATCTTCATGAACTTATCCAAATGTCTGTTAATTGTTGTAACTGTACCTGCATCCACCACACCCTCTGGCAGTTCATTCTGCACAGGAACCACTCTCTGTTCAAGAAGGTTGCCCCTTATCTCCTTCTTTAATTGTTCTGCACTCATCTTAAAAATCTGCCTCCTAGTTTTGAACTCCCCAGGCTAGGGAAAAGATCCTTGCTACACCTTAGCTATGCCTCTCATGATTTTATAAACCTCTAATAAGGTCACCCCTCAACCTCTTACACTCCAATGAAAAAGGTCCCAACTTATCTTTATAACTCAAACTTTCCATTCCTGGCAATATCCTGGTAAATCCATTTCTGAGCCCTCATGCATCTTTTCAGTACCTACAAGTCTTGGTGTGGGCATCATACCTACAGGGAGGGTACTGCACCTCAAGACCAAGTTTTTAAAAATTCATTCACAAGATGTGAGTGTTGCTGGCCAGGCCAGCATTTATTGCCCAGAGGGTAGTTAAGGATCAGCTATGTTGCTGTGGGGTCTGTAATCTCACATAGGCCAAACCAGGTGAGGGTGGCAGATTTCCTTCCCTAATGGACATTAGTGAACCAGATGGGTTTTTCCCTTGATAATTGAGCACTTATGGGTGATCAATATTGGGTTAGGTTTTAATTCTAGATTTTTTAATTAAATTCAAATTGTAGCATCTGCTTTGGTAGGATTTGAACCCATGTCCCCAGAACATTAACCTAGATTACTAGGCCCATGACATTACCACTGTACCACTGCCTCCTCCTTTGAACATCAAAACCAAAACTGCATTTGGAAGGCTGGCTGTATGTGTAGGAATAGTCAAGTTTCCCCTCATTATTAATCACAAGATTAGCGTTACCATTTGATTTGTGCTTTGGCTAATACAGTTACAGAAAGCAGGCTGACTGCTTTTTGATCTGGCATTTTCCTGCCCAGTCTCACTCCAGGATTTTCTCAGTCCTGCAGTATTCCTCGGATCCCGATAACCATATGTAGCCCAGCCTCAGCCCTCTGCCTTAGCACTGCTGGCCTATCCCAAATCCGGTATTAAAACATGTTAAATGTAGGGAAACATTATATAGAAATTAAATGAATTCTTACTTAAAAAAATCAACCAAGCTGGTCAATTCTTTATTAGTAAATAATTCAAATATATACATAAGAACATAAAGCAGGAGTAGGCCATTCAGCCCCTTGAGTCTACTCCACCAACTGCACTTTCCCACCTGCTCCACATAACCCTTTAACGTGTTACTAATTAAAAATCTATCTCAAGTTTATTCTGCATTTCAGTGTCCACCGCATTCTGCGGTAGTGAATTCCACAGATTCATGATCCTTTGAGAGAGGTAATTCTCCTCCATTCTGCTTTAAATCTGCCATCCTTTATTTGGTATTTAAAAGGTTTCTTGCCATCCCTTTCTGTCCTTGAGCCTTGCCATAACGTTTATGCAGGCAAAAGAACACCTGCTAACAGGTGGAGTGAGAAAGATTTAATGCCAGCCATAATTGTATGAGATTGTTGATTATTGTTGCATTATACTTCTGTCTAAGAGATATGCATACTTCAAATGATAAGTCACCCTTGACTCAGTGTAGTGTGCTCACCTCTGACTCGGAATGCTGTGGGTTGAAGTTCTACACTGGAGATTTGAGCACATCCTTGAGACTAACGTACCTGAGAAGTGCTGCTTTTTTGGAATGCCAAACTGAGGCCTCATCTGTATTCTCAGGTGGATATAAAACATTTAAAGAGGTGGGAGTTGTACTGGCCAATATCATCCTTCAACCAATTTTGAAAACAGAATACTCCGATAATTATCCACAGGAATAAATGTCCCACTTGTTTAAATTGGATTTAGATGAACATTTACAACCTCGTGACCATTCCTTTGTATCATACACTTGGTAGTCATAGAGACTAAACAATATTTCTTCATAATTTCTGAAATTAATAGATTAACATTGTCAAGGTAGATTAACATACGTAAACGTATTGAGCTTCAAACCCTGGCTGAAAAAAAGTTAAGGAGCCACACCTTGTGGATAACTGACCATGGGGTCTGTTACAACTGAACTCAAACTCCACAGTGAGGTTTAACTGTGGAAGATAGATTAATCTGAGGGTGTAACCATATTTATATATTGGTTTTAGTTCCAAGTTTATTTTACTTTCTCTCCTCTCCATATTTATTTGCAGCCCATGTACTTCCTTTGGCATTTTGCAGATTGCATGAACATATAAACAAGGAACAAGAGAAGCCTGCTCCTCCATTCAATATCACTGCTGGTCCAATTGCAACTTCAAATCATTCCTGCTTGCCCCAACGATCTTTCATCTTCCTGCTTCCCAAGAATCTATTCACCTCTGCCTTGAAAATAATCAAAGACTCAAACTCTCTTCATGTAAACGGGTTGGCATCATAGACTTACAACCCTCTCAGGAGAAAAACATCCCTCATCTCTGTTTCAAATTTACTTTATTTTTAAACAGTGACGCCCAGTTCTAAATTTTCCCAATAAAAAGGAAACATCTCTCCATTTCTACCCTCAGGGTCTGACGTAATTTTATTTGTTTCAAGTATTGTAACAGGAGTAATGCTCAACATCAGACATGGGCCTATAACTGCATTCTAATCCCAATGACCACTGAAACACAATCTATGCCACAAAACCCCAAGTTAAAAGGGAATAAGGTGACATATACAAGTTATGCTTTCCATTGATCACGTGTAAAGAGTTCATACAAGATTTCCTTTACATAAAGTCACTGCACTTCAAAAGTAATTCAACATCAAGAATTTCAGATGTTCATAGAATCCCTACAATGTGGAAGCAGGTCATTCGGCCCATTGAGTCCATACCAACCCTCTGAAGAGCATCTCACCCAGACCCATCCCCTTACCCTACCCCTGTAACCCTGCATTTCCCATGGCTAATCCACTTAGCCTACACATCCCTGGATGCCACGGACAATTTAGCATGGCCAATCCATCTAACCCGCACATCTTTGGAAAAAAGACATGTTGACAAAAGACATTTTATAAATATTAGTACTATTGTGTTTGTGAGCACAAAGTTTTGTCAGATCAGCAATAGGATGCTTTCATTATTCTCCTGCTCCATTTACAGGCTTGTGTTTTACAGATCAAACTTCATTGTGAACTCTCATTTTTAACTAGCGCCAAAATGCAAATGAGAACTAAGTGCATGATCTTGGTGGGGTATCACACTGCAGTAAACATGCAGTTGTGTTTCAAATATTAAAGACATACCCCTCCATACCTCAATGGGCTTATCTAATGAGCAGGTGAATCAGAAGAGTTCTCATTCTTATAATAAAAGCAAAATACTGCAGATATTGGAAATCTGAAAGTTTAAAAAAAAAGTGCTGAAATTACTAAACAGGTCTCAGGATCTGTGGAGAGAAAAAGTGAAATAAAGTTTCAGGTGAGAAATGATGGTTCTGAAGGACAGTCACGGTGGATCTGAAAGGTTATTTCTGTTTCTGTCTCTGTAGATATTGCCAGACCTGCTCAGTATTTTCAACAACACTTTTTCCTTAAGCCTAGTTAACACCAATAAAAAAAATCTTTACTGATCAGCAACAGGGGCATTGTAACTAGTTTGAACATCACTGGAAATAAAATGAGGAATCTCATTGTAGATCATCAATGACCAATGTGAAATGTACTTACACAGACACAAGTGAAGGAAAGAATTGATATTCAGTCAACAAATACAGATCCAGGTCAAAATTGAAAAGTGGGTTTAGCACCTTTGTCTGATTACTGTTCGTGTGTAGACCTAATAAATGAGTATTGACAATCAAGACCAATCCTATCCTACCTCAATGACGCAGAGATGCATGCATTTCCAACATGAGTCAATGGATAAGACTTGGTGAGAATTTCATTCCTACTCCAGAGATGTACAGGCCAACGGCTAAGATTAGCTGAATCAGAAACTGGAGATTGAATCTTAAAGTTTTCCTGCATTCTGTGGGTTTGCTCCTGGTCGTCTTTCACCACCACACCATCATACAAGGCTAAGGTCTTACCATTTTTGACGTGCCAGCACACACACAGGTCCAGAAAGCTAATGTTTATTAAAAAGTAACATCAATCCAATACTTTCAATTGATAACTACGAACCATTTATAATAAAGAAATCTTTTGAAGCATTGTGAGATTTTGTGCATCCCAAGTATTTATCAGTAATTCTCAAAACCATTCCAATGTTAACGGCTGAGACCCGATAATTCTCTACTGTTCAAACCAGTCAGAACAGGATGTACGGGAGAAGATTCTAAAATCGGGTTTGACTAGGCTCAATAGAAGTGTTTTTGTCATTTTAGCCACCCATGCAAGGAGACATTTAAAAAAAAAATCAAACATTTGTTATCGGTTTTATTAACCATATATTTATCATCAGGAAGGTATTGTTTACAAGGCTTAAAGGGACAAAAGGTAACTATTCCTCAGAAAACAACAGCAAATTAAGAAAAATACGAACAGGTAAAGATGTGTCAAACCTGGTTTGGCAAGTTTAACACTCCCATTTGCAAACATCCAGACAGACTCAAGTCTATTAAAGGGCTGCCACCATACTTTAAAGTCACGATTCTGGTTTTATTTATCTTTACTGTTTGCAGTTACAGTATTCCAAGTTTTTCAGAATCAACATCCCATACATGCTCATGGGAATCCATCATCATCATCCTCTGCCATTTCTTTTGCAAACTCCAGGTCTTGCTGTTCCCGTTCTCGCCGCTCCTGTAAGGCAGAGATGCCATTTGAAATCTGGACCTTGCATTCACATAAATGCATTTGAAAATTTTATCCATACTGCATTATAATTTTGTATCATATTTCACAGAGATGTTTCCAAAGCACTTCCATTGGAATTAACTACACTGAAGTGCAGTACCTCCTGTTGGGTTGACGTAGATAGGTTGCGTGCAGGAAGATGTCAAAAGCAGCTAAAAGAGTCAGTTAATTTGCTTCTCTTTGGTGGAGCTGGATCAAGGAGAAATGCTGGCCGCAACAGAGAAAATTTCCTGCTCTTTTCAACAAGAAGGATTGTTAAACTATATTTGAACCACCAGAACAGGAAAAAGGGACATGACTCAATACTTGACAAATGGTATCACCAATAAGGAGAAGTCGGTCAGTATTGTACTGTGATTGTTAACACTGTCACAAATTCAGGTCTTAGGAGCAGATGGTGAGCCCAGAACCTTCTGAAGCAAAAGTGCTACATTACTAAGATTCTGAAATGAATGACCCTCTATCACATTAGGCACTCATCCAGTTCTTTTTTATAGCCTCACCATTTTCTTTTCCACAAATCTCTTGTTCTATTTTTACAGAAAAAGCACTAGTTTCGTTTGATCCCCTTAATTTTAATTTGTTCCTCAAGTCCCATGCTCCCAGACCTTTCCTGAATCCAGAGATTTTTATGGCCATGGAAAACTCAAAACCTCAATTAAGTCTTGCCCAGTTACAGAGTGATGCCTAGGAATTTCAAACTTCTTGTAAAATTGCCCTCTTAAATTTAGTAATTAACACCATCGATATTCTTAAAAATAATTCAATGCTTTCTCACAACACCCAAATTAAAGACATTTATATTGATTTGGCATGAATGTTTGACACAACCTTGCAAGTCATGCCTTCTTTGTTTTGTTTAGTGCCTGCAAAAGTGATTTTAACGACCTATCCAACAATTTCCCACAAATCTCCCTCCTCTGCTGTCACTTGAAGCATGTCAGAGAATGGTTACAACAGAGGGGACTACTCAGCTTATTGCGAGTATGCTGGCTCCGATTCCCCCATCTTTCCCTGTAGCTCTGCATGAGTTTTCTCCTCAGGCAATTATCCAATTCACCTTTGAGAGTGCAAAGGTGGCAACTTCGATCACAGCTTTCAGACAGTGTATTCTAGATAACTGCTTAATGTTTACTCATTCTTGTGCTTCCACTAGTTTCATCACTTCGACTGTATTGTCTTGAACTCCATCTGCCATCTCTCTGGCCAATGATATATCTTGTCTAAACCTCTAAGTGCTCATACATCATCACTGTTATTGCAACCATTTGGGTGGCATTCACAGCTCTGGGCACTTTAGAAGTACTCAGTGCTCACCACACATATAAGATAGATAATATTGTGTAGTCCTAATACTAATCCCTGACCAACAGCACCAGTTACCCGTTTCAATGCGCCACCTTTCTGTATTGAAACCAAAAAAAAAGGAGCAATGTAGGCCATTAAGCCCTTCAATCCTCCTCTACCATAATGGCCAATCCACCCTTATGGCTGATCATCCAATTCAATACCTGTTCCCACATGTTCCCCATCTCTTTTCATCCCTTTAGCCTCAGTGCTATTTCCAAATCCTAGGAAATCATACAATTTTTTGGGCTTCACTACATTCTGTGGTAGCAAATTCCACAGGCACATGACTCTCTGGGTGAAGAAATTTGTCCTCACCTCAATCCTAAATTTACTGTGCATCCTTAGACTGCGACCCCTAGTTCTGGATTCCTCCTGCATGTACCCTATCTAGTCCTGTTAGAATTTTATAGGGTTCTATGAGATCCGCTCCCCCACCTCATTAGGATTATATTCGCTGGAGTTTAAAACAATCACTTCAAGCTTAACCCCCCTTGTTTCTGTTTGTAAGGAACCTATATTTGTCTTCACCAATCGTTTTCTCTTCACATACACATAAACATCCAGAGTCAGTTTTTATGTTCCCCCGAAGGTTACTCGCATTCCATTTTCCCTTGCCTGAATTGCTCAGACCATTGAGTATAGGAGTTGGGACGCCATGTTTAAGTTGTACAGGATGTTGGTGAGGCCACTTTTGAAGTAGTGTGTCTAGTTGTGGTCATCCTGCTATAGGAAAAGATATTATTAAATTGGAGAGGGTTCAGAAAAGATTTACTGGGCTGTTGCCAGGACTTGAAGGTTTGAGTTATAAAGGATAGCCTGGGACTTTTTTCACTGGAGCATAGGATGTTGAGGGGTGACCTTATACAAGTTTATAAAATCACGAGGGGCACAGATAAGGTGAACAGCAAAAGTCTTTTCCTATCACGGGTGAGTTCAAAACTAGGGGGCATAATTTTAAGGTGAGAGGAGAAAGATTTAAAAGGGACCTGAGGGGCAACTTTTTCACAGAGAGGATAGTTCGTGTGTGGAATGAGCTGCCAGAGGAAGTGGTAGGTCAAGTAGTGTTACAACATTTAAAAGACGTTTGAATAGGTATGAATAGAAGAGGTTTAGAAGGATATGGGCCAAATGCAGGCAGTGGGACTAGCTTAACAAGGTGTAGGGCTGGATGAACACAGCGGACCAAGCAGCATCAGAGGAGCAAGAAGGCTGACGTTTCGGGCCTAGACCCTTCTTCAGAAATGGGGGAGGGGAAGGGGATTCTGAAATAAATAGGGAGAGAGGGGAAGGTGGATACAAGATGGATAGAGGAGAAGATAGGTGGAGAGGAGACAGACAGGTCAAAGAGGCGGGGATGGAGCCAGTAAAGGTGAGTGTAGGTGGGGAGTTAGGGAGGAGATAGGTCTGTCCAGGGAGGACGGAAGTGTCGGAGGTCCCTCACACCCCCTCCCCGCAATAACAACCAAAACAGAATCCCCCTCGTCCTCACGTACCACCCCACCAACCTCCGGATCCAACGCATCATCCTCTGACACTTCCGCCATCTGCAATCCGACCCCACCACCAAAGACATGTTTCCCTCCCCACCCTTATCTGCTTTCCGGAGGGACCACTCTCTCTGGGACTCCCTTGTCTGCTCCACACTCCCCTCCAGCCCCACCACACCCGGCACTTTTCCCTGCAACCGCAGGAAGTGCTACACCTGCCCCTACACCTCCCCCCTCACGCCCATCCCAGGCCCCAAGAAGACTTTCCACATCACGCAGATGTCCACCTGCACATCTGACAATGTGGTATACTGTATCCGCTGTGGCCTCCTCTACATCGGGGAAACCAAGCGGAGGCTTGGGGACCGCTTTGCAGCGAACCTACGTTTGGTTCGCACTAAACAACTGCACCTCCCAGTTGCAAACCATTTCAACTCCCCCTCCCATTCCTCAGACAACATGTCCATCCTGGGCCTCCTGCAGTGCCACAACGATGCCACCCGAAGGTTGCAGGAACAGCACCTCATATTCCGCTTGGGAACCCTGCAGCCCAATGGTATCAATGTGGATTTCACAAGCTTCAAAATCTCCCCTCCCCCTACCGCATCCCAAAACCAGTCCAGCTTGTCCCCGCCTCCCTAACCTGTCCTTCCTCCCACCTCAAGCCCCACCCCCATCTCCTACCTACTAACTTCATCCCTCCCCCTTGACCTGTCCGTCCTCCCTGGACTGACCTATCTCCTCCCTAACTCCCCACCTACACTCACCTTTACTGGCTCCATCCCCGCCTCTTTGACCTGTCTGTCTCCTCTCCACCTATCTTCTCCTCTATCCATCTTGTATCCACCTCCCCCTCTCTCCCTATTTATTTCAGAATCCCCTTCCCCTCCCCCATTTCTGAAGAAGGGTCTAGGCCCGAAACGTCAGCCTTCTTGCTCCTCTGATGCTGCTTGGCCTGCTGTGTTCATCCAGCTCTACACCTTGTTATCTCAGATTCTCCAGCATCTGCAGTTCCTACTATCAGTGGGACTAGTTTAGTTTGGGAAACTTAGTCAGCATAGATGAATAGGCCAGAAGAGTTTGTTTCAATGCCGTATGACTTGGTGACTTAAAACCCTTCATCCTCCATTGTTCAATTCACACTGCTCCAACTCCTCAGGTCTGTTGTTTTCTCTGGCCAATTAGTGTAAGATCTAACAAAGATGAATACAGTATCTAATTTTCCTCGTAAGCCATGGTTTAGTCACCTTTCCTGTCGTACTTTTGCACGAGACATAAATGAACAATTGGTGAAGATCACTCATTCACTCTTTCAAAGTTTGCCATGGCTTTTCCACTGTCATCCATTCAAGTAATGTTCCCAATCTACACGGTCTACTTTCCAGTCAGACATCATTCCAGCCTATTATTCTGGCATTTATCCTATGGGAACACATTTTGAGAATCAGTCTGTTATGTTGTATGCGTGCCTTCCTGAAAGAGACCATCCCAGTCCCTAACCTTTACCAGAAAGACCTGTAAACCTTTTGAAGATATCTGAACTCGTCAAACATTACCTTCTGAAGCCACCTCTCTAATCAGTTCCTCCAGATAATCTCTGTCACCCCATTAAAACCCCAAACACCTTCCCTACGTTTGTTACTTCCATCAATGGAAACCTCACCTCAGCTGACTCCAGGTCTTTGTTGTATGACTTGGGTGGGAATCGCATTGCCTGTAAAGCAGAAATGGACAATTTAAGCTTTCTAGAAGTTAGAATAAATAAGTTCTAAATGAGAAACCTATCTTTATATTCTGATACAGAAGAACAGCCCTGAGGGGCATTCTGTTTGGTTCTAGAACCAGCATCCTGAACATTAGCTTTGAGTCACATTTGAATACTTTTTATCATAAAGCTGTAATTAACCAATTGCAGCTGGTAGATCAAGCACTTTGTGGCCACAGAGATCTTATTCACTTCAAAGCCAATAACCTAGTGCAGCTGCGTACACATGGCACTGGGCTGCACAATACTGGCCTTTAAGATTGTTTTTGAAAACAAATGACATCAATTGCTACAAAATAACCTGGCCACATTTGTTAAATGTAATGTCTAGTTCACAAAATTAATTACAATTAAACATTAAGGACTGGAGAATCAGATTCTACAAAAGTCGTATAAACTGCACCACAAGGCTATGTTCCTTATTCACTGCTCACTCCTTGTCAAAAACAGCAGCAAATTGGATATGGTACTAGACTGGTCACCCAGAGCCAGAGAATCGGGTTTATGTTCCACCAAGGCAGCTGGGGAACTTAAATACAACTAATAAATATGGAATCAACAATAAAACCCGACCTAATGTATCAGTGATAGTGGCCATGTAACTCGACTGTCATACAAAAACAGCCAGTTCACTTATGCTGGCAACAACCAAATCCAATGAATGCAAAGAAATGTTTTCACCCCTCATACAAATACTGCACTGGCTTCCAATCTACAAGCAGAAAAGGTAGTTTTAAAAAACATGTAAGTGTAATATTTTGCTGAGAAAAGCACTCAGTTCATCTGAAAAACAAGCCAAACAATTATCTGAAAGAGCTGAGCAAGATAATCCAACCTTAAAAGATTTTTGGGAAAAAAAAATGGTTAACGTATTACTCCAATCTGAAAACTATGGGCCAGAATTAATTGTTCATTACATCCTTATTGATCATCCTAAAAAATTCAATTCCATCAACAATGGAAACAGCCAGGTGTGTTTTTGCCTTACTTTGACAGACATGTTATGGATATCCAGACAGAAGGAGATTCTCTGGTGGAATGCCAGCTGTGGCTCTCTTGTGCCATAAATGTCGATGGTCTCTTTAGACTGGACATATCCTCTCTCATGGTTAATAGACGCCTCGATCACTCCATCACGAATGGCCTGGTTATAAAAGAAAATTAGAATTTTTTTTTCTGCACTCTCACTCTCTTCTGAAGTGCAGTCTCATTCTAGGTTTTATGAAAGCCAGCAGCCCTTTCAGTATCTGACGTAAGTGGGCAGCGTGGTGCAAAAGACGAGAAAGTGGATGTTACCAAAAGGTTCAAGCATGCTGGGCCACCGCTAAGGCTAACCCTGTCTGGGTCAATACAATTCAGAGCAGGAATCACTGGATATTGATCAGGTCATTGTCTCCTGTTCACAAGGCAACTTGTTACTGCGTAATAATATTTATCAGACTTGCTTCTTCTCAGTTTATACTGTGCCTCTCCAAAGCTAAGCTCATTCGCAATCCTTGTCCTTTCAGGCTTTTAAAGTAAGAGTTCACTGCTTCATCAGCAAAGCACTGAGTCGTGACATTTCAGCTGCCTTACCCAAATAAAGGGAAAACAAAGTGTTGCTGAGCCTTTACTTAAGTTGACCCCTTCTGCAACAAAATTCAATTCAGAAAGCCACAGCAGGTGAGAACCATCACAATACCAATCACAGGGTTCATAGATTCCTTTAATTTTCCAATCACTCTTCCTTCATTCTCCAACCAGGAGCTCCATTGACATTTGTAACTGGGGCTGCCTGTTGTTAAGATTGGCCCAGGAAAGCTGTAAGAAGGTGCCAAACTCCTGAAATCTGGGCCTGATACAGACAAGCACCAATGCACAACGCACTGACTTCCTAACCCATGACCCCTCACATTATCATCAATCAGAAATCCAACACTGGTTTGAAGAAAAAAATGATAAATCTCTAATATTTTTATGGAAATGTTAAAAAAAAGATTTAAAGAAACGTTCACTATCCTGAAATGTGAATCTATGTTCAAGATTTAGTGTCCTCTACATTAAGTGTGGTGTTGGGAGTTTTCAGGGGCAACAAACACCCCACCTGTGCCACCAAGTTAGCCCACCAGATCAAGCTCCAATCAGCCGTTCGAGAGCTGACCAGCAAACACCTCGGCCTGTCAGACACCTCAACATCAAAGTTCCATCCTGCCAGAAACTGCTGGCCAGAAGCCTACAGGGGCTGGAGATTGGTATGCACCCTGGCCACCCGGTGATAATGCAGAACTGCAATGGCAAGAATGTAAGTAGATTTTAATATTTTGTTTCAAAAAGTGAATCGCAGGATGTGGATAGCAGACCGACGTCAATGAGATTGATACAAATGAAGGGACCCCCACCCCACCCCCACCACCCATAAAACCCAGCACACATCCTCTCCATTGGAAAAGGCAGCCACTTTTAATGCTTGTTGGAAAGGCAAGTGGTGGAGATCCTCAAGTGGTTGTTAATTGACCACTTAAAGGCCTTAATTGATTATGGGTTGGGGATGTCCACTGGTGACCCTCCTGGTTCATATCGCAGCAGCACCAACTCAGCCAATTATTTGAGCTTCCCATCACTGGTCCAGTTACCTCCAAGGAAGGGAAATCCTCACCCTTTATCCTTCAGACACTGATTGATCTGCTGTGCACTTGCAGCGCGTTTTGGTTTTAAATTGCAGAATTAAAGCAACAAATTTTTCTTTTAATCCTCCTACTGAAATTTACCTTGGCAACAATAAACTCAGCATCTTCAGGACTGTCCAGCTGCAGCTTCTGTGCAATGTCAGTGAGAGAGATCCGAGAATAAGATAAACTAATCATTCTTACACCTGTAAGGGGGAGAAAGAGAGGTTTTAAAAATTGTCTATGATTCAAAATTTTTTTAATTATCTCTTATGCTGCAACAGCAAGCATAATCAAAACATACAAAAGATTTCAGAACGTTTATCTTGAGGGGCTGTGGATTAAATGGGACAGACACTGTAGCAGATAGTACTGGAGTTTTGAACTCTGGCCCCCTCAGTTCTCTGCTTCTCTCTCTCAAGCACCAAACTTGCCACTGGCTTCTCAGGTTCCCAGCCTGCCCTTTCTCTTCTTCAAATGGTTAAATATTTTAAAATGCTGTCTCAACTCTAAAAGGTTAATCTGTCTTAAAACCTGCAACAGTGGAAGAAAAGGATTGAGTTTCTATCCCTATGTTGCAGCAACAGTAAGACACTCAACATAAACTAAAATCTTGTGGCACAGTGACAGTGTTCCTGCCTCAGAACCGAAAGGTCTGGGTTCGAGTCTCATCTGCCTCAGAGGCGTGTTATAACATGTCTGAACAGATTATTTCAATAAGTACATGCAATCGGAGAGGAGACAGAAGTAGCATTTAGAAAAAGGGCTGGGGGATCTTGTGATGCAATGGTGGTATCCCTACTTTGAGACGAGTCCCACCTGCTCCAGAGGTGTGTAATAACATCACTGAAGAGATGGAGTGGAGAATAACTATATTCAGCAGCTGGTTTTTAATGGCTCATTTGTAGTGCCAATGTCCCTAACTCTAGGCTAAAAGGCCTGGATTCACAGGTTGATTTAAAAAGAAAGGGCTGTTTTTTTCCCCCAGTAAGAGGAGTTAGTTAGGAAGGGGTAAGAACAGACTGAGGGTTTTATTAAATTATGAAATGCAAATAAACAAATGTGGAAGACAGACAATTCCTGCTTTGGTAAATGGATGACCAACTGTACAACAGTGAATAGTACTTAATCTACTCCAACCCTAGTTGAGATCAGCATGAGCTGAGAATCAAACTTGTAGTTTGTATGGCTTAGTAACACACTCTACAGAATATCTTCTTTGCGGAGTCAATAAGGAGCCTAACAATTACCCCACATTGGGCAGTTTGAGTGGATTGCTATACAAATGTGCACACATTACAAGGACTAGAATATGAATCTCCCATATCAAGAGATCTTTCAAGATGCACTGCCCTGGGAGCAGGTGAAGTAACTAAATAAACAGATGAAAAGCTGCAAATGATTAATAACTTAAGACCTAATTCTTACCTGTTTTGATGACATTGTGTCGCAGGCGGATGATCAATGTATAGGTGCCATCAGTCTGAAATTTCTCTCCAAATTGTTCCAAAACCTGGTTAAACTTGGCCAAGTTTCCCGTTCGCACAGCTAGTGGAGGGAAAGACAGAAATGTGAAGTTATTTGTCCAAATTGAAAACAGCTCACTCAGGGCGACTTTGAAATGCAGCAGATTTTAAACAGAGTTTTTGTTGAAATAAAACAGAAACAGCTCAAAGAAACAAACCTATAAGAAAACAAACATTTTTGCTATAAAACCAAAGAATATAAAAATTAAGAACACAGAAGAATAAACTTAACACCCAATTAAAACAGACTGGAAATAATTCCATTTATTAGTATGACTGAGATCATGAGTTTGCAAGATCAAAAACCTTTAAACTAATTTTAACATTTCTGAAATTAAATGAAGGATATACATTTTTGGCATTCAGTGTCATCAACATGTGCTTCCAGTAGACGGGAGCTTAAAATCCACACGCTGTCCAAACTTCTGGATTTTTGGGCTGATTGGTATGTAGCATGAAGATTCTCAGTTTCAATCTATGTTCTTATAAATTGCGTGCATCACAAGTCAGTGATGGTAACAGTACTAAAAGCAGCCCTATGCAAATCCAGGCCAGATAGATACAGAGGGTCAAATCAACTAATAAGAGCATAAATATGATGCAATTCTCTATTCTTCACCACTGGATTTCCAGGGATTCACCAAGTCTCAGGCTAATCATCTTGCTCTATTCTATCACTACAATGCAACATCAGACCATACTTCATTCAATTTCCACCAGAGACGCCTCTGAATGCCCCTACCAAACTAGGGATAGTTTGTCCTGAAGCTTCACATTCAGTGAGCTCTTGATTGAGGCTGTCCTAGATACTCACAAATCTGACCAAAAAAACAGAAAAAATAAATTTTGATCTAATCAATCTAGGTTGCTTTCAAAACCACAAGGCAGAGATACTAATCCAGAGTCTTTAAAAATGCTGCTGACATTTTAATAAACCAGCAGGTGGAGGCTGAAGCTTCTGATGTGAATATTGAAGTGGACACGGCTAAAAGTAATCTAATCCAAATTAATGAAATTAAAAACCTGCTAAACCTTAACCAAATGTATGATTGTTTTGATCTAATCCAAAGTTAAACAACTGAAGTTTAAACAGCAGCACATATTGGTTGAATACATCGGTCATCTTAAAAGGCACAATTTAACAGTCACTAAGTCATCAATTCCAAAAAAAATGCTAATATGGATCGCTTTCAGGCTGAATTCCACAGCCTTACAGTATGGCTAAACTACTTCTATCTTTTCACCTTTCAGTATTATGGAAAGTTGCAAAGAGAATGGCTTGAGGTGGCACAAGGGATGAAACTATTTACTTCAACTAGATGGTGCTATTGACTGCTTTGTAAGTGACACATACAAGGCAATCTTCACTTGCTGAATTCACAAGAAACTTCAAAGCAACTGGTTTTCCAAGGGAAGAATAAAATGAAATGTGTTTTTAAACTAAAAATATTTGATCGCAGCTGCCTCGTACACACCCTGAGTAAGCAGGAAGTATGGCATCAGGGAGCGCTTGAGCGATGGTTGTCGGAACTGTAGCCTGTCAGGAATCTCACCCAATAGTAACTCCACCACAATCAGCAACTTATGAACCTGGTAAAGAAATACACAGTCCTCATAAAATTAGTTTTGTTAACAGATTTACGAGGCCACCAATGTTTTTAAGATGAATGACATTGAGAGAAAAAAAACATGATATTTGTAAAATGATTCCACTCTATAATTCTTTTTTGACTCACTGTTTGCTTAAAGCCAACTGCAGTGTGCTGTGGTGCCTTTCGCAGAGCATTAGTCAGGGTTCTTCGTGCTTCCGAGTATTCTAATTGAATTGCTTTGATACGACCTACATGCAACAAACTCAATTAATTTTCTAAATCAAACACTTACTTGGATATTACTGATATATCTAATCAGCATGTACAAAGCAGGAGGTTCCAGAAAATATTTCAACACAACGAACAAATTATTTACTGACTGACATTTTGCTAGAATGTTGCAAAGTTTTCAAACAATTTTTGTCACAGTGATTTAAAAGTTGTGGACAGTATATTGCACAATTGTAATACAGGTGTATTTGTCACCTATCTGGTGCGATAGATGATCAGATAACATGAATTGTAAATACTGGAAACACTTCAAAAACAACAATTTAGTCATAAAAAGGGAAAAATGCTGTGTCGTGACTGCAAAAAAACTGAAAGGGCATTTCAGAAGGCACAATATCTCACAAAAGTCTTTATTTTGCTTTCATTCCCAAAGAATTGCATCAGCTATGACTCAGTTTGTAGCACTCTTGCTTCTGAGTCAGGAGGTTGTGGATTTAAGATGCACCCCAGAGACAATGAGCACAAAACTCAGGGCTGATATTCCAGTGCAGTTCTGAGGAAGTACCACACTGTCCATGGTGCCACCTTTTGGCTGAGACATTAAATGGAGGCCCCATCTAGTGGATGGTAACAATTCAATGAAATTCTTCTAAACCGGAGAATGTACCAGTTAATATTTAGCTCTTGATCAACATCACTAAAAAAAAAAAAAAAAAAACAGATTATCTGGTCATTATCACACTGCTGCGTGTGAGAGCTTATTGCGTGCAAACTAGCTGCCATATTTCCTACATTACAACAGTGATTACACTTCAAAAGTACTTAATTGTGCATAAAGCTCTCTAGGATATCTTGAAGTTGTCAAAAGAACGCTACAGAAGGAAAGTTTTCTTTCAAAAGAACTCTTTAGCAGCTACTACATATTGTAAGGCTGGACTGAGACTCACCAGTATAATACAGGTATCTTGCCCACTCATTGTTATTTGCTTGTTCTGGGAAAATGGATTTGGAGACAAGCTTCTCTGCCTGATCATAGAGGTTATACTGCAGGTAGTTTCTCAATAACAGGTTCAGCAGAGTGGCCTGTCCATCAGCATCATGGCGAAGGGTGGCTGTCCTCAAACGTGCATGCAAAAAACTTTGGAAAAAGAAATGGATTATTGAGTCACAAGATTATAAAATTACACCCAAGGTCAGAGCGAAGATACATACCACTCTGCTTTACCATCATACAGTACATACAGGCATTGCCTTTCACTTTGCTCTCTTCCACTGATGGTAGCTTTCATGCTGGGATTCATTGCTTCCACAGGTTTCAGCCAAAAAATCACTTCAGCCATGGAGTACTGAAGAATTATGGAGATACAACAGGATCTGGCCAAAGGGAATGTGCATGCAAAATTCATGGAATGTGAACATTACTGGCAGGGCAACATTTATTGCCTTTGCTGCTTCTCCAGGACCTTAAGGGTAATTCGGGACAGCCCACTCACACCACCCTATTCACCCTCAAAGATTTCCAAGCCTGCATCCTAAGAAAGATACATGGAGGACACAATATAGTTATAAGTCCCGAATAACTAGGCTGAATTCACAGAGCCAGAATGTTAGAGGAGTTAAATATGCTCAATATTACCAAAGAGTTAGCAAATAATAAAAGATTGTTTCACCAATCTGTGAATCATGTGCTTATGGGTTCGCATTAGAAGCAGAACAATGGATGATTACAAGAATCAGAATCTTACAAAAGGTTATTCGACTATGTCTAGTTTTGAAGACAATTTGATTATAAAACACTTAAACAAAGCTAAAATTCTGCAATGCACTGAAGCCAATTTCTACAGCTATCCCCCAGATTCTGTAACAGGTTTGCCAGTACTTGGGGATGTTTTAGTCACGAGTAGCTGTAGGGAACTGCACATCTATAATTTTCAGCCTCTGTTACATACTTAATTCCTTTTCTAATAATTTGTCCCTCACCTCCCATTAGCCAAAACAAACCATCCAAACTCTTGATGCTCAGCTTGAACCCAAGCTGACTTTTAAATCCCAAAGTCTACATATCACTACCTCTCCAACACCGGCAGTATATTTACAATGAGCAATAAAGTTTGGAAAACAAGGAGAAAATATGGAAGGCATTTCTACTCGGGTCTCAGAATCATTGATCTCTAGTGGATCTGACTAAAAGGCATAGGGGAACAGAACCATGTTAGCTAACTCTGATATGGAACCAAGACATATATAATTGCCCAAGTGGCTTTCTGACTTTTTTATGCTTCTATGTATATACATGTACTTTAGCTTTATTGTGAGTTCGCCCAGCATGGTGACCTGAACTCTAAATACAGTATTCCCACTACCAAATGAGCAACTACAGTATACAGATTAAACTTGACATGTTCCTGAACAATTGGATTTAATATCTATCATCTGGAAGCTAATGTGGTAAATTGCTGATTCAAGTACCAAGATATACAAATCCCCAAAACAGTCCTTCATTTTCATTGCTATACTCAGAACTGTAATTTTAACAAATCATTACCGTTGTGCTCAAAGGTCTAAAGTAAAACAACTTTCTCACCTTCTGACTGCATCGAGCTTACTGAGAAATTCATACACACGAGCATGGTAATAATAGCACTTAGCTGCGACCAAGTCTAGAGCCCGGCGATTCTGAGCAGCAATCTTTTGCATCAAATCATCTGAGCATTTCTGTGCCTGTGTTACAGAAAAAAAGAAAATGCCTTAAGCACTGGGTTTCTTTAGTGCCACCTTTCACTCTGTTCTGAAGGTGTTAAATCATACTAGATGTTCCAATATCACTTGTAAGTCAGCAATCTTCAAATGCAGCAGTAAACAATAAGCAGCAACAATTTTCAACCACTGTAGGTATCACAGCTTGAAATCACTGCACTCTCCTGATTCTGTCCCTCTTGTGCACCCTCACTTTTGCATAAGTGTACCACTGGTGGTGGTGCCTTCAGTTGACTGGACCTGAAACTCTAGAATGACATTCCTAATGCTTTCTGCTCCCTCCCCTTAAAACTGTTCCAAAGTTGCTGCTTTGACCAAATGTTTACACTACACCACACCAAAGCCCCAAAGTTTTTTTTAAATAGGGCTTGATGTTTGATGAGTAGACTTGTGAGGCCACTTACTGCATTAAAATTACAATATAAATTAAGGTGATTCAACTTGAGGCCTGCACATACACACTTTACAGACGACAGGCCAGAGGGAACACCTGGGTGATTACCTCAGTGCCTCCTGGTAAGGCAGAGATCAAATGTAATGTGGCAATTGACAGTTCAGTCACAAGTTGAATCTAACCACAGGCTCTCTGGTCTAGAACCTCAAGCTTAATGTTCATCGAAGAAGTGCCTTTATATCAGGTCTTTTGGAAAGTTGGAATGTTACTTTTTTCACGATGAGCCCTGACTAAATTTGAACTGTCAGCAAAGAGTTTCGCCATCACTCTCACCACAAAATCCCAGCCCGAGAAGTTTATGTCAAAAGGAGTTAACTAATATCTGGATTAAAAGTAGCTCTTTTTTTCTATCCACTTAGGAAGTTTAAAGACAATATTTCCATTGTAATAGCGTGGACCAGATTCAAACAAAACAATCACAGAAGAATAAAGATTTTAAATTATGTGAATTGCCAGTTGATTGCATTTATGAAAATAAGAGAAGGCAATGCTATAACTTATGCATTTTCTTGAGTGCGTGGGACAGGATTTAACACTTACCCCCTTTCCCACAACTGTAAAATGGGAAGGGAAGGTGTGGAGTGCAGAGTCTGACACTTTCCCAACCACACTCAGGAGCGTGGAAGGATGGAGAACACCCTGGAGTCCCCAAGGTCATTCGAGGTCCTTATCAGTGGCCACATCTCACCATCAATGTATTCAACCAACAGCAGGCAGGGGCCTGGCCAACTCCCAGATAAAGCTCAGTCGACATGTCAGTGACCTTGCTGATGCAAGAACCCTTCCTTCTTAGGCACGGTCTCAACAAAGGACACTTGCTAGGGCCCCTATGAATGACTCTGGCAACGCTGCCCAATTTACCCGTGTTCTAGAGCTCCAGTGACAATCCTCGCTCTCAGGCTTACTGCAGTTCTAGCAGCTCTTGAGAGGGGGGACACATGCTTCCTTACACCAAGAAATGTGGCATGAAAATGCCCTGATGAACCTGGGAACCCGAATGGCAGCCGATGGGCTAATTAGAAACTAATCTCAAAGGGGTTTCTTGGAAAGGACATGATAGGTTTGTCACCAGCTATCAAACTGACCAAATTCCACTTTTGGAATCAGTTCCTAAAATTCCCACAAACGCAGCACATTAATGCGAGAAGTATGTTCTGGTTATCAGTTACCTGGTCAATTTAGTTGTCCATGGAATAATAGTCAGAGTCTGCTTTGGCTCAATGACAATGCTCTTACGTGAGTCAGAAGACCATCTGTTAAAGCCCCATTCCAAAGACTTAAGCATTTACTCTAGGCTAACTCTTTACTGCTGTACTGAAAGAATGCCATAATCGTCAGAAGTGCCATCTTTCAGATGTGACACTAAACTGAACTATCTGGTCAGGTGGGCATAAAATATTTGCCTGCACTGGTGAAGAGTAGGGACGTTCTTTCCATTGCATGGCCGGGATACAAGTAATTAACAGGTTGGAAAGTGCTTTGAATTGTCCAGTATCTGTGGAATGTTAACTCTTGCTCTTTATTAAAACAAAGATTGATCATTACTGAATTGGTAACTTGGGGACTTTGTTTTGTACAATGTGGCTATCAAACTTCCCTATAAAATAGTAACAGCACTTCAAATGCAATTCTTTGGTTATGAAGGAATTTGGATTATTCAGAGGATGTGAAAGGAGCTATATAAAACCAAGTGTTTTTTTAACTGCTACAAAGACACAAAAACTTTTCTTAAGCAACTTATAAATTAGTGAAACTAGCGTTACTGCTCATTTAAGGTTTTACAGTGTACAACTTTCTGTTGGATGACTATCTTCGAAGTTAAAACTCACTCACCTCAATGTATCGTTTGTTGTTCGTCAAGTAAATGACAAGTAAAAGCTGAAGATAAGCCTCTGCCTCAGGTAAAAGTGGTACCGTAGCTGCTTTCCCCGTTCGAGGGCGAAACTGCACATCTCCCTCTGTATCCATGGGCTTAAAAATAAATAACAGCTAGAAAAAGGAACTGCATTGCATTGTCTTCAGAGTAATCATTTTCAATTGACCAGTCAAAAAATGCTCACCATGCTGGGGATTTAAGGCTTTGTGTGGTACAAAAAAAGACGTACCTCACGCCATACCAGCGAACTTAACAATGCACACACCAACCTTTCAGATAAAGGTGAGAAAATCATTTCACCCGCATTCTTTATCGAAGACAAAGATTGTATACGTTCTGGAAACATGGCTTATTACAGGAGGAGACAGTACTGCGGTGGTAATGGCAATGGAGTAGTCATTCGGAGCCCAAGGCTAAATGCTGTGAGGTACATGGGTTCAAATCCCACTATAGCAGCTGCTGGAATTTAAATCCAATTAATAAACCTGGAATTATATAGCTGTAATGTTGCCAAGAAGTGATCATTCATCGTCATAAAAAGCCAATTTGTTTTATTAACATCCTTGAGGGAAGGAAATCTTCTATCCTTACCTGTTCTGGCTTACATATGACTCCAGACCTAGAGCAATATAGTTGACTCTTAACTATCCTGAGCAAGTCAGTCAGTTCAAGGGCAATTAAGGATGGGCAACATCCACATTCCATGTAAAAATAAAAGAATTATAAGCATTTAATAGTTTAGCTATCCAATCCACGTTAACTTGTCAGCTAAGAAAATTAATTCTAAATTAATATCATTTATATTGATCAGACCACTGATCGCAATTGTAAATTCAACAGTGAATGCTGAACTGCCTTTAGTTTGTCAATTAATCCTACTGGTTGATTTAGTACTTCAAACATTTATGTTTATAACTCTAATGTTAATAAACAATTCTTAATTCACATTTTCAAGAATCAGTAACAAGAGTATAATGATTTCACTCAGCTTGTGCAGATCCTGACAGAAGGTTGGTGTTGCAAATGGTTATATTATCCAAATCACTTGATGCAAGATAGCTTGACAACACATATTTTAGTTTTCCTTTAACTTCTAGGCGGGTGCTAAATGGTAAACTCGAGATGATTCTTTGAAAACTTCAGGTGAATGAGTTAAGCATTCCCTTTTGGAAACAATAGGAATAAGGAGGATAAGTGGAATTGAGGTGGCGATTAGCCACGAATGATGGAATAAACTAAAGGGACGAATGGTTACTTCTGCCCTGATTTGTCTAATGCATTTGATGAATTCCTTGTCCAACTAAATAATCACCTTGGATTTGCACATTAACAACATTAAAGCATCTACCAAATGTTCAGTGTTCAACACAAACCTCTTCGAGAAAAGCCAGAAGGAAATCCCGCATCGAAGTGTTTGATACAAAGAAACCATTGATGGCCTTGTAAAGGACGGTGGGGTTCAATCTGCGGCAAGTTGGAGGAAGTGCTCGCAGTGCCCGCAAGACAAACCGTGGCTCTTTACTTGAAACAGCTTTCTCAATCTGCTTCACGTGTTCTTTGATATCTGAAAGGAAAAATATTAATGCCTTGTTTCAAACTACCTGGAATTACGTGTGTTTTGATGTTGATTCCTACCATCAAGTCCTAGCATCCCTGTGATAACTGAGAATTTCCCACCCACGCTCAGCTGCCTCTTTACAAAGTCCTACTCTCCATGCATTTCTTTGGAAGACAAAATCTTAAAAAGAGATCAACCTCACTTCCTGTAACATCTTCCCAGTGTATTTTACTGATAACATCCCTACTGTTGCGAAAATGTATGAGCACAATGAGCTAGTCCATGCATCTCTAACACACTGCCCATATTGCTGGTGGTTGTTTGCCAGACACTTCAGAATACTAACTCCATTCTCTGCTCAATGCGAGGGTGCAGACTGTAGACACATTACATGAATGCCATGGCTATGATTCAAAATTCACCTCATTCTCCAATGCCCTGAAAACGTAGAGGCAATAGCCCTAACAGTCATCGTTCTCTGCACTACACAACAAACTCTTACGTTCTTTGAAAAGCTGCCAGTTCTATTAATTCCAATTGATTACATCTACAATAACAGAATCATTCTAATAGGATCCATTTCTAGAGCAGGTTCCTCCAATGTTCATTATAAGACTGACGTTGCAATGAAATGTATTATACTTGATAATTTCTGAGGCACACTATCAGCTGGCCATCTGTGCGTCTCTGAATACAATACGCAGTATGTGAAGGCACTTTTAAACAATAGGCATTAAACAGGAATGAAGCAACAGGTTTGAGGATGACTAATACTTGAATATTTAAATTCCAAAACAATTGAAATGGTGAAAAACACAACCTGTGAATTTAACTTAACTAGAAACCACAGAAAATTTCAAGACATTGCCCTGTGATTGCCCTACTGTTAAGACATAATAGAAATAAAAAAAAATTTCACCTTCAAATTTTTTTGTGACCTTGCCCCATCACCTAGCCTCTTTTATCCCTAAAACCAAACGAATCACATACCTCTTTTCCCTATTATTTTGACCTCCTGCACAATTTCCATTTTCTTTGACTCACCTCTGACATTGGAAATCAATCAGTTCATGCATCAAAGTTAGAATTTTCTTCCAAAACTCCTTGGCTTCAACACTGCCCTAAGAACCTCTGAAAGTGATCTGTATGATCTGTTTTGTCAACCTTCTGAATATCTCTGTCCTACGTCTAGTGATTACAGTAAATTTTGGCCTATAAATCAGGCCAGCATATAAGGCAGCCAGATTCTTCCAGCACCCCATAAAAAATCAAGTTTTTGCATATAAAAACAAAGTTGCTGGAAAAGCTCAGCAGGTCTGGCAGCATCTGTGAAGGAGAAAACAGAGTTAATGTTTCGGGTCCGGTGATCCTTCCTCAGAACTGTTTTTGCGGATATTTGGCATACAAATCAAGCCTACTTTTTGACCACAACATGCTACATTTGCATTAGTAGTCAGCCACAATTCTTAAGGGACTATGGGGAATGGGTAGGAAAGTGGGGATGAAGCCCAAGATCAGCCATGATCTTATTGATAGGCCATTGCTTGTACCCCTGCTCCTGTTTCTCATGTTCTTTAAATGTATTTTACATATCAGTACCTTATAATGGAGCATTAGGGAACAAGCACACCATACAGGCTGTGAATGCTAATAACGTTTCAAAATGGTGGCTTGTTTTTGTATGTGTATGTGGGATCCCAACTTTGCGGTGTTAAAGTTTGACTGATATCCCAACGTTTACAGTGGGGTTCTGTAGCACCCTGGAGGTTTTTACCAACTCAAGGCTCCATATAAGTAACTTGTTTTTGACAAAAACTGGATTATTTCCACAGCTTTTTCTCCACTACTTTACACAAAATGAGATAAGAAACCCTGTTATTTGTCACTGTCAAAAAGGTCATCATCCTAACGATGCTATTAATGGAGTAATAAGTTATGATAGAAATTAGACAGGTATTAGGTTTGACAGTAAGGCTTTGGGCATTGGACTGATAACCCAGAGATTGTAAATTCAAATACCACCATGGCAAGTATAAAACTGAAGTTATCAAGTCTACAACTTGTTGTTGTTTGTAACTTGCATTAGGATAAAGCACTTACTGTCTTTTGCACAAGACTGTAGCCAAGAAAATTTATGAGATTGTTGTAAAGTCCCAACCAGCTCACTAAGAGAACTTGATCAGGCTTGCAAACAACTGATACATCCAATTCGGATTGTTACAAAATAGAATTGCTGGATGCAAAATGATTGAAATTCATCTGATTCAACAATTGTTGGCAAATTATTTCAAGCAATCTTTATTAGGCAGGGCCCTTTGGAGCATTGATATACACAGGGATCTTGGGGTGAAAGACCTTTGCTCCCTGCAAATGGCCACACAAGTAGATAAGGTGGTAAAGATGATGTACAGCATGCTTGCCTTCATCGATTGGGGCAATGAGTACAAAAGTTTAGTTAGGCTGCATTTGGAGTATTGTGTGCAGTTCTGGTCACCACGCTATAGGGAGGATGCTGAGGCTTTGGAGAGGGTGTAAGAGAGATTTACTAGGATGTTGCCTTGATTGGAGTGTACAGGCTATAAGGAGAGGTTGGAGAAACTTGGATTGTTTTCACTACAGCATCAGAGGCTGAGAAGCAACCTAAAAAAATTCTGAAAGACATGAATAGGGTGGGCCATCTTTTCTACATAGTGAAAATGTCAAATACTGAGAGGCATAGGTTTAAGGTGAGAAGAGGATAGCTTAAAGGAAATGTGCAAAGTAAGTTTGAATTTTTACACAGAGGGTGGTGGGTGCATGAACATGCTGCTATGGGAGGTGGTAGATGCAGATACAATAGCAATGTTTAAAACATTTAGACAGACATATGAACAGGCAGGGAAAAGAGGGATATGGACCATATGCAGGCAAATGGGATTAGTTTAGATTGGCATCATGGTTGGCACAGACAAGGTGGGCCGAAGGGCCTATTCACGTGCTGCGCTGTTCTATGATCTTGACACTGGAGGGACTGTATGTGAAGTGTTGGGCAAAGTTTTGGTCACCTTACTTAAGGAAGAATGTAAACGTGTTGCAGATAGTTCAGAGAATGGTTACTAGACTGATACCGGGAATGGATGGGTTGCCTTCTGAGGAAAGGTTAAAAGAGTAAGAGGTCTAACTAAAGCTGAACGTATTGTTGTGTAATGGTGTATTTGATGTGCAGACTGCACCGTCCCTAATCCACAAGGGTACTCTGTCTGGGATAGTTTAAGATGCATAGTGATAGGTTTGTGTGGGGGAATTTTACTCTCCAGGATCATCAGACCTATGGAGCTTTCAATTCCACTTACTGCTCATTTTATCACCTCTATATATTTATCTATTCTTTCACTGGATATGGGTGCTGCTCAAAAAGGCCAGCATTTATTATCCCCTTGAAAGGAGATAGTGGCACAGTAGAGAAGGCACTGGACTAACAAACCAACCTGCTGCTCTGGAACAAAGGTTCGAGTGCCACTTCTGCTGCCACTGACATTTAAATTCAATCAGTAGTTAACTGAATGTGGAATACAAATTAACCTTGAACTCAGTGGCTTTCTAGGTGACCCCAGAGAACAAATAAGACTCAAGTTTATTGCTGTGGGTGTGGAGTCACATGTAGGCCAAATTTCCTAACCCTGAAGCACATTAATGAATCAGATAGGTTTTTACAACAATCATCGATAGCTGGTGTGCTCAACATTAGAGACTAGCTTTACGATTCCAAATTATTAGATTTAAATTCCAGCAGCGACCATGGTGGGATTTAAACAAGAATCCGACAACATTAACCTAATCAACTGGATTGCTACAGCTATATATCTATGACCAAGGGGACTGAGTCATGCTTGACAGCAATAATCTTCTTTATATGTTATACACGTGATGATGCAGTTTTCTGTACCTAATCCCCACTGTTTAACTGAGATAATTTAGGTCGAGAGAACAGAGTTAACGTTTCGGGTCAGAACTGAGGAAGGGTCATCGGACCCGAAACATTAACTCTGTTTTCTCCCTCACAGATGCTGCCAGATCTGCTGAGCTTTTCCAGCAACTTTGTTTTTGTTCCTGATTTACAACATCCACAGTTCTTTTGGTTTTTAATTTAGGTCGAGTTTACTCGGGGATAATTCTTTGTGGACATTTTACCCAAGGCGTGCATGATGATATTCAGTGTTCTCTGCCACCCTCAGTCCCACTCTGATAGACTGAGACGGTTGAGTTCAACATTTGTGGATCTTTACACCACCCCCAACCACAATCATCCAGCTCTCTGTCCTCAAACCTCTACTGTTTAACAGGGATGTTTTAGAACACAAACTACTCCCCCCCGCCACAGCAATGAGGTTCAGTTCGTTCCACCCCAACTCTGTTTGCATCGGATTGAGATGGTTGAATTTATATCTTACTATTTTAGCCTTGCCTTAGTCCTCTCCTCCATACCCCCACTGTTTCAATGGGATATTTTAATTGTAGAACTGACTGTTCTTTTTGGATTTTTAAAAAAAAAACTAAACAAGTCCCACCCCCAACAGACACACACTGCCAGTGAGATTCAGTTCTCCCTGCTCCTGAGACGCACTCTGGTTAGATTGAGATGATCTAGGTTTATTATTTGTACATATGTATTTCCACATCCATTATTCAGAAACACCCCCACCCCACTAAATCCCCAGTGTTTCACTGGGAATATTTTAGGTGTGGGACTGGTAAATTCTCTGTGGATATTTTTATCTCTAACCCACCCCACACCATGCTGGGGTGAGGCACAGTTCTTTCTCTGACCAACTCTGTTTGGATTGAATTCATTACTTGCAAATATTTTAAACACCCGCCCCCTCACCCCAGGACAATCCAGTTTCTCCCCCACCCCCTGTCTAACAGGGATATTTTAGGTGGGCTTCGGGGTGGAGGGGGAAGGCGGTATCTGATTGCTCTTTCCGGATATTTTACCCTCCAAGGTGATCAGGTCCAACTCTTTCTGGCTCTTCTCTCCGCTCTCGACCTGCTCAGCCTCGGGCTCGGCGGACACATCCTTCATTTCCACATCCCCGGGGGCAGGAGGCCCAGCCGCCAGTTTGGCCTTGTCCGGGGCCGGCTCCTTGGGCTTGTGCTTCCCGGCCGTGTCCTTCATGGCGGCTGCTGGAGGCTGGGAGAAGGAAAGGCCGGAGCGGGGCCTAGCTGGAAGGAGCCGGGGTGGCGATGGCAGGCCTCGAGCTGCGGTCTCTCTCGGTCTCGGTGTCCGGGGTCCTCTCACCGCCCCTCTACAGCTCCGTGTGTCTCCGCGATGACTGGGCACAATCTCCCAGGCTAGGCCGCACCGCCAGTCACTCACAATCCACCGCCGCATCATCCACCCGCAGCCACGCCTCATCGAGTGCAGATTCCTAACACCATCGATCAATGGATGGATGGCAGGAGACTGTTGTTTATATTTCTGGTCAATTTGTGTGCCTCCCCCTTGGATCTAATACTGTCTCTAATGATTTGGCCGCCTTACGGACCCCTCTTCTTGCTGCCAATGTCCCAGGGAAGCAGAAACCCCACACCAGTCTTTTTGAGCCACACATTCATTTCTTTCATCTCAATTGGCCCGGACCAATATGCACATCTCGGGTAGCAATCCAACAATTGTTACCTTTGAGGCTCTGATTTGATGCCTACTTTCTCACACTTCTCCAGCCGGACGCCTCTTTTATTTCTACCGTTGCCAGGGGTGGGGGTCATTGGTACTGAGGTAGGCCACAACTCGTGGATCCTTTCCCCTCCTACTGCAAGTTCTTCTCCAGCCCAGGGAAGATGTCCCAAACACCAGCAATGGGCAGACAACACAGCCATCAGAACTCTCACTCTTCGTCACAGTGTCACTGTATCGTCCTACCTACCACAACATTCCATTTCAGTGGGTTGGTTAGCTCAGTTGGCTGGACAACTCATTTACAATGAAGAATAACACCCAATTTTCTCCCCACGCTTGAATGGTTTCCTGTACCACAGTGCATGGTCAGTTAGCTGATTCATCTTTAGCCAGGGTCTCTGGCTTACTCGTCCAGTAACATGAGCATTATGTCACTGTCTCCACCTTTATATTGTATTTATGCAATATAGACCGAGGCAGTTGAAGAAGACATCTCACTACCACCTTCTCAAAGACTACTAGGGTCGGGTGATAAATGCTGACCCAGCTAGTCCCAATCAATTTTTTAAAAAAAGGAAATTAAAGGGAGCCGAAACATTTTTTCATTAAAAGTGTCTGAAGTTCACTGCCTGAACTGGTGCCGCATACAACTCTAAACATGTTTAAGACAAAGCAGCCAAAGGAAAATCTTTTTTTGAAGTGTGGTCGCTGTTGCAACAGAGGAAACAGCAGCCAACATAAACACAGAAAACTTCCACAAATAGCAACGTGACAACCAGATAATTGGTTTTTGAGACGTTGGTTGAGGGATTAATTGTTAACCAGAACAGCAGGGATAACACCCTACCATGGATTTATTTTGAAGAACAATTCTTTGCATGAGTACTGAGGGATCTCTTACATCCAGTTAAGATGTGACCTTGATTTAACATTTCATCCAAAAGATGGCACACTCTTACAACACATCCTTAGTACTGCACAGTCATTTTACATGCTTTGGATCTGGAGGGCGCTTGGACTCAAACCTGTTGACCAACTTTTCTGAAGAAGGGTCTAGGCCCGAAATGTCAGCTTTCCTGCTCGGCCTGCTGTGTTCATCCAGCTCTACACCTTGTTATCTCAGATTCTCCAGCATCTGCAGTTCCTACTATCTCTGGACCAACTGCTACAAACTGAACCACATCCGACATGATAAATGACATGATGATTAACAAATGCCTGGATAATCTGCTTTCAGTAGAGTCAGCTTATAGTGAAAGGTTGGCAAGGATGAAACTACCGAGAAAATATTTACTGTTTTAATACTGGACTTCTTTAGGGTCTTGAATACTGCTGTTAATGTAGTTTCTGAATGATTGGTCCATGGGAACTGCACCTAGTCTGGTTATATGACAACCATGGCAAAGTATAGCCGTGTCTATTCTGGTCTCAACAGTCCGCTCCGGCATTCTCTAATAATTTATCAGCTGGTCTGACTTTGTACTTGAGATTTGGAGCGGGACTTGGAAGCCAGTCAGAGCTGAGTCTGCTACCAGCTGGGCCACAACAGAATAAAAAGGTAGGAAATAAATTTTCATTGCCAAAAGAGAAGTTGGATTTTTTTTCCCAAGCCATGGAACATCCCACCAGTAACACATTGTTGGAAGTAAAATCAACGGTTCATTTCAAAAGGGAAGTGGATAAATATTTAAAGAAAAAGAGGGTAAAGGAATGGTGCAGGGTGAAGTGAGTAGTTCTATTGCAGCTGGTGTAGGCAAGACCACCAAATGGCAGCCTTTATACTACAAGGTTCTATGAAACTGTAGACAGCATCATGTTTGTATAAAAAGGTGAGAAATCATTTAAACTATTTGCCACAATCCACATAATAGACAGATTAAACAGATTTACTTTAGAAACCTCAGAACATTGAGCAGATCATTGTTGGCATTTGGTTTTCCTATCCACAACCCCTGACACAAAAAGGTTTTAGATTTTCCCAGTGAACACGCAAAGGGTAATTTTGTGCTGCAGTGCCACACCCAGGTAGAAAAGGTTCAGACTTGTCCATCTTCATTTGTTAGAATCCTTGCAGCCAGGAACTTGCACCATCATTATGCTTCAGCCTACTACAAAAGCCAAGTATTGTGGATGCCAGAAATCAGGAATAAAAACTGAAAATGCTGGAAATAGAATCCCTAAAATGTGGAAGCAGGCCATTCGGCAGCTTAATCGGCAGCTGCACTGGGAGACAGAGAGAGAGAGAGAGAGAGAGAGAGAGAGTGAGTTAACATTTCAGGTTGATGATTTGACAGATATGACTAAAGAAAGCAAATGCTGACAATAGCATCCGAGGAAAGGTCCTTGACCTGAAATATCATGTTTCTCCATCCATTGATGCATCCAAACCCACTGGGTATTTCCAGCACTTTGTGCTTCGTACACAAGTCAGAAATAAAACTATCATTCCATTCACTGAACCAACAGTTAACTGGGTAAAAACAAGTGACCAAGAATCACTGATGCAAACCCAGGTATTGATCAGCAAACAAAAAGGCCCTAAAAAGTGAATTAGAAAACCTCCACATTCAACTTCAAACTTTGAGTGACTTCATATTTTCCTTAGGTAACACAGTGTAG
>NC_063361.1:26818820-26837196 GCF_021869965.1 Rhincodon typus | reverse complement strand
TCCCATGTCCAAGCCTCCCTCTTATCCCCACCTCCTTGACCTGACACCACCTCTCCATATTCTCTCCCATCTATCCGCCCTACCCTTCCCACTGACCAATCCCACTACCTCTACTCGCCTATCACCATCCCACCTACCTTCTCTATTTCTGAGCTCCCTTTCCCCCTCCCCATTTCTGAAGAGGGGTCCTGACCTGAAACATCAGCTTTCCTGCTCCTCTGATGCTGCCTGGCCTGCTGTGTTCCTCCAGCTCCACACTGCGTTAGCTCAGACTCCAGCATCGACAGTTCTTACTATCTCTTCATATTTTTCTTAGAGCCTTTAGCCCCAGCAGAAATTACTGTCTAGAGATCACAATGCTAAATGATCAGGCTTCAGAGGGAATCACAGATACATAGAATCCCTATATATGGAAGCAGGCCATTCTGCCCAAGTCCACACAAACCCTTGAACAGCATCCTGCCTAGACCCACACCACCGCCCCCCTCTCCATTCCTGTAAGCCAGCATTTCCCATGCCAAATCCAACTAGCCTTAATGTCCCTGGACATCATGGACAATTTAGCATGGCTAATACACCTAACCTGCACATCTTTGGACTGTGGGAGGAAACTCTCACAGAAATGGGGGAAACGTGCAAATTCCACACAAGTTGGCCCAGGGTGGAATCGAACCCAGGAGCCTTGTGCTGCGAGGAAGCAGTGCTAACCACTGAGCTACCATGCCTAATAAACGATTTTAATTATTTTAGTATTATTATAACAGTATTACAATTCTGGTCACCCTGCTATAGGAAGGAGGTTGCCAGGACTGGAGGGTTTGAGTTACAAGGAGAGGCTGGGACTTTTCTCCCTGGAGTGTCGGAGGCTGATGGGTGACCTCAGAGGTTCATAAAACCATGAGGGGCATGGAAAGGGCGAATAGCCTAGGTCTTTTTCCCCAGGTTAGGGGAGTTCAAAACTAGACAGCGTAGGTTTAAGGCGAGAGCAAAAAGAATTAAAAGGAACCTGAGGGGCAACTTTTTCCACACAGAGGGTGGTGCGTGTATGGAATGAGCTACCAGAGGAAGTGATAGAGTTGGGTACAATTACAGCATTTAAAAGATATTTGGACATGTACATGAATAGGAAATGTTTACAGGGATATGGGCCAAATGCAGCAAATGGGGTTAGTTCAGTTTGGGATACTTGGTCAACATGAACGAGTTGGAACAAAGAGTCTGTTTCTGTGCTGTAAGACTATGAATGGTTTCAATATGCCACTCATCTGAAAGCAACTAGAGTTGGTGAAAACAGCAGGCTTACCAAATAAAGAGAGTGATGTGATCTATACCAAAATCCCAATAAGAAAGCTTCAAAAGCACAAGAATAAAAATTAAACCTCCACCAATGACATTCAGGAGCAGTGTGTATTGCAGACATTCACCAATGATCCTTAGACAGCACCTTCCAAACCCATGACAATTTCCATCGTAAGGACAAGGGCAGCAGATACATGGGAACACCACCACCTGCGAGTTTGTCTCCAAGCCACTCACCATTCTGACTTGAAAACACATTGCTGTTCCTTCACTGTGGCTGGGTCAAAATCCTGGAATTCCCTCCCTAATGGCATTGTGGGTCCACCTACTGCACACAGACTGCAATGTATCATAGAATCCCTACAGTGTGGAAGCAGGGTATTTGGCGCATCAAGTCCACTTCAACCTTCCGAAGAGCATCCCCTCCAGCCCCAAACCACCTCCCTTCACCCCCACCCCCAGTAATCCCTGTAACCTTGCAATTCCCATGACTAAATCAGTTAACTTACCCATCCCTAGACGCTATGGGAATTTAGCATGGCCAATTCACCTAACCTACACATCTTTGGACTGTGGGAGGAAAGCCACAAAGACACTAGCAGAATGTGCAAACTCCACACAGACAGCTGCCCAAGGGTGGAGTCAAACCTGGGTTCCAGGTGCTGTGAGGCAGCAGTGAGTGTTAACCACTGAGCCTCTGTGTAGTTCAAGAAGGCAGCTCACACCAACTAGAGATGGGCAATAAATGCTGGCAAGTCAGCGACACCCATGTACCACAACAGAATAAATAAAATAGTCATAAGGGCAGATTTTGCTATTTCTGTAGTTTGAAGATTTCTAAAGTTCTCTATATAGCATAAAATGGCTGTTACAATGTCACTGAGACTTAACAGTGAGGTAGTAACTGAATGGAATGGGGTGGTGGGGGAGTATTGAGGTTTAGGAATTTAATGTAGTTTACTACACATTCTGCATTGCCTGTCTCTGCTATCAATATGCTGGCAAAGTTCAGCTACAGCATAATCTCCCACTTAATTTTGTCTTTTATTGATATTGGATAACAAACCTGGGGGCCAATCAGATGTCTTCCATCTTACACCCCCTCTTTCATCAATATTATAAGCTCCAGTGAATGTTTTAGTATACAATTGCTGTAAATGTATGAACAAGAAAGGAGACTGCATAATTACATGAATACTGTCCTTTATTAAATATCAGAATACTGTACAAAGGAGTAATAAAAATATTATTCACACTTTCTTACAAAGATCTAGATGAAAAAACATCTATGTGCAGAAGGGCAGTTGGGATACAAAACCCTTTTGCCACCAGATATTTAATTAGCTCTTATTTACAGGATGCTCAAACAGAAAATCACTAGTCCCCAATGCAAATAATTCTTCAATGGTTAATATCACAATTGATTGACTGGTATAAAATTCAAAAGGCCCAGCCTGCCACATATTTAATTTAGATTCAACCAAAATAGTTTTGGTATTCGTACCTTTTACAGCCACTATAAAAATAGTGCAGGAATTTGACCCTGAATTGTTTTAAAATACAACATCAATTCCCACATTTGCTACTTTATTTTTGGAGTAAGGGTAGCACTGGTACTTAATTAGTACTAACCCATAACCCATTAATATTTATGATACATACTGAAAGTGGAAGGGAGTTGTAGGTAAAGTAAAAGACCATACTGTTTTTCACCACAAAGTTTAGTTACTTTTTGACAATCCAGAACCCATCAGAATACTATAAAAACAGCCGTGTATTTATTTACCAGAATTCAAAAATTCAAGGCGTTAATCATCTTGTACAAGGCATCAGATCAACAAAGCAATATCTTAAAATGTTTAACAAATCCTGAATACCGTAGGCTAACCTTTTCACTGGCATATCCTTTCACAGAGTTTGAAATAACTTGACACAAACTAAGTCATGTGAACGACAGAATTCATTAATAGTCAAAATAAAAAGCAGAGGATTGTATTCAATCTGTGCTTCTGCAGGATCAGAAGAGTGACAGGGTTAACCTGCTGCAGTTGTTAGCTTGTTTGGTAAGTAAGGTGTTTTAGTTTCAAAAATTTGAGAGAAGTTAATTTGAAGATATTTATTTAAAGTCTATAGTCCAATTGGTTTCTCAGTTTCCTTCTCACTGTAGGAGATCAGCATCGGCTTGTAAACATTTTAAAAAAGTGCAATTTGAACATTTCTTCTACAACTGAATAATAGTGCAAGAAAGAGGATTATGGTTAAATTCCAAGATTTAGAAAACACTGTAAACTTTTAATTACTGCCAATAATGGGGCACTCCGATTATGCTGGTAGACTATTCCTGACAAAATACCTCAGGACACACTTCTCAATGCAAGCATAATTTTTAAAGATTATAAATATGGCAGATTTCTTTAAAAGATCAGGATTTTTCAATATTTTGGAAGTCTTGTTCAAAAGTAGCAACATACTTACACGTGTACCTTAGCAGGGAATGAAAGGTGGGAATGGAAATGGATTTACTTCCTACTCATAACATATGTTCTACTCCCATATTCCACCAAACCATCAACACTGTCAGCTTCTCCAGGTGCCCACTATTGTTATGTGACCATTCAATACTTCTATGAATTGCTATTTAATTCTAGTTATTCATGCATGAATCTTTTAGAGATTCAGCAGCATGGGGAAACTGAGTTCAATTACCTTCTTGCCCAACATCCACACTAGCACATCTCCAGATGAAGATGGCTACCCAACTGTTTTTGCAAACAGACTGATTTTCCACCTCGGTGGACCTAGAAGCAATTAGACCAACAGTAGGCTCTTACCACTGTCCCAACTACAGTTAGTTGATCTGACTGGAATCAAAAGTGGGGCACAATCCTGGCCTCTTCCTCCTTCCCAATCTACATGGCTCAGATATTCACCATTGGGAAAAGTAATACTTCACATCCGCTAAAGCAACCAGCACCATCAGTATCAGGTACTCTGGATCAGGATAGCATAAATCAGATGGTCAGGGAATTCATCATAGCTATGTGTCTTAATCCCAACTGCATCACTGCAGTAGGATTTCTAAGATCAGCAACCTTCACTGTCTTGGTGGGCTTTGCCAAATCACTCCAATCAGGCAGTTTTACATTCTTAGCAACTGGATTGAAATTGAGAATGTTAACTTCAGCTCTTTCCTTCCACATAGTTCCAAAACCCAATTCCTAAAAGCCAAAAGTTTAGCAATCTAACCCACCAAACCAGTAAGGGCCTCAACATCTAGGCATGCCTTCAATTCCCTTGCTATGGGACATGTCTTCATATGGTATTGCTTAAAAACATGATTCACAGTGCTGTCATTTTGTAGTCCTAGCAAATCTGCAAGGAATTCCAGCTGTACTAGTGTGTACTTCAAGTGTGCAACAGGTATATCACAATATAAAAGTCAGGTACATTGCTGCCATCCAGTAAAAACCAGGTGAAATTCATACACATCTCGTCAGCCAGTCAAATTACAATGTAGTCTGACAGAAAAACAGATCAGATACAACAACCAGCATTACATTTTGTTTCAAAAGGAAAGCAAGTTAGGCAACATGGCAAACTTAAAGGAAAATGCATGTTTGCTGATGTTTGCAATATTCCAATTTGTTTTTGAATGTTAAAAAAATAATCATTCTAAGATTCCATACAAACAAGCCCTGGGGAGACTAACTTAAGTATCCAGCCTCAATCACTGCCCTCATTAACACACAGGATCTATACTATTTAACACTTTACATTAAAAAAAAATCCAAAAACAAACACCTTTTTAAATCAAGCATTCATAAGCTGTGATTCAAAACACATCATTACGATTGTTTACATTCTTCCAAGTAAATTTTCTCTCAAACAACACTGAACGAGATAGAGAAAAAGAAAACAAAATAAATAAAATTATCTGCAAAAGATACTAATTAAAAATGCACAGTAAGACCAGCACTGTTTCTTCAAAGAGGCCACTAAGCCAATAGACAATGTTTCCATGTACCTCAATAGAGTGAAGGATACCTAATCAATCCTGCCATTTTGGAGCATGCATGATTTTCGAATCTTCAGCAAGTGCATCCATTGTGACACTGAAAACAAATCTTCTGCAATTATCATTCAAAATGATACCTTCACAAATCTACTTTCATTACAGTATTTACACATTAAACTTTTACATCTGCTTGGTCATAGTGGACAGCAAGTTTGCACACTGCAACAACTAAATGTTTACAATACCAAAATTTCCTCACTTAATAATGGCAAATCAAGGCATCAAAAATATCATTTGTGAAAATAGGATCTACCGGCAGTAAACGAAAAAGCAGGCTTTCTATTCCGAGCACTGCAAATATTTAATGAGATACCTGAGCAACCAACATGAGCTGCTTCATTCACGAATATACTATTCATAATAAAAAGTCCATGATAAGAGATTATGGGGTGCAGGTGTACAAGTCCTAATATCTGAACACGATGTGCCCTTGCTGCTGACGGCTGTTCTAAAAGTGTTTTCTTTCACACGCGTCATCATGCTGCATTCAGTACTTGTTGATGCCAAAGATTCTGACTCCGTGAAGTTGAGGCAGCTTTGGGATGAGGACGCTCATCAGCGAAACTGTATTTATAACAAAATGTAACTTGTCGTATTTTGTGTAAAAACTGGTAAGAAAATACCTGTTTTTGAAACAAAAAAAAGACAAAAAAAATCAAAAAACTTTCCTGAAGATTTGGCAGCATTTTCATAAAACCTAACATCTTTTTATAGCTTTTAGGATTCTAACACCGGAAAGATTTTAAATGTTGATAACTCCTATCTTATTTCTAATTTATTTTTTAGACACTAAGTAATGCTACTGCTTTTCCTTTTATTCCTCTTTGTATCCAAGATTTGTACCTAGGTACTTGCACCTAAAATGGCATCATTAGAGGCAGCCATTGTGAAAACTTTTCATTGTACTCCTGTACTTCTATACTGGAGTATATGTGACAAAGAATATTCTAATTGTATGGTTTACCTTCTTTGGTAATTTACTGGTGTGTATTTTCAAATTTCATACAATTTATCATATCCAAACAGGATGCCAATAGTGGGGCCAATAGTGAAACTATTCTCGAGCTATTTAATTACCCTTCTATCTTGATTATGTTGAAGTGCACTGCTATGAGTGATAACAGACCTCCAATGGCTCATCATTTCAGATATAGGACAACAATGCCAGAGTATTTGACCTTGAAGCCTGTCACAATCCAATGGTCACTCTGCAACCTCACGAGGGAATTCCAGAAATCATAGTTAAATCCCAACAAGGAGAATTCTGGCCAATTTCCTCTTGCCATCCCTCCAGCCTGGAAACAGTGGCAGAAGTAAATTGTAGGAACTCCAATGGTGCTCTGGAGGTACTAAAAATTGGAGGCTTTTTGAAGTTTACAGTTTAGGATTACAGAAGATTGATTTTGTGCACTCAATCACGAAGCTAGTGAAAAAGGACGGACATTTTGCATTATTTTTCAGGGACTGTGTATTAACAAAGCTTATATTAAAAGGAAGAGAAGTTTATAAGTGGTCACTGTTCCATGGACTGACCCGGTCTTCAATAGTTAGATCTCAGACTCACAAGATAATAGGTGTGATTGTGAGGAATTTGCGCGAGGCTGTAAACTGTACTCCATAATCCATCTGTTCCCAGTGTGTCAGCAACCGTGCCTTTCCTTGATCTGGAGTTTCAAATGGCGTTCCCTTTACAGTGTGCAGGAATATGTACATTCCCTGGGAGGTAGAAGGGAAAAGAATTACACAAAAACATACAAATTAGGAAGCGGCCATTCAGCCCATCAAGCCTGCTCCATCTCAATAAGATCATGGCTGATCTGGCTAATCTCAAATCGTCCATATTTTTGCCTACTTTTGATAACTTTGCACACTTTGTTTAAGAAGAATATATTTACTTCTGACTTAAAATATTCATGGGTTCTATTTCCACCATCTTTCCAGGAAGTCAGCGCATTGAGGAGAGGAGTTGGGAGGTCATGTTGCAGATAATTAGGACATTGGTTAGGCCACTGTCCATATACTGCATGCAATTCTGGCCTCCCTGCTAGAGGAAAGGTGTTGTGAAACTTAAAAGGGTTTAGCAAGGATTTACAAGAATGTTACCAGGGTTGGAGGGTTTGAGGTATGGGGAGAGGCTGAATAGGCTGGGGCTATTTTCCTGGAGTGTCGGAGGCTGAGTGGTGACCTTATAGAGGTTTATAAAATCATGAGGGACATGGATAGGGTGAAAAATCAGGTCTTTGTCCCAGGGTAGGGGAGTCCAAAACTAGAGGCATAGGTTTAAGGTGAATGGGGAAAGATTTAAAAGGCTCCCAAGGCGCAACTTTTTCACATAGCAGGTGGAATGAGCTGCCAGAGGAAGTAGTGGAGGCTGATACAATTACAACACTCAAAAGGCATCTAGATTGGTACATGAATAGGAAGGGTTCAGAGGGATATGGGCCAAATGGGATTAGATTAATTTAGAATACCTGGTTGGCATGGACAAGCTGGACCAAAGGGTCTGTTTCCATGCTGTATATCTCAGAGTTCCAAAGATATGCAAACCTCAGAAAAAATGCATCTTGTTTCTATCTTAAATAGGTGAGCCCCAGTGAATCCTCGTTCTCATAACAGGAAACATCCTCCCCACATCAGCCCTGTCAAGACTCCTCAGGATCTTACATTTCAAACAAGTCTTTTATTATTCTTCGAAACTCCAGCAAAGGTACGAGCCAACTTTTCCTCGTAAGACAACAGCTCCAAACAATGTATCATTCAAGTGAATCTTCTCTGAACTGCCCCAACGTATTCACATCTTTCTTTAAATAAGGTGACCAATATACTGTGCACAGTACATTACTTAAGTGCGCTGTATAACTGAAGCATAATCTCCCTACTTTTGTATTTAATTCCCCTCACTTTAAATTAAAACATTCTATTAATTTTCCTAATTACTTGCTGTGCCTGCATACTAGCCTTTTGCAATTCATACACAGGACCCCAGAGCATTAACCTCCTGCTATTTAGATAACATTTTTTATTATCAAAAATGGACAATTTCACATTTTCCCACATTATATTCCATTAGGCACGTTTGCCCACTCACTTAACCCACCAATTACTCATCATCTCATTGTGTACTCATCATAACTTAATTTCCTACCTATTATTAGAACAAAGAACAACACAACACAGGAACAGGCCCTTCAGCCCTCCAAGCCTGCACTGACACATTTTGCCCTTCCATATTAAAACTGTCTTCACTTATAGAATCCCTGTCCATCTATTCCCTTCCTCTTGAATGCTGTTGTGCCTGCTTCCACCACCTCCTCTGGCAGCGTGTTCCAGGCACTCTCTCACTGTGTGAAAAACTTGCCTCACATATCTCTGGAAAAACTTCCCTCTCCTATACCTTGAACCTGTGTCCCCCTAGTAACTGACCCCTCCACCCTGGGAAAAAGCCTAATTTTCCACTCTATCCATGCCATTCACAATCTTATAAACTTATATCAGGTCGCTCCCTCAACCTCCTAGTGAAAACAAACTCAGTCTATCCAACGTTTCTTCATAGCTAAAATCCCTCGAAACAGACAACATCTTAGTAAACCTTTTCTCTACACTCTCCACTTCTGGTAGTGTGGTGACCAGAACTGTATGCAATATTCCTAGTGTGGCCTAACTAAAGTTCTATAAAGCTGCAGCATAACTTACACTCAATGCCCTTTCCATTAATGGCAAGCATGCCATAGGCCTTTTTTTACTACCTTCTCTACCGGATAGGCCACTTTCAGTGATGTGTAGACCTGTACACTCAGATCCCTCTGAATATCAATACTGCTAAGGGTTCTGCCATTCATTGTATAATTTCCACCTGTATTTGACCTTCCAAAATGCATCACTGCACATTTGTCTGGATTAATATCCATCTGTCACATTTCTGCCCATGCCTCCAACTGATCTATATCCTGCTGTATCCTGTGACAATCCTCCTCAATCCTGTGACAATCCTCCTCACTATCTGCAACTCCACCAAACTTTGTATCATCTGCAAACTAATTAGACCAGCTATGTTTTCCTCCAAATCATTTATGTTGACCATAAACAACAGATGTCAGCAGAGGTCCCAGCACTCATCCCTGTGGAGCACCACTAATCACGACCCTCCATTTAGAAAAGCATTCTTCCACCACTACCCTCTGTCTCCTATGATTAAGCCAGTTCTGTATCCATTTTAACAACTCACCCGATACCATGTGACTTCACCTTTTGTACCGGTCTGCCATGAGGGACCTTGTCAAAGACTTTACTGAAGTCCACGTAGACAACATCAACTGCTTTTCCCTCAATCATCTTCGTCACCTCCTCAATAAACGCAATCAAGTTGGTAAGGCATAACCTCGCCCACACAAAACCATGCTGTCTATCGCTAATAAGTCCACTTGTTTGTTGTGTCACCACCATACGTAGCAAATGTACCTTCTATCCTTTCATCCAAGTCATTTATATAAATTGTCAACAGTTGAGGTTCCAGCACTAATCCTTATGGCACAGGCACATTCAATACTGTAACCATATTAATAATAGCACATTCTTTGAATCCAGTTTACAGCAAATACTTGAATAGATGCAAAAGTAACCTGAGACTTTCAACACCGACATTATACAAGATATTAATGCTTCAGTTCAAAAATTGGTCTGTACAAATTGTGGCATGTTAAGCTTTAGACCACTAGCTTTCACAGAGACATAACCAAAACGCAAGAAATAAGAGTAGGCTATTTAGCCTATCAAATCCACCCCACTATTCAACATAACTGCGGTCAATTCTCTACCTCAATGCTATACTTCTGCTCTCCCCCCATACCTTTGGGTACCTTGAGACACTAGGAATCTATTCAATTATTTCTTAAATATACTCATGACATCACCCCCACAGCCTTCTGACAAAGAATTCCATAGTTTACCCCCCACTGAGTGAAGAAATTTCTCCTGATCTCAGTCCAAAACAGCCTACAGGGAGACCAAGACAACTTGTTCTGTTAATACTAAATTCCTTCAATTCCTCTTTTCCAAAAGACCCTTGCTTCCCTAGCATTTTTGGGAAGTTATTTGTGCCTTCTGCCTTCATGGAAGAAGGCACAAATAAAATAACTGTTTAACTGCTCTGTCATTTGCATGTTCTCCATTATCAATTCTCCTGTTCCGACATTCGTCTAATGAATCATTTTATTTTTGCATACATCTCAAGCACTCGTAGTCTGCTTTTATGTTCCTTGCAATTTTATTTTTATACTCTATTTTTCCCCTCTCAAAATCAACTTCTTGGTCCTATTATGCAGAATTTTAATCTGCTCCCATACTTTAATGCTTGCTATGGTTTATATGACTCCTATTTCAATCAAAAAAAACTTTAACCTCTGTTGTTAACCATGGGTGGGCCATTTTCCTATAGCGTTCTTTTGCATCCACTAATTTATTAAAACGTGAAAGATTAATTGTCTTTAAATTTGATAACTTTGGATTACTGAAATAAGTGACTAAAAACAGTTTGACACAAAACTATAACATTTCAAAACTACTTTTTTTAGAACTGAATATCAGCATTGGTTCAATCAGCACAGATCCTGTATATTTCATACTGAACACATTAGATAGAAATTTGATTTGCAAGGAAGTTAAAGGTTATGGGAGGAGGAGGAGAATGGAGTTAGACAATAATCAAATCAGGAACAAGCTCACTAAATGAGAGATGGCTTGATCGGCCAAGTGGTCTGCTCCTGGCCCTATTGCCACAAGAGTATAACATACAGGGTGCAATTTTTTTCTCCTCTCACAAAGACAAGAGATATATGCTGGGATACAATTCAAGTCTTACTGGCACCCTATATCCAATGAAAGACCATCAAGTAACCCATTTAACTGGTCATGGAGAAAATATTAATAGAAGGTAAAAGACAAACCTGACCCTGCGTCCTGACTGATAGCTCCAGTTGTGCAATATTCTGAGGGGCTCCCCATCCTCCTCTTCCTAAAATTTAGTCCTCTGCGTTTCTACTACTTGTTTCCACTCTTACCCATTTTAGGTCTTCTGTCTCCCAACGTCTCAATTTGGTGCTCATCTTAAGTGTTCAAATCTGTCATGGTTTCCACCACTCCCCATTTCTGAACCACCTGTAGCTGTATAAGCCCCTCTCGTAAGACACTTGTAAGAGGTCAGCTGGAGTCTTGTGCACAGCAGGTGGTGGGGTCTGATTTATACAGATTCTTCTGAAGCCATGGCCTTTAAGTCTGTATGATTTAATACTACACCAAGTGGTGCTTTAACTCAATAAATAATTGGCTTTTAAATCTATTTGTACTCAAATACCCTCAAGTAATCCCAATAACTTATGAACTCTTTCAATATCCGCGCTTCATACTAACCACTGTACACTTTGCAAATGATCTGTGAACACACCTAAATCCCACCTGTGTCAAGGAGCACTTCATTGTGTACACAATAATATGAAATACACCTACTTAACAACTTGAAATGCCAATTTCTGTTGGATAACACAACTTGCCCAGATCATTTGAGGGACAGGAATACATATTCATTTAGCCACAGCTCTTTTTTTTTTAAAACTCTGCTTCACAAATTCATCTCCACATTCAGTAACTTGGAGCTTCAATAAATCATTGCAATCTTTCCTCCCCAAAGACAAAGACAGAGCCCTCTTCCATTTTTCAACACCTGTTCTTTCCTGTTGGCCTGCCAGCTTTCAATACAGCTATCTGCCACTAACTCCATGAGACTCAATTATAGAGGCTTCATTGACCAGCTTTCACCAAACACATTCTAAAATGCCAGGAAAAATATTGCCATTAGATATCATTCGTTTGCATCCTCTTCCAATTGTGAGAGTTATAACCTACCCATATAAACAAGTCTTACATCTAACAAGTCAATTTAAATATTTTTGCAGGAACAAGTGCAATCTTTTCAATTAGCTGACCACAGCCACAAGCAACCTTCTTTTTCCCCAATCTACTAGCAGATTCCTGCAATTAAAATTTACAGTAGACATCATGCCTTGCAATGTCTGTCTCTATATTCCTCTTTCTCAGTCGTCTGTCTTGCTTCCCACTTAACTTTCAAGAAAACCCATTTTTCATGTCAGCATTCACTATCAGGCTAACTGTGCTATTCAATGACATTCTCCTGTTCAGCCCTCATTTCTGGCTCTTTGCTAACCACTTATTGCATTCCTCAGTGAATACTTGTCACGTTCATCCCTGCACTTTCTGGAGATTGCTTCTTCATTTCAAAAAGTCTCACTGGATAAAATTTCATCTCATCAATTCGATTTACGCAAAATATACACAACTTTCTACCCACAGAAAGCTTGTACTCGTAGCTCTTTACAAGCAACATTGGGGAAATTGCACCCAGTATTTAAAAATCAATACGATTTCACAGTGATCATAGGAAGCGTTTTATGTTGCTTTCCACAAGAATCTTTGAAAATATTGAAAAACTTAAGCAAATGTCCCACACAAACTGTTGCTCATTGGTCCAGTAATCAAGTAACAAACACTTGCATAACAGGACATGAAACTGCAAATGACAAAGCAATGTCACAAAACTGCTTGAACTGATTTCTTACCAGAAACTTCAAAGTACATTCCAAATTTCAAAAATCAGTGAATAGATTAGAGGGGAAAAACGTTGAGATGTAGTATAGATAGATGAGTAATGAAACAGAAAAAGTATAAAATGTGTCTAGAGTAAAATGTTGTAACAAATAGGCTTTTATCCATTAAAAAAATACTTCTGTGAGCAATACAACAGAGAAACCAGAGCTTTGTTTTTAAAATCCAAACTAGCTCTGTGCTGTGTATTGGAGCTCAGAAAATGCACATTACAGCAACATTCCAGTCTATAAAAACCCAACTTGTGCCAAAATTTCAAAATAGACCTTGTCTGCAGTCTATTGTCCACAGCTGAGAGATTTCAATCAGAAAATCAAGGCCTATTTCTTCAAAAGAATCAAATTATTACATTAGACCTCAGTGTTTGGTAATCACACAAAGGGTTGACCGTTTTCAGGAGCAGAATACTTCAGCTTTTGGCATCATACCAGCAATAATGCCGAACATGAGAGTTCTTAAAGGTGAATGGAATAAATAAAACCCCACTTCTCCTTCATAAAACTAAACGGCTTAATCCTAATTTCACAGGAATGTCCCCTACTGGAGAGGTGTGGCACATCCACAATAAGGCCTTGAGCAAGAATTCAAACTTAGGATAGTGGATCTGTAGCCATTAAAACTGAATTTAGATGGAATAGATTTGAGATAGATGTGATGAGTGCAATGGTCACATCAACTGGAACTGAAATAAATGCTGCTGCTCCTTGTAGCTACTGCCACATCTCTGTCACGTTGTGTCATACTCATCTATCTTGCATCATTCTTACACATCCACTGTAGCTCATCACTCTGTGATGTCTGTTATCCAACTCTGCCTAGGTGACTCCCACCTGATTCCTGCCCTCCACTCTGCATTCTGGAGAGATCTGTGCAGCTTTTCAGCTCTGATCAAATGGAATATTTACTTTTGCTTTTCTGGATGTCACGGTTTCAAATGCCTCATAGCGACAGGGACCCAGATTCAACTCCATCACTGTCTGTGTGGAGCTTTCACATTTTCCCCGTGTTTCCTCCAGATGCTCCGGTTTACTCACACATTCCAAAGATGTGCAGGTTAGGTGGATTGGCCTTGCTAAACTGCCCAAAATGTCCAGGGATGTGCAGACTAGGTGGGTTAGCCATGGGAAATGCAGGGTTACCAAGTAAAGGATGGGGGGGGGGGGGGGAAGAGATGCTATTCGGAGGGTCGACGCGGACTTGATGGGCTGTATGGCCCGCTTCCACACTGTATTTTTGCTCTTTGCAATTTCAAGTACCTCTTCATTTGTTTGTACATGAGATTTTAAGCACATCTTAGCATCTGCATTTCGAAAACCTCTCTTTTCTTCCACACATCTTTATTTACCGTCTAGGTTTACCAGCATTTAGGAAATAGGAGAGAATATAATATATTTTGAGCTTTACCCAGTTACAAGCTTGAATTTACCTGTTAACACATCCTGTATCTTTGCTAAATTATTTCTGGCTATCTTTATTCTTTTTCCAACTTCAGGATCAAATTTACCACCTTGTGCTATCCTTTGTCTCAAAAAGAAACAATTATCTACATAACAGCACCTGGGTTGAAGATTTCAACAACATAGCATTCAAAAGGTGCAAAATCCTCATGTTAACATGTACACAGTCCATAAATGAACAAACATGCAAAGATTTAAAACTCATGAATAAGCAAGTAAAGTATTGCACTTAAAATAGCAGCTTTCACAACTTTGCAATAAAATAAATCCTGGAGGTGTAACAAAATCAGGAGGCTAAGAATATACAAACCAGTGCACCTTAAATGCAGGTCTGGTATCCTTTAATTGCATGTCTGAAAACCAAAAATAAAACCTAAACACCGAAGCAGACCAGAACTGATCTGAAAGCCAAGATTTTACCACAGGGCCCAAATGGACCTATCCACAAATTTATCCAAAAACTGAAAATATCCTTTATCCAAAAAACAGTTGGTCCTGAGGTTTTCAGATAGTCTATACAGATTGGAAATAAAGTATTTCCAGAGTGCTCACATTTAACTCCAGGTTTTGTAAATTGAGTCTAGATCATGAACTCCCAGAACACTATCTCGGAGGCAACACTATTCACATTCTAAAATGTTTTACTGCAAGTTCCATAGATTTCATTATGCCAACAACTGCTGCACTACTTGATAGTTACCTTTAATCAGGTGACAGCTCAAAACGAGAGCTGGAATGTTTCAGTGTTGTTATCTCTTCCACTTTATTTTCATTTAAATTGGGAGGGGTGAGAATTAATGGGGGAAACGAGAAGCTGAGCAATGAAGGCAATAACTTGGTCAACACAAGCATCAAAATATATGGGGAAGTTAGTTCAGCTGTTTCAGATAGAACTGAAACATAGGAACAAAGCCAATTGAATGCAAGTTTAATCTTCGTAATCTGTCTTCATGATTTAACACTTTTAGCTCTGGTTTCATTCAGGTGAACGGCCTCTCTAAGGCCAACAATCATCCCAAAACCTGTTTCATAGAACTGACTGGAGTACTCTTGGATGTAGGTGTTCCATTTCATCATCTAAGCAGAGCTCAGTAACTTCAATAGGACGCTGCTCCAACATAAGGAACAAAGAAAGAAAAAGTCTGATCATGCAGCCAGTGCAATAACAGCCATGAATTCACATCAAGTCCAGGCTGATTTTAAAGTAATTTACTTGTTAGCTTCCAAAACACATTCATGAACAGAGATTTTTAGAAATCTTACTATGTCTTAAGGGAGGCAAGCTTTAGTTAATGTAGTAAAACCAGTATGAAAATACTAAACCAGAGAAAAAAGCACAACATAATGTTGGCTGCAGAAATAATTAAAAGCAGGAGGAAATTAGCTTCTATTTATCCACAACAAAAGGAGAAAATGAATGAGAAGCTAACGCTCTGAATGATTCCTACTCCTGCATGCAGTGTATACATGCTTCCATAGTAGCCATGCAGAACACCTAAAATACAGCATCTCAAACAGTCCAAAAAGTATTACTGCATCTTCAATGATTTACAACGACATTTCAACCAGCCTTACCATATTGTGAATAACATTAGTGAGTGTCCATACCACTGGCACACTGAAGAAAGGGATGCTCAACAGAATGATATGAAGCAAACCTATTCCCAGGATATAAGACAGCCAAATCCCGCGGCTGTTCATAACCCGGGTATTTGGGTTCACTTCACTGTGAGCAGTGCCCACATTCATGGTTTGTTTCTTGTCAACCTAAGAGGACAAAAAGAAATGCAGAATTAAGTTCTGAATTTGGACAATGAAACAAATTTTTTTAATGCTGAACAGAAATAATTAAAGCAGGAGGAAGTTAAGCTCCCCCACATCCCCAACAAATGGAGAAAATTAATAAAGTGGTAAAACATAATATTTTATGCTCTTGCAAGCAACATACATGTTGCTGTCTTAGTGATTCTAGTCTTTATTATTATTTATCAGCTAACTCAATAGTATGAATGTGGAATTAAGTCAACTTGTGGTGGCTTCAATTTCCTTTTTATTTAAAATGGAGATTTTTCATTTCATCTCCAGTATCAATACAAAACAGGCTTTTGTGTGTAGTTTTAAAAACAAGACCACTGCAGTTTGTCACGTCTAAGGATTGCCTCATTCTGTTATTGATTGCATGTTTCTTTTAATAATTCTATTACTGGCTTTGAGTGTGTGATTCATGTTTCTTGGACATGAATCCTTACAAAGACTAATCCAGGACTTTTAAATTGCAATTGTAAAATTCACAGCAGTCAACAACAAGCTTTGCGATTAACATTACAGCTAGAAACAAAGACAATCATAGTCACAATATTGTATTTTCGTGGAAATTCAGATTTCTTGAAACTGTGTTTTGAGAATCCAAGTTACAATTTCATCCTTTTCCTCCTGAAAGCCAGCCAGCAAATAGCTCTACCAAAAAGCCAGGTTTTTCACTTATTCACTTTTCCAAAATGCTGATGGTATTAACAATGGGTATAAGAATTCAAAACAGTCTTTTACATTTTATTGGGGAAAAGTGAGAAACAAGGAATGTAATGGAAATATCCATTTATATTATCTTCCAAAAGTCTTACACGTGGAAGTGTGATCAGTACAGAAACAACTTCAAATTATGCTGAACTATAACTATGGATGTTTAATCATAATCACAAGCTTCACTATTTACTTTTCATGCTTGAGTACTTTTAAATATTCAATAGCATTGCCCAATTAACAACGACTTTTTTTTTAAAATCGCAGAGTTGGAAAACCTTGACAACATAATTCAGAGGTACTCAGGGTTAAAGTCTGCAACTACACTTGACATGGCAAGAGTGAATCCAAATGGGAAATATCAACAAATTTACAACATTATGTGCTCATATAAAAGCATGATTAAAAGCTGCAACACCTGAAAAGATGACTCATGAAAAGATGTGTCCTCTACAGACACAGACAAAGACAAAGATTAAATAATTTTTGCACATTAATTCAAAGTGGACCACTTTAAAAATTGTCAAGTATTCTCTCCCAAAAGACAATGTCTTATCCTGCTTTACTTTAACACAAAATTCACAGAACATAAACATTGGCCATTTTCCCCTAAAATTCCTGAAGCATAAAATTCTTTAATACAAATACCTCTCCATAACTAATAGCCTTCCAACAACTTTTGGAGCTACACCCAGCTTTGAAATGTGCTGTGATATCTGATTTTGGGAACATGTCATCTATAGGAGGGGCTAGATTGCTTCCAAAACAAAAATAAAGTAGCTGGAACTATTGACTGCACATCAACATATTTTTCTGAGAGAGGAAGGCAGTGGTGTTTTCAGGCAAATGTTTCTGCTTTCCCCACCCACTTTGATTTAACAAAACCTTGAGAAGACACCGCCTTAGCACATCTGACTCAATCACAGCAATGAAATCAGGATGGTACTTAGGTGTAAATAAGAAGAGCCCTGCCCCAGAATAATATTCAGACCTTGATCTGAATGACCGGCATTCTACACAACATTAAGAAATGCCTTCATTTCCAATGGTCTTGTCAAATGGGTGAGGACATTATGCAAACACATATCTAAACTAAGCTCACATGTCCAACTAGGAAGCAAAAATATTCTGTCCAATTTTCTTTGCCTACTTGTTCCAATTTGTCTCAATGTGGTGCCTTATGGAAAAGCACTTCCCCCAAAGTGGCCTTTCCTGAGAGTTGTAATCAGACTTGCTGGTTATTTGGTACTTAATCAACATACACACAGGTACTGACATTGCAGAGTGACCAGACACAAATCCTTGACAACAAGGTGCAGGGCTGGATGAACACAGCAGGCCAAGCAGCATC
>NC_063361.1:26818584-26818810 GCF_021869965.1 Rhincodon typus | reverse complement strand
GCAGGGCTGGATGAACACAGCAGGCCAAGCAGCATCATAGGAGCAGAAAGGCTGACGTTTTGGGCCTAGACCCTTCATCAGAAATGAGGGAGGGGAAGGGGGTTCTGAAATAAATAGGGAGAGAGTGGGAGGCGGATAGAAGATGGATAGAGGAGAGGATAGGTGGAGAGGAAACAAACAGGTCGAAGAGGCGGGGATGGAGCCAGTAAAGGTGAGTGTAGGTGGG
>NC_063361.1:26798947-26813584 GCF_021869965.1 Rhincodon typus | reverse complement strand
TCTTCTTGGGGCCTGGGATGGGGGTGAGGGAGGAGGTATGGGGGCAGGTGTAGCACTTCCTGCGGTTGCAGGGAAAATGCCGGGTGTGGTGGGGCTGGAGGGGAGTGTGGAGCGGACAAGGGAGTCACGGAGAGAGTGGTCCCTCCGGAAAGCAGATAAGGGTGGGGAGGGAAAGATGTCTTTGGTGGTGGGGTCGGATTGCAGATGGCGGAAATGTCAGAGGATGATGCATTGGATCCGGAGGTTGGTGGGGTGGTATGTGAGGACGAGGGGGATTCTTTTTTGGTTCTTATTGCGTGGACGGGGTGTGAGGGACGAGCTTCAAAATCTCCCCTCTCCCTACCGCATCCCCAAACCAGTCCAGCTCATCCCCGCCTCCCTAACCTGTTCTTCCTCCCACCTATCCCCTCCTCCCACCTCAAGCCACACCCCCATCTCCTACCGACTAAGCTCATCCCGCCCCCTTGACCTGTCCGTCCTCCCTGGACTGACCTATCCCCTCCATAACTCCCCACCTACACTCACCTTTACTGGCTCCATCCCCGCCTCTTCGACCTGTTTGTTTCCTCTCCACCTATCCTCTCCTCTATCCATCTTCTATCCGCCTCCCACTCTCTCCCTATTTATTTCAGAACCCCCTTCCCCTCCCCCTTTTCTGATGAAGGGTCTAGGCCCGAAACATCAGCCTTTCTGCTCCTATGATGCTGCTTGGCCTGCTGTGTTCATCCAGCCCTGCACCTTGTTGTCTCATCTAAATACAAGAGTAGGCTCAAACCTAGATTTCTGCAGTGAACAGACATATGAATGTAAGAAACTCTACTGTCATCCAATAAGGTCATGACTGACCTGACATGCCTTATTTCCACTTTACAGCCTGCCTACATAACCCTCGACTCCCTTGTTAAGCAAAAATATAATTCAATGACTCAGACTCCACTGGTCTCCTTGGAAGAGAATTCCAAGAACTCGTGAGCTCATGACAGAAGAAATTCCACAACATCCAAAGGATTTAGTCTGCTCTGACTTCCTTATTATGGGCTTGATGTATTTTTAGAGCATTATCTAAAGCTACTGTACCTAAGTAATCCTTTTGTAAATGTTCAGAAATTTTACATTTTGCCAGGCTCTACATATATTTCCTACTTTAACAGCCCTCATTACATATCCTCAGAAATCTACATTCACAGCTTGGGAGATGTAAGGATGACTATATTGCTAACAATATACAACAAATATTAAAACACTAATACAGTCTTCTGACTTTCAAACACTTTCCAACATCCACAAAGCGCAAGTCAGGAATGTAATAGAATAATATCCACTTGTTTGGACAAGTACAACTCCAACAACAAAAAGTTCACCACTATCCAAGGCCTTCTTGGCTGGTGCCCTATCTACCACCAACACACTGTAATCTGTACTATCTGCTATATCTGCACAAAGTCTAACTTAATTTCTTAAACTCAAATTCTGAACTTCTTGTGCCTCAAAAGACAATATTTGCAACGTTCTAACCTGTTGAATGACTTCATTATATAAAGTTTACAGTCATGGGAAAAAATTAAGGGAGGGATCCAAGCAGGAAACAAAGCTAGAGGTAACCTCCCCTGATCAAAAAAAATGCTGTGGAGGAAATATGTAAGGATGAATGAATGGCTACATTTTGATCTGAATAGCATGTTGCAAGGCATGGCAAAACAACCAGTGCCTATATTGAGTTTTTTTTTACACAGACGAAAGTCAATAGAGTTCACTGCAAAAAAAGGCTCTTTTCAAAAAGTCCTCATTCTAATAGTTTCCATAAACATTAGGAAAAATTTTACTTTAAACATGCTTGATCCAATGCATTCTTTGAGATCAGCATGCTATTCTCACCAGACAAAAAATTCCTCTCAGAATAAATAAGTGCATGCTTCAGCGGTTCAAATGTCCCCTGCCTGGGAAATTAGTGATTGATACAAACAGGTCAAACTTGCAGATTACAGATTTTTCCTTTGAGTTTGGGAAGTTTGAAGAGCTAAACTTTAAATCTATTTTCTGTAAACAGCAAAACTTGCACATTTAACAAATAAGGGTATAGACTCATCCACATGCAGTACAAATTTGGATATAAATTCATCCACAAGGCTTTTGATTAAACCTGGATTAAAACAGGTGTAAATGATCACTTATTTGCTTATTTACAAAATAATTTCAGAATTCAATTACATTCCACCCAGTCTCTATTAAGTTGATTTATTGACTGTGAATTTACACAATTTAACTTCATAGCAAAGAGGGAGATGGTCAGATAGTGGTCCCCAGTTTTGAGGTTCTGGGAGCATGAGTTTGAATCCCATCATTTCAAATGGTGAAATTTTTAAATTGATAATAAGCTAGTCCAATAGCAATCATGAAACAAATATTGATTGTTGTAAAAACCCATCTGGTTCACCAATGTCTTTTAAGAAAGGAAACCTGCTGTCCTTACCTGGTCTGGCCTATATGTGACTCTCAACTGCCCCCTGGCAATTAGGCATGGAAAATAATTGCTGGCCTAATCAGCAACATCCATGTCCCACGTATGAATGAAAAAAAAAGCCAAAGTAAATGATTTTGCAACAATTGGAATGTACCTCTGTAAGAAAACTATGAAAATTTTATTGTGTATGTGTACTGAGCCACAGAAAAGGCTGGGAAAGCTCAAAAGATGTACACGAATGCTTTCTGACAGATGGTGCATCTTATAGCCAGCTGAAGAGAACGCTTCATCAGATGGATGGACTTTTTAAAAAAAAAATTAAACTTTCAATCTTTTGCTTTTAAATCCCTCCTCACCCACTCATTAAAACACTGACTCCAACTAAGGATGAACAATAAATACCGTCCCAGTGAACATTGCTCATATCCCACAAACATATATATAAACCCTACAATGTTTTTATTTTCCTGCCCCCGTCCCAGAACAACTTAGAAATATCAAATAATAGGTCTAAAACTGGTGTAAATGGGAATAGCACAGTAATGATTTATCTAAGGGTAGGTCCTCTGCCCATTTATGTATGGCTGATGATCTTGGGCTCCAACTCCAGTTACTTGTCTAAAAGCTTCCCGTGATTAACACCAAAGGGTAATATGACCATTACAAATAACTGCTCTCTGGATACCTGAAGTCAGAGGTTATGGCCTGAAATAACTGAACTCAATGCTGAGTCCAGAAGCTAGGAAGAGCTTTATTGGAATAATCGCGAACAGAGATGTCAGAGTAGTGATGCAGAATTGAAATGATCAGGGAAGCAGAACTTCAGGGTCACATTTTAGAGTGGAATTGACATGTTCCATAAAAATTGTGACCAAATTGATCTGCCAAACATAGGAGTGTGTGTTTGCACTGAGCTACTTAAGTGATATACAGTGTACCACATTAAAAGGGGCACAAGTAAATAGTTGATTAATTTTCAAAAGGAATTTTGAATCCCTAAATGGTGAGAAACAGGGAAGCAAAAGTCCAGGTCAGATGCAACACACACCTTGTGTTTTACACCTCCTTCCCCCATGCGTGCATGGAAAAATGAAAAGGGTGAATGAGGAGTGGACCAAGATGTTGCCAAATAAAGGTTGAAAGGGAAAGGGAAAGGGAGGGGTGGTGTGTTTGGCATGTAGTTTTAGGGTGTTTCAACACACTTTGCTGGGAGCATTGTCTATTTCTTACCACTGAACATGCCAGAATCCTGAATGTACTAGGTGCTATTTTTACATTATTTTCCAAAATAAATAAAACCAGGAATGTACTCTTATAATCACAGCAAGTCACTTGCTGTGGCAGCTTTTAAGTGATTAAAGCACTTGATATTTCCATATGTATTAGCTTTTTATGCAAAATTACTGTACTCGAGCCATATATCATGCAAGGGGGTGAATATTTGTGTCGTGTCACCCCAAATAAGACATCACTAGAGCAAATGATATGTCTAGTAACTCAAAAGACTGAGATAATTGCTAGTGATAAATCAGAATAAACCAAAATGAAGCAATATTAATTAAAACAAAAGTAAATTAATTTCACAGAACTGGGCACAGCAAGCCTGAGAGAGACAACAGATGGGAGATTCTGGAAAATTGTGAACAAATCAACTGGATAGTGGTTGAGCACAATTTTGGTTTTCTGTAAGATAGCAGTGCTGGTACGTATGAAGGATTCAGTTGGGAAAGAGGTACGTGGTAATTGTCTCCGATATCAATTCCAAAAACCGCAACTCTCCTTGAAACCCTCCTTCCTCCAGCAGCTTTGGAAAATGCAATTCCTATACTGACTGACTTGCTGACATGTCTAGCGCTAGTGATCTAGATTCCAAATATAGTTTATATCCAGCAGAGCTTTCAATGAGACTGCAAATTATACGTAAATCCTGGTACTACCAGTGTAATGTAAGCGTTTGCTCCTTGTGTTGTCACAACATACATACAATATGATTTAGAGACTGGCAGCAGTTGAGAGAGAAAATTTGCTCGTGAGGAAAACGTGGAGTTTATTTTGGCCTTGCAAAGAATCATGGAACCTCAAGGATCAGGGAATGAACCTACAATGCCTTTATCAACTTTGGTGAAGTTAAAAATTAAAAATACAAGGGCAACTCTTGTTGCTTTTTAAAATCCAAAATCAATAGAAGAATAGAAAGGAAACTTGCTGAACATCTGCTGAGAGATCAAGGCTCAGTTTTGCACTATCACCCAACAATCTTTAAAGGAATAGATTACAGATGAGACACGGTCTCCACTGTCTCTGGCAGAACTTTTGACAGAAAAAAATGTGGTTGGCAGACTTTCTTGCTTACCAGGTGAAGTCTGCTCATCGTGGAAGATGAAACTAGGGAGATTTAACCATAGGGTGCCAAGTACAATGTTATGACTTTGCAACGATAAAGTATGGGTCGGAAAATACCAGGGACATCTGGAGCAGTTATGGCAATAAGCTTACGCTCTGGTGAATGAAACAGAAGCTTTGTTCTTTCTTCAAAAACATAAGCTTAAAGTGAACATACCATTCATCCAGAGGACTTTAGCTCAGCTCTGGACAACCTGACAAGCTAATGGGGGGAGAAGTTCTTGCAGTTAAAGCAGTTTACTGAATTGTAAGTGACTGCTAAATTACAGTTGCACACACTATGCTTGCAAAACTACCTTCTCTGAACTTAATCAGGACAGTCTCTGCTGGTAAAGATGCACTTTATAGTTAGAAAATGTCATCACATGGATTTCTCTGTAGGGTCCCTTAGAGACTCAAGCAAAATGATGAGTTTCCATAAATGCCAGTCATCCAAACAATCAAACAAAATGGCCCAATGCCATGAACTGTTTATGTCCACATGAATTCCTGCATTGTCCACCCTTACAGGGAAAACAACAAAAAAAAAGCCAAAAACACAGCCATTACCAGAATTTAGTGCAACTGAATCTAAAATTCCCTGATAATTAGATAAGTAAATACAGTAGAACATACATGATAACTACACGTTTTAGGCAAATAAACTGATTTGTTTTAATTTTGAAGCGGTTAAACAACTATGTTAAAAAGTATGTGTTGCCCAACAACCTGGATTTATGTAGTACCTTTAACACAATAAAACATAGAAAATAGGAGTAGGCCATTCAGCCCTTCAAGCCTGCTCTGCTATTCATTATCATGACTGATCACCCAGCTCAATACCCTATTCCTGCTTTCTTCCCATATCCTCTGATCCCTTTAGCCCTGAGAACTATATCTAATGATGCTATGGTTTTGGACTCCTCTGTGATTGGGAAACCCTTGCTGCATTGAATTTTCCAGGTTCCTGTGGGATTCCCCTGGATTTTTGTAACCTCCAGTGAATATAGTCCGAACGAATCCAGTCTCTCCTGATATCAGCCTTGCCATCCTGGGATGGAGTCTGGTAAACCTTCACTGCACTCCCACCACAGGCAGGACATCCTTCCTCAGAAGACAGGACCAAAACTACACATCACACTCCAGGTGTGGTCTCACCCAAGGTTCAGTACAAGTGCAGCAAGACATCCTTCCTCTTGTACTCAAATTCTCTTGCCACGAAGGTTGACATACTATGTGCCTTCTTCACTGCCTGCTGCCCCTGCACGCTTAAATCATCCTAAGACCCTTCACAGGAGCATTAATACTCAGCTGTAGGTAGTGACAACAACAACTGTTTGCGGCCGTCTCTGTATGTGTTTTCAGATGACGTCGTTGAGATAACAAACGAGAAATAGGAAAGGCCAAGAGAAGATCCTTGGGGACACCACAGGCAATGATACAGAAGAGACAATACTGTACATGATTCTTTAGCCATAATTGGATAGATATGAAAGGAGTTGGGCAAATGGAATCCCATCTGGCTGGTCACCATGGAGAGCTATGAAACAGGATGGTGTGATCAACCTTATTAAATGCAGTAATTTGGTCAGATCCAGAGAACAAAAAGGGACAGTTTAACTCCAGAGTTACACAGGATGCCACCTGTGAATTTGAAAAAGCCATTTCACTACCGTGGCAAAGATGAAAAACTGACTGAAGGGATTCAGACATGTAGTTTCGGGAAAGGTTAGGATTTGGGAGGTTACATCTGATCAAAACTGGAGAAAATTGGAGATAGAGCGACAGCTTTCAAAGTCAAAGGGCTTTTCGAAGAGATGTTGGGAGGAGGCAGAAGGACAGCATTGAAGTGAACAATAATAAGCCAGCATATGAAAGGGAGGCAATGTATCGGCGACTTTTTTGTTAGTCGAGTTGCCACGTATTATAATTAAAGACACCCTGCAATTCTGTAAATACATTGAAGAAAGGTCAATGAAAGGTTAGATTTTTGGCGACAAAATGTTTCAACTTATTTACTGCATGGAATAACTGACTATGTCAAAGTCTATTTATATAGCTTCTGCACAGTAGCACGTTATTCCAAATTTCACAGTACTTTTTTATTCAATAAATCAAAAGTGCTCATTGAACAGTGACTAGCATCAAGAACTCTAGAAGACTAGGATGCAGTGCAATACAGTTCACTGACAAGCACCATGACAAAACATCAAGTATTAAAACATTAGATGTGAATGAAGCCTTTTTGTGTCTTAAGTGTTAAATCATGAAATTGTGCACTAGAGTAGTAATCCAGGGCAGCACAGAAGCTCAGTGGTTAGCACTACTGCTTCACAGTGGTAGGGATCGGGTTCTATCTCGCCTCAGGTGACCGTGTGTGAAGTGTGCACATTCTCCTCGTGTCTGTGTGGGTTTCCTCTGGGTGCTCCGGTTTCCTCCCACAACCAAAGATGTGCAGGTTAGGTGGATTGGCCGTTCTAAAATTGTCCATAATGTCCAAAGATGTGCAGGCTAGGGGGCTTAGCCAAGGGAAATGCAGGTTTACAGGGAATAAGGTTAGGGCAGGGTGGGTCTGGATGGATGCTTTTCAGAGGATTGGTGTGGACTTTACGGGACAAGTGGCCTGCATCTGCACTGTAGGGATTATTGGACTCTAGTATTTGTACCGAACTAGTACATTTCTGCTTTATCCTATTTATCTGGAGATTCACGTAATGATACCATGCAATTAGGAAAGAACATTGCTCGCCTGGAATTTACACACTGATATTAATAACAATGGCAATGGCAAACTGAAAAGAATTATCAAGGACGAAATGATGTTCCAGGAGAAGAATAAGAGAAGATATGTAGTACAGGCAGTTCTCTTTGCTCAAACAAAATTTAACCCCCAACATTTGATTGCACCTCTATGAGCTTTTCTGCTTCACACAAGTTCCTTCAAAACTTTGTTTCCACTTCATACAAGTAAACAATGAAAACCAGAACATCCGAACTGTTTTCAGGAAACTGAGTGCACCAGCATATTTTATTTAAAAAGAGACAGGAAATCTGGACACCCTACCCATGGGGCAGAAAGAATATTCTGCTCCCAGTCCAATGATGCTACGAGGTTAAATCTCAGGCAGGAAAGGACAGTAAGTATGCTAATCACAGGACAATGCCCAGTCAACCTGTGGAGATCGCAACACTGATGAGTCACTGAACTGCCCCAAAGGTTGCTGAACGCTAAGGGTCATCTTACTCCAATTCACTGTGCCACTTTAAGTATGCTCAAGTCCATGAAATGCAATCCTCAAAATACATTTATACAAGCTATGAACAGCTTTGCAAGCCATGGCACCTAAGCATTCAAAAGGAAATGTAATAACTTTTTGCCTCTGATTATTGATTATAACCCTACTCTATAACTATAAAAACATACATATGTAATAGGAGCAGGAGTAGGCCATCTGGCCCCTCGAGCCTGCTTCACCATTCAATAAGATCATGGCTGATCTTTTCACAGATTCAGCTCCACTCACCCACCTTCTCACCATAACCTTTAATTCCCTTACCGTTCAAAATTTTCTTTGCCTTAAAAACATTTAACGAGGAAGCCTCAACTGCTTCACTGGGTCAGGAATTCCACAGATTCATAACCCTTTGGGTGAAGAAGTTCTTCCTCAACTCAGTCCTGAATCTGCACCCCCTTATTTTAAGGCTATGCCCTTTTGTTCTAGTTTCACCCGCCAGTGGAAACAACCTTCCTGCTTCTCACATATCTATCCCCTTCATAATTGTACATGTTTCTATAAGATCCCCCCTCATTCTTCTAAATTTCAATGAGTACAGTCCCAGTCTGGTCAATCTTTCCTCATTAGTGAAACCCTCTCAATTCTGGAATCTACCTAATGAACCTCCTCTGCATCTTCTCTCTCAAGTAAGGAGACCTGAATTGTATACCATACTCCAAGCATGGCCGCACCAGCTCCCTCTACAGATGCAGCATAACCTTCCTGTTTTTAAACTCTAGCCCTCTTAACAATTTTGGTAATACTATGCCTGAAAGACAAATTTATACAAGCATCTTCCCATTTTTAAGGTGATCAATGCCCAACCACCAATCTTCTATCATTTCTCAGTATTTCAACAATAAAATCATGCACGTTTTCCCTGCTCCAACCTTCTGCCCCTTCATCTGGAAAATCTGAATTCCTTCATCGGGGTATAGTTCCTCAGCCAAGTGACCATTACTCAATTTATGCTCAGCTCTCTAAAACAAGATCTCATTACAGGGAATACAATAACACACGTAACTTTCAAGGACCACTCACAAAAAAAAGTGCACAAGGGAAGAAAGTTAAAGCTTTTATTGCATTTTATTCATCAAATATGTTTTATTCTGTCCAGCTCCAGCAATGATATACTGGGTTTTTCATCAGTCTACAACACTGGTTTCAAAATATAAAGATACATGGACCTTGGCTGGGAGGTGGGTAGTGTCCCTGCCTCGAGGCAAGGAGCTCCAAATTCAAGTCACACCCCTGGATGTGATTGCCAAGGAAGGGGTGTTCATAATGTGGCCAAACAGGTTGAGCGTCAAACCTGCAAATCCTTCCAACACATGACAACGACAGGTGGTAACAAGAGAGATTCCTGGTCAGCGGTGTGAAGGAAAACATTGGAGTCTTTGCCGCTACTATCTGTAGCTCCAGACTGCAACATGCATATTGAAAGGGGCATGTTGCTACATTAGCTTGACTACCTGAGTGAATGACTGTTGGTGCATTTTTATATTTAAAGTTACCAGCACATTACTTCTGAAACAGTATAAGTGTCTGTTATGCCATATTCTTTTTCTGCAGCTTCGTTTAAGAAGTTGATTGGCACTCAGTCAATATATGTTGGTGTTTACTTGATTACGTCAAAGGATCTTGGAGGAATCTGAACATTCATAAGGATCCAAAATATTAGAGTCTGAAAACCATTAACTTAGGAAGGACACTTAGCTGATCAGATATCAGGAAAAGTTCCAGGATACACTTTCTTCACTCCCACCAATGTCTGTCCAAAGTTGGGTGATGTTAGCTGCAGCTGTTGAGTAAGGGAGAAAAAATGCCATGGTTCCCAGCCCGGACTGTAATCAAACAATCTTCTCTTAGAACTCCAAGTGTATCGGCAATGTGCAAGCTTGATTCTGATGCTCCACGCTATGATAGATCTTCAGTTCCCATCTTTAGGGCTCACAGGTGAAAGCCAGTCATTTGGCAACATGCTGAAGCACAAGTGTCTCCAGAGGAACTTTTCCAAGTGATGCACTTGGAAAAGAACAAGACAGACAATTGGCGATGCTCTGCAAAATCCCTTTGTGACCAACTCAAAAATGCTGCACTTTTATAGAACCAGAAATAGAATTCCCAAAGTGAAAAAGCAAAGATTATTTGTGAAAAAGAGGAACATGGATGGTCTGTCACTGTACTGACCAAAAACAGGATGTAAAAAAGGAACAGTAGAACACCAAGCTTAACGTGGGTGAGGAAGGTGTTATCATGGAAATCTCAAAGCCAACTGAGACAGCCTCGTATTGTAACTGCATGCCACATCTGAAAGCCCAGACTTTTTTGGCATCACTACAAATGCTGGTGTTGTCTCAGATAGTAAGAACTGCTGATGCTGGAGTCAGAGATAACACAGTATGGAGCTGTAGAAGCACAGCAGGCCAGGCAGCATCAGAGGAGCAAGAAAGTTGACATTTTGGGTCGGGACCGTTCTGAAGAAACTTTCCTGCTCCCCTGATGCTGCCTGGCCTGCTTTACTCTTCCAGTTCCATACTGTGTTATCTCTGGTGTTGTCTCTCCTTTTATTTCCCCTTCAATCGGAACTCAGATAAAAGTGGTCTGTGGTGCACTGATGACTTACCTAAGCTCATAAAACTGCATCTTTGGTTGACGACAATAAAACCACACAACAACTGCCCAAGATTCTGCAGCACAGAACTCCTTTAACAACTGCAATAAAGATGACAAAGAATTGCAGAACTTGCTGAAATAGCATACCCTGAAAAAGCTTTCAGTACTGTACTAAGAAATTGATGAATGACAGAATTCGCACTGAAGGACAAACCCTTCAATAACTGCCAATCTCCCGCCAGTGAGGAACACCATCTATTATAGCTGCTCAAAAAAAATCAATCCCTGGGTGAGGACAGGATTAAGACAATTCCAGTATCACTAACATGAAAGGCACTGAAGTTTCATGCTGGTACCAAAAGCCCTCAAAATGAGTTCAGCAAATAGAACAGTGCTCAAAGAAACAGAATGAGATGCAAGTCATTGGGCATGGATCCAGCATAGTAACGCACCACAGATTCTGAATCCCAACACTGTCAATGCACTCACTATCAAATATTTCTCTCACCACCCCCAGCTAGCCTTTACACCAGAATGTTATCGGATTCAGAACAAATGGAAGCATATTGCTTAGAGTGGATGAGACATTCTGACCAGACTAACAGACAAAAATGCTGAGTGTATAATCTAATTATCAGTGAGAAAGTGCCCAGACAAGCACAATCCAGCCTTGGAGGAGTGTGTGACTATGTTGGCATATCTTTAAAAAAAAATTCACAGGATCTAAAAACTGTGGGAACTCTTACTTCCTTCAATCTCCCCTTGTTCATAAACTGCAGAGGCTTTAAAAGCCCTTACCTGTATCACAATCAGTTGATTGATTTTGCTTACTCTCCTATCCAAATCACCTCAGGACTGTCTTGCACTACCCTCCTGCACGAGATGTGGGGTAACAAAAAAAAACGACAGCTCAGACCCTATTTCAAAAAATGTCAACGATCTAGTATACAGAAATGGAACATACAGCTGAGAAAAGTATACCCAATTGGGATATGCAAACGTACTGCATGGTTTCCACATTTAACGCTGGAATGTGGGCAAACAGAACATTTTATTTATAAATTTGAATTTAGCTAGTGTTAGTTCATCAGATTTTGGAACGTGCTTAATTGCAAACATGCTACAAAACATGACCTAATTTTCTTCCGAAAACAGCCCGATTCAGCATTTGCAGCCAGTAAAGTTAAGTTTAAATTACCCAACATTGGTGTCTATGTGTGTTTCCAGCACCAAGTTAGACCAGTTGAAACAGCAACACAAAAAGGACTTTTTTTTTCTGGGTGGGCTGCATAGAGAAATGCGTAAAACAGATGGGGTCAACAAGGTCTCTTCCAGTTCTCCCACAACCTTATAGACGTTTATAAAATCATGAGGGGCAGGGATAGGGTGGGTGAGTCCAAACCTAGAGGGCATATGTTTAAGGCGAGAGGGGAAAGGTTTAAAAGGGATCGAAGAGGCAACTTTTTCACACAGAGGGTGGTGTATGTATGGAATGAGCTGCCAGAGGAAGTGGTGGAGGCTGGTACAATTACAACATTTAAAAGGCATCTGGATGGGTATATGAATAGGAAGGTTTAGAGGGAAACAGGCCAAATGGGACTAGATTTATTTAGGATATCTAGTTGGCATGGACAAGTTGGAGCAAAGAGTCTGTTTCTGTGCTGTACATCTCTATGATTCTATAACTAAGAGGATACATTTTAATTCTGGAGAAAAAATGCATTTGAGAGAGATTATACAATGGAGATCTAGGGAAGAGAAACAAAGGCAGAGGCTTCAGAGAAAAATGAATGGTTGCAGGATCAGCAAAACTGCAACAAAGGTTGAAAGAGCAAGAGATGTTTTTTTTTAAAAACAGCATGCATGCAAGGTACCAAAAGAAATCTGGCAAACAACAGTAGGATTCAATATTTGTGCAAACTTCACTGGACACGACTGAATTAAAAATAGATGAGATTAGAGCACACTACTAGAGGGCAGGGGAGATAATTACACCAACGTCAATTGATAACATAGTAAGTGAAATATACATCTACACCTCCCTCAAGTTAACCAGCAAGGTTTTAAGTGACTCCTTACTACTGAGCCAAAAATCTATTCAACTATATAGGCATCACTGCCAAGCTTAAACCTGCCCTTAAACACCCACAAACCACAATTTCCAGCTGGTTAAAATCAGGGTATGAGCGGAGACTTGAAGACTAGAGTTGCTCTGATTCTGGGATTAGCACAGGACAATTTGTTAAGCTTCTCAGCCCTGATCTCTTAACAGTAGGGCCTTGATGTAAAATTAGTTCAGAATGAAAAGATCTGAATTTCATTGCAAGGTTTTTGTAATCAAATTTTCTATCACTACAAACTGATCATACGCTAAAAAGGGCACTTGAATGTAATGCTAGATAGAGGGTGAGGGTGGGGGAATATATCCAAAAGTGATTCAGCATCTTTTTTTTGGGGGGGCGGGGAGGAGGAGGAGGAGGAAAGTGCATTCTCAGTTCTCCAGCCACAGTACTTATGAGAAATCCTATTTATCTCAATTTCTCATCAGTGCAGTGCCAGAATTCTAACAATAAAAACAAATCAATCAACAGTCCACTATTGAATCGGTTATGAGCTCAAAATCTCTAATTATGCACCATGCCACAACTCCCCACAACACTGAACTAAACAATGACTATCACCCAAGATAAAAAACAAAACCTCACAAACCAAAGTGCAGGGCATGAAAAGTCAATTTTTGAAATGTCGTCAACAGTTCAGAGTCCATGTTCTTGCTCAAAAATGATCTCCATTTAATTAGTAACGCAACCAGAGGTGATAAGGCGAAAAAAAAGATAGACAAGAGTGTGACAAGGTGGAATGGACTGTTTGGAAAGGTGATGGAAAGATTTATGTGCAACATTCAAGAGGGGTAAATATTTGAAATGCAAAATAATAACAACACTGCAGTAAAAAAGGACAGACTACTTGGATAGTTTTCAAACAGCTGTTAAAATGGGCCAAATGGCCTCATTCTCTGCTATAGCACTGAATTCTCCTGCACTATTCAAGTTTCTTATAATTTAGCACCGAGAAGAGTCACCATTCTGTCAGCTACAGCCAATCCTTGCAATTCAGCTCCCCTTTAACAGAATGCTCTGGGCTCTCATTCTCCAAACATAAGGGCTTAGCCAGCTAATACTTTGCAAACCCAAGCATAAACATCCTTTCATTTTCATTCACTCAACTGAGAACACTATGTTTTTTTATTTAGCCAAAATTCATCGCTTATCAGCAATCCAGGTTCTGAGTGAGAAATTCCAGCACCAAGCAAGCAGTGACTGACCTGAACAAGGACAGTCAGATAAGTAATTTGTAATACACACGCAAAAACAATTGTAAAACAACACAATAAAAAGAGTTTCTTTTTTAAAACCAAACAAAATGCAAATTAAAAACTGCACTCATCAGTTTGTTGTTTCTAGTCAGATTGGAAATATACTTATCTAAAAAGTCTGCAACATTTTGACATCATTTAAAAGGGAAATCATTCATAGTACCCCCCACCTCAGACAGTCTCAGCTCCCTCGAAAAACAGACCTCTCGCTCTCTCTCATTGCACTAGGACAACTCTCTTGTGAAAGCTCTGTTGAGGTTCCAGAGACACATTGTCAACAAATGATCCTCATTCTTAGCTTCACCACCCATTTCCCATTCCCAACTCCCTCCACCAGCCATTCCTTTTTTCTCACTCTCCTGAAACCGATCCTCCTTTACTGTCCCGCCTCCACTCTTCCCCTTCCCCCTTGTCCATTCTTCTCCCCCTCCCACATCCATCCTCTAACCTCCCCCACATCCACCTCCCATATCCATTCTCCTTCTCCCTCCTCCTCCCACATTCCTTCCCCAGCTCCATCGTCCTCC
>NC_063361.1:26778424-26778947 GCF_021869965.1 Rhincodon typus | reverse complement strand
TAAACGTAGCATTCACCAATTTTAAAATCTCCCCACCCCTGGTCTCATCCCATGTCCAAACCTCCCTCTCATCCCCGCCTCCTTGATCTGACACAACTTGTCTATCTTCTCTCCCACCTATCTGCCCTACCCTTCCCACTAACCAATCCCCACTGCCCCCTACTTGCATCTACCTGTCACCGCCCCAGCTACCTTTCCCCAGCAGCCCCCATCCTTTCTCTTGCCTCCTTGACCTGAAACAACCTGTCTGTCTTCTCTCCCACCTATCCACCCCTCCCATCTCACTGACCAATCCGCACCACTCCGTACGTACACTCACCTATCACCATCTCACCTATTTTCCCCAGCCCCACCCCTCCTCTCTCTATTTATTTCTGAGCTCCCCTCCCCCTCCCCATTTCTGAAGAAGGGTCCTGATCTGAAATGTCAACGTTCCTGCTCCTCTGATGCTGCCTGACCTGCTGTGCTCCTCCAGCTCTACACTGTGTTATCTCTGACTCCAGCATCGGCAGTTCTTACTGTC
>NC_063361.1:26746328-26777924 GCF_021869965.1 Rhincodon typus | reverse complement strand
AATGTGAACAAAAGTATTCAAGAATTGGAGACCCAGTTGGAAGGGAAGGCTTTACTAAAACTTTGACAATTGTCTATTCAAAACTGACACAGTAGAGCCTTAGCTTCTTTACTAACACATTTCCAGATGTTGCTATGGGAACAAAGTTTACACAACAGAAGAAAGCCCTTTGGCCCATTGTGCCTTTTGCCAGTTGAGAATGAGCTATCCAGCCTTTTCCTATTTTCTAACTCTTGTTCCATGACATTATGGGTTGTACCACTTCAAGTGCACGTCTAAGTAGTTTTGAAAAAGAAATGAGGATTTCTGTCTTCCAACACCGTGAGGCAGTAAATTCCAGGCCTCCAAGATCATTTGGTGAAAAAAAGCTCTCCACTACTCTAGTCTTTGCCCCAGTTAATTTAAGTCAATGCCTCTCATTTTCCTTTAAGGCGAATATATATGTACCATATCCAAACCCTCTCAGTTGTATATGGCTCATTTAAATCCCCTCTTCGTATTCTCTATTCCAACAAAAACAATCCCAATCTATCTTCGTATCTAAAATTCTTCACACTGGGCAACATCCTTGTAAGTAGCTTGTGTCATGTGGTTATCTGGTTATGTTACTGGACGGGGTAGATTTGGGAAGTGAGAGGGCATGACCTTAGAATATTCTACTGAAGTAATACTAGGGATGCAAAATGGGTTTTTAAATTCATCTACAGGATGTGGATGTCACTGGATAGGCCAACATTTATTGCCCAGGGCATCCCTAATTGCCCAAAGGGCAGTTTAAAAAGAAATCAACCAAATGGATGTGGGTCTGGAGTCACATGTAGGACAGACCAGTTAAGCATGGCAGTTTCCTTCCTTAAACGACATTAGTGAATCAGATGGGGTTTTCTGACAAACAATGACAGTTTTAGATTTAGATTTATTGTCATGTGTAAATAAAAAAATACTGTGAAAAGTGTTTTTTCTGCATGTTACACATGTTTCATGATGACCACTAGACTATTAATTTCACTTTTTTTATTGAATTCAACTTCAACCATCTGCCATGGTGGTCTCCAAACCCAGGTCCTTGGAACATTTATCTGGGTCTCTGGATTAATAATTTATCAATAATACCACTAGGGCTGTCACCTTCCCCCATCTGAAAGAGAAAGCAAGATATTCTTGTTAATCATTTCCCTACAATTTCATCTGTCAGTATCTTCTGTCTTGGTTCCTAACATGTGCAGATTTTGCTTGATATTTGGAACCACTGTAGAAATGTCTGTTAGCCCATGCGTGACTCGACCATCTTTTATATGCTTAATTCTTAAATCCTGATAAAAATAACATTTAGACAAAGCATCAAAGTTGCAACACATGTTCACTCGACTTGTTCCTAGGATGGCAGGACTGCTCTATGTAAAGAGATTGGGCTAACTGGGCCTGTATTCTGTAGAGTCTCATAGAATGAGAAGTAATCTTGTTGAAATCTACAAAATACTTAAAGGGAGTGTGGATGTAGGTGGGTGTTTCCCTTGGTTGGATAGACTAGTACCAGAAGGCACAATTTAAACATAGACGGATAGAAGATAGGAGCAGGAGTAGGCCATTCAACTCCTTGACCCTGCTCTGCCATTCAATATGATCATGACTAATCATTGAGCTTAATATCCTAATCCTACCCTCTCCCCATACTCCTTGACCCCTTTAGCCGCAAGAGCTATATCTACCTCCTTGAAAACACAATGTTTTGGTCTCAAATCACTTTCTGTGGTAGTGATCATAAAAGTAATAAAAATAGGAGGGGTGCTGTTTAGGACGGAGTGAGGAGAAATGTTTTTACTCAAGATGGTAGAGTACTAGTGGAATGGAAGGCAGGATGTTAGAATTTGTTTGTTAAATGGTAGGGGGGGGGTAGAGTACGTGGTCCCTTTAAAAGACAATGTGCTTTTTCTAGGCTTGGAGATTATAAACAGTCTGTGAGCAGCAGCAGGCGGCACAGAGTTCCTGAAATTGAAACATTTGTATCCAAAGGCTGTATGATTAGCAACCCAGGCAGAAGGCTTGTTTTGTATTTTTACTGTGGAGATTCTAATTTTTTAAAATATTTTTGTTTGTTATTAAGGCAACCAGTTTGAATATCAACCAATTAATTTAAGCCAGGCACTTAGACTAAAAACCAATTAAATTTAAATCTGATGGTTTTGACAACCTAGGACCAATCCTACTGTAAGATATTGATAGGTGTAAAAGAAGCCGGTATTTGAAAATTGGTGAGAGCAACTGCCATCTATTAGACTCTCTCAGAATTCTCTCATCTCTGAGTAACCGTCATCTAAATAAAAGTACAGCGGCACTCTTAGCTAACATTCCTGACACAAGAACTGGACGGAGAAAGGTGTTCCTGACTGAACAACAGCCGAGAAGGCACCAAACATTCTGGAAGATGTATCCTGGCTATAATTTTGAGAGACTAAGTTTTAAGTTTTTTTTTATTACTTTGGTTTATATAAGTGAGATTTATATCTATTGGAACAGCATACCATTAGTTTGTTTTATTTGGGAATAGTAATTGAAGGAGAATTGTTTGGTTTGTTAGTAGTTCTGTTAATTTGTCCACTGTCAGAGTTAGATAAATACATTGTTACTTGTTGATTATAGAGTGACTGTCAGGAATTAATTTCATTTAACCTCCCCTTTATAACAGATCTGGGGGTGAGAGGCACGTTATACCACTTTTCACACTTCCTTTAACAGATTATGAGGCGAGGCAAGCTTCACTGGGTGTTTTGGTTTTAGTTATTGGGGCAGTTGACCCCACTTCATAACAGTGGTTTGCAATTCTCTATCCCAGAGAGCTGTGGAAGCTCAGTCTATGCGTATGTTTAAAATAGAAATTGATCCATTTTTGGTTATCAAAGATGTAAAGGGTTATGGAAATAGAGTAGGTAAAAGGCATTGAAGTATTCAGTGAAGCATAATTGAACTAAATAACAGGTTCAATAGGCTGAATGGTCTGTTTCTGTTCCTGTGTTCCTGTAAATCCTGATATCACCAGTACAAATGGGGTTACAGCCTGTATGCCTGGATCTAAAGAAGTCTCTCAGAAATGAATGATGAACTGAGTAATGCTGTACTATTTGCAGACCACATTAAAAAAGAAACATGAAGCTGCCTGAGAAGAACTGGGCTTCCATCTGTTAACAGTGAAACGAGCAAACATCTTTTGCAAGAAGAGAACTCAACAAGCAGGAAGACCATTGGATTCTGACGAAGGGTACATTTGTGAAATGTCATAAGATATTTTGTTTTCACAGATGCTGACCAACTTGTGCATTGACAGTATTTTTGGTTTTAATTTCCGGTTTCTTGCTTATATTTGCTTTCCTGTTTTATGGCAGATTACCAGGATGGTAATGATGAGATGTTCAACTAAAAGCAGAAAGGGCATATAGTTAATGACACAAAGTTAATATTTGTAAACATTCTGAACCTAAAGTTACCATAATAAAAAATACCTAGAACAAGAACATGATGAAAATATGTATTCGTTAAAAATCCACAGTGTTGATGGACTGGAGAGAGAGTGGAATGATGTCAACATCTCGGATGTTTGAATGTGTGGCTTGACAAATAGAGTTGAGTGTCAAAGGGAGAAAAATTTGCATTAGATGAAAATGGTGGTTTTGCCCTTCTGTTCAGCTGATTGAAGTGGTAACTTGTCTAACATTTTAAAATAAGACAATGGGTCATTGGGATGGGGTGGAAGAATAGTGGAAAGGTAGGAATGGCTATGATCAAAATTGATATGGAAGATGACCCAGTTCTTGTAGGTGATGTTGAGAAGTGCACAGAATACAGAAAGCTAGCACACAGTTGCAGCAGGTAATTAGGAAGGCGAATTGAATGTTGGCCCTTATTTCAAGGGCATTGGAATATAAGAGGCAGGAAGTCTTACTGATGTCTTACTGGTGGTGAGACCACATCTGGGGGACTGAGAGACGTTTTGGTCTCCTTATTTAAGGAAAGGTCTTTCATTAGAGGCAGTTCAGAGAAGATTCACTAGGAGGTTCCCTGGTATGGAAGGATTGTCTTGGAGCAAAGGTTAAACAGGTTAGTACTCTACTCACTGAAGTTTAGAAGAATGAGTAGTGATCTCATTGAAACATATAGGATTCTAAAGGGCCTCGTCAGGGTAAATGAGAGAATGTTTCCCATCATGGGAAAGACTAGGACCAAAGGGCGTAGTCTCAGAATTAAGACTGAGATGAGGAAGAATTTCACCTTTCAGAGGATTGTGAATCTTTGGAATTTCATGCCACAGGGAGCTGTAGGGGCAGATTTCTTGTGTATATTTATAGCTGAGATAGATTCTTAATCAAGTGGGGAATCAAGGGTTATGGGGAAAGGGCAGGAAAGTGGACGTGAGGCAGTCAGATCAGCTGTAATCCTATTGAATGGGTGAGCAGTACTGGACGGGCGGAACTGTCTACTCCTGAACCTATTTCTTACAAGTACCAGAAAGGCAAGGAAAAGGAGGGGCCAAAGAAAGATGCTTGGAGGATTTTAGGGGAGATGATGCAACAGAAAGAAAAAGAGTATTGGTTTTCAGCAGACAGAAGTCAGACATTGCAAGGACCTTCCTATTGGGTTGGATAACAGAGATGATATGGTGGAGGAACCTATCATGGTCAGCCATGCTCAATGAAGAGATTTGAGGAAGATAAGGTTGGACTTAAATCCTATGGCCCCAATCCGCAAGATATTACTTGTGACTGTGGCAGGAATTGTTAGTGTGCTGTAAGCTAGATGAAAGGCTTAAAGTGATCCAAGCAGCAGATTTCAGGTGAGGTGCATATTCGGCGAACATGCCTGAGGATCTATTGAAAGAATAGAAAGTTAGAGAAGGTATGGCTTGCAGGCAAGTGTGTATATGTCTGGGGGAGGAGGTTTATGTTTATTTTAGCATTTATAAATTGTTGACACTGTGATAGTCTATTTTTAAAATATTTATTCACAGCATGCAGGCATCACTGGCTGGGTCAGCATTCATTGTCCGTCCCTACTTACTCAGAGGACAGTTAAGAATCAATCATATTGCTTTAGAATTTTTTTTTTGTATTGAAGTCACATTTCACTATCTGTCAAGGTGGGATTTGAACTCCTGACCTCAGAACAAGGAGCTTTAGACTACTGGTCCAGTAAAATTGCCACTATGTCACCACCACTTCCCTGTTACCATGAGGATAATATTTTCTTCTGTTCTTCATTGATCTCAGCTATTATAATGATGCTCAAAGTGTAGGTGTTAAGTGCAACAGTTTGTTACCAGTATCAACCCTTTGTACTGAAGCTGCTGACCCAGTCAGAGTTCAGGAACTCAATTTCTGCCTTTATAGGAGACCCATCTAAAGAAATGGTTTTCATAAATGCTCCTGCAGCAAATTTAAATGCTTCCAGTACAGGAGAACCTGCATCGATTTTGGTAGCCGCGTACTGAGGGTTGAGTTTGTCTTAATAAGACAGGAATATATTTTTATTCTCTCAAGCTGACCCGTATTGAACTCTCCACTCCCTCTGCTGTCAAATTGCTAGTTTGATTTATAGGCTTGGGTGAAGCACACACCTTTGCCTGGTAGACATAAGTAAGACTGAATCCATTATGGTTGGTTTCTTGCAGTGACATCTGTACCATTGGCATTGATTTCATCCTTCCCTGCCACTGTTTCAGGCTGTAATCTTGGTGACTTGTGTTCCATCAATCCTTATGATGATGAGCAGAAGGAAGGGCTTTGGACATTTGTACAGTCATATTTTCTTGTCTGCAGAACTGACTGTACAGCCAAGACATGTGGTAGAAGACAAAACAATATACAGTATAGCATGTATCTCATGCTGCAGTACCTAGATGTTTAGGAGAATTGTTCCAGAAATATTAAGTCTAAACTCTTTTAGTTCTTTTCAGAATCTTTTAAACGGAGTCTCTAATGGAACATTACACAAAATTAAGTTGAAAGGTCAAGATACAAAAGTAAGGTCACCATAGTCCCAATCTCTCATTAGATAGATAGAGAGCGAGAACTGGCATTTTTTAACCTGAGGGTTACCATGCCTCAGGTGAGGGGAGAAGTTGAGAAGGAGAGTCCCTCATGGTCAGTTCAGCTAGTGCAGGAATTAAACCTGTGCTGCTGGCATTACAAACTAGTCATCCAACCAATTGAGCTAACCATCAGAGTATAGATAAGATGTCACTTATGGGAGTAGTCCATAGGTGCTACATCAAAGGGTGCTGCACGAGATAAGAAGATATTGTGTAGCATGGATAAAGGATTGGTTAGCTTATAGGAAGCAGCAACTGGGTCATTTTCAGGTTGGCAAGCTGTAACTGGTGGAGTGCTGTGTCCTTAACTACTTATAATCCATATCAATTATTTGAATTAGGGAACCAAATGTACAGTAGCTAAATTTGGCAAATACACCAAGACAGGTAGGAAAGTAGCTTAACAAGAGGAGGCAGTGGTTCTGTGAAAGGATACAGATACACTAAGTGAGCAGGCAAACGTTTATCAGAGTATAACAGGGGTAACTGAACTCATTGATTTTGGCAAGAAACATTAAAAAACAAAATACTATTTAAAATGGAGAGAGATTACAGAATTGGTGGTGCAGAGGGATCTGGTTGTCCTGGTACATTAATTATTGTATAAAGTAACGGTTCTGAAAGGGTTATTGTTGAAGACTGCATTAGCTTCCACTGATCTGATGATGTCATACAGTCCTAGGTGGAGAATCGGGGAGACCAGCTCAAAATCCCAATGGAGATAGACATTACATCTTTGGCTCTTGGTAGCCTCTGTAATTAAACCTGACCAAACAATGGAACTTGTACATATTGCTATAAAGTGCATATTGTTGTTATGACAAGGGCATCATCTTGTTAAGATTGCAAGTGGTCTATCCTCTACCACTGGTAATTGAAATGACCCTCGGAATCCATATATCAATTTATCCCAACCACAAACTGCCCGGCTTTGCGGTTGGTAAAAGGCTTTGTAAACATATGACATGGTGATCAGTGGTGGGATTGTTGCTTAATTGCCTAAAGGTAACAATGGTGAAAAACATCCATTTGACCTAGGAGAAAAAAAAAATTCTGATGACAAATGAGTTTACCACTTTAAGAACATTATACCTTTTAGAATACACAGACAGGCAGTAGCTGTGAGTGGTTGAGCAGAGAAGCTATCTACAGAACTAGTGGTAGGACAAAAACAAAAGTGCAGCCTAAAATCTTCACCTAACAGCTGGTAAGAGTTATGGTAAAGATAATGTGGACTAGGAACTGAGTAAAAAGGTCAAGAAGGATCTGTAGGGGCAGTCCTGATATAAGGATTGGTTGGGAAGCAACCGGTTTGGAGATCTGGGAATAATGTTTATTTTGACAAAAAGGAAAAGCATTAAAATGAATGGCACAAGGGGCCAGGCTGGAAAGGATAGATGTGAAAAACAAGCACTTTGCATTCAGGGTAGTGAAGTCAATGGCTATTAAATTAATTTATACTGAAGCTGTAGCCTCAGGGACATAGTAGAGTAGATTGAAGTTGACAAAAGGGCAATTTAAAAGATTTACAGAAAACCGTCTTGACAGAGAGAAAAAAGAATTAAACCCTGCATTAACATTGGAAGACACATAAATTGTGGATTTGGTGGGAGGATTTATTAAAGCCACAGCAACAGAAGTTAATTTGAAACATTGGGGACAGAGTTGTGAATTGTGTTTTTGGCTATGAAAGGTGTGAAAGTGTTCATTTTGCTCCGGAAGAAACAGGAAAGCTCCATTTAGGCTGCAGAAAGTGGGGAAAAACTAAATTGCCCACTGGAGGCAGGAAGGCGCCATTTTGATTGGGAATAAAGGCAGGGAAAACCCCAGCAAATAGTACAGAGATACACTATTACTATTTATTAAAATTGAAACATTATTAGAAGAAAATTGCCATAATAGACTTCAAAAGATTGAAAAGAATTTAAAGCAAAATAATTAAAACCGCATTGACAGACTGCACAATTAAAAGATAGCACATTGAAAATTTAATTCATGCACGTTATCATGTTGCAAATTTAACATAGCTTTGTGGAATTAAGAATAAATAACTAGCAATAGCAGGAGATGTATGCTATCTCAAAGATTTAATGTTAGACATGTACTGAACTGGACACAAAATTGGATATCTTGGAGACAATTGTTCTTAAGGTATAACATTGTTTTAAAGTTGACATTAAATTTCAATTTAACCAATACAGCATTATATTCAATAGGATCGATATACTATCACCACAGGAATAGTCATCAGGTTCTTGCATACAATGTTTGCTACACAGAGGATACTTCATGTGGTCAGATCTGAGAGTGGACCAATTTGTTAATGAGCATTTCAGGCAGTATGTAGCTGTTCCTGGATTTGAAACTGTAACCAGCTCATCAAAATTCCCACAGTCAAATATCAAATCAGAATTGCTGATGGGAAGAAAATTGAAGAATCAATGGTCTGTCCTGCCAATGATCAAAGCTTGCAAAAAGGAACAGCCTTAATGGGAACCCAGGCTACTCACTATAATAGATGTCACTGGCATTATGCTTGCCACAATTAAACAAAGGGCAACAGGTCTGGGTATCCTCAGCAGGAATGGCATAGTCATTCAAGAGTCAGAGGGCCAGTAGGAATTGTATATAGATTGTATGGCTGAGGGAGCTGAATCACAGGAACCTTGACTCATTTTGGAACAGTTGTCCAAAAGTGTTTCACAAGAACAAACCCAATGACGAATGTCATGATGGTAAAGATTCACAGAAAAACCAAGGCCAAGATTAGAACCAAGTTCAAAGATAACATGTTCTGGAAGATATACAACAACTCCAGACTGCCTGAAGCCAGAGACTTGGGAGAAATGTAAATGTAAAAATAGTTGTAAACCTGAATGTATAAGTTGTGACTATGAGGGAAATAAAGGAGGTGATGTTGTATAGGTAATGGCCCTGAATAAGTTAATTTTGGAGTTTACATTTCGTTGATGATGTTATACAGTCCTGGGTAGAAAATGATTGGGAATCTATCTCTACATCCCAATGGGACCAAATATGTCAACTCTGGCTGGTGGTAGTCTTAAGTGGTAGAGTCTAACTGGCCAGCGTAACTTGTTTCTGTTGTCATCCAAGCAATTAACTACATCTTCTAGTTAAGAGGAGTTCCTCTTCTTATTAAGACTCACAGGTGGTTCAAACCCTAATGATGTCAATCATGGCAGCCCTTAGATTCAGTATAGAGAGGACGATTAGTGGCAACAGTCTACTCCAGCCACAAACTGCCTGTGGTTGGTTCCAAAGATACGCAATAAATTGCACACAGTTAGTTTGGAGGGTACAACAAATAACTCAGAAGGCAAATAGAATGTTGTTATTCACTGCAAGGGGAATGAAATATTAAAGTAAAGAAATTTTACTGCAGCTACACCTACACCTTGTGTAATGACATTCACTGGACTTTAAGACTGAGCGATGATTTTATTCAAACACATAAGATTTTGAGGGAGTTGGATAAGGTAGAAACTGGAGAGTTGCTTTATCTTGTGGGGAGGAGAGCAAAGCTACAGCGCATAGTTTAACAATAAGAGACCCCCCTCACCCCCACTTTTAAGGCAAAGATGAGAAAAATATTTTCTCTCCAGGGCTCGTTAGTGTGTGGAATTCTCTTCCCCAAATGATACTGGAGGCTGGTCTCTTAAATTTATTCAAGGGTATGTAAGATAAATTTTTGATAGAGCAAGGGTTAATTAAAGTAGTGCCAAATAGTGATGATGGGGTGTAAACAATAAAGTGTGTTGTGTTCATAACTAGATCAGCCATGATCTTATTGAATCCTGGAGCAGGCTCAAATCATCAAATTCCCTTCTCCTGCTCCTATATTCCATAGAATTCCTTGCTTCCTTAATGTGGGCATACTTAACCACAATAGGGAGTCGAAAACTTGCACCTCCAGTGACTTCTGAAGATCTAAAAGGAGATTTCCACACCCAAGATCAAAGAAGTTCTCAGAAAGCAATCAGGATATTGAGCATTTATTCCACTTGAGTCTCAAGCCTCAAAATCTCTAGGCAGTCTAATTGAATCATTTGTTCAAGAAGCCGAGTTGTAACAATTAATAATGGTCTGCTGCAATCTGCAAGTTCACATGTATTAACATTTCAAAAGCACGTGGGACTGGTCAATCAAACCTGAACCTAATTAGTTTTTGAGTAGGCAGTTACACCAGAGGAATAACCAACTTCCTCCCTGCAAACAAACAAAAAAAAAATCACCATATCTAAACAGGTTTATGACGCTACAAGAGCTCTACGTCTTTGCCACAGCTAAGTGCAGTCAATATTGAGATATATTATTCAGGGTAATCTAAAATCATGCTCATGTTTCAGGTGTTAATGCAACTTCTACTTGTCATGTATTCTCAGTCTGAGACATATTTATAATCCTTTGCACCATTTGCTTCAGAAAGTAAGCGAAGTAAATCTCCCCAGACACACATACCCACACACACGCACACATACAAACACATGGGCATACAGACACATACACAAACACATACACGCACACAAACATACATACCCACACAAACACGTGCACATAGAGACACATGTACACACAAACACACACACACAGACACACCCACATGCACACAAATGTACACACACACACACACATCTCTCCAACGCCTCCCCCACAAATCATAAGGAAATATAATGGGTTTGAAAGCATCTATCAAGCTGTTGATGTAAATTTGATCTTTGTGAGTCCAATCATGCCTCCTTCAGAGAAAAAAATGTCGTAATAAAACAGTGAATGGCCAGTTACTAAGTGTAAAGTCTCCATCAGATGTTGTAAAGTTATAGCTTTACTATTCCTTTGTGTTTCTGTCTAATTCTATAGAACATTTCTTGTTTAAGTGTTAAGTGTTAAGTGTTGCTTATATCATAGGAGCTCAGAGAAGTAATTATGCCTGATACTATGAAGCAGCTGATAAATTAGCTGAAATTGGGGTTAATGACAATGCCTATTAATGTCCTCACGCTGATAGAGCCAGCACCCCCAGTGTATGGTGTTTCTACATTTAGAGGAGTGTAGCTGAAAGCAAGTTTCTGCATTCTTACAAGTAAACAAGCCCACTTGCATTTAAACTCATGAAAATGTGCCTGTGAAGCTGCCATAAATGTAAAACACCCTATTACCGAAAACTAATTGTGGGAGCTCTATAAACTTAATATCGTACCGTAAAACCCAGCAGGCTGTTAAAATAGCGACAACAGGCACTTGAAGCAAAAGAACAAAATTGGATTACAAAAAAATAAGAGAAAGACAGGTTTTGAAATAAGGTAATTGTAAAATCCATCTTTTTACCTGTGGTACCTATTTTTAATGCTTTTGTTCCTGTTTCTGTAAATAACATATCACAAAACTAATGGATGAATGTCAACGAAAGTTGTAGACTGATAAGGTGTGGCCCAAAATAGGAGTGATTTATTGGCAAGGATCTGGATCTGGATCCTGGGATATTATTAAAGGATCCATTGACATTGGGAAATAGGGTGAATTGATTTTTCTTAGGACTTTTTGGCTTTTGTTTAGAATGTTGATGATTAATTTAGAATGTTTCTGATTGTGTCAACTGCAGTAGTGGAAGTTGTCACAGTTATCAAAGCATGATCAGAGTTTTCAGAGCAGGTTGTTGTTTGGGTGGCCTGATGTTTCCATAGTAACTCCTAGGCCCTTAATAAAACTATTTTTCCAGTTTTTACTTATAGAGCATCAGCCAGGCTGGGAAAAGCGTCAAGAAACAGCTAGGTAATTGTAATAGTGTTGAGTTAACTCAGTGTGGCAGAGGTATGCATTCTACTGAGTGCATTTTTTGCTTTTTTATTATGTGTATAGAGCTGGAATGCATTTCTTGTTTTAAGATGTAAAGTGTAAACTCTAAATGCATGATTTTATCTTCCTTGAGGTGGTCAGAATAATGGTGAGCATGGTGAGTTAATTGGGTGAAAGATCAAAAATTAGATATTTGCCATTGAGGTAAACTTGCAATTAAGTGCTCCCTCCATAGATGGTACAAAGACTTTCTTGCCATTTGATCATGAGAAACCTGTACACATGCATTCACATCTCAGTAATTAACTTCTGCCCAATTAAGATACTCAATTCTTCAGGATCTCAAACCAAGTGTGTATCTATTCAGTTTGCTCTCCAAACTGCTGTTCTGGTGAATATGTAGCTTTGGCTTCCTCAACCAAAACCTTCTCAGTGACCCTTGTCTTAGAGGGAGTACAATGTAGATTTGTAAGAATGGTACCTGAGATTCAGGGCTTAAGTATAAGGAGAGATTGTACAAATTAGGCCTGTTTTCTCATGAATTTAGAAGGTTAATGGATGATCTGATTGATGTGTTCACGGTATTAACAGGAAAAGAGAGAGTAGATAAAGCTGGACCATTTCCATTCGTTGGGGTTTCTAGAACTGGAGGCATAGTCTGAGAATTAGGGCCAGACCATTCAGGAGAAATGTTAGGAAGCTCTTCCACACAGACAGGGTGGTAGATGTTTGGAACTCTCTTCTACAAATGGCAGTGGATGCTAGTTCTGTTGTTAATTTTAAATCTGAGATGGATTTTTTGTTGTTAAACAAAGATATTAAGGGACATGGGCCAAAGATAGGGATATGGAGCTAGGCCACAGTTGAGAAATAATCTAATTGAATGGTGGGACAGCTTGAGGGGCTGACTGGCCTACTCCTGTGTTCCTATGTTCTACACTTTCACTGTCACCTTTACAACTGCAATAGGTGCATCCATGGGGACTATGGCAAAATATGCCCATTGCCCATTCTTCCACCAACTGGAGAACCACAGCGCATGTCCTTTAACTTTACTGGTGACACTTGAACAGACAGATTCAGGAACTAACCATTGTCTTCGAATGGCAATTTAGAGCAGAAAGTAAACAGGCAGTTATGACAGAGTTAGTTACTCTCGTGGAGAAAACAAGGCAGAATTATGTGGCTGTAGTAAACAGTGAAGCATCAGTGAGAAAGGGGCCCTCTATATTGCTGTAAAGCATGGTGCTATGTCACTGTGAGAGGTGATTCATGTGCCTGCAATGTATGTGGCTAACACACTCCATGTGCATGAAGAACTTGGTGGTGCATGAAAGGGAAAGGGGAGCCAGGGTGAGGGTGGACTCCACTCAATCAGGGGGTAGCGCAGCCAGTCAGTCCAGGGACTGGACCATTCTCATTCTGAGGGGTTGGCCGTGGTCAGGCAGATGGTTGGTCTCATGCAAACTGGGGATCAGTGCCTTTTTAATCAGGAGATTGGGCCACAGCCAGTCCTGGAAGTTAAATAAAATCAGTCCAGGCCTTGCTGGGCAGTCAGTCAGAATCATCCTGCTAACTGGACGAGATTGCCACTCGGTCCTAGTGAACTTGGACCCTGTTCCAACAGCTGACACACAGGAGTGACACAATGGCTTGGGGCATCCTGAAACATCCTCTGCGCGAGCTCTGACCCCCGTTTATAGGTTGCTGCACCTAAACCTAGACATCCTGTTTCACACCAGAGCTCTCCTTCCCCATGGTGCCTCTTGCCCTGTTGTTTCTCCCACCTGGAGTTTGTGCAGTAGCCAGTGGCAGCTGCTGTTGTCCCCTGCGGCAGCTCCTTCTCGGTATCTGAAGGTGAGAAGAGCTGCCATATTTCTTTCACTTCCAGCAGGTCTGTGAGGGCAGTGAGTGAAAGTGCACTGTATGAGGAACGACATCATTCTCACAAAGCTCCAGGTTGTACCCTCACTGAGATTATTCCCGTCCCTGTCCAAGGTCCTGAACAGCACGAACTCCATGTGAATCTGCATTACTGTGGTCTTTTGATTTGACTTCGTTTGATTTACTTTTGTTGCATGTACTGAGAGACAGTCAAAACTATTATATTGCATATTATCCAGACAAATCATACCTTACGTAAGTACATCAGGCTAATAGAACAGAATGTAGAATATAGTGTTACAGTTACAGAGAAGGTGCAGAAAAAGATCAACTCTAATATATGAGAGGTCCATTCATAAATCTGATTACAGCAGGGAAGAAGCTGTTCTTGAATCTGTTGGTACATGTTTACAAACTTATGTATTTTCTGCCTGAGGGAAGAGGGTGGAAGAGAATATAACAGGGGTGAGAGGGTCTTTGGTCTGCTTTCCCAAGGCAGTGGGAAGTGTAAACAGAGTTAAAGGAAGAAAGGCTGGTTTTCATGATGGATTGGCCTGCAATTCTCTGTAATTTCTTGTGGTCTTGAGCACAGTAGTTTCCATACCAAGCTGTGATGCATCTGGATAGGATGCTTTCTATGGAGCATCTATAAAAATTGGTAAGAGTCACTGTGGACCTGCCGAATTTCCTTCGCCTTCTGAGGAAGTAGAGGTGTTGCTGTGCTTTCTTGACTGTAGCGTTGATGTGAATGGACCAGGACAGATTGCTGGTGATATTTACTTTAGGAACTTGAAGCTCTCGACCACCCCCACCTCAGCACCATTGATACAGACAGGGGCATGTCCTTCACTCTGCTTCCTGAAGGTGATGACCAGCTCCTTCATTTTGCTGACATTGAGTGAGAGATTGTTGTCTTCAGAGCTTCCTACCAACGACATCACAGGAGGTTAGGGTCATGTACTCCTGTTGGACTCTATCTCTTCCCATGTACAATATGAATATATTTAATTGGGAGCAGAAGAAGGCCAATTCTTCACCATTCAATAAGATCATGGCTAATCTGTGTTCCAAACTCCACATTCCAATTTATCCCTGGTAACTTTTGCTTACCCTGCCTAACAAGAATCAATCTATCTCTGCCTTACATATGTTCAATGACTCCGCCTCCACTGCCATCAGAAGCAGCATTTTAACGTTTCAATAGTCATCCTGACCTCATGTAAGGTGGCTGAAAGAAAGTGTTAAGAGTTTGAAGGAAACAGCTGCCAGGACCCCCACAAACTATGACAGAAGCCCCCTCCTAGCACCCTCAGGCCTGTGTTTGAGGGTATGGTGGCTGGAATGTGATGGCTTGAAGTCCTTAGGCCAAAGAAGAAGATAAAGTTTTTCATGAATGTGCCTTTCTTACTGAGTTGAGAGACCATAAGATGCCAATCAGGCCACACTATGCTCTCACTCTGTACTTCATGAGATCAAGATGAGATATGGTGACAGGCTGCTTAAATGTGAATTGAAAGCAGATAGATAGCATTTCACATCCAGTGACCTGTAGCTTGAGAAGGGGGGAGAGCAGTGATTGCTTGCCACACAAGAAATGTATCTATGTCCATGCCAGAGGCTAGAAGAGATGGGATGGGAGAGGCAAAACACAAGTCCTTTTATGGATGTGGAAGAGAAAACCTGCTCCAAGGACTGTTCCAGTTAATTCCTGGTGACCCCCTCGGATTGTCCTATTGATGCTCGCCAGAAGGACAGGGGCAGTGGACACATGGCGCAACGCTGCCATCATCATCACCATTGCCATCTTCACCCTCAACACAACATGATCACTGTCACCACCCAGTCACCACCAACCCCTTCACCGCCATCACCTGCAACCACACACTGTCTTGACTTGGAATGGCATCACCATTCCTTCAGTGTCACTGGGTCAAAATCCTGGAACTCCCTACCTAACAGCATTGTGGGTGTCCCTACACCAGATTGCCTGCAGTGGTTCAAGAAGGTAGCTCACCACCACTTTCTCATGGGCAATTAGTGATGGGGAAAATGCTGGCCCAGCCAGTGATGCCCATGTCCTGTGAAATAGATAAAGAGGTTGGTTTTGGATACATAAATGAGATCTGGGAGCCAAAATCTCACAGGGCCTTCAGAATATGGTTTTCCTGTTCTCCCCACCCCATCACAGGCATATGACGCATCATACATCTGGAGTTCAACACTGGGGACACTTCTTAGACATTTCCCATGAATTTTGAAAATCAGCTGTAATGATTTGTAAAAGCTCAATACAAAAAGAAAATGACATTGGGTCGGGAAAGTGTGCTCTGCAGAAATTCAGATCAGAATATTTTTAATGCCTATTCCTGCAGTTTGTTTGTTGAGTTTACCTCTGCTGTCTGCCAGATTGGAAAGTAGTGACAAACTTGTCCTCTCAGCATTGCGTGGCTTTCCTGCGGGAATCTGAGAATGCAATCGTGTAGCCAGTGCACCAGGGCTGACAATATTTCACTCTTGATTCACATCAATAGTAAGAAGATTCTGCTGAGTATTCACAGCTGCCCAGATTATCGAATGCTTAAAATGTTGAATTTTTCCATAGATTGCTGAAAGGCTGATAAAAGAATTTCAAGCATCTGTACCCAAAACCAGTATTTCTATTTCGATTTTATATACAAGAAAAGTTGAACAGGTTGGATTGAGAGCAGTCGGAGTTCAGTGGGATGAGAGGTGAATATATTGAAACTTGTAAGATTGACAGGATAGATACTGAACGATGTCTCCCTTTCTCGGGCCCAAGGGGAGAACAGTTTCAAAGTACCCCCTTCCCCTCCCCCATTTCTGATGAAGGGTCTAGGCCCAAAACGTCAGCTTTCCTGCTCCTATGATGCTGCTTGGCCTGCTGTGTTCATCCAGCTGTACACCTTGTTATCTCAGATTTTCCAGCATCTGCAGTTCCTACTATCTCTGATACAGTTTCAAAGTAGTGGGGCTCCCATTTAACACTGAGATGAATCATAGAATTTCCAGAGTGCAGATAGAGGCCATTCAGTCTGCACTAACCCTCTGAAAAGCAGCCCACCCTATCCCTGTAACTCCACATTTACCATACTTGACCCACAGAGCCTGCATGCAACAAGGTAATGTAGCATGACTAATCCACCAAACCTGCACACCTTTGGACTGTGAGAGGAAACCCTATACAGACATGGGGAGAATGCGTTAACTCCACACAGACAATTGCCTGAGGCTGGAATTGAAACTGAGTCCCTGGTGCTGTGAAACAGCAGTGCTAACCACTGAGCCACCATATCACCCTAGCCTGAGGGGGAATTTCTCCTCTCAGGGGCTGTTTGAAATTCCCTTCCACAGGGAGCAGTGGAGACTCAGTTAATGTATTCAAGACTGCCTTAGACAAACTTTTTGACCCAGAAGAGCGTCTGTGGACAGGCGCAGGTGGAGTTATGGTCACAATCAAATCAGCCATATCTCTCCCAGTAGCTCAAGGCACTCAATGATGCTCCTATTTCTTATAAAATGACAATGATATATGTCACAACAAACAGTTCATTAAGCCCAACTCTGTGTTTTTAATTGGCTTGCTGACCTGTGATGCTATTCTTAATGATTTCTTCACTCCGATCACTGGATTCCTTTAGTCTTTAGCTCCATTCAGTTCTTTTCTTTAATTTTGAAAATATAGCGAAGGTGAAGATGTTGCAATTTTTCCCAACAAAGTGCAATCTCCAGAAGATTAGCATTAATTTGATAATTAGCTACCCAGTCTACAAGTATTCTGTGCTGATTAGCTTAAAGTAAATGTGAAAGCATCTTTCATAACAGGCCTGAGTTCTCATGGCAATATATTATTGAGAGTTATTGAACTCTCTGACCAATTCTTAACTGTTGCATTCACAAATTTTCCTTAATTTCTGTCCATATGGGGTTGGAGTGACAAGGGGTTATAAGTCAGTCACTTCTCACAACAGCACAATATGATTAATTTCTGCATTTAGCCCAAGTAATGCAAGTAGCTGCTAAAATACTCCAAATGTTTCAGATACAAATCATTACAAATATTTACAATGTAGCAACAGTCCATTTGGCCTACAGATCTGTGCCAGTATTTATCGGCCTAAACTTCACCGTATTTTAAAACAAAATGAAAGAACTGTGGACGCTGGAAATCAGAAACAAAAACAGAAATTGCTGGAAAATCTCAGCAGGTCTGGCAGCATCTGTGGAGAGAAAGAAGAAGGTTCTGAGGCAGGGTCACTAGACCCAAAATGTTAATTTGATTTCTCTCCACAGATGCTGCCAGACCTGCTGAGCTTTTCCTGTAATTTATCTTTTTGTTCACTTTTTTTTGTCTCCCCTTTTTTAAATAAAGGTGTTGCATTTGCAATTTTCCAGTCATCTGCAACTTTTCCAGAATTTAGGAATTCCTGGATGATTACTACCAGTGCCACCATTATCTCTGTAGCTACTTCTTTTAATACCCTAGGATGCAACCCATCAAGTCCAAGGGACTTATTGACTTTTCACCCATTAGTTTCCCTCATATTTTCCTCTCATCATAGTTTTTGTATTTATTTCCTCTCATTTTTTTGCCCCTTGAGTTAATATTTTTGAAGGTCATTTGTGTCTTCTATCATGAAGACTTTTACAAAGTATTTATTCAATTCCTCTGCCTTTGCCTGGTTCCCTATTATTATTTCCACAGCCTTGTTCTCTAATGGACTGATGTTCACTTTGGCCTCTTTCTTCCATTTTATATATTCAAATAAGTTTTGCTGCCTTTTTTCATATTACTTATATTAAATTACTAATATTACTTGGTAGAGCAAGCTCAAAGGGCCAAATAACCTACTTTTAAAATTCAGTCATGGGACGTGGGCATCGCTGGCTGGCCAGCATTTATTGCCCCTCCCTAGAAGCCCTTGGGAAGGAGGTGGTGAGCTATCTTCTTGAACTGCTGCAGACCATGTGCTATAGGTAGACCCACAATGCTGTTATTTTAGGGAGGGAGTTCCAGCATTTTGAACCAGCGGCACTGAAGGAACAGCGATATATTTCCAAATTTTGATGGTAAGTGGTTTGGAAGGAACTTAGAGTTGGTGGTGTTCCCATGTATCTACTTCCCGTATCCTCTCCTGCTATCATCTATGCACTTGCCAGTTTATCTTTAAAATTTATTTTATTCTATTTTTTTGTCAATTTGGTTGGTTTTTAAAATTTTTCCAAATCTTCTGGCTTGTCACTAATCTTTACCACATCGTATGTTTTTGTTCTCTTTTAATTTGATGGTGGATTTATCATCTTCCTAGAATCCTTCTTTCTCACTGGGATATATCTTTAAAACCTGTTATTGTTTGATTAACTTTGTGTAGATCTTATCGGACATATAATCAACATACCCTTATTTTTTGCTCTCCCTTGCATGCTTACTTGGCTTCACCTTCAGTGTACCAATGCTGTTCACCTCCCTGTGCAGGAAGTTTTATATTCTGGCCAATTGCTGCATAAAATATATCTCTCCTTTTGTAACTTTCAGTTGGAAGTGTGCATCGCAGGAAGGCAAATACAATGTTAGCATTCATTTCAAGACGCCTAGAATACAAGGGCAGAGATGTACAGCTGAGGCTGTATAAGGCTCTGGTCTGATCACATTTGAAATATTGTGAGCAGTTTTGGGTCATGTATTCAAGGAAGGCATTGGAGGGAATCAACAGGGGATTTACAAGAATAATCCCAGAGATAACGAGCTTGTCATACAAGGAACAGTTGAGGACTCGGAACCTGCACTCGATGGAGTTAAAAGGAAAAAGGGGGATTTGATTGAAACCTACAGAATATTGAGAGCCCTGGATAGGATGGACGTGGAGAAGATGTTTCCAGTTGTAGAAGACCCAAGACTCAGCCTCAGAGAGAAGGGATGACTCTTTAGAATGGGGATATGGTGACTATCTAATGTTTAGGGTCTCTATTTCTGGTCTTACCCACAGAACCATCTTCTGCACATGCATCTTAAAGAACCATATGAAAGGCTCGGTTACCTCTCAATCTTTTCTACAAAAAGGAGACCCAACATATTCAATCTTTCCTGATTGCTCCAACATCTCAATTTTGGCATAACCGTTTTACACCTTTTCCAGTTCTTCTATATCGCTGTCTTAACATGGACAGCAGAACTGTTCACAATGCTCCCAAGTGCAGAACCTCCTCACTTTTTAATTCTATCACTTTGGAAATTGACCTCTTTTCTTGCATTGCTAAAACCTCGCCTTATTATTCTGCATGCCTACTTCTAGTGATTTAGACACTTATTTTCCAAGGAATATGAGGATTCCTTATTTTCCTAATGAAATGCATCTCACACCAATCTATACTGAAGGCAAAAGATCAGTAACAAAAAAAGAAACTGGTTTCTGAGCAACAGTGAATCACTTGCTGAAATCTGTCAAACTATTTCTACAAAATCATGAGAGCTTACTGCCTACTATTTGACTGTAGCAGCTTTCACAATTCAGCTACCTTATCTTCACCACTTATTCTAAATGTAGTATTTCCATTTCAAAACAATACTGTAAGTACAATGACAACTTCACACTATAAACCCTTGCAAACAACGGCATCATATAATATGAACTACAATTGGCCTTCAATCTAGTAAATTTATTTCCTTAATGACTTTTACACCTTAAAACACAAGTCCCTTTAAAGATTTCCACTAACTTCTAATTACATGTGTTTCTTCACAACTAATGGCCATGAAATGTAAAGCATGTGTTTTAAGTCAGTTACAAGAAAGATTTCAGAAATGGTTGCTTAAACTCAGAATGAGTTATGGCCAAACCAAAATCGAGTCAAAAATGCATTGATCAACATGAGTATGGCAGCCACAATATCTGTAATAAACGCAAGCATTTTGCATCCTGTTGTGTAAACTTGAGCTTCTAGATTGACATGTCAGCAGTCTCTTAATATTGGGTTAAAGTTTCAATACAGGGTTAGGAGCACAAAAATCACAGTGCAATACAGAAGGAGCACTGTTGGTGGCACTGTCTTTCAGCGACATTAAAGCAACAAACTGTCTGCTCTCCTAGGTCAACATTTAAGTTCTTGAGGTATTATATTGAAGAAATACTTGCCTGGATAAAGGAAGTGAATGTCACAATAGATCTTCCTCTCATTAAAGAGGGAAGGGAAACTGATGGTCAGCACAACTCAGCTGAGGTTGAGACCTTTACAGTGAGCACAGGAATTGAACCTATGCCATTGGTATTGCTTGGTATGGTCAAACCAGCCAACCAGTCAACTGAGCTAACACAGCCTTAAGTGAGTGCACCTTTAATAACACTCAAACAAAACACCATCTAGTACAAAGCGGTCATCTTTACTCAACCACCACATTCAACACTGAAGCAGAGTGGTCACAGAGTTTACCATCTACAAGATGCACCGCAGTAACTCACCAAGGCTCCTTTGACAGCGTCTTCCAAATCTGCAACCACTACTGTCTAGAAGAACAAGGGCAGCAGGTACTTAGGAACACCACCTCCTTCAAGAACCCCGTCATGACACACACCATCCTGACTTGAAAATATATTGCTGTTACTTCATTGTTACTGAGTCAAAATCCTGGAACTCCCTCCTTAAAAGCATTGTGTGTGTCTCTAAACTCCAGACACTGCAGTGGTTCAAGAATGCAGTTCACCACCACCTTCTCAAGGGCAATTATTCAACATACTCAGTAAGATACTGCACATAAAGGCTACTTATTAAGATAAGAGCCCATGGTGTTGGGGTTAGCATATAGCTATTCATAGAAGATTGGCTAACTAATATAAGAAAGCGAGTTGGGAATAAAGGAGGCATTTTCGTAATGGCCCCTGTAGCTCACGCTAAAGGGATCTGTGCTGGATGTGAGAAGACAATATATTATAGCAAAGTTTGCATATGACTCAAAAATAGACACTTTGCAATGCATTTTGTTCTGTTTTATTTTGATCTTAAACACCAATTTTTTCATCCTTTGCTTTCTTTGTATGTTCTTTGGATTCTGTGCCACCAGAGGGCAACGTTACCCTGTGTTGGATTGATAAGAACTTGCTTGTGCCAATCAGCTGTCCTGTTCTATCACAGCAGCACTGTTCTTTGTACGTATTTCATTGGCTGTAAACTACTTTGGCACATCCTGTAATTCTGAAAGACACTATAGGAATGTATGAGCTCTTTTTCATTGTGTATAGCCTCACAAGAACTGCAGCCTTCAGGAAGACTTTCTCCTTTACCATTAAGTTATTTGTTATATATTTTAAGTGTTCTACATCAAAACAAGAGATAGTAAGAGCTGCTGATGCTGGAGACTGAGATAAACAGCCGGAGGAACACAGCAGACCAGGCAGCATCAGAAGAACAGGAATGCTGACGTTTTGGGTCAGGACCCTTCATCAGAAAAAAAAATGAAGGGTCCTGACCCGAAACGTCAGCTTTCCCGTTCCTCTGATGCTGCCTGGCCTGCTGTGTTCCTCCAGCTCCACACTGTGTTATCTATGTCAAAACAAGAATGTGACAAACAAAGAGACTCATTCATTTTATTTGAAGGCATTTAAAAATATCAGCAATTATCATTATTAGACAAGAATAGGGAATCATTTCTCCACTGCAAATAAATCACTGTGTGTTACATGGAAAATAAAAGTTGTATTTTGTACAGGTGGGGCAAAGAATACCAGTTTGTCTCATAACCAGTGATAGTGGGAGTGGTTTTGAACTGAACTCTCCATTTAAATAGCCAGAATAACTAACTAGGAAAAATTGTCTGCTAATGGGTGGCACAGTGGTTAGTGCTACTGCCTCACAGTGGTACTTGCTAGAATGTTCAACAAGGACAACCTCTCTACTTAGGCTCCAACTGTATTACACTCACTTTGGAATTCAGAGGTTGTGATGTTAATTTCCATTCCAGGAACTTAGGCTCAAAATTGAGGTTGGCACTCCGAACTGATGGAGTCTGACATGGCTCTCCCTTTTTGGAGAATACATTAAACTCTGACTGAAATGTCCTGGGTGTGAGATAATTGTCCTCCAAAAAGAAATTACAATCATCCTGCATTGTGTTGGATATGACTCCAACCAGTGTAGCAATTTCTCTCTGATCTGATTCCGCTCTAATTCCCACTGACTTCAATCTTAATAGCGCTCCCCAGTGACACACCTTGCAGTAATAAAATAGTTCTCTGTACTGTTTGTATTGTGTAGAGCCCCACAGCAACCTTACGGTGATGCTGTGAAGTTGCTTCCCACATGGCCTAAATAGCACAGTATGGTTGGAGTTAATTAGAGAGTGAGGGCTGATTTAGCTTGGATGGTTGGTGAGTGGTGCCAACAGTGTGAGTTCGATTCCTGCAGCAGGTGAGTTTACAATAAAGAATTCTCCTTCTCAACCTCTCCTCTCACCTGCGGTAAGGTAGGAAGTGTCTGGGCTCCTGGAGCCCACTTGCTCCCTCTCACATGACCGATTGTGTCTTTTTTGAAATTTTATTTCCTTCATTTAACTTTTGAACCAAATTCACCTTTTCTTTCTTTTGCAGCTGAGGTTGAGTGGCGGATCTGGTCATTTCCTCATGGTCATGGCGGTCGCGCAGCTGTTCCAGCATCGATTGGATTGGGGTCCGTTCTTTTTCTCTAATGTTTTGGCAGTGTCTGCAATGATGGCAGAGTGAACGATCTCTCGAGCAAGTGATATCCTCCGAGTTAATTTGGATAGTCAGCAGGTTCTCAGAAGTCGAGATGGGCCCCAGTCCTCGAGAGAAGGGACAGTCTCCAGGCTACGGTGGCAGCTACAGTATCAATGACAATGAGGTGGCTTTGGTGGAGGAGACATTCTGGGTCCAGTCAGTGGCAGTGGGGGCTGTTTCAGGGTGCTTCCTGTTTGGTGTTGCAGCCTCAGGGAATGGATTGGTGGTTGCACAATGTGGTGATGTCCTGTAGCCACTTAGGAAATCAAGAAGCCGTGGATGGAACAAAAAAAAATGAAATTTGTCCTAACTTTGTATGATTTATTTTTATTCATAATTTATGCAATTAATAATGGTGCCAGATTATGGCGACTTATACACATTTTACTGTATTTTCATAAATACATGTAACAATATATGAATATGCTACACTATACTGTACCCTCAGATTAAACCTACACCAGTTGTTTCTCTATAGAGAGAGCAGCCCCGTGGTCTGGTAAGTCTGTGGCAACTTTACTTTTTACTTTAGGTAGAAAGTAGATATGTCAAAGAGGAAGATTGTTCGAGTTCCGGGAAAAGTCTCTTCACAATATAACAATATTGTGAAGGGACTGGTGGATCTTAGATCATCACCCATAGTTGTATATGCTGTTAAGATGCAATGAACAGAGGCCTACAGAAATCTAAACTGAAGACTTTTCTCGACTTTGCCTTCACCTCAACCAGTCAGTCTTAAAGGCAAACTCTTAGGCATTTTTCTAAAGAAACACGATAAAAGAGTTTACTCCCTGTTTACGTTAAAAGGGCTAAATGTGAAATTAAAGTGAGTGTCCTATTGGAATCTTTAACCTTTGGTTTTGCCCAGAATAATGGACAATGGAGTCCAGTTTAAAATAATTGTGTTCAGTTATGTTACATTTTTGTCCCTTTTAGCTATATTTTCACATATCATAATCTCTTGACTATTGGGGAATCCATACACTGAAACCAGATTGAAAAGTGCGTCATTCTTTGTTCCAAATGTTTTCATTATTATTTCCTTCAGATTTATACTTTGAAAGAGGGTTCTGTTATTTCAATAATTTATCAACCAACTGTCTTGACTGATAGAAAGTATAAATATATTTCATGCGATTGATAGATAGATCTCGGGAAATAGAACTCTGAAGATAAATAGATTTCTGATGTCTTCCAATTCATAATCTTCAATAATGGATGTTTTATTCATGAAGATATCATGATAAGCAGCAATGAAATTGGCAAACATTGTGTGGACACATCAATGTAGAATATTGTTTGATCATAAACATTTATGCAAATTTAAAAATGTTGTTTCAAGCAGGGGGTGAAGTGGAGGGCTCCATAGTTAAAAATACCAGGTGGTTAGGGATGCAGGTGAGTGCTGGGGTGGTGAATAGTTGCATCTGGTAAGGTCTTAGAGATCCAGAACATTCCAATTTTAATCCTAGACGGCTTTGCCAAAGCCTCGAGGGAGAAATAGCAACGTTTCCTGGAAGATGGTTCAGTTAGTCGATGTCAGTAACATTGGCTGTTTCAGGTGGTAGCTGAGCAGGTTGAAACTTGAATAACACACAGACTGATGCTGAGCTCCAGTGGGTGTGGAAAGACTTGTTACTCAAATGGTTATCGATGAAGTGAAGGAGAAGGTTGACGAAGGTTGTGCATACAAACATTGCGTGGACACAACAATGTAGAATATTGTTTGATCATAAACATTTATGTAAATTTAAAAATGTTGTTTCAAGCAGGGGCTGATGTGGAGGCTCCATGGTTAAAAATACCAGGTGGTTAGGGATGCAGGTAAGGCCTTGGGTAGTGTTGTAGAATAGAGGGATCTAGGGGTTCAGGTACATAATTCTTTGAAGTTTGCATCACATATAGAGAGGGTGGTTAAGAAGGTGTTTAGCACGCTTGCCTTCATTGCTCAGTCCTTTGAGTATAGGAGTTGGGACGTCACATTGCATTGGTGAGGTTTCTTCTGGAGTGCTGTGCCCAGTTCTGGTTGCCTTATAGGAAGGATATTAATAAGCTAGAGAAGGTTCAGAAAAGATTTCCCAGGATGTTGCCGGGATGGAAAGTTTGAGGTATAAACAAAGACTGGATAGGCTGGGACTATTTTCATTGGAGTGTAGGAGGTTGAGAGGTGACCTTACAGAGGTTTATAAAGTCATGGGGGGGTATAGATCAGGTTAATGGTAAGTGTCTTTTCCCTTGGGTGGGGGATTTCAATACTAGGCAGCATATTTTTAAAGTGAGAGGAGGCAGATTTTAAAAACACATGAGGGGCAACTTTTTTACCCAGAGGGTCATTTGCAAGTGGAATGAAGTTCCTGAGGAAGCGGTGGATGCAGGCACAGTTAAAATGTTTAAAATATAGTTAAGTAAGTACATGAATAGGAAATGTTTGGAGGGACAAAGGCCAGGAGCTGGCAGATGGGGCTAGTTTAGTTTGGGATTATGTTTGGCATGGACTGGTTGGACCGAAGGGTACGCTTCCATGCTGTATGACTGTATGACTTTATATATGAACTTTCAAAATGAATTTGGTAAAATACCTTCTCCCATCTTCATTCAGAATGTACCCATAATATTAAACGGGTGATGGTAACTTAGATTCAATGTTGAATAAGGGACAGGAAGCAAATGGTTATGTTGAATGGATGTATTTCTGACTGGAGAGAAGCAAGCAGTGTAACTGTTGAAGGTGGGTATTAGGACCATTGCCTGCTGCCTTATATATAGGTGACTGGAGATAAATCAGGAGATAGAACAGGTATATCAGAAAAGCACTGTTACAATAATCATGGGGGACTTCAAAATGCAGATGGACTGGGAAAATCAGGTTGGTAGCTGATCACAAGAAAAGGAATTTGTGAAATGTCCATGAGATGTTTTTTGTTTGGAGCAGCTTGTGGTACAGCCCACTAGGGAATGGGCAATTCAGGATTTGGTGATGTGTATTGGGGCAGACTTGATTAGGGAACTGAAGGTGAAGGAACCCTGAAGAGAACATTGACCATAAAACGATAGAATTCACCCTGCAATTTGGGAGGGAGAAGCTGAAATTGTATTACAATTGAGTGAAAGTAACTGCAAAGACATGAAGGAGGAGCGGGCCACAGTTGATTGGAAGGGGAGCCCAGCAAGGAAGATGGTGGAGCAGCAATGGCAGGAGTTTTGAGAGATAATTCCGAAGACACAACAAAAAAATTATCCCAAAGAAAAAGAAACATACTAAGGGGAGGATGAGGCAGTCACTGCTGACAAGGGAAATCAGGGACAACATAAAAGAAAACGAGAAAGCAAACAATGAGGTGAAGTTTAGTGGGAAGCCAGAGGATTGGGAAGCCTTTAAAAACCAGCAGAGGATAACTGAAAAAGCAGTAAGAGGGGAGAAGATTAAATATGATGAGAAGTTGGCTAGTAATATAAAAGAAGATTGCAAAAGTTTTTTTTAGCTATATAAAGGGTAAGAGAGAGGCAAGAGTAGACATTTGACCACTGGAAAAGTGCCTGGAGAAGTATCAATGAGGAACAAAGAAATGGCAGAAAAACGGAATAGGTATGTTTCATCAGTTTCAAGATGCCAGTAGCATACCAGAACTTCAAGAGACTCAAGGGGCAGAAGTGAGTGCAGTGACATCACTTAGGACAAAGTGCTGGGGAAGCTGAAAGGTCTGAAGTGGATAGATCATCCAGACCAGATGGACTATACCCCAGCGTTCTGAAGGAGAGAGCTGAGGAGATTGTAGAGGCATTGATTGTGTTCAGGAATCATTGGAGTCAGGGAAGGTGCCAGAGGACTGGAAAATGGCTAGTGTAACAGCCTGTTTAAGAAGGGAGGGAGACAGAAAATGGGAAACTATAGACTGCTTAGTCTGACCTTGGTTATTGGTAAGATGTAAGAGTCTATTATTAAAGATGAGATTGCAGAGTACATGGATGTGCAAGGTAAAATCAGGCTGAGTCAGCACGGCTTTGTCACGGGGAAGTCATGCCTGACAAATCTGTTAGAATTCTTTGAGGAGGTAATGAGCAAGTTAGAGAAAAGAGAGCCAGCAGATGTGATCCATTTGGATTTCTAGAAGGCTTTTGACAAAATGTCATACAAGAGGCTGCTAAATAAGATAAGAGCCTATGATGTTAAGGGAAAGGTACTAGCATGACAGACGATTGGCAGACTGAGAGAAAACAGAGTATGGGGATAAAGGGGTCTTTTTCAGGATGGCAGCCAGCAACTAGAGAAGTTCTGCAGAAGTCCATATTGGGACCAAAACTATTCACATTATACGTCGACAAGGAACTGAGGGCATTGTTGCTACATTTGTAGGTGACACAAAGATAGGCAGAGGGACAGATAGTGTTGAGGAGTTGGGAAGGCTGCAGAAGGACTTGGACAGGCTAGGAGACTGGTCAAGTAAGTGGCAGCTGGATTACTGTGTGGGAAAGTATGAAATTATGCACTTTGGTAGGAAGAATTGAGGTGTAGACTATTTTCTGAATGGGGAAAGGCTTTGGAAATCTGAAGCACAAAGGGACTTAGAGGTCCTAGCCCGTTAGTAGTTAGGAAGGCAAATGCAATGTTAACATTCATTTCAAGATGGCTAGAATACAATAGCAGAGATGTACTGCTGAGACTGTTTAAGGCTGTGGTCTGACCATGTTTGGAATGTGAGCAGTTTTGGGTCCTATATCTAAGGAAGGATGTGTGGGCATTGGAGGGTGTCCAGAGGTGACTTACAAAACTGATCCTGGGGATGAAATTCTTGTCATTCATGGATTGATTGAGGACTCTGGGTCTGTACATGATGGAGTTTAGAAGGGTAAAGGGGGATTTGATTGAAAATTACAGAATACTGAGAGACCTGGATAGAGTGGATGTGGAGAACATGTTTCCACTACTAGGATAGACTGGGACCCAAGGGTCCAGCCTCAGAGTGAAGGGGTGACCCTTTAGAACTGAGATGAGGAGGAATTTCTTCAGCCACAAGGTGGTTAACCTGTGGAATTTATTGCTTTAGAAGGCTGTAGAGGCCAAGTCATTGAGTGTATTTAAGGCAGAAATAGTAGATACTTGGTTAATAAAGGAGATCAAGGGTTACGGGTAGAAGGTAGGAGAACGGGTTTGGGAAACAAATCAGCCATGATCCATGGCGAAGCAGACTCAATAGGTTGAATGGCCTAATTCTGCTCCTATATCTTATGGTCTTATGACATAGGGAGTATGGGTTAGGAATCTGCATATGGTGCAATACTTGAAAACCTAGTGAATAGTGAGCACAATAGCAGCAGACCTTTGAAGGACATAGATAGCCAGGGGTAATGGGCAGACTGTTCCCAGATGCAGTTTAATCTAAACAGATGTGAAGTGGAGCACTTTGGGAGCAACAAGATAGAAAGGCGGCAGAATCTATAGGGCACTGTTCTTAGGAGGTTATGAGAAAGGAAGTAACTGTGGGTGTACCACCAGAAATTGTGAATGTGGGAGATCAAGTTGATAAAGTTGTTAAGAAAGCAAATGGGATTTTTGGCTTTTTAAACATGGTTGAACACAAAAACGTAGAAGTCATCATACCTTTTACATGTCTTTGTTTAGGTCTTAACGTTAAATGAGAAGGAACTTCTTCACATTGTGTATGGTAAGATCTGAAACACACAGCCTGAAATGGAGATGAAATCAGTTTCCCTTGGAGCTTCAAAAGGTAATTGGATATGCACCCAAGAGAACTGATTTGCAGAGTTATACAGAAATAGCAAGAGTATTTAACTAAACCAAACTGGTTTCTCAAAGAATATAGTACAGGCTTGATGGGCCAAAAGGCTGTATCGTTCTATGATTCTGTGACTAATTCTGGATCCAGAGCAACAACAAAATCTCTAGATTGAAACATACATCACAGTAACTGTGAACAGTGCAAAATCACAATGAGTTACTAGGTCTACAAACAGCAGCAAAACTCTGTTACACCACAATCGATAATTTTATGTTTCATCATATTCCTCATTCCAACCGTCAACATCTAGCTGGATGAATACCTTTAGCTTAAGGAGCTTGGAAAAACTCATCAAGAACAGTACTAGGCAAACATGGTGAAGCTACAAGATGGTTCCACATCCATGCTAAACAGCAGAAACAGCATGCAATAGACAGAGAAAAGTGATCCCACAACCAACAGGTTAGATCAAAGCTCTGCAGTGATACCACATCAGTCATGAATGATGGTGAGCAATTAATCAACTGATGGGGGAAGAAGGAGAAGGCTTCATGACTATCCTCATTGATGGCAGAGTCTCACATTAGAGTGTAAAGTACAAGGCAGAAAAATTCACCAGAATGCTCCACCAGAAGTGCCAAGTGGATGACATGTCTCCACCTTCTCCTGAGGATCCCTATCAACAGATACCAACCTTCAGTCAATTTGGTTAACTCCACGTGATTTCAAGAAATGTGTGAGTGGCTATGGCAAAGGCTACGGGTCCTGAAAACATCTTGAGGACCCCCTGTTCCAGAACTAGCCATTTTTGTTCCAGTGCAGTTATGATGCTGGCATCTATGCAACAATGTATAAAATTGTTCAGAATGTCCTGTGCATCACGAGCCTGGCAAATACAACACTGTCAATTTCTGTCCAATCAATCTACTCTCAATCATCAGCAAAATGAGGGAAGGAGTTGTTAGTGGTGCTAACAAGTGGCACTCATTCAGCAATAACCTGCAGTCTGGGTTCTCTGCTCTAAATCTCATTGCAGGCTTGCTCAAGGTCTGGACAATAGAGCTGAATTGTAGACGTGAGGTGAGAGTGACTGTGCATGGCATCAAGGCAGCATTAGACTGAGCAGGACATCAAGGAGCCTCGTAAAACTGAAATTGTAAGAAGTCAAGGACGATGCATTGGTGACTGGAGTCACGCCAGACGTAAAGGAAAACGGCCGTGCTAGCTGGGAATTCCAATCCTTCAACCTCAAGCAACAGCTGCAGGAATTCCTCAGGGCAGCATCATGTCAGACAGGGAGCAGCACGGGCTGGGGGTATGTTACAGATTGTGCAGGATTATTGGACAATATTCAGCTCAGGTTGGGTTACATTAATGAGTTAAAGTCTGCTGGACAGAGTTTAGCCAAAGTTAGGACACAGTACAGATTGTGAAGTGATGTGCAGGGTCAGCACAAATTCGGATACATTGCAGACAGTACAGATTTAGAATGGGGCTGGGCCACATTCCAGATGTTTCTGTTAGAGTCAGAGTCTGAGTCACACAGAACGGAAGCAAGTCCGTTCTGGATAGGCATTTGCATCATATGAAACACTGAGGTTTTAGCCCTTCTCACCTTGCAGAAGTAACAAGGGAGAAATGCATTCATACAGGCACTTTTTAAAATCAATCTTTAGCAGCGACCAATTTCTGGTGCTGTATCCCCAGGACAATGAGCAGTGAATTTTGCTTTCAACCGATTAAACAAGTCAGAGGCAAGACAACAGCTGCCAATTTATAGTCTGTTGAATACTATTGAAGAGAGTCTCCCAGGCTATCGGCTACCAACAGCTGGTGCTGGCTGATTACTGTCCCTTTTCTTGCCTCATAAATCAGTGCAGGTACAAAGTTCAAAAGGAAATGCATTACATTCTTCAGAAAAAAAAGGCTTCCCTTCCTCCGTCACAATAGACCACATTTTACCGACTTATCTCATTCCTCTTGTCAGCTACAAATTTAAAAATTAGAATAGATGGCAATAAAACTGCAAGGCTGATTGTCATCTATTCACACAGTGAAGAACTAAAATAATTAAATCCATGGAATCACTTGCAAATGTTATCAGAGCCCTGTACTGAACTGTCTGTGAAAACACTGCCTGAATAATTGTAACTTCTTAATGAAAACTCTTTGGCTCTCAGTGATGAATTAAACACTTTCTTTGTCTGATAAATGCTGGAATTGATGGGCAAACCAGGCACCAAAACATTTGCCATCCATGAGAATATTCTTGGAGGTGATGAAGAGCATTGGGTTCCACAAGACTAACCCTCTTGTAATAGAGATAGTAGGAACTGCT